>NC_073266.2:97152441-97752441 GCF_029289425.2 Pan paniscus | reverse complement strand
CCAACAAAGGATAAAAAATAAAATGCAAGTAAATTACAGGTTTCATAACTGTTGCCAACCACTTTGGGGATGGGAAGCTGACTTTTACCCATAATTTATCCATTCTAAGCTACCACAATTTATTCATTCTTAGATCCATTCTTATAGCATAATTTATCAATCCTAAGATAAAATATTCCATATAAAATGCCCAGTGGATGAATTAACTATGAAATAGTTCAATGTTTTCATATTTATAGATACTGTTCTCCATAGATTCTTAGAGCTCAGTAAAATCTGTATTTTCACCATTAGAAAACAGCAGGCTAACCGGGGCGGCCAACTGTTTCCACATCATGCACCAACCTATCAATTTCAATTCAAAATAAATCTCAATTCCTAATGTTTGCGGTAGGCATGGAACTACCATAAAATTCCACTGATATGCACAAGAAAATATTATTTCCCAAAAGGGTACATAAAGGACTTCTCTGGGGATTTTTTAGTATAATGATCTCGTAAGGATATTCTATTATAGAAAAAAAATACATTCTAAAAGAAAATGTTGGCCGGGTGCAACGGCTCACACTTGTAATCCCAGCACTTTGGAAGGCTAAGGCGGGCAGATCACCTGAGGTCAGGAGTTGGAGACCAGCCTGACCAATATGGTGAAACCCTGTCTCTACTAAAAATTACAAAAAAATTGGCTGGGTCCTACTCGGGACGCTGAGGCAGGAGAATCGCTTGAACCCGGGAGGCAGAGGTTGCAGTGAGCCGAGATCACACCACTGCACTCCAGCCTGGGCGACAGGGCAAAACTCCGTCTCAAAAAAAAAAAAAAGTCATTCAGGTAATACAGTAATAAACAATACTTTTTAAGCCACAGAACTTTTTTTTAGTTCCTGTGAAATCGCACAAAACGATGGTCACCAAAAAGGATTCTGGAGTTGTGTGCCCGGGTTTACATCAGCTCCACCATTTATGAGCTGTGTAATCTTCAGGAAATCACTTACTCTCTCCAGGCCTCAGCTGGCTCTTCTGTAAAACAGGGCGAGTATGACCTAATTCACAGAGTAGTTACGAGGATAAATGAGTTAATACATGCAAAACAGCACATAAGCACTGAGTTTGCTATTAATTAACTCCAAAAAACTAAATGAAATGTCCCAACTATTGGAATACAGGACTTTTTAAAAAGCAACTTTAAAAACACAGAATACTTGGATCATATATTCAGCAGATCTGGGTTCAAATCACTGGGAGATACCTGTTTCCACCTATGTAACACATTGCCCTAACAGGTCTAGGATAGCCAGAGGATGAAGGGCAGGGCAGAAACCAAGTTTGCAATATGCTATTGGTGAACTTATGAGGGCAATCATAAATTAACCAACAGCATATTGCAAACTTGGGTTCAAATTAAAAACGTGTCTCCCAAATCCCAGAATCTCTTCAGCTAAAAATCTCAGCATAGCTGTCATCTTCCCCCATAAACAGTGATCAACTCCTTTCAGACATGTCCTAACCCTCACTGTTCCTCCCCTCAACTAGAGGGCCGGTAGGACAACCTCTTGTCTCATCTTCACTCTTGTACTTCCTTTCTTAACACACATCTGTCACTTCATGTTTAAGGACGACGGGCTCAATGCTGTCTTCGCAGTGAAGTCCTAACTCCAACCGAAATTTAACCGAAATATTAATACACACTCATACATGGCCAACTCTCCAAGAACATCTTTAAATAAGTTACACATACATTACCGACTTCCAAATACAGCTGAACATGTACTTTACACAACTCTTTTTACATGTGGTCCTCTCTCCTACTAATGCTCCTCACCCCCAAAAATGGTACCCAGACTCCAAACCCCCTCTTTTGATAAAGGCTCTGCGTGGCAGATGCCCACAGTACTCTACAAATTGCTGCCCCACTTGCCAATCTGCATTGTCAGTTACCTGCTTACCAGTTTCTCCTCCCCTACCCCACTCCTCCACAGCCAGTATATTCCTCAAGATCCCAAGAGGCAGTGATGACCCGTGCAAATAGAGTAAGTTTTAAGCACTCAGGCAAGTCTTCTGTTCAAATAAACTACTTAAAATATCTAATTATTTCTCATTCTGCATCTGTACAGTATTTAAAAGGGCAGTTAAAATTAACATTCCAAAGTCAACTGTAGTTGAAATTTTGTAAACGGAATCTATTTCAAGGCAACCAGCAACGGCAGATGAAAAGTAATGTTAAAGTCAACATCTGCATATCAATTATTGATATTCGCATCAAAAGCTCAACGATGAAGAAACAGGGCCCCGTCATCAGCTGTTCCTCAAACCTTTCTAGGGAAAAAAAAAAAACCTGGGCAGATTTAGGTGTCACCGTCAGCTCCTGCCCTACATCTGCCGTCACTCAAGGCTCCTCCAGAGAGAAGCTTCCAGGAGAACCCGGTCTCGGGGATGCGGCGGGCGGGCCAGCGGGCGGGGCGTTTCTGGAGTCCTTACAGGGGTCGCCACAGCTCCTTGCCCCCTCTCTTCTTCTCCATCCCCGTTCCCTCTCCCTCTACTCCTCGCTCCCTTCACCAGCCCCCCTCTCTCCCTCGGTCCCCGTCCTCGTCTTTCCCCTATTCCTACTCTCCCCTCAGGTCCCCATCCCCTTCTCCGCCCTCCCGGGGCGGCCCCCGCTCCCACGTGACCGGCGGCGGGCGGGGCGGGCCGCGGGCGCGTCGGGGGTCGACGGGCGCCGTTCGGGCCGCGAACCCGCGCCCTGAGAACGTCCCGGGATTCCCGAGGCGGCCACGGGCGGCGCGAGGGCAGGCGGCGGGCGTGGGTGTGGGCTGGGTACCGGCGGGGGCGGGGCTCGGAGGGGGCCAGACTGGGGCGGGGGCCAGGACCGGGGCAGGGGGCGTCGCCGCGCGGGCCCGCGCCAGGCCGGGCCGTACCTACCGCTTGGCGCCCGAAGAGCACCGCGTCTCCGCTGCTGCCTCTCGCAGGGCTGCCGCGTCTTCCGCCGAGCGCAGCCGCGTCCCGTGGGGCCGCCTGCGCCCGCCCGCGCCTCCGCCCCGCGCGGCGGGACCCCCGCCTCAGCGCGCGCCCACCCCCAGCGCGACTGGTCCCCTCCTCCCGCGCAGCCAGAAAGAGAAAATGGCGCTCGATTGGCCTCAGGAAGTGACGTTGGCCCTCATTTGCATGTAGGCGCAGCCAGCCAATGAGAGCAGAGTGTGCTTGGGGGCCCCTGGCACTTCCCACAGGCCCCCCGGGGCCCCTGGCTAAAGCTGGACTGGAGGCTCTGGGGTGGTAGTGGGGGGCCCCTGTTGGACCCCCTGACTCCCTTCTGTCCCAGGGAACTGCCCTGCCAGCTCCTTTCCACATCTGTGCAAACTCTCGTGAGAGTTTGAGTGGGCAATGACGTCACTAAAGGGGTGGGGAGAGTGTGTCATCAACCATGTGACTAATCACGTGGACTCACCACAGCTTTGACTTCATTTGCATGGAATGGGGTGGAGCTAGTGGCAGCTCCAGGAGTGGTGACCCCGCCCACATCTCAGAGCCAATGGGAGCCCAACTGTGATAATGCTGCCTTGCCATTGGAAGACAAAACTTTGGCTCCCAGAACTGGGACAAGTGTGCCATGATTGGCATATCCTGGTGAACCGACTAGCTGGGGTCTCCTGACTTCATCATTCCTGTGGGAAAGTGATCACACCTTTTCTTGAGAATTCTGATTTTTAGATCTACTACAAGTTGTGTGGGGAGAGGGTTAATTGCATACATTTGTATAAACTCTTAACCTAAAAGTTCATTTTTGCACAGGTGTTTATCAATTGTGTAGCAATAATAATTTATTCCACAAAATTAGTGGAAACATGGCGTAGGGCTTTCAAAATGGCTCTAGGTCTTCGTTCCGTGGAGTCCCCAGGCCTCTGGCGGACGCCCTCGTGCCCCAGAGCACTTGGGAGTAACCACGAGGGCAGCGCAGGCGCCTCCCCCAGTGCCCCTAACCTTAACCCTAATTCTCACCCTGCACCTGAACCTCACCCTAGCACTAACCCTGACTCTGACCCTAACTCCTCTCCAGTGTTCCTTCGCCTAACCCTAACTCAGCCGCGCCCTCAGTGGCTGTTCCAGGCAGTTCCTTCTTGGCGAAGCCCTCTGCAGGACACGTGCCCCTTTCAGCACAAGGCCACGTCTCCTTCCAGAGCGCCGAGCCCCTGCAACCCGCCGCCAGCCTCCAGCCCTGAGGCCCACTCCAGCCACCGCGGGGCAGAGGCCGTGCCCAGGCTGGGCCTTCCGCCCACAGCCCTCTCCAGAGCCTCCTTGTCACCATCCGCTCGTCCATAATTTCAGCTTTTCCCTCTCAATGGGAGCCTTCTGCTCAGTTTAGCCCAGTGACTAAACACATAATAGGCACTAAATTAATGTCCATATTCGTTTTAAAACTGTGTTAAATGGTGGGCCGATATGACCTGACCAAAATTTGCTTTTTTCCTACATGAATACAAGTCATAATTGAAGTAGAGTTTGCCCTTTATGTTTGCTGACAAGTTAAGATTTTATTTTGAGTTACAGTGGTAAATGGGTGTGATGTCCCTATATATCTTCCTTGCAAAATTATGGGTGGGATGAAAAGTGTAGTTAAAGCCTGCAGTCTCCCATTGATCCTCTAGTGACCTCTCATTTTATCACATTTCTCAAAACAGCAGTCCCTGTGTCTGTCTCCTCAGCCCCCTGCACGCCTCTCGCCCCCACCCTCACCACTCTGCAGAAACGCCTTGGTCACCAGCGCCCTCCTAATTGCTGAGCCCAAAACAGATTTTAGGCTTCGTCTTTCTGTATCTATCTTCCATTTGTTACTACAGACCAATCCCCCTTTCCTACAGACCTCCCGCAACAAAGCCGCCCCACCACCACTACTCCCCAAACGGGCTCTTTAATCTCCAAACTCGGGAACTGTTTCCTAATCTACAGACCTCCCCCCACAAAGCCGCCCCCCCCCCAACCCACTACTCCCCAGACGGGCTCTTTCATCTCCATATTCACGAACTGTTTCCTCATCTTCGCCTGCATCTCTTCCCGGCCCATCCTTGAACGCGGTGTTCTCTGGGATCCTGCTTTTTCCTTCACGGTGCAGCACATATGCGCCACTCGCTTCCTGTGTGCCAGGCACCGTGCTGGGTATTCGAACTCCCACGCCTTTCATTTTTTTCTGCATTTTCTCCCTTGTTAATTTCGACCACAGATTCAAACCTTGTTATGTCAATTCCAAACCAGTATCTCCATCTCTTTCCTACGTTTCAGTTTTATTTTTCTGGCTGCCAAAGGGGGCAGCTCCACTTCAGAGTCCCACAGGCAACTCAGATTCAAAACGTTCAAATCTGAGCCCATCATTCTCTCCTCAACAGCCTCTCCTACAGCAAGCAGTGTGTTCCCCATCTCCAGTTTTCCAATTTTATATCCCAAATATTCGTCAGATCTCTTCCCTCATCTGCAGCCCCACTATCACTACCTGCATTCAGGTCACCTCCTGCCTGTAACACCTGCACAGGCTCCCACCACCTTACCTCCAGCTTGGTGCCTCAGGTACTTTCCCCAGTCAGCCCTTTTAGAGAGTGAACCTGACTGTCCTTCCCTTCTTGCTGCAATCACTCAAAATCCCCCAGGAATCAAGCCCAGCTGGTCAGCACGACACACAAATTCTCCAAAGCTGACCAGTCAGTCCCCAGCCTGTAAACACCACACGGTGTTTGTTCATGGGACTCCTGTCCCAACCCCTGAGCTAATTTTCATTCCATTGCCATTCAAGGCTGAACTCTACCGGCCTCTCTCCCAGAAAGATCTCCCTGAACACACACACACACACACACACACACACACACACACGTCAAAATATGGTAGGTACTTCCTGACATTCCCAAAACATTGTGTGTGTCTCCTGCTGCCCTCACCACGTTGTTTACTGTTATCTGCTCACTGCTTGTCTCTCTACGGGGCACCAGTAAGGACCGTGTCTCATTCATCATTGTATCCCTGATGCCTACATTACTTTAATAAATACAATATCAACATTTTCATAAATACAAATTTAATAAATATAAATATAATAAAATTTAAATGTTGAATGATTTTTTCCCCTTGCATTTTGCTATGAAAATGTTGAATGTACTGAAAAGCTGAAATAATTGTTCAGAAAACAACCATCACCTAGCTCTTCCAGTTAACATTTGCTTACTTGCTTTATCGCATATGTATTCAAATATTCATCTCTTGACTGTTTTTTTTTTTTAGAAAACATCAGTACACCATCCTTAAACACTTCAGCATGGATATCTGATGAATACAGTTTAAAACCACCATCCACAGCATTGAGATAAAAAGGACTGTCCCTCCCACCACAGAAGGAATGAGCAATGTGACCTGGGGACTTGTCAAGATTATTTTCATAGACTCAGGAAAGTGCACCACACTGAAGTCATCAAACCGAAGACACAGGTTGGACCTCAGGACTTATCTACCAGGCGAGTCACAGCTCATGCAGGTTTATTCTGCACACCCGCTCCTGAATAACAAGAAGACCACAGACTTGGTGGCAGTATGAGTAGATTCCTCGACCCCGGTTGTTCAGCTAGGTTTGAAAGTGAAGATGGCCCATGTGGAAGCTTCCCACTCTCTTATCTAGGTCCCCCTATAACCAGCATCGGCATTTGTAAGATAGTTGTTCAGAACAAAGGGAGCCCCAGAGTTGACTGTGGCAGCCACAGGCACTGTTGTGTGAATTAGAAAAGCAGGGGCCCTCTGGGTGCGTTGCTGTCCTCCGGGACCTGGCTGGTCAAGATGAAGGTGCCTTGATATGTTTTTCAGTATCACTTCCTCTGCCTCTGTGCAGACCCAGCCTCACAGCAGGGCACAGACCTATGTGAACAGAGCGAGCTGGATTTCAGCTCCCACTTCCCGCTCTGCTCACTCTGTGTAAAGACAAGTGTGAACAACTGTAGTCAGCAGCCCGACTGGTCTACGCACAGACGACTGTGCACATGCAAGTGTACAATCCAAGAAACTGCAGAGTTCATCTAAAACCAGTGAGCCACAGGAGAGGAGAGCTTGGAGAACAACTTACATGTACTCTTTCTCTACTTTGTTTTTTGAGGTTTCTTTTTTTCTCTTAGAGACAGGGTCATACTCTTAGAGGCAGGCTGCAGTGATAGGATCATAGCTCATTGCAGCCTCGACCTCCTGGGCTCAAGGGATCCCCCCACCTCTGCCTCTCAAGTAGCTGGGACTACAGGTGTGGACCACCATGACTGGCTAAGTTCTTCGGGTTTGTTAGAGAAAGGATCTCACTATGTTATCCAGACTGGTCTCAAACTCCTGGACTCAAGAAATCCTCCCGCCTCAGTTTCACAAAGTGCTGGAATGAGAGGCGTAAACCACTGCACCAGGTTATTTCTCCCCTTTATTCTGCATACGCTCTGTGTAGGTCCAGCAGGCACCAATAATACAGTGCTGAGCAGACTCCATCCCTGCTCTCCTGGAGCTTAAGCTAATGGAGGAGAAAGGCATCCGTGAAATAACTACATGATGAAAATATAATTATAAACCTTGGTCAATGCTCCTGAGAAAGGAAATCTCCATATATGCCTGTGACCCAGAAACCTGAGGTAGACCAGCAGTCTCCAAGAAGCAGGGTCTGGGATCAGAGGATAAGTAGACACTGGCAAAGCAGAGCTGTGAGAGGCGGAGAAGAGAGGTCTGTGAGAAGCCCCAAAGGCCTGCGCCTGAGGGAGCCTGGCACAGCCAGACCAGAGCAGTCAAAGTGCAGGCCACAGGAAGACGAGGATCACAGGGGAGGCCAGGGCCAGGCTAGGAAGCCATTTGGGTCTTATTAAGACCAAGGAGAAGCCAAGGAAGTGGTTTCAGTGACTGGGTTGATAAGATCAGATCTGCATTTGAAACGTACAGCAGGGCTTGTCCTGCGGAGAAAGGAATGTTGATTGAGGAAGGGAAGATGAGGCTTAAGAGGAGGTTGTGGGAGCAGTCCTGGTGAAAAACGATGACAGCTGGGAACTTAAATGAGGGTGATGGCAGTGAAGATGAAAAGAAGCGGCCAGCCTTGAGAGAAACTTCGGAGGGGAGGGAACCTGCAGTTGTTGGCATGGAGAGCTGGAGGCAGGCCCCAGAGGTGGGCGCTTGTTTTTGTGGATTTACTGGCTTTGGAAATATGCTTGGCTTTCTCTAGTTGGTCCTGAATTGGAAGTGGAAACAATAAAAGCATGGAAAACTGGCAGTCATTGACTAAGTCCTGGCCATTCTGGTCTGATTGCTGCAGAGGCATAGGTCAGAGATCGTCTTATACGGTCAGACCATTGTCTGTTGGCACATTCAGTTTGGTCTCCCTTCCCCTTTTGGTCATTCTCTCATTTGAGAGTTTGGACAGCTCAGGGGAGGCTAGAGATCCAGATCTTCACAGCTTGGGGGTTGTCTGGTTGCCTCCATAGGCAATCATTTCATGAGAATTCTTTCCTTTGTGTTGTTGTAGCATCATGGAGATCATCTGATGACAGAGCAGCTGCACAGAAGCATTGCAGACTCTGCAGAGGATGCAACCAACAGCATCATGACCACTATGACAAAACAAGACTAATAGTTCTCATAAGATGCTTCTGAACTGGGAACACCAGTTTCCCATCCCAGGACAAGAGAACAAATCCCATAAGCCGTGAGGATCAGCCTTAAAGAGATAAGTAGTTTTTTCCTTATGGCATTGTATAGTCTCTTCCACTTTGCCTGTTCTGTTCATCCAAGTGCAGTGAGAAGTACTAGCAGCAGCACAGATGCCACGACGCCAGCAAGAAATCTAGAGCAATGGGCTTGTTCATCACCAAGTATACCAGTGAGTCGAGACTGGCCTGTGTTCCATCCAGGGCACGGGAGGTGGTGTTCACACTTCTGCCAGAGTGAGTAGTAATTTTCTCAAAGTCTCTTCTACTTGTATGATTCCCACCTCTGGGAATACAGCTCTGGTTGTTCGTATAAACAATGAGTCAGTAATTTCTCCAGGGATAGTGCCTGAATGATCAGCCGGATTTCCAGCCTTGGTGATTTCTAAAATTAGAGTCTCTATGTACAGACAAGTCTCAGAATTCTATTCCTAAAGTGCATGAGAGGCTGGGCAAGGTGGCTCATGCCTGTAATCCCAGCACTTTGGGAAGCCAAGGTGGGCAGATCACCTGAGGTCAGGAGTTCAAGACTAGCCTTGCCAACATGGCAAAATCCCATCTTACTAAAAATACAAAAATTAAAAAAAAATTAAAATTAAAATACAAAAATTAGCCAGGTGTGGTGGTTGGTGCCTGTAATCCCAGCTACTGAGGGGGCTGAGGCTGGAGAATCATTTGAACCCAGGAGGCAGAGGTTGCAGTTAGCCAAGATTGCACCACTGCACACCAGCCTGGAAGACAGAGCAAGACTCTGTCTCAATAAATAAATAAATAAATAAATAAAAATAAAAAATAAAGTTCATGAGAGCAATCAGCTCTGGACCCAAAGAAAGTAGTATCCAATAGGGGTGCATGGAGATCCAGGAAAAAAGGGATTTGTCTATGACACTAGGTTGGAACCAAGGTTTTACATTAGCTGGGTTATGCTAACTGGGTCTCTGTTGATATCTTTAAGGTGGCAAATATTGGTCTATCACTCTGTGAAGGTTGTTGAATGTAAATTTAGTTTTAGGTTTTATTGTTCATGTAGGTGCAAGTGGAAACACTATCAGCTGTGATCCGCTATGTCTCATTTAATAAAACTAGAATTGCCTAGAGGTTTTCATCATTGGAATGTGGTGATTGATGGCATGTCCTGTAGTCAGTAAGATTGAGGGCACTGACTACTTTCTGGGATAATCTGAGAATGGTGTTAGACTATTTTCTGATCTATTATAAAAAGGGAAAAAAAGAGAAAAAAGGGGTCATTATGAGTGGACAGCAACAAGAGGCCTATAGAAAATTAGAAGAATGATCATAGGCAAAAGATGAAAACTAAAACAGGAATCAGAGTCTTGAATGTCTTAAGCAGAAACTTTCCACTGTTTGAGCTTGTTCTAAAGGTCTTGAGTCAGCTTCCTACTTCCTAAGATGGGTTCCTTGTGGGGAATCTCTAAAGCGTGAGGTCCACTCTTGGAAGAGGCTTCCAATTGTGTGGGATTCTGGATTGCTTCTTTAGCAAGTTGTGAAATGTTACTGGAGTTTCACTGCTGTGGTTGTTGTTAACGTAGATGGTAAGTCCCTTCCAACACAATTTAAGAGCAATTTTCTCAGACATCTCTTCTAACAGACAAAATCTCCAGGTTGAAGATCATGAAGAAGCTATTTAGGAAGATGTTGTAAGAAGGGGGCTGTTGAATATTGAACATCACCAGTATTTTGCTCGTCTGGGTGCAGCAGGGCAGAGGCTAGTATCAGAGATGAAATCCCTAAATGCATTACAAGTTGTCTTAGTCCATTCAGGCTGCTATAACAAAATACCAGACTGGGTGGCTTATAAACAACAGACATCTATTTCTCACAGTTCAGGAGGCTGGGAAGTCCAAGATCAAGGCAGTGATCGGATTCAGTGTCTGGTGAGGTCCTAGGTCATCATCGAAGGCCATCTTCTCACCATCACCTCAAATGGTGGAAGAAGTTGTGGGTCTCCCCTGGACCTCTGTTTATAAGGGCACTAACCCCATCTGTGAGGGCTTCACCATCATAACTTACTCACCTCACAAAGACCCCACTCTTAATAAATCACATTGGTGGTTAGGATTTCAACATACAAGTTTTGGTGAGACATTCAGTCTATAGCACCAGTTCAGAGGGTAATTGATGTCACCCTGAAGGAGGGAACCATACGGCCTGAAGGGGAGTGGGATTACCTTTGGCCAAAGGAGCTCCAGGGTTTCTGAAATTTTTCCTACCTTTAATTTAAGGATGCCATTGGCTCTCTCAATCTATTCAGAATATATGGGTAGTGAAGGCAGTGTGGTTTGGGGGTAGGAGGTAACACTTTATAGGATCCTCTTATAATGGCTCCATAGAGTGTGTGCCTTGGTCACTTGATGTGAAAGCTGAGATGCTCCAGGTTGGAAACATGAAAGCAAGCAGCTTTTTAGGAACTGTAAGGGCTGTGGCTTTTTGGTAAGGAAATATTTTAACCCACCCTGAAAACAGACATGCAATAACAAACATCCTCAACTCTCACGGCGGGCAGAAGCCAGGTAAAATCCACCTGTATTAGTCTGTTTTCACACCGCTGATAAAGACATACATGAGACTGGGCACTTTACAAAAGAAAGAGGTTTATTGGACTTACAGTTCCACGTGACTGGGGAGGCCTCACAATCATGGCAGAAGGTGAAAGGCATGTCTCATGTGCTGGCAGCAAAAGAGAGGAGAGCCAAGTGAAATGGTTTCCCCTTATCAAACCATCAGATCTCGTGAGACTTATTCACTACCATGAGAACAGCATGGGGAAACCGCCCCTATGATTCAATTCTCTCCCACTGGGTTCTTCCCGCAACCCGTGGGAATTATGGAAGTACAATTCAAAATGAGATTTGGGTGGGGACACAGAGCCAAACCATATCACCATCTGAAGATGCTCACGGGGCTCTTGAGATTTTAATCCCTGGCCATGTTCCATCTTTACGGATTTTTCCACGATTATATTGTCGACAGGTCATAACACGTGCCTAAAATAATCTCAACTATCTTTTTAAAGTTCTCCCACCAATATTGATTTAAGATATTAACCAATTTGTCTGTACCATGAGCAGTAGTTTCATTGAGAAATTTAGCCAATATTCATCTGAAATCATCTAGTACCACCAACAGGCCTTCTTAGAAGTGCCAGAGATTATCTGAGTAACGGTACGACCGGGCTTCTTCCATAATAGTGGATATCTTATAGTGGCCTCTTTGAATCCCTCCAGGGGTTTATTCTTTAGGGGTTAGATTAGGATCACAGCCTTTGTTAAAACTGTTTGGCATGAGGACCAAGTATTTCCTTTAGTTTCCATGGTGTCTCTTCTTGCCTAGGCCTCAACCTTAATAGAAGGGAAAGGCCTCACCTCTTTAGGAAGTAGGAGTCCAGCTAAAAGCTTCTGAACTTATCCATTTTGGATGGGGGTCCCAGTAGAAGTGAGAAACCTCCTCTGTTTCCAAAGCTTCCCACAGTTGTGTGCTGCTCCCAAAGCCCACCTGCTGCCTCTGTGTGCAGCCACTCTGGACTCTGACTGTCTGACAATCTCTAGTAAACACAGTGAGCTTGGCCATCAGGGTTGATTTTACATCGGGAGAGGATGATATCCTTAACAAAGAATAGAAGGTGGTGATAGCACATCCTACCTGACCACCCCCAGCTTCACTTTTGAGCTACAATCCATTCACAAATAGTATTAGGTCAGGGTTCTCCATCGAGGTCTCCAGTGAACCTAAAAAGTTACAGAAGGCTCCCTGGCTGAGGTAGCACTCCCTTGAGGCTCCCTTTCCTTGGCAGGGGCATGACAGCAGGAGGATTCAGGGCATTGCAGCGTGAACAGTAAACGGAGAGGAACAGAATCTCCTAAAATGCTAATTGGCTGGCTGGGAAGTATGCATTCTCAGACAGCAGCAATGTCTGCATGGAAGCAGGAACAAGGAGGTCAAATGGGGAGACAAGAACTGTGATATGGTTTAGCTCTGTGTCCCCACCCAAATCTCATCTCGAATTGTAATCCTCATGTGTCACGGGAGGAACCTGGTGGGAAGTGATTGGATCATGGGTGTGGTTTCCCATGTCATTCTTCTGATAGTGAGGGAGTTCTCACTATCTGCTGGTTTAAAAGTGGCAGTTTCCAGTGAGTTCTCTCTCTCTCTCCTGCCACCATATTGGAGGTGCCTTGCTTCTCCTTCACCTTCTGCCATGATTGTAAGCTTCCTGAGACCTCCCCAGTCATGTGGAACTGTAAGTCAATTAAACCTCTTTATAAATCACTAGTCTCAGGTAGTATCTTTATAGCAGTGTGAAAATGGACTAATACGCTGGGCGCGGTGACTCACACCTGTAATCCCAGCACTTTGGGAGGCCAAGGCAGGCAGATCATGAGGTCAGGAGATCGAGACCACGGTGAAACCCCATCTCTACTAAAAATACAAAAAATTAGCCAGGCACAGTGGCAGGCACCTGTAGTACCAGCTACTCAGGAGGCTGAGGCAGGAGAATGGCATGAACCTGGGAGGCGGATCTTGCAGTGAGCCGAGATCACGCCACTGCACTCCAGCCTGGGCGACAGAGCAAGACTCCATCTCAAAAAAACAAAAAAATAAAAAAAATAAAATGGACTAATACAAACTGGTTCATTAGAAGCCTCAAAAAGTTTTCAGCATCAGCTATTGTCCTAAAACAAGGAGAATAAACCTCTGCACCCAGATCAAGGGTAAAGCCATAGTGAGTCCAGGGTCTTTGATGGTTCCCAGGAAGTTGAGTAAAAACCCCAAGCACTGGCCGGGCACAGTGGCTTACGCCTGTAATCCCAGCACTTTGGGAGGCTGAGGAGGGCAGATCATGAGGTCAGGAGATTCAGACCATCCTGGCTAACATGGTGAAACCCCGTCTCTACTAAAAATACAAAAAATTAGCCGGGCGTGGTGGTGGGTGCCTGTAGTCCCAGCTACTTGGGAGGCTGAGCAGGAGAATAGTGTGAACCCAGGAGGCGGAGCTTGCAGTGAGTGGAGATCGCGCCATTGCACTCCAGGCTGGGCGACAGAGCGAGACTCCATCTCAAAAAAAAAAAAAAAACAAAAAACAAAGGAAAAAACCTCCAAGCAGTTGTGCAGATTACTCCTGCAAAACAGACCATGGGAAGCTTTGCAGTTAGGGATGCTAAGGGAAGGGACCGTTGAAGAGCCTTCTTCAGGTTCCAGAGGCCTGTGCATGTTTATGCTCCCAAAGCAAACTGAGTCCTTAGTCAATTCACAAAAAAAGTGTAGCAATTTTAGAAAAATTTGGCCCTTATTGCAGTATCCAATTAAACCTAGAAATCCTCTCAATTGTCATTCTGTGAGAGATCTGGAATAAACTTGGGTAGTCTATCAGAAGAGAATGCTTTTTCCTCCTTAGATAGGGCATGTCCTAAATAATAAACTATGTTTTTGCAAAATGGTAATGTGTCTTCTGAAACATTATGTCCCTTTTCTACCAAGGCTGAGAGAAAGTCAGTGGAATCTTTTTTGCAGGCTTCTTTGCTCTCTGAGAAAAGTAGATCATCTATATATAATATCAGAACCAAATCCATAGAAATTCAGATCTTTTATGTTTTGTTTCGTTTTGTTGTTGTTGTTGTTATTTTTGAGACAGGGTCTCACTCTGTCACCCTGAGTATTTCAGGCTGGAATGCAGTGGTGCAGTCATAGCTCACTGCAGCCTCAACCTCCTGGACTCAAGTGATCCTCCCACCTGAGCCTCCCAAAGTACTGGGATTACAAGCATGAGCCACTACACGTGGCCATCTTTTAAGTCTTGATTGAGGACCTGCAAAAAATAGGAGGGAGCTTCCTTGAGACTCTAAGGCATAACTGTCCAGGTATACTCTTGTCCTACCCAGGTGAGGATGAAGGGTACTGGATGTCTCTATGCGGGGGCACACTGAAAAAGATGAAGAATCTCTATCATGATGGCAAGTGGTTTCAGGAGGAGTCTATAGCAGGAAGGGGTTTGGGTTAGGAGCCACTGGGAAGCAAGAGATAACAATTTTGTTGATGGCCTTGAGACCTTGAAAAATCAACATCCTCATCCATTTGGTTTCTTTTTTTTTTTTTTTGAGATGGAGTCTCGCTCTGTCGCCCAGGGTGGAGTGCAGTGGCACAATCTCAGCTCACTGCAAGCTCCGCCTCCCGGGTTCATGCCATTCTCCTGCCTCAGCCTCCCGAGTAGCTGGGACTATAGGCGCCCACCACCATGCCTGGCTAATTTTTTTGTATTTTTAGTGAGACGGGGTTTCACCATGTTCACCAGGATGGTCTCGATCTCCTGACCTCGTGATCTGCCCGCCTCAGCCTCCCAAAGTGCTGGGATTACAGGTGTGAGCCACCATGCCTTGCCCATTTGGTTTCTTTACTGGAAGGACAAGAGTGATAAGGGCTAGTGAAGTGCATGAGAAGGACTTTGGATCCAAGGCCTTCAATGATTGGTGTCAGCCCTTTGTTTCCAGCTTCAAGGAATATGGGGGAAGTTTAGGTTACAGCGTGGTGGGAGAATTTTTGGGAAAAGGTAGGGCATCTGGATACAGGGGACAGGAGGAAGCAGTTGATGGAGGTGTGGAAGGAGAGAAACAGGAAAGGACGAGGGGGAGGAGGAGGGCTAGACACAGGGGGACATGGAGGGCAGGCGGGTGAGGGGCGGTTTGTCAAGTCAGTCATTAGCATTGGCCAAACAGTCTCTTAGCGAAATACTTTTTTATTCAGAAATTCATTTGGAGGCCTCTGCATTTAGGCCTAGGGAATCTTACTCATTTTCTTCTCTAAAGAATCTCTTAAATGAACAATTTTTCAAGCCAAATGTTCCCAGAGTTGCCACCAAAAACCCAAGTCACCCTTGGTGAAGTTTTGCCAAGTAGAAAGATCAGCATGAGAACTAGGACCATGAGAAGCATAAGTCTTTCCTGGAAGAGCAGAGGATTCAGCCGTGGATGCCCCTGCGAGCTGGTGATGGGCGGCAGACGCATCACGCCAGTGCACAGTGTCTCAGGCCCCCAGCCTACGGGCTGGCCTCCTCCAAACACAGACCCAGCACCCTGCACCAGACCCCCACCCCCAAGCAAAAAACCAGAGAGAATGTTCTAAAAGCCAAGTTCTCAGGACAAAACCCCTGGACGGCAGAACCTCACCCAGTTTCCCTGCTGATCCACAGCCAAGTTCATGGATGTGAACAAGGGTCTGGTAAGAGCTACAGACTCACCTGTCTGTGAGGCTGATCCATGTGCCCCTCATGCTTCTTATTATGACAAACACCACGTTTAGAAAGCACAGCACAAAAGAGTAAAGGAAGGGACTAATTCCCCTGTAACAGAGCAAATGGGAAGCAGGAATGAGGCCCTGGCACCAAACTGAGAAGTCCAGGAATGTGCCAGCGAGGGGCTCAGAACAGGCCTCAGTCACCAGCCGGGTGCCCTGTGGGCTGCAGCATTAAGGCCAGGGTGCCTGGGCAGAGGTGGGGTCTGGACGACAGGCAGTGCAGACAGTGTCCTGGAGGAGCCTTCACGGTAACCGGGGACATCAGCGAGGATGGCAGAGGCTGCTCACTCGAAGCTGTAGCCAAGAAGGCTACACTGTCCCTGCGCGTGGCAGAGCCTTGAAGGTGGGGTGGGGAGGGGAAGCTTCCCATTAGAAGATGGGAAGGCTCTGGTTGGGTATGCCCTGGGTGGAGGCTGTTGTCAGGGGGAAGCTGGGGGTGGGCCACCTGGCAGCGGGCATCCTATGGGGTTGGTTTGGGGAGAATATCTGACTTTCTTAGTTGGAAGCAGAGCTAGAAAATAGGGAAGCTGCAGTCGCTTCCCAGACCTGAGTCCCGCCAGAGGCCGCACAGGATGTGCTTTGGCCTCAAGGTCGGAGGTCCAAGTTTTGCCATCATAGACGGTCTGCCCATTGTTCATTTGTATATTCACCCTCTCAGTGGTGATCCACAGCTATTGCTAAAAGCAATTTCACAGACAGACAGGCCTCCTGCACCAGATGGGGCACAGAGAAGACCTTGAGTGGCGTGTGCAGGGGGCTTAGGATATGTCAAACAAAAAGCTGTGTGCAGTCTCATCTGCCTCCCCTGATCTGCCTCTCCGAGGCCCACAAGCCCAGGGTCCCCTCCTCAGCCACAGTGTGTCCTGCTTGCTCCTGCCCTCCTCTGGCGTCCGGTCTGTGCTCAGGTCAAGATATGTGCATGAGAGTTTCCTCAGGAGATTCAGGGGCTGGCTGGCGATGCTCCTCTTGGAGGACCTGTTCTTTCAAGGGGCTCTGGAGTCTTTCAGGTGCAAGGGAATGAAGTGGTAATGGCGGGCTCATGGGAGGGGCCTAAGGCCTTAGAATTGTGGATAATAATTATCTCCAGATTTTGTATGAAAATGAAACGAGATGTCAGGTGTGCATAGCTGAGCAAAGTGGTGGGACTCGGCCAGCAATGGGGAAACGCGTCTCTCTCCACTTTCAGATGTGCTTCTGTGTCCGCTAAATGCTGCCATAAACGCTATTGCTAGAACAAGAATAGAAACATCAAAGACAAGTTGTAATTGTCCATTAGTGATAGGAAAATAGCAAGAGTCCCAATAATTCACTTTGTTACTGGACCTTACAAGATTGATTATATAGGTAGACAAAGGGAAAATGAGGGAACAAATAGCAATGCATCATGGCAATATTTAGTTATGGCTAATAAATATCAAATTATAATTTTGAGTAAAAATGATTAGATGAAGACAGAGGCTGTGCTATAATCTTTTGAGGTGAAACAGAACATACAAATTATCATTTTAAAGTGTACAATTCAGTGGCATTCAGCGCATTCAAAGGAGTGTGCAACCACTCCCTCTTCTAGTTTCAAAACCTTTTCATTGTTGCAGAAGAACGCTTCATACCCATGAAGTAATCACTCCCCGTTCCCCTTCCCCCAGTCCCTGAAAACCACAAATCTTTCTGTCAGTACTTGCCTATTCTAGACATTTCATGTAAAAGGGATTATACAATATATGACCTTTTGTGTCTGGCAGCTTACACTTAGCAAAATGTCTTTGAGGTTCATCCAGTTATAACATATATCAGTACTTAAGTCTTTTCTAAGGCTGAATAATATCCCATTGTATGTGTAAGCCACATTTTATTTATCCAGTCATTTATTGATGAACGTATTTCTATGTTGCATTAGGCCATGCTTGCATTGCTATAAAGAAATACCTGAGACTGGGTAATTTATAAAGAGAAGAGGTTTAATTGGCTCATGATCCTGCAGGCTGTACATGAAGCATGGTGCTGGTATTTGCTCAGCTTCTAGGGAGGCCTCAGGAAGCTTACAATCGTGGCAGAAGGCAAAGGGGGAGCAGGCATGTCACATGGCAAAAGCAGAAGCAAGTGGGGGAGGTCCTATACGCTTTTAAATGACCAGATCTCATGAGAACTCACTCACTATTGTGAAAACAGCACCAAGCCATGAAGCATGTGCTTCTATGACCCAAACACTTCCCACCAGTCCCCACATCTAGTATTGAGGATTACAGTTCAACATGGGATTTGGGTGGGAACAAATACCCAAACTGTATCATATATTTTTACTCTTATGAATAATGCTATTTGTTTCTGTAAGGAAATATGTTATTTCATGTGTGTCTGTGTGTCTGTGTGTGTGTGTGTGTGTGTGTGTAATTGCTGGATTATCTGGTAGTTTTGTGTTTAATTTTTTGAGGAAATACCAAACTGTTTTCCACAGGGTCTACACCATTTTTGAATTTCCACCAGCAATGTATGAGAGTTCCTAATTCCACATCCTGGTGAATCTTTGCTATTTTTTATTATTGTTACTGCTGTCTTAGTATGAACTGGTATCCTACTGTGGTTTCAATTTGCATTCCTTAATGACCAGGAATGCGGAACATCTTTTCATGTATGTATTGGTCATTTATATACCTTCTTTAGAGAAATACCTATTCAGATCCTTTGCCCATTTTTAAATTGGGTTGTTTATCTTTTTGTTGTTGAGTTGTAAGAGTTCTTTTTATATATTTTGGATTCTAAATACTTATCACGATATGATTTGCAAATATTTTCTCCAATTCTGTATGGCATGTCTTTTTTTTTTTTTTTTTTTGACAGGGTCTCACTCTGTCACCCAGGCTGGAGTGCCGTGGGACAATAACAACTCACTGCAGCCTTGACCACCTGGGATAAGGTGATCCTCCCACCTCAGCCTTCCAGGTAGCTGGAACTATGTGCATGTGCCAACACGCTCGGCTGATGTTTTGTATTTTTTGTAGAGACTGGGTGTCTCCATGTTGCCCAGGCTCAGTAGAGAGAGCTCAGTGGAAACTGACACTTTTAAATCATCAGATCTTGTGAGAACTCCCTCACTATCATGAACTCCTCGAGCCCAGGAGGTCTCGAACTCCTGGACTCAAGTGATCTGCCCACCTTGGCCTCCCAAAGTGCTGGGATTATAGGCATGAGCCACCATGCCTGGCCCTTGATAATGTTCTTGATGTAAAGAAGTTTTTAATTTAATGAAGGCCAATTTATTTATCTTTTCTTTGTTGCTCATGTTTTAGTGTCAAATCTAAGAATCCATTTCCAAATCCAAAGTCATAGAGTTTACCACTATGTTTTCTTCTAAGAGTTTTTTGGTTTTAGCTCTTATAGTTAAGTGATGGATCCATTTCGAGTTAGTTCCTGTATACTGAGTGATGTAGGAACCAAGTTTATTCTTTTCCATGTGGCTATTCAGTTGTTCCAGCATCATTTGTTGAACAGACAGTTCTTTCTCACATTGAATGGTCTTGGCAATCTTGTCAATTGGCCATAAATGTATGGTTTATTTCTGAACTCTCAATTCTATTCATTGGTCCATATGTCCACACGCCAGTACCACACTGTTTTCATTACTGATGTTTGCAGTGGTTTTGAAATTGAGAAGTATGGATCTTCCAAATCTGTTTTTCTTCTTCAATATTGTTTTGACCATTTGGAGCCCCTTATAATTCTATATGAATTTGAGTATCAGCCTTTCCATTTCTGCAAAAGAGATCATTGGAATTTTAATATGGATTGTATTGAATATGCAGATCACTTGGAGAGTATTGCTCTGAAAAATATTGTCTTTTGGCCATGCACCATGGCTCACACCTGTAATCCCAGAACTTTGGGAGGTTGAGGTGGGTGGATCATGAGGTCAGGAGCTCAAGACGAGTCTGACCAACATGGTGAAACCCCATCTCTACTAAAAATACAAAAAGTAGCAGGGCATGGTGGCACACGCCTGTAATCCCAGCTACTCAGGAGGCTGAGGCAGGAGAATTGCTTGAACCCAGGAGGTGGAGGTTGCAGTGAGCCGAGATCGTGCCACTGCACTCCAGCCTGGGTAACAGAGTGAGACTCTGTCTCTTTCTCTCTCTCTCTCTCTATATATATATATATACGTATATATGTATATGTATATATATACATATATACGTGTATATATATATATTCTTTCAATTTGGGATATCTTTCCATTTATTTAGGTCTTTATATTATTTCAGCAATATTTTGTTGTTTTCAGGATACAAGTCTTTCCCCTCCTTGGTTAAATTTATTCTTAGGCATCCTTTTTTCTTGGGTACTATTATAAATAGAATTGTTTCTTAATTTTCTTTTTGATTGTTCATTGCTGATGTATAGAAACACAACTGCTTTGTGTACATTAATCTTGTACCTTATAACTTTGCTAAATTTTTTATTAGCTACTGGTTTTTTGTGGGTTCTTTGGAATTTTCTATATGTAGAACCCTCTGCAAACCGAGATAGTTTTACGTCTTTCTTCCCAATTTGGATGGGTTTTATTTCTTTTTCTTGACTAATTGCTCCGGATAGGACTTCCAGTACAATGTTAAACAGAAGTAATGAAACTGAGTATCCTTGCCTTCTTTCTGATTCTTAGGGTAAAGTTTTCAGTCTTTCACCATCGTTGATGATTTTAGTTGTGGGTTTTTCACAAATGTCCTTTATGATGTTAAGGAAGTTGGCTTCTATTTCTAGTTTGCTGAGTGTTTTTTTAATCATGAAAAAGTGTTAAATTTTGCCAAGTGCATTCTCTGCATATATTGAGATAATCATGTGTGGTTTTCTCCCTCCATTTTATTAACAGGATATATTACATTAATTGATTTGGTCTGTAATTTTATTTTTTGTGCTATATTTGTCTGACTTTGGTCTCAAGTGATGGTGGCCTCACAGAATGTGTTAGGAAGTGTTCCTTCCTCTTCTATATTTTGGAAGAGTTTGGTAGAATTTGTGTTAAGTTTTATTTAAATGTTTGTTAGAATTCATCAGCGAAGCTAGCTAGTCTTGGGCTTTTCTTTAGGGGAAGGTTTTTGATAACTGATTCAATCTATACTTGCTATTGGTTGATTGAGATTTTTCCATTTCTTCTTGAGTCAGTATTCTTAATCTGTGAGTTTCTAGGAATTTGTAAATTTCATCTAGGTTATCTAATGTGTTGGCATATAATTGTTCATAGTAGCCTTTTCTAATCCTTTTTATTTCTGATAGGTTGGTAGTAATGTCCTCTCTTTAATTTCTGATTTTATGTATGCCTTCTTTCTTTTTTCTTAGGTAGTCTAGATAAAGGCTTGACAATTTTGTGGATCTTCTCAAAAAATCAACTTTTAATTTTGTATATTCTATTGTTTTTCTGTTCTCTATTTCATTTATTTCTGCTCTAATCTTTATTTTTTTTCTTCCTTCTGTTAGCTCTAGGTTTAGTTTGTTCTCTCGCTAGTTCCCAAGGTATAAAGTTAAGTTGTTGATATGAAATCTCTGTTTTTTGTACTGTACCATTTACAAAAATAAATTCCCTCCTGAGCACTACTTTTACTGCATCCCATACGTTTCGGTATGCTGTGGTTTTTGTTTGAGACCAGTATCTTGCTTTGTCACCCAGGCTGGAGTGCAGTGGCATGATCATGGCTCACTACAGCCTTGACCTCATTGGGCTCAAGCAATCATCCCACCTTAGCCTCCCACTCCTCCTGCCAAGTAGCTGGGACTACAGATGTGCGCCATCACATCTGGAAAATTTGTGTATTTTTTGTGGAGACAGGGTTTTGCCACATTGCCCAGGTTGGTCTTGAACTCCTGGACTCCAGCAATCTGCCCATCTCAGCTTCCCAAAGTTCTGGGATTACAGGCATGAACCACTGTGCCAAGCCTGGTTTTGTTTTCATTTATCTCAAAGTATTTTCTAATTTTCTGAGTGATTTTTTTCTTTGACCCATCAGTTGTTTAGCAGTGTTGTTTAATTTTCATGTATTTGTGAATTTTCTGGATTCCCTGTGTTATTCATTTCCAGATTCATTCTACTATTGGAGGAAATACTTTGCATGATTTTAGTCTTTTAAAATTTATTTAAAATTATTTTATGGCTTACCATATGTCCCATTGTTAAAATAGTCTGTACACAGACAACTTTACCCTTCAACAAGAAACATCACCAATTCCTGGGAAAGAGGGAGAATCTGATTTTTTAAATTAGCACATTACAATATTCAAAACTTCCAGTTCTCAACAAAAGTATACAAAGTATACAAAGAAACAAAAAAGTATGGCCCATTCACAGGGGCAATAATCAACAGTAAATATACACAAGGAAGACAAGACACTGGACTTAATAAACAAAGATTTTAAACTAACTGTCTTAACTGTGCTCAAGATGCTGAAGGAAACCATGGACAGAGAACTAAGGGCAGTCAGGAGAATGATGTATGAACTGTAGGGAATATTAATAAATAGATAATAAATATTAATAAATAGTTGTGTGTCAAGCACAAACAACCAAATAAAAGTTCTGAAGCCAAAAAGTACAATCACGGAAATGAAAAATTCAACAGAGAGGCACAGCAGCAGATTTGATTAAGCAGATGAAAGGATCAGCAAACTTGAATATAGGGCAATTGAAATTATCCAGTCAGAGGAGCAAAAAGAAAACAGAATAAAGAAAAATGAGGCCAGGTGCAGTGGCTCATGCCTATAATTCCAGCACTTTAGGAGGCCAAGGTAGGAGGATCATTTGAGGCCTGGAGTTTGAGACTACCCAGAGCAACAGAGTGAGGCCCTATCTCCACAAAAAATTAAAAAGTAAATTAGCTGTGCATGGTGGCATGCAGCTATAGTCCTAGCTATTCAGGAAGCTGAGGTGGGTGGATCACTTGAGCTCAGGAGTTTGAGGTTACAGTGAGCTATGATTGTGCCACTGCACTCCAGCATGGACAACAGAGCAATACCCTGTCTCTACAAAGAAAAGAAAAAAATTGGGGCCAGGCACGGTGGCTCATGCCTGTAATCTCAGCACTTTGGGAGGCTGAGGCGGGCAGATCACAAGGTCAGGAGATCGAGACCATCCTGGCTAACATGGTGAAACCCCATCTCTACTAAAAATACAAAAAATTAGCCAGGCATGGTGGCGGTCGCCTGTAGTCCTAGCTACTCAGGAGGCTGAGGCAGGAGAATGGTGTGAACCCAGGAGGCAGAGCTTGCAGTGAGCCGAGATCACACCACCACACTCCACCCTGGGTGACAGAGCAAGACTCCATCTCAAAAAAGAAAAAGAAAAAGAAAAAGAAAAGGCCAAAAACTTCTCAAATTTGATGAAAGACATGAATCGACATATCCAAGAATCTCAATGAACTCCAAACAGGATTAACTCAAAGAGATTCACAATGAAACACATTATAATCAAAATACCAAAAGCCAAAGATAAGGAGAAAATCTTGAATGCAGCCAGAGAAAAGCAACTTGTAACACACAAGTGATCTTTAATAAGATTAACAGCCAACTTATCACCAGAAGCTATGGAGACCAGAAGCAGTGGGATATGTTTTACATTACTGAAAGAAAAAAAACTGTCAAGTAGCAATTTTATATCTGGCAAAACTATTCTTCAAAAATGAAGAACTCAAGATATTACCAGACAAACAAAAGCTAACAGAATTCATCACTAGTATACTTTAGCTACAAAAAATGTTAAAGGGAACACAAGGTGAAACGAAATCTAGATGGCAATTCAATGTTACACAAAGAAATAAAGATCTCTAGTAAAAGCAAATATGTAAGTAAATATAAAAGCTAGTATTATTGTATTGTTGGATTGGAACTCCAATTTTTGTTTCCTATGTGGTTCAAAGGACAAATGCATAAAACAATTATTATAAATCCATCTATGCTAATGGTCACACACATATAAATATGTAATTAATGGCAGCAACAATGTAAAGTGGGGGATGAAGCTGGATAGGAGTAGAATTAATGTATACTGTTGAAGCTATGTTTGTATCAATTTAAACTAGATTGGTATAAATTTAGGATTTAACTCTAATCCTAATAATAACCACAAAGAAAATAACTATATGGAAAAGAAAAAAGGGGGCATTCAAAATTGTTCAAGCACAAAAGGAGGCAATATTGGAGGAATTAAGGAATACAATTAAGGAAATATAGAAAACAAATAGCAAAATGGCAGAAGTAAATTCTTCATTATCAGTAATCACGTTAAATGTAAATGGATTAAATTCACCAATTAAAGGGCAGAGGCCAGCAATATAAATTGAAAAACATGATCCAAGTATATGCTGCCTACAAGAGACTCACTTTAGACCCAAGACAAAAGTTAAAAGTGAAATGATGGAAAAAATTCCACACAAAGAGCAACCAAAAGAGCTGGAATGGCTATACAAATATCATAGCAAATAGATTTAAGTAAAAAATAGTTATGAGAGAAAATAGGACGTTATATATTGATAAAAGGGCCAAGTCATCAATAAAATATAACAATTACAAATATAAGCATATATGCACCAAACAATGGAGCTCCAAAACATATGAAGCAAACATTGACAGAATTGAAGGGAGAAACAGTTCTACAATAATAATTACAAATTTCAATACCTCATTTTCAATAATGAGTGGAATATCTAGACAATCAATTAAAAAATAGAATTTAAACACTATAAACTAATTAGACCTAACACACACATAAAGAATACTCCATCCAACAACAGAACATAAATTATTCTCAAGTACAGATTGATCATTAAATTTTTAATAAATAATGAATATCTATTCTTTAGATCAGTTGGCCACTGGTAAAAAATATATATATAGTGATTTATTTGGGCCTTTGAATCTACATGCTGCCTTTATTTCTAATATTTCTAATGTGCTTTGCACTCAGAATTCAGTACAGTGTCAAGCACAAACAAGCATTTCCTTGCATCTACAGTTTCTCCATGTGCATTGAAGTCCATGTAGAATGACTGTCAATAAGGAAAAAATTATATTTAAACTAAAATTATGCTGTTGCTTCCCCACTTGCTAATTTTTTGATGGAGGGAAATACTGCTCATATGAGAGATTGGGAAAGTGAGACTTTGATCAGTCCACTGTTTCTACCAATGCTGGCAAGTTTATTATAGAAATTAAATATGGTAATAGAAAAGAAGCTACATTACTTTTACACTGCTCATAAAATTTTTCTACTCTACAGAGCAAATTCAAATTTTGATATGATTGTCTTTACGCTGAGGCTACATTACTATAAATTAGGTCAGATTAGGAAAGCAGATTAGAAGATTTAAAATGGAACAAAATAGAAACTTTCTCTTTCCTTTATTTTCTTTTTATCCCCTTTGCAGTAATCCTTGTTTATTAGCTCCTAATAAATTATGTAATCTTTCAGATAGTTTATATCTGAACATCTCATCCAAATAGTAAAGTGAAACAAAAACAATGCCTTTTATGCTGACTTTTTCACCTTTTTGTAATAGAGATTTTGTCACATCTTGTTACGCATTCAACTCACAATTATTGAACATCACTGCTCCTTGTTATAGAGAAGGCAGTCAGTGAGAAGGACAGACGAGAATTCATGCTGACAACAAGCAATAGATGTTTATACTGGATCTTCTAGGAGAAGCAGGATGGGGAGGGGAAAAAAATAGGAAAACTTTTCCTAGAGAAGATGAGACCAGACCTGAATCTTGAAAAAGAAATAGGGTTTTAGACCATCAGACTAGAATAAATGCCTTCAAGGCAAAGGGTTAGCAAACGTAAAGACAGGTATGCTGCTGTCTGCGGCTACACACACACATTCCTTAGATTTGCTGGCAGTTCACTTACATCTCAAAGAAATGTTATTTTTTTCTTCATTTCGTGTGTGCAGAGAAGCTTTGCTGCCTTGTAGTTACACATGAAATGAGTCACCTTTCTCCAGAGCTCTTCGTACTCAATCAGGAAGCACTAGCTAGGCTTAGCTCTGGAATGCTGGATCAGGGATGCTCACCAGAGAACCACTGCAGGCTGGGGCAGGGGAGGTGTCAAATTGGGCATGTGCAGCAGTAGTCCCTTATGAAGCAGAAGTGGTTTATATGAGTTCTGCAAGGATACTAGTGCTCCCTTCATTAATATGTGAGTTAGTCTGTTCTCATATTGCTATAAAGAACTACCTGAAACTGGGTAGTTTATAAAGAAAAAAGGTTTAATTGGCTCACAGTTCCACAGGTTGTACAGGAGGCATGGCTGGGGTTGGGGGCCTCAGGAAAGTTACAATCATGGCAAAAGGTGAAGGGGAAGCAAGCACATCATCACATGACAACAGGAGGAAGAACAAAGAAGGAAACCCTACACATTTTTAAACAACCAGCTCTCATGAGAACTCACTCACTATCATGAGAACAGCAAGGGGGACATCTGCCCTCATGATCCAGTCACCTCCCACTAGGTCCCTCCCCTAACACTGGGGATTACAATGCAACATGAAATTTGGGTGGGGACACACAGCCAAACCATATCAGTATGTTTCTCCATGCTTTCATAAAGATGGTGCTCAATACTCCCTTAGCAGAACCTAGTGAGAAGATGCTTGAGCAGGACTCACTTGATAAATCAACATCATTTCTATCTCCTTAAGCCTTTAAATTCTTTCCTGTACATTAAATCAAGTGATGGATCTCAACTTCATTTAATGTGGCCACAAACTACTCCAGCTATGTTTTTCTAAAAGAATTCTAATTTGCATGTTTGTAGTCTGTTCTAGAGAGTGAGTGAGGGCCTGACCCATTGCTTTTCCTAAGCAATGGATGGATGGGAACTTCTACTCCCAGGAGGGGTCCTAAGTGCTCACTGCTCTTTAGAAGCAGTGCTGCCAAGAACAAAGGATGCCAGTGCCAGGTGTATTAGTCCTTTCTCACATTGCTCTAAAGAAATACCTGAGACTGGATAATTTATAAAGAAAATAAGTTTAATTGGCTCATGGTTCTGCAGGCTGTACAGGAAGCACAATGCTGGCATTTGCTTGGCTTCTGGGGAGGCCTCAGAAAACTTACAATCATGGCGGAAGGTGAAGGGAGAGCAGGAACGTCTTACAGAGCAGGAGCAAGAGAGAGAGCAAGGGGGAGGTGCTATACACTTTTAAACAACAAGATCTCGTGAGTACTCACCATCATGAGTACAGTGCCGAGGGGATGATGCTAACCCGTTCATGAGAAATCCAGCCCCATGATCCAATCACCTCCCACCAGGCCCCACCTCCAACATTTGGGATTAAAATTCAACAAGAGAGTTGGGCAGAAACACAGATCCAAACCACATCTCCAGGCCCATCAACTAACTAAGCAAACAGAGTCTTCCCAACTACTCACACTAACACATGGAGTCCAGAATATCTGCCAAGAACACGTGTATCAATAAATTCAGCCCAATCTAGCAGTTTTCCTCCTTCTCTAATACCAATAAAATTCATTTTTACACACTTTACTCATGTTTCTACTGATAACTAGGAAGAATCATTTTTTTTGTTTTTGTTTTTTGAGATAGGGTCTTGCTCTGTCACCCAGGCTGGAGTGCAGTGGCATGATCATGGCTCACTGCAGCCTCGACCTCCTGGGCTCTGGCAATCCTCCTGCCTCAGCCTCCTGAGTAGCTGGAAGCACAGGTGTGCACCACCACACCTGACTAATTTTTAAATTACATGTAGAGATGGGATCTCCCTTTGTTCCTCTGGCTTGTCTTTAATTTCTGGGCCCAAGCAATCTTCCCCCTCAGCCTTCCAAAGTGCTAGGATTATAGGCATGAGCCAATGCACCTGGCCAGGAAAAAATGTTGTATAAGCCTCTTTCCCCCAGTCAGATTTTGCATTCATCCCCCTTGGTGTGCAGGGATCTGACTGTGGTGATGGGTCTGGAGGCAGCAAGAGGTTTTGGGTTTGCTTTGAGAATGACCTGCTCTTGCAAGCTAATTGCCTCAATGAGAACATTACAAAGTCTTCCACAAGGGGAGGCTGATCCACTCAGGTGGGAAAAGAGCACTGGCTTTCAACAGCAAAAGGAAGATGATGTGGAATTTGAGGTTCCAGTTTCTCATCTGCATCACAATCCACCCAGTGATTCCCGTTCCAATTCTTAGGGCCTGCTCTTTTCCAGTCAGTGTCCTAACTTCCCAGTAAAATGCCTGGAAAGGCTGTGATATCAATTTGTGTTGTTCTTCAACAACCAGAAGGATAAAATTTGGGTCTAGAAGACAGAGAAATGGCTTTCCAGCTTGGGGCCTAGCCTGCTTGCCTTTCACACTAAATCAGAATAGTTTATGAAAGTTCCACTGACCTAGCAGGCATCCTCAGGACTCTGCACGCAGGAAATCCCTGCCTAGGGATTTTCAGCTAAAGGACATTGAGTCATTTCCCCATCAGCACTTCCACGGTTCCAGTCTCTCTAGGGCACTTTTCTAGTTCCATTTTAGGCCCCTTTCCCTGCTCTTATTACTCTCAAGAAAGTTTCTAGCTGGGCATGGTGGCACGCAGTTATAATCCCAGCTACTCAGGAGTCCAAGGTAGGAGGATCGCTTGATCCCAGGAGTTTGAGGCTGCAGTGAGCCATGATCATGCCACTGCCCTCCAGCCTGGGTGACAGAGCAAGACCCTGTCTCTTTTAAGAAAAAGAATGTGATCGGGCATGGTGGCTCACGCCTGTTATCTCAGCACTTTGGGAGGCTAAGGCAGGTAGATCACGAGGTCAGGAGATCAAGACCATCCTGGCTAACATGGTGAAACCCCGTCTCTACTAAAAATACAAAAATTTAGCTGGGCGTGGTGGTGGGCACATGTAGTCCCAGCTACTCAGGAGGCTGAGGCAGGAGAACGGTGTGAACCTGGGAGGCAGAGCTTGCAGTGAGCTGAGATCGCGCCACTGCACTCCAGCCTAGGCGACAGAGTGAGATTCCATCTCAAAAAAAAAAAGAAAGAAAGAAAGAAAGAAAGAAAGAAAGAAAAGGAAAAGAATATTTCTAGCTTTGAGCTCTCCTTTCTGGATCCTTCACCTCATTTATGTTCCCATCACCATTTTCTGTTTCCACTCTATGGGGAGTTATCTGGACAACCCCAAAGGGCCCCTCATCCCTCAGGGGATCTTCATGGGGCTTCTCTTGGAGATTTGCAATAAGTGTCCCTTAGAAACTCAGAGAAGTTCTGTAATTTTTTAAAAACACCTTCTAACATGTCAATTCATATTTTGTTTAATGACGTACTTTCTTTCTTTTTTTTTTTTTTTGAGACAGAGTTTTGCTTTGCTTTGTCGCCCAGGCTGGAGTGCAGTGGCACGATCTCGCCTCACTGCAAGCTCCACCCACCGGGTTCATGCCATTCTCCTGCCTCAGCCTCCTGAGTAGCTGGGACTACAGGCGCCCACCACCACGCCCAGCTACTTTGTTTTTTTGTATTTTTTAGTAGAGATGGGGTTTCACCGTGTTAGCCAGGGTGGTCCCGATCTCCTGACCTTGTGATCCACCTGCCATGGCCTCCCAAAGTGCTGGGATTACAGGCGTGAGCCACCGTGCCTGGCTTGATTTAGTACTTTCAAAGCCAGTATAAAGATCTGATCCTTTTTAGAAAGGTAGTAAAATGAAGAGACCCTATGTGAACAAATTAGACATAGAGGGAAAGACATAATTATTGCTGTACTTATCCCTTTCAAAGGGGAAGTACAGTCAGAGAAGAGGGGAAGGAGAACGGTTCCAAAACTGTCTGGTGTTTCAGAAAGCAACACTGATGGCTTAGATGGGAGAAGCTAACTGCAGGCGGGACATTCACAGCCTAGAGACACCAAGGTGGTAATTCACACCTACATCGTGAATAGCAGCTAAGAGTGAACTGCAACGTGTAGAGTAGAAACAGCCTGGGACAGGCTCGAGGTCAAGAGAACAAACAGATTTAGAAAAGCAGAGCTCAGTCAGTGTTGCCCGTGCAGCCTTACCTCAGTGGGAGTGTTTTGCTTGCAAAAGGAGAGTAAAAACAGGTTGTTCTCCAAACAGCTTGTTTCCAGTAAGACAGTGAGCACTCCTCTCCCCTCGACTGCCTGGGCTCCCCAGCCAGCATCTCAGATGCAGCACATGCTCTGGTGCCCAAGAGGATTCATCAAGTCAGTGGTTGTCTGGAAATTTCACACCCTTTGATAATAACAGCTCATCTTTGAGTGTGCCCCACCTGCCAGCACGGGGCCACCCCAGAGTCAGCCACAGGCCATGGGCCTGGCTGAGGTCACACAGGTGATGCCCCACCATTTCATTTCAGCTCATGCCACCAACAAGTGCTCTTTTCATGGCCCACATAGCACCATATTCTTCACATTTATGTGATTTTTCTTAGTGATTTTGCTGTTTAAAATGACCCCAAGCCCAGTACTGATGTACTGTCTAGCGTCCTAAGAGCAAGAGGCTGTGATGTGCCTCACAGAGAAATGTGAGATAGCTTTACTCAGGTGTGAGTTCCAGTGCTGTTGGCCATGGACTCAGTGTTAATGGGATCACCAATGTCTACTCAAAAAGGTGTCTTTAAACAGGAACATGCATAAGCAAGGTTATGTACTGATCGGTTAATGAAAATGTGACCAGAAGCTCGCAGGAACCTAGCCCTGTATTTCTCCAGAAGCAAGGGCTCTGTATCCACGAATTCAGTGTTCAGGTGACTTTATAGAACTAACTGTGGCAAATCACGAGAATCAACTGCATCTGCCTCCATTTTGCTCCACAGAGAAGCAAAGTGACAAGGAGGGCCCACAGAAAACAGCCAGCGCCCTCCAGTCCCACACAACCTGGTGTCCAGGGGCAGAGCCGCCTGTGCTATGCCTCATCCCAGCTACACTCAGATTTCCTTCGTGTTTCTGGTGATTCCCTCGTGTTTTCTCTGGTTCTCCAGAATAAAGTCTTCTAAGTTGTTTTAATCAGATTCATTCCCACCTTGATGAAGAACTAGTGAAACATTTGAGATTGCTGACCTCCTAGTGGTCTTTAAATTTTTTTTAAGGTGAATACACCTGTAGGCTCAGCATTTTGGGAGGCCAAGGAAGGGGGATTTCTCGAGTCCAGCAGTTTGAGACCAGCCTGGGCAACATAGCAAGCAAGACGTCACCTCTACCACAAAACAAAACAAAATAAAACATTTTGAGCCAAAAAAAAGTCATTGTTGAAAAAATTGACTCACACATACTATAACCCAGATTCCCAAATTTAAAAAAGACAATTCACATTTCTCATATGAGGTAGAGAAGGGGAATTAGTGTTTCATTCTCACACCGTACAGTCAACTGAACAATTTGCCTCTGTGGGTCCTGTGTGTCCAGGTCTTCAGCTGAGGCCCCTGGCAGCCTGCAAACCTTCCAGCCACCAGGCGCCTGAAGCAGCACAATCCACTGTCTGAGACTCCTGAACACTGCTCCTGTCAGCAACCCTGATGGTGGACGGTGTGATGCCAACACAAAATGGCTGTTTGTGGAAACACATTAGCTGCAATTACCAACTGTCACAGGTCTTTCTTTGAAAGGAATCTTTTTTCACAAAAATCCAACATTAACATCAGCCTCTCCTTGGTCTCCAACATGCTCAGGTTAACCACAGTGATCCCAACTTCTGTTTCGTGTCACCTCTTGGCATACACACCCAAAATGTTGACTCCTGTGGGAACAAACACAAAGCGAAGTGCGAGACCATGGGAGGCGTTCATCGCAAGACGGCGGACTCCAATTTTGGCTGAATGTGTGGTGCAATTTGGAAATGATGCTTCCGATTCCCTTTTACTGCGTATGTCAGAACGATTTCCTGTTAACTAATATGATGTTCTCACTTTAGTTTTAGTATGTTTTAGTACAAATATCTAGGAACAAATTCTTCAGTTGAACAATCTGAGAAACAAATTGCTCAACTGATCCAAGATCTGTCATTGTCTCATTCTACAGATGAGGAAATCGCAGCTCAGAGAGACGAAGGAAATTGGGAGACAGGGGTCTTACCCTATGAGTGCCGCAGCCTTCCAACACCAGACTTCAGCACCAAAACAGGGCCCGGCGTGGCCAGGCATGGCAGAGCAAAACCGGGCTCCTGACAAACTCTCACACAAACTGGAGGAGGGATTTGGAGGGGCAGTTAAGACCCAAACTCCAATTTCAGCCAGTCTGTATCACAGTTTTACAATCTCATCTTTGACCTTTTTCTTCCTTCATATCTAATTTATCTTCATTTTCTGGGTTTTGTACAACTTCTCAGCCATCATTAAATCACATTACAACTTCACCTACCACATCTTCTCTCCTTCCTTCCTCCTTTGAGGTACTCTCTTCCCTTCCTGTCATATAGACTTCTGACACCATGAAACTCTTCCCAAGTTGCCCGCTGTGATTAAAATAACTTTTAACTCCTTGGACACCATCTCTCTGCTGCTCACTTTTTGCTGTTCTCTTCCATGAAGTGCTGGTTCCAAGCACCAAAAACAAACTCACATTCAGAAGTAAATTTTGTTCATTAATATACAAGGACACTCTTCCATTTGAGTTTGTTTTCTAAAAGACCACATAAGACTGCTGCTTTCTGAATTGTTTAAGGGGAAAGTTTACAACTGCATTTTAAAATAAAATAAAATGAGGCTCACATTGAGAACTCAGACTCTGAGGCTCCGCTGGGTAGGCGGCTCCCGCACAGCAGGAACGCGTTCAACACACACAGGCCACGCACGGCCACAGCTGCATTTGTGTTCATCGTCCACAGGATGCACTGCCAACGAAGATGAACGTGAAATGAGGGCCGGGAACTTGTGAAGCTAGTAATTCACAAAAATTCAAAGTATATATTTTGCATGGAAAACAAGGCAAAACTGTATAATACCTAATTCAGAACTTGTCCCTTATCATAATTGTCATATTTTTAATAAATTTTACTCCTTTTCCTAAAAAAGCAGAATGCTTGCCATTTTTCAAACATGCACTTAACTTTTAAGATAGAAACGGTTTCCCTGTACCTCTGTCCACCCTCACATATTTTATGCGCAGCCTCGTTTGTGTGATGCAATGTGAGGTTTCTCTTATGTGTACTCTCACTTCTTTTCACTTCCTCAGTGATCTTCTCCTATCCTTCTCTTTGGTTTTACTGTTCTTTAATGCTAAATTATAAAATTAGAAGCAAAAGTGTTGTCTGGCCTTGCCCTGGTACACTGCTAGTGCTCACCAATAAGTATAAACCGACTCTGTTTTGTCCATGTGTGGTTTTGGGTCAGGGCTACTCTTTACCCATTCTGGGATCCGCTGTCCCTTGATAGCTGCCTGAGGGGCTGGGGAACACCCCGAAGGGTGTGGTGCAAAGAGCAGCCCATGGCTGAGAATGAATCCCTATTTCTGTGTCAGCTCTGATACCTGCTGGGCCAGCCGACCACATCAGACCAAAATCATGGGCTTTCTTCCTCTCTCCACCTAAGTAAATGATAACCGTGCATCCCAGTGTCCACTTAAAAACCCCAGAGCCTTGCTCTCGCTGTTGAAAGAGCTGATTGTGCCCTTGGGCATTAGCTGCCTTCACTCTCAAGGTACAGAGGAAATCGGTGAGGCCAGCCTTGGAAGACCCCCTGGTGGGGTGCAGTGTGGGTGCCTTCCTCTCGGCTCAGCCCCTCCTTCCTTCCTTCTCCACTTCACCAACTCTTTCACAGCCAGCAAGGGCCCCTGTACTCAATTTCTTTGTCCTGTCCTAGTAACTCCACTGTTGGACGACTCCATTGTTTTTATTTTCTGGTGTTCTACATCCTGTTTTTACTGTTCTGTGGCAGACCCCCAACGTAGAACATAATTGCAAGTACTCGGTGGTGCCAAAGAGCAGTTAGTGCCTAAGTACAGACGGGAAACACGATTCTTTTGTTTTAAGTAAAAACTTAAACATTGCTCAGGTCCTACAAGCATCCAGACTCTAGGTCTGAGTAGCGGAGTGCCCCTCCCGTGGGCCCACAAAGGACCCCTGGGTTCCTGCCCTGCAGTGATCAAGATATGGAACCGAAGCCACAGTTAGATCACGAGACATCCCTTTTCTAGAGCCTTTCCCAGCCCTCTACAGGCAGGATCCACCGGGAAAAAGATGACTGGAATTTCTCGAAGGTCAATGGTCTGCACAGTTGAGGATTCTGTGTGGTTCTCTTGGTTCCCTTGGTGTCTGGAGGAGGCCAGGGCCCTTAGATGACCTTTCAGTTCCTCGCACAGGACCAGCGAGAGGGGCCCCCAGGCCTCCGAGGACGCCGGCCCAGCGCCCTGGAAGAAGGCCTTGTCTCCTTGTCTTTAACGGTCTTTCCCCAACAGCCGAGGGTGCCGTGTACGTGATGTGAGCTGCTCTGAGCCCAGGCTGCACCATCGTCTGCCACACCGCGTGGAAGGGGTGGGAGCAGCAGCCACGGTGGTCGTCCATCTCCCACCATGGGCTCTTGGCATCCGGGAGCTCACCCTTGGCTGAATTCTTCATGCTGGGGTCGGCAGCCGGTAGGTGATGGTGTCCTGCATGGAGATGCTGAAGCCCTGGAGGCCCTGGAGCCCGTCGGACTTGGTGACCTTCACCAGGCAGTGTCCCAGGCCTCAGAACTCGGCTCTGTGCCCAACTTCACGACATCGGCTGCCAGGCAGGTCTGGCGAAATCCAGGGGGTACAGGAAGCAAAGGAAGGTGGCACCAGCCACCAGAGGCCAGGCTGCCCACCAGGTACCTCCAGAGCCGTGTGTGCCTGTCCATGCCCCCCAGGGAACAGCTCACAAGTGAGCCAGTGAAAGAATCCTTGATCCCTAGTAACCAAGAACCAGGGACACCCAGGCCACTCAAAGGAAGCACAAAGCCCCGGGAACACCACACCAGGAAAATCAGGAAAATCTCCCCTCATGACAAAGGAGAAGGTCTGAGGTCGCCAGAAAAAACCATGAAAATCAACGAAAAGCTAAACATTTCAGGCTTTTTGTTTGTTTTTTAGAGACAGGGTTGTTGTCGCCCAGGCCGGAGTACAGTGGCACAATCACAGCTCACTGTTGCCTCGAACTCTGGGACTCAAGCAATTCTCCTGCCTCAGCCTCCCAAATAGCTGGGACTATAGGTCCCTGCCACCAGGCCCAGCTAATTTTTTTTTTTTTTTTTGGAGATTGGGTTTTGCTATGTTGCCTCAGCTGGTGGCCAACTCCTGACCTCAAGCAATCCTCTGCCTCAGCCTCCCAAAGTGCTCGGATTACAGGCATGAGCCACCACACCAGGCCCTTCAGTTTTCTTTAAGAGGCATATTCCAAATAAACATATTAGAATATTTCAAAAGTATTGGTTTGTGTCAAAATCATTTTTCGTTTTTTCAGAACACACTTCTATAAGCAACAAATGCCGCTATGGTCCAAATGTCTCCCCAGATTCATGTGTTGAAATGTGATTAGCAATGTGATAGTATTAAGAGGTGGGGCCCTTAGGGGTGACTGAGTCACAAGGGCAGAGCCTTCAGGAATGGGATTTGTGACTTTATGACAGGGCTGGCGGGAACTAGGCAGGCCCTTTTTCCCTTCCACCTTCCACCACGTGAGGACACAGCGTCCCTTCCCCACAGAGGACACAGCAACAAGGGGCCATCTTGGAGGCAGAGAGCAGCCCTCCCCAGACCTCAGAGCTGCAGGGCCCTGATCTTGGTCTTCCAGCCTCCAGAACTATGAGAAATAAATTGATGTTGTTTATAAGTTATCCAGTCTCAGATATTTTATTATAAAAGCATAAACAGACCGAGACAGAAGCCCAAGTATGATCAACTTAACCTTGGAGTCTTTTCTGTTGACATTCTTATTACCGAGCTTCCACACGTAAAGAGCAGTCACAGTCACATGAAGGCCAGGCTGCAGGACTGAGGAAGACAGGGAGGAACCTCCTGAGCAGCGGGCCCCAGCCTCTTTGGCACCAGAGACGGGTTTTGTGGAGGACAATTTTTTCACCGACAGCAGGGGCAGGGGGACGGTTTTGGGGTGATTCAAGTGCATTACATTTATTGTACACTTTATGTCTTTGTTATTACATTATAATATATAATAAAATAATTATACAACTCACCATTACATAGAATCAGTGGGACCTGTGAATTTGTTTTCCTGAAACTAGATGGTCCCATCTTGGGGTGATGGGAGACAGTGACAGATCATCAGGCATTAGATTCTCATAAGGAGTGTGCAACCTAGATCCTCGCAGGCACAGTTCACGATAGGGTTCGTGCTCCTCTGAGAATCTACTGCACCACAGATATGACAGGAGGCAGAGCTCAGGCAGTATCACCAGCGAAGGGGAGTGGCTGTAAATACAGAGGAAGCTTCGCTCACTCTCCCACTGCTCACCTTCTGCTGTGCAGCCCAGTTCCTAACAGGCCATGGACGGGTAGCAGTCCTCGGTTAGGAACCCCTGCTCTAGAGCATTCCATCAGAAAAGGAGGGAGGCAGCCCCTGCTCGACAAAGCAGAGGAGGAGTGCAGTGCTCTGGGACCCTGTGCTCTGGGACCCTGTGCTCTGGGACTCTGTGCTCTGGGACTCTGTGCTCTGGGACCCTGTGCTCTGGAACTCTGTGCTCTGGGACTCTGTGCTCTGGGACCCTGTGCTCTGGAACTCTGTGCTCTGGGATTCTGTGCTCTGGGACCCTGTGCTCTGGGACCCTGTGCTCTGGGACTCTCTGCTCTGGGACTCTGTGCTCTGGAACTCTGTGCTCTGGGATTCTGTGCTCTGGGACCCTGTGCTCTGGGACTCACTGCTCTGGGACTCTGTGCTCTGGGACCCTGTGCTCTGGAACTCTGTGCTCTGGGACTCTGTGCTCTGGAACTCTGTGCTCTGGGATTCTGTGCTCTGGGACCCTGTGCTCTGGGACCCTGTGCTCTGGGACTCTCTGCTCTGGGACTCTGTGCTCTGGAACTCTGTGCTCTGGGACTCTGTGCTCTGGAACTCTGTGCTCTGGGACTCTGTGCTCTGGAACTCTGTGCTCTGGGATTCTGTGCTCTGGGACCCTGTGCTCTGGGACCCTGTGCTCTGGGACCCTGTGCTCTGGGACTCTGTGCTCTGGAACTCTGTGCTCTGGGATTCTGTGCTCTGGGACCCTGTGCTCTGGGACTCTCTGCTCTGGGACTCTGTGCTCTGGAACTCTGTGCTCTGGGACTCTGTGCTCTGGAACTCTGTGCTCTGGGACTCTGTGCTCTGGAACTCTGTGCTCTGGGATTCTGTGCTCTGGGACCCTGTGCTCTGGGACCCTGTGCTCTGGGACTCTCTGCTCTGGGACTCTGTGCTCTGGAACTCTGTGCTCTGGGATTCTGTGCTCTGGGACCCTGTGCTCTGGGACTCTCTGCTCTGGGACCCTGTGCTCTGGAACTCTGTGCTCTGGGACTCTGTGCTCTGGGATTCTGTGCTCTGGGACCCTGTGCTCTGGGACCCTGTGCTCTGCGACTCTCTGCTCTGGGACTCTGTGCTCTGGAACTCTGTGCTCTGGGATTCTGTGCTCTGGGACCCTGTGCTCTGGGACTCTCTGCTCTGGGACCCTGTGCTCTGGGACTCTGTGCTCTGGGACTCTGTGCTCTGGGACCCTGTGCTCTGGGACTCACTGCTCTGGGACTCTGTGCTCTGGGACCCTGTGCTCTGGAACTCTGTGCTCTGGGACTCTGTGCTCTGGGACCCTGTGCTCTGGGACCCTGTGCTCTGGAACTCTGTGCTCTGGGACTCTGTGCTCTGGGACCCTGTGCTCTGGGACTCTGTGCTCTGGAACTCTGTGCTCTGGGATTCTGTGCTCTGGGACCCTGTGCTCTGGAACCCTGTGCTCTGGGACTCTCTGCTCTGGGACCCTGTGCTCTGGGACCCTGTGCTCTGGGACTCTGTGCTCTGGGACTCTGTGCTCTGGGATTCTGTGCTCTGGGACCCTGTGCTCTGGGACCCTGTGCTCTGGGACTCTCTGCTCTGGGACTCTGTGCTCTGGAACTCTGTGCTCTGGGATTCTGTGCTCTGGGACCCTGTGCTCTGGGACCCTGTGCTCTGGGACTCTCTGCTCTGGGACTCTGTGCTCCGGAACTCTGTGCTCTGGGACTCTGTGCTCTGGGACCCTGTGCTCTGGAACTCTGTGCTCTGGGACCCTGTGCTCTGGGACCCTGTGCTCTGGGACTCTGTGCTCTGGAACTCTGTGCTCTGGGATTCTGTGCTCTGGGACCCTGTGCTCTGGGACCCTGTGCTCTGGGACCCTGTGCTCTGGGACTCTCTGCTCTGGGACCCTGTGCTCTGGGACCCTGTGCCCTGGGACTCTGTGCTCTGGGACTCTGTGCTCTGGGATTCTGTGCTCTGGGACCCTGTGCTCTGGGACCCTGTGCTCTGGGACTCTCTGCTCTGGGACTCTGTGCTCTGGAACTCTGTGCTCTGGGATTCTGTGCTCTGGGACCCTGTGCTCTGGGACTCACTGCTCTGGGACTCTGTGCTCTGGGACCCTGTGCTCTGGAACTCTGTGCTCTGGGACTCTGTGCTCTGGAACTCTGTGCTCTGGGATTCTGTGCTCTGGGACCCTGTGCTCTGGGACTCTCTGCTCTGGGACCCTGTGCTCTGGGACTCTGTGCTCTGGGACTCTGTGCTCTGGGACCCTGTGCTCTGGGACTCACTGCTCTGGGACTCTGTGCTCTGGGACCCTGTGCTCTGGAACTCTGTGCTCTGGGACTCTGTGCTCTGGGACCCTGTGCTCTGGGACCCTGTGCTCTGGAACTCTGTGCTCTGGGACTCTGTGCTCTGGGACCCTGTGCTCTGGGACTCTGTGCTCTGGAACTCTGTGCTCTGGGATTCTGTGCTCTGGGACCCTGTGCTCTGGAACCCTGTGCTCTGGGACTCTCTGCTCTGGGACCCTGTGCTCTGGGACCCTGTGCTCTGGGACTCTGTGCTCTGGGACTCTGTGCTCTGGGATTCTGTGCTCTGGGACCCTGTGCTCTGGGACCCTGTGCTCTGGGACTCTCTGCTCTGGGACTCTGTGCTCTGGAACTCTGTGCTCTGGGATTCTGTGCTCTGGGACCCTGTGCTCTGGGACCCTGTGCTCTGGGACTCTCTGCTCTGGGACTCTGTGCTCCGGAACTCTGTGCTCTGGGACTCTGTGCTCTGGGACCCTGTGCTCTGGAACTCTGTGCTCTGGGACCCTGTGCTCTGGGACCCTGTGCTCTGGGACTCTGTGCTCTGGAACTCTGTGCTCTGGGATTCTGTGCTCTGGGACCCTGTGCTCTGGGACCCTGTGCTCTGGGACTCTCTGCTCTGGGACCCTGTGCTCTGGGACCCTGTGCTCTGGGACTCTGTGCTCTGGGACTCTGTGCTCTGGGATTCTGTGCTCTGGGACCCTGTGCTCTGGGACTCTCTGCTCTGGGACTCTGTGCTCTGGGACCCTGTGCTCTGGGATTCTGTGCTCTGGGACCCTGTGCTCTGGGATTCTGTGCTCTGGGACCCTGTGCTCTGGGACCCTGTGCTCTGGGACTCTCTGCTCTGGGACCCTGTGCTCTGGGACCCTGTGCTCTGGGACCCTGTGCTCTGGGACTCTCTGCTCTGGAACCCTGTGCTCTGGGACCCTGTGCTCTGGGACTCTGTGCTCTGGGACCCTGTGCTCTGGGACCCTGTGCTCTGGGACTCACTGCTCTGGGACCCTGTGCTCTGGGACCCTGTGCTCTGGAACTCTGTGCTCTGGGACCCTGTGCTCTGGGACTCACTGCTCTGGGACTCTGTGCTCTGGGACCCTGTGCTCTGGGACTCTGTGCTCTGGGACTCTGTGCTCTGGGACCCTGTGCTCTGGGACTCACTGCTCTGGGACTCTGTGCTCTGGGACTCTGTGCTCTGGGACCCTGTGCTCTGGGACCCTGTGCTCTGGAACTCTGTGCTCTGGGACTCTGTGCTCTGGGACCCTGTGCTCTGGGACCCTGTGCTCTGGAACTCTGTGCTCTGGGACTCTGTGCTCTGGGACCCTGTGCTCTGGGACTCTGTGCTCTGGAACTCTGTGCTCTGGGACTCTGTGCTCTGGGACCCTGTGCTCTGGGACTCACTGCTCTGGGACCCTGTGCTCTGGGACTCTGTGCTCTGGGACCCTGTGCTCTGGGACCCTGTGCTCTGGGACTCTCTGCTCTGGGACCCTGTGCTCTGGAACTCTGTGCTCTGGGACCCTGTGCTCTGGGACCCTGTGCTCTGGGACTCTGTGCTCTGGAACTCTGTGCTCTGGGACCCTGTGCTCTGGGACCCTGTGCTGTGGGACCCTGTGCTCTGGGACCCTGTGCTCTGGGACTCTGTGCTCTGGGACTCTGTGCTCTGGAACTCTGTGCTCTGGGACTCTGTGCTCTGGGACTCTGTGCTCTGGAACTCTGTGCTCTGGGATTCTGTGCTCTGGGACCCTGTGCTCTGGGACCCTGTGCTCTGGGACCCTGTGCTCTGGGACTCTCTGCTCTGGGACTCTGTGCTCTGGAACTCTGTGCTCTGGGATTCTGTGCTCTGGGACCCTGTGCTCTGGGACTCTCTGCTCTGGGACCCTGTGCTCTGGAACTCTGTGCTCTGGGACTCTGTGCTCTGGGATTCTGTGCTCTGGGACCCTGTGCTCTGGGACCCTGTGCTCTGGGACTCTCTGCTCTGGGACTCTGTGCTCTGGAACTCTGTGCTCTGGGATTCTGTGCTCTGGGACCCTGTGCTCTGGGACTCTCTGCTCTGGGACCCTGTGCTCTGGGACTCTGTGCTCTGGGACTCTGTGCTCTGGGACCCTGTGCTCTGGGACTCACTGCTCTGGGACTCTGTGCTCTGGGACCCTGTGCTCTGGGACCCTGTGCTCTGGGACCGTGTGCTCTGGGACTCTCTGTTCTGGGACCCTGTGCTCTGGGACCCTGTGCTCTGGGACTCTGTGCTCTGGGATTCTGTGCTCTGGGACCCTGTGCTCTGGGACCCTGTGCTCTGGGACTCTCTGCTCTGGGACTCGGTGCTCTGGAACTCTGTGCTCTGGGATTCTGTGCTCTGGGACCCTGTGCTCTGGGACCCTGTGCTCTGGGACACTCTGCTCTGGGACTCTGTGCTCTGGAACTCTGTGCTCTGGGACCCTGTGCTCTGGGACCCTGTGCTCTGGGACCCTGTGCTCTGGAACTCTGTGCTCTGGGACTCTGTGCTCTGGGACCCTGTGCTCTGGGACTCTGTGCTCTGGAACTCTGTGCTCTGGGATTCTGTGCTCTGGGACCCTGTGCTCTGGGATTCTGTGCTCTGGGACCCTGTGCTCTGGGACCCTGTGCTCTGGGACTCTCTGCTCTGGGACCCTGTGCTCTGGGACCCTGTGCTCTGGGACTCTGTGCTCTGGGACTCTGTGCTCTGGGATTCTGTGCTCTGGGACCCTGTGCTCTGGGACCCTGTGCTCTGGGACTCTCTGCTCTGGGACTCTGTGCTCTGGAACTCTGTGCTCTGGGATTCTGTGCTCTGGGACCCTGTGCTCTGGCACCCTGTGCTCTGGGACTCTCTGCTCTGGGACCCTGTGCTCTGGGACCCTGTGCTCTGGGACCCTGTGCTCTGGGACTCTCTGCTCTGGGACCCTGTGCTCTGGGACCCTGTGCTCTGGGACCCTGTGCTCTGGGACTCTGTGCTCTGGGACCCTGTGCTCTGGGACCCTGTGCTCTGGGACTCACTGCTGTGGGACTCTGTGCTCTGGAACTCTGTGCTCTGGGACCCTGTGCTCTGGGACCCTGTGCTCTGGGACTCTGTGCTCTGGGACCCTGTGCTCTGGGACTCACTGCTCTGGGACTCTGTGCTCTGGAACTCTGTGCTCTGGTACTCTGTGCTCTGGGACCCTGTGCCCTGGGACCCTGTGCTCTGGGACTCTGGAATCACACACAGCAGAGCGGACCCAGAACTGAGGACACAGCACAGCACACAGGCCCGACTCACAGTGGCCTGACTCACAACGGGTCAACTGTACTAGAGCGTGAAAGCCATCTGCATTCAGTAATGCCCCTCTCACAAGGGGGTCCTGTCAGCGTAGAGGCCATTGCCATCATAAGTGGAGCAGCATCTGTGTAGTTCAAAGACGTTTCCACTCAGGAATGCTAACCAAAAGCCACGGTAGGCTGCAGTGTGTTACTGGGAGATACTCATGACAATGTCCTTGTTTACACAGAGTCTACATCACAAAATGCCTAATTTTAGTGATACTCTCCCCAAACAGTCAGACACAAAACTTCCACACGTACTTACTTCATTCCAGTAATGATCTTAATGAAAAAGTTTTCACTGAGAAATATCAGAGCACAGCCCTCACGTAATGCTCACTTGGGAACCCCTAGGCAACGCTCCACATTTGGGACCACTTCAAAATAAAGAACACCTATGTACAAAATCCCCCACACTTCTGTGACAACAGACATCAGCCTCCAATGCCGAGAAAATTACATGAGCTACCATTTCCCCTTCAGTCCATCTTAAAGGAGACAGGAGCAGTGTGTTCCAATCAGCAGCAGCTCCAGGCTGGGCGCCACGGCTCACTCGTGTAGTCCCAGCACTGTGGGAGGCCAAGGTGGGAGGATCACTTGAGGCCAGGAGTTGGAGACCAGCCTGGGCAACACAGCAAGACCCCATTTCTTAAAAAAAAAAAAAAAGTTAGCAGGGCATGGTGGTGTGCACCTGTAGTCCCAGCTACTTGGGAGGCTGAGGTGAGAGGACTAATTGAGCCCAGGAGGTCAAAGCTGCAGTGAGCCATGATTGCACCACTGCACTTCAATCCGGGTGACAGAGCCAGACCCTGTCTTGAACAACAACAAAAGTACCAGCTCCAATCCCTGTCTTGGGGTTTTTCCCATTTTACTCTGAGAGACTAGCTGGCAGCAACAGTGATCCCACAGCACCCTGGCCATCCCTGCTGGCACCCAGGTCCTCCCGGACAGGTCCACAGGGTCTTTCTTACGTGCACAGAGCCTCACTCATGCCAAAGGTGAGGCACACAGGCCCCGGGCTCTCCTTACACTCGGCACTAGCCAGCTTCAGGGCCACTTGGGATTGCTTTCTGTATGAAGAAGGGTGGCTAGGATGTAAGGCTACTCCAAGCCCTGAAAGTTAGTTTCAACTTTGGGGAGGCAGTATTTAATGTGTTCTGAAACCTTAAAGCCAGTCCACAAAAATGTCCAACTGGATCCATAAATGGGACATCTGTCATTGGATCACAAACTTCTCAACAGCCCAGAGTCTGCAGAACATCCCTCGAATCTGTTGGCAAGCAGAACAGCACTCAGGGTAGGTGAGCAGGGTCTTGCTGCTGGGCGCCGGCCTGCAGGCTTGCACAGTGGTGTAGGCAGCACAGCAGCCCAGGCAGCACAGCGAACCCTCCCGGGGGTGACCAGCTGCTATGCACAGCGAGCCCTCCCAGGGGGCGACCAGCAGGTGTGCACAGGGAACCCTCCCAGGGGGTGACCAGCAGGTGTGCACAGGGAACCCTCCCGGGAGGCGACCAGCAGGTGTGCACAGCGAACCCTCCCGGGGGCTACCAACAGGTGTGCACAGCGAACCCTCCCGGGAAGCGACCAGCAGGTGTGCACAGCGAACCCTCCCGGGAGGTGACCAGCAGGTGTGCACAGCGAACCCTCCCAGGAGCCGACCAGCAGGTGTGCACAATGAGCCCTGGTGGGGGGGGGCGGGGGGGTGACCAGCAGGTGTGCACAGCGAACCCTCCCGGGGGGTGACCACCAGGTGTGCACAGGGAACCCTCCCGGGGGGTGACCAGCAGGTGTGCACAGGGAACCCTCCCGGGGGCTACCAACAGGTGTGCACAGCGAACCCTCCCGGGGGGTGACCAGCAGGTGTGCACAGCAAGCCCTCCCCGGGGGGCGACCAGCAGGTGTGCACAGCGAACCCTCCCGGGGGGTGACCAGCAGGTGTGCACAGGGAACCCTCCCGGGGGGGCGACCAGCAGGTGTGCACAGCGAACCCTCCCGGGGGGCGACCAGCAGGTGTGCACAGGGAACCCTCCCGGGGGGGCGACCAGCAGGTGTGCACAGGGAACCCTCCCGGGGGGCGACCAGCAGGTGTGCACAGGGAACCCTCCCGGGAGGCGACCAGCAGGTGTGCACAGCGAACCCTCCCGGGGGCGACCAACAGGTGTGCACAGCAAACCCTCCCGGGGGCGACCAACAGGTGTGCACAGCGAACCCTCCTGGGGGCGACCAACAGGTATGCACAGTGAACCCTCCCGGGGGCCGACCAGCAGGTGTGCACAACGAGCCCTGGGGGGGGGGGGCGGGGGGGCGACCAGCAGGTGTGCACAGCGAGCCCTCCCGGGGGGCGACCAGCAAGTGTGCACAGTGGTCCAGGCAGCACCATGCACCCTCCTGGGAGTGACCACCTGAGGCTGGCATGGCAGCGATGAAGGCAAATGCAGGCTTCGTCCATGACTGGCTGCCCCCTCACCTCAAGATCAAAGCTGCAAACCCTGGATCCACCTACAGTGGTGCTGTTGTTGGTGATATATTCAGAGCTTTCAGTCCAGACTTCTTGCTTTTCCATGTAAATGTAAGGCTTTGTATTGTAATACCTTGGGTATCCCAAGGTTTAGTCTTGTGAAATTTTACCTTCTCTAGAGCTGTCCTTTTGAAGTATTTGAGTTATAAAAAAAAGACAACAAACTTTATATATTTAACACAATAGTGGGTTTAGCACAATGTGATGCCGATAGAGAAACATGATACATTTGTGATAAGAAGCAACTCTCTTTATTCCAATATCTAACGTGAAAAATCTACTTTGCGTCAGCTAATATTCCACAGATATTCTGAGCACAACTACAAAAATAACTTGATTAGAAGTCCATGTCTTGCCAACTAATTTTTCACTGAACACAAAATGGGGGCCTTCCAAAAAGAAAATTTGGTTTCCAAATAGGTCATTTCTTTTTTAAAATTAATTAATTTGTTTATTTTTATTTATTTTTATTTTTTTGAGACAGAGTCTCACTCTGTTACCCAGGCTGGAGTGCAGTGGCATGATCTTGGCTCACTGCAACCTCCGCCTCCTGGGTTCAAACAATTCTCCTGCCTCAGCCTCCTGAGTAGCTGGGATTACAGGCACCCACCACCACAGCTGGCTAATTTTTGTATTTTTAGTAGAGACGGGGTTTCACCATGTTGGTCAGGCTGGTCTCGAACTCCTGACCTCGTGATCTGCCCGCCTCTGCCTCCCACAGTGCTGGGATTTCAGACGTGAGCCACCACGCCCAACCTAAAAATAGGACATTTCTTTAGAGGTTTCAAGAATTTTACGTAATCATGGGTTCATAGAAAAACTATTCCAAATTATCTAATGTACTGCTATATTTTATGATACTCTTGATAATTTTTTAAAAAGTCATCTTAAGATGTTTATTTCTATAGAAGTATTTTGCTCACTTCTAGTTACTATTTATTCCATGTTGAGTTTTATTTTATACAATCATCCATTTTCCTTTATCAAACCATTCCCAAGCAAAATCAAAGAAAAACCCAGTGTAGGCTTAAGTCAAACCAAGCTGTTAAGGCAAAGAGTCGATATACGAACAGTCCAAAGTACTCACTGAAAATTATGCGAAGCCATTCTAAAAATATAATGAGTGCAAATCCCATTGTTATTCACATTCTTGAGAAAAATAACTGGTGAACTTCAATGATCAGGTCTTCATCCACCTTGAAAGAGAAAAAGAGAAAGGAATTTACCATGGTATTTACAAATGCCACCCTAACCTAGCATTCAAAATAAAAGAGACAGTCTGGGTGCGGGGACTCACGCCTGTAATCCCAGCACTTTGAGAGGCTGAGGCGGGTGGATTGCTTAAGGCCAGGAATTGAAGATCAGCCTGGGCAACACAGAGAGACCCTGTCTCTAATAAAAACAATAGTTATAAAAATAAAAATGAAAATAAAAGAGGTATGACCAGAATGCTGTTTGCCCCCCTTACAGATTTTTCATTCCATCTACATTTTGCTTTGCAATTTGAGAATAGAAGGATCTGCCCATTTAAGAAAAACATGCCATTCTGATGTTTAAAATGCTCTGAAAGAAAGAAATTTCCTGTACTGGGCCTATCTAGCTGAGTGGGACACAACTAAGTCCATATTGGGCACCCAGGGAATTCAGCCCTTACTAGATATTCGCTCTTATTAGTATTATTATTCCAGACCTGATTCTCTGAAGTTAGAGTATTCATATTGATTTTAATATTTTAGAATTTTGTTTAAAAGGTTCATCTTCACAATACTGCTCTGGTTACAACCGTGACTTTTCCTCATTCCCATTGTGTTCCCGCAGAGAATAGGGTGCAGGGTAAGTCCCCACAAGGGTATGGCTGGGTCAAAGGGCGAATGTGTTTGGGATTCCAGCAGACACCACGGGCCACTCCCCTAGGGAGGACACCCCACCCGCCAGCAATGCAGAAGGGCATGTCACAACAATGCTGCTTTCAAACATGTTATTTGTCACCTCTCCAATAGCAGAAAAATAACTCCTTTTCCTCTTCTTTCACTGTGTCCCTTTCTGGAGCCCTTGCTAGTTAGGACCACACCCAGTACTTGCACCCTGGGGTTCATGAGCTCCCCGTCCTAACTGAGCCTCATTCTGAGCTGCCAGCAAGGCTGCCAAAAATTTCAAGCAGAAGAGAGGATTTCAGTTGGTGCAAACAGGAGCGGCTGCTCATTCCACAGATCCAGGGCAGGGCCATCCCAACAGGCAACAGTGAACTCGAAGGGTAAATCTGACTTGGCCAAGGGCATGGGGATTAGAGCCTAATCCAGTAAGACAGTGGCCACTTCTGTGATCGAGAAGCATCAGGGAGAATGATGCTAATAACTAAGAAAATGAAAGAAAAGCAGGGATTAGAAACTATATTTGCCACATGTAACTTTTATAAAAAAGTGATGATACGTCCACATTTCAACGTCTCACCCTCATTCTACCGGGAGCCGTACTGAGGACAGAGTTCTTGGGAGATAGAATAATATGGTGATATTTTGGAATGGCATATTCTAATGAGGAGGAAAACATTTAAAATTTTGAGTTTTAATTAAATGAATATGTATTTAATAACTAATGCCTAAGGCTGCACACCTGTCAGATCTACTTACTCTCCTCAATATGGAATCTTTTTTTACATTACAAAAACAATACCTTTCTTGAAAAATTCACACTACATAAAAGTATATAAGGCAGCACCTGAACCTTCTCAACCCTACAACCTCCATAATCTCATCCTCAGGGAGGGTTCTGTGCTCCTCCCAGACCTTTGTGTGCAACAAATCAGCCAAAGCCCAACAGGTACATCTGAGCTGCGCCCTCCAGGCCTGTCCGTTTGCCAACAGGCGCATCTGAGCTGGGCCCTCCAGGCCTGTCCATTTGCCAACGGGTGCATCTGAGCTGAGGCCCCTCCAGGCCTGTCTGTTTGCCAACGGGCACATCTGAGCTGGGCCCTCCAGGCCTGTCCATTTGCCAACGGGTGCATCTGAGCTGCGCCCTCCAGGCCTGTCCGTTTGCTCTTACCCTCTGGAGACTGCGTTGCCATCCCCAGTTCACAGAGGAATGGACCCCCATCCACCCAGCTTTCACCTCCAGGTAGATTTTGACCCACTTAACTGTAGCATATTTAAGTTGTGCAATAGAAGAAAACAGACAAGCTGTTATATTTCTCTTCCGAGATATCCAGTTTTCTTATTTCCAGATCCTATACTACACTAAGTCAAGAGTTCAAAAAAACAATACAAGGGAAGTATTTCTCATTATAAGATTATGTTTATATAACAGTCTTTAAATGGTCGACTTTCAGAATTGCAGCAAGAGCAGAACTGGACACCCAACAGGTCTTGTTTGTTCCCACACAGTTGCCAAGCTTGAAGGACGGCCCTGGAAGGGGGCTGCCTACCTTGGTGGGCCTCATAATTGGCCTGCAGAATCTTCCAGGCATACTGGTCTGCAGGCCCCTGAGCAGGACCTCTGGGGCCCCCGCTCCAGGTCATCGTCTTGCCCTGGCCGCCCTTCTCGGCTCAACTCTCCCCTTCCTGCCATGCTTGCCAGCTCCAGGGGTGGTGTCCTCTGTAGCCCCCAACTCCTCCCATCTCCCCTTTCTCCAGGCCCCAGCCCTTCCACTCCCGGGAACACCTCCTTGTCTTTCACTGGCCACTTTCTGCATGGCGTGGAACCTCTGCAGACGGGCTTCTGCGCCCCACACGCTCACCGTGTGCAGCTTCTCCTGCTCCGAGCCCCCAACTGAGTTCTGGGGCAGGAACATGTGTGCAGCCAGGCCCCAGCACCTCCTCACCCAGGCCTGGGCAGGTGAGCAGCCCCAACAGGCGTCATGATCCTCAATCACAGCTGCAGCCTTCAGTGCCTACGCCTCTCTGTCTTCTCTCCATTTTCCAAAGCCATAGAGGACCATCAGAAAACATCCAAAAACAAAAAGATCAACTAAAGCTCTCTCCCAACACTTCCCAGCCTTACCTGGGTGCTTTCTTCAAGGCGAAGGTCCTATACCGGCCTCTCCTCCCTCCAACACCTTCCTCTGCCTGCCTGTAGGGCTCTTAGCCTCACACCCTAAATTCACACGCAAAGCTTAGTTCCCTTTGAGCCACCTCATGTCCTCCCTGCCATCAGCTCTGCATATCTTGACTAATCGCCAGGAGCTGCTGAGATTTGTGAGTTAATTCATTAAGAAGCTAAGTCCCTGTAGCTGCTCCCTATCTCTAAAAACACAGCCTCAGCTCTCATGTCCTTTGGGGAGCAATTTGCCCAGACTACAGCAGGGAAGCATAAACTTCTACAAGCAATGAAGAAACTCTCCCTGCTGAGAAAGCCCAGCTTGAGGGGAGCTTCAGCACCACAGGCAGGACAGGAATCAACAGCAGACCCCTCCTCACCTTGCAAGAGATGGAGCGGAGAGAAAAGAACCCAGACAGCATGCACCCCTCATCTCCTCAGCACCCACGGACACATCCCCAGGGCCCAGGAACCTCCTGTGTGTCCAGGGATGGCCCCACCCCATTCACTCCCGTCTCCAGGACCTTCTTCACCAAGGCTCACAGTTGGATGCTGCCCTGGAGATATGGTTAATTTTAAACACATCACTGTATTAGAAATCTCATCTTGGGTACAGGCGAAACACAGAACTGAATGCCCTGAAAAGAATCAAGTCCTCCAGAAACTTATTTTTCTGCTGACTGAAACTCAGGTCCGAGCTCATCCCTGTACAAGGCCTCACCAGATACAACCAGAGGGGCACACACTGCATGGGCTTCCACGAGCTCACACGGCAAGGCCGAAGGCTGCTGGATATAGCCTCGGAGGCAGAGCTGGCCCTGACCCGGGCCTCCCCATCTTGGTTAGCAGAGCTCTCCACCCTCCCACCCTGTGGGTGCCCTCATCGGGGTCCTGCTGCCCCATGAGATGCATGTGGAGCCCACCCAGGACCCTGCACACTCACTCCCGGGCCCTCCTGACCACTGTCCTGTGGAGCAGACAAGCAGGTGGGAATGTCAAGGGCCAGACTGCGCTCCCTGCTGCCCCCAACTCTTCTTGGCTGGCCCCAGCCCACGACCTCTCATCTCCCTCACTGCAGCCCAGGGACCTCGGAGGCTCTGGTCTGGCCAGGGTGACCTCTGACCTCTGGTCCTGCCAGGGTGACCCTGACGCAGGCCCTGCCAGGCGGCACCCTCGGAAAAGCACAGGTCACAGGGGAGCTGAGGCTCCACCTGGGCTCTGAGACCGGCTGGTCCCACAGCCTTTTTTAGGACAAAGAACAGGATGGGGAGGGTAAAGGCGGATGCAGGAGGTGATGCCACAATATTGCCCAGATCTGATTAGAAAACGCTGGAAGTTTTAAAAAGCATGCATTGGGGAGAAGCCACTCAAGTTGAGAACTGGCTCACTTCCCGCCTGTGTGTGTTTTCATTTCACCAGGGGAGAGTTTCGTGAGTACCAGTGCTCAGAAAGCTTTAAGAAGAAGCCTTCTGGAGAAGCAAAACTCACAGTAATGCCCCCATCAGAGTTCTAGAAGATTAAACCACAAGGAACAGGGAGGGCTCCCAGAGCAGGGAGCAGATGTGTGACAAACGTGCCTTCCTCATTCCTTTTTTCTGTGCGTGATGGGTGTTTATCCACTGTACTTACCTCAATGCCTAACATGTTAAAAATTAAAATTAAAAAAATTGTATTATTTATTAATGTTTTATTTGTAATTTATATTATTTATAATGTGTTGTTTATAACTTACTATTAACGTAATTAAAAAATAGCCTGGGCCCAGTGGCTCACGCCTGTAATCCCAGCACTTTGGGAGGCTGAGGCAGGTGGATCACGAGGTCAGGGGTTCGAGACCAGCCGGGCCAAGATGGTGAAACTCTGTCTCTAGTGAAAATACAAAAGTTAGCCGGGTGCGGTGGCGGGTGCCTGTAATCCCAGCTACTCGGGAGGCGAGGCAGGAGAATCACTTGAACCCGGGAGGCAGAGGTTGCAGTGAGCCAAGATCGCGCCACTGCACTCTAGCCTGGGTGACAGAGCAAGACTCCGTCTCAAATCAAATTTGTGATGTGTGCTGATCAATAGGGAGAAGAAAAACATGATCCACAGGCAAAGCAGCACCTGCGTGCAGAGAACGCCACCATTTCCCGCTAACATCCTAGTGACGACAGAGACAGGCAACACTCGCCGAGGCCCAGCCAACTCCCACACAGTGCTGTTGAGAAAGCAAAGACAGCTTTACAGACTTGATGCCAAGGACCCAGGACATTAACTGTGGCGTGACAGTCCCCACAGGCTACTTCAGGGCAGATGTCCACGGCCTGAACCCTGGAGGCCAGGTGGTAAGTCCAGGCCATGGTGCCCAGCAAGAAGCAGGTGTCCCTGAGAACCCAGACACCCCTGAGTGGATGTGGGAACCACCATGGAGAGTGGGACTCCCATAAGCCCACTGTTCAAGATGCCCCAGCAAACTGGTCAGTTGTAAACGTTGCTGCAGGTCCCTGAAAAAAAAACGAAACTGGATGAGGTTTCCCTCTTGTCTTGTAGGTCCCTGGGAGCTTGAACTTGTAACCATGTGGTTGTGCTTTCTTTTTTCACAATGGCGGCCCGGGTTTAGGGCCCAATTCCTGTCTTAGGGGATGAGTCCTTCGTCTTCTATTTATATGTGTTGTGTGCGTAATATAAAAGAGTTTTGATTAATTGGTTTAATTACAATAACAGCTTAAATCAAATATTTTGTCAGAAAAGTAAATAGTGTAATCACTTTTATTTAGCTCATGTGACTTAAGTAACCTTTGGGAAATAAAAAGTTTTAAAGATTATTGGTAAAATAAAGACATTTGGTCTAAATTATGCAGGTAGGATATGAAGTTTACTCAATGCTTTAAGGTCATAAACTCTTATTTGACTTTTGAAAATTGTCCAATTTACCTAGCTTGGGGACATTAGATTCTAGCTAAGGCCTGGGGACATGTGGAGAGCCACACCCTAGCCATGCGGGAGGGTCCGCCCTCATCTGCACTTCTGTCTGGTGGGTCCCAGGCTAGGCCCCACACCTGGCACATAATGAAAAATCCCTGACTTACCAAGATTTTCACCAAAAGCAAAAGGTGCTAAGAGCTAACACCGTATTTGAGACTACGCAAGAAATAGTTCTACACCCAAGGTGAAAAGGAAAGTAGAATATACTTTTGGTAAAGATTATAAGAAGTCATGGGAATGTGGATGTTTCTGCCTAGATTAAAGGGTTAAAGTATTGTTTTAAGTTAGGATCAAGCTAAAGGTTTGAACAAGTTGTGGAAGGTTTGTAAAAAATTAATTGTAAAAGAAATTCTGTGTATGGACATTGGCTAAAGTTAAAGGGGTATTATTCAGTTTTCCTGTAAATTAAACATTGGAATAAAAACATAACAGGTTTTTCTTAAAGCAAAATCCTGCTTATAATCCACTCTTTAACAAAAAAAAATTGTAAAGGGTTATAAAAGGTATAAGAATCTTACCTTAGGGGCCTGGCATGGTGGCTCATGCCTGTAAGCCCAGCACTTTGGGAGGCCCAGGCAGGTGGATCACCTGAGGTCAGGAGTTCAAGAACAGCCTGGCCAACATGGTGAAACCCTGTCTCTACTAAAAATACAAAAATTATCTGGGCATGGTGGTGGGCACCTGCAATCCCAGCTATTCAGGAGACTGAGGCAGGAGAATTGCTTGAACCCAGGAGGCAGAGGTTGCAGTGAGCCAAGATTGTGCCACCGCACTCCAGTCTGGGCAACAAGAGCAAAACTCTGTCTCAAAAAAAGAATCTTACCTTATGGTCAAACTGATTAAGATTAAATACATTTGTCTATAAGGTTTTATTAAGATTAGGGTTTAGCATTAATAGTACACTAATGTAAAGGTGAGATTTGGCTTATTTGGTATAAAAATCATACAGGAAGCATTGTCAAATATGAAATAATGTTTGGCTAACTTTGGGCTGTATTTGTATAAATATGTTATTGGTATGTGTTCCAAAATTATAAGAAAGTTCTATAATTCTGATATGACTTAGTGTATGTTATTAATAGTGAAAATTGTTACATAACATTGTTATATGCCACAGAAATAACCAAATTTCATTATCAATTTTGACTTTAATAGTGGCTGTCCTAAGACTTTTGTCATCCACAGACAATTGTCTTGTTTTGGTCCTCTTTAAAAGGTGGTTTTATAATCAACCATAGGACTTTGACAGGTGCACTTAAATGCAGGTTTCCGACAGCTTTGGAAGTTGTGACATTAGAATAGAGGAAAAAACTTTCAGGACTCATGGAAAGCCAAAATATTCATGAATAGCAAGCAGAACTGGAGTTAACTGCATGGACTAAACTGAAGTAATCTTTTTAACGTCGCTTAAAATGTTGCTGATCCTTTGTTTTCTTTTTCAGAGTCAAGGAAACTTAAGCTATTTGCAGCTTCTAACAATTGAGTAGGCCAGGCGCAGTGGCTCACGCCTGTAATCCCAGCACTTTGGGAGGCTGAGGCGGGCCGATCATGGGGTCAGGAGATCGAGACCATCCTGGCAAACCCCGTCTCTACTAAAAAAAAAACAAAAAATACAAAAAATTGGCCAGGTGTGGTGGCGGGTGCCTGTAGTCCCAGCTACTCGGGAGGCTGAGGCAGGAGAATGGTGTGAACCTGGAAGGCAGAGCTTGCAGTGAGCAGAGATCGCACCACTGCACTCCAGCCTGGGCGACAGAGTGAGATGCTATCTCAAAAAAAAAAACAAAAACAAACAAACAAACAAAAACAATTGAGTAAAGCACACTCCTGTGAACAAAATTTTGAGTATATTTGTTTCTCCGTACTTGATTTCTCCAGAATTTGGAAACTATTTGTGAGTATTCTTAATTTATGGCAATACAGTTGTTTGCATAAGTGCAATAAGAATCTGTTTTCATTTGTAACAGGACACAACTGGAGAAACTGGTTATTTTACCAAGGCTTTGACTGGAATAGTGTGTTTTCCTTTAAGGAATCCAACTTGACTTGTAGAGTCAATAAAAGCCCCTCGGGAAAACATACCTTGTCTATATAGTCCCTGGACAGGGGGCCTGACCTGTGGTAAGTGAAAAATGTCACTTTATGACAGGCTCAGGAGCCCCAAGTTATGTTGTGACCTCAAGAGGAGAGGAATTTACCTAACTCATAGGTATTTTAGGGCACAAAGCCATGGCTAGGCTCGGCTTTTAAAAAAAAGTCTTATCCATTTATGCAGCCGACAGACACATGAAAAAATGCTCATCACCACTGGTCATCAGAGAAATGCAAATCAAAACCACAATGAGATACCATCTCACACTAGTTAGAATGGCGATCATTGAAAAGTCAGGAAACAACAGACGCTGGAGAGGATGTGGAGAAACAGGAACACTTTTACGCTGTTGGTGGGACTGTAAACTAGTTCAACCATTGTGGAAGTCAGTGTGGCGATTCCTCAGGGATCTAGAACTAGAAATACCATTTGACCCAGCCATCCCATTACTGGGTATATACCCAAATGACTATAAATCATGCTGCTATAAAGACACATGCACACGTATGTTTATTGCGGCATTATTCACAATAGCAAAGACTTGGAACCAACCCAAATGTCCAACAATGATAGACTGGATTAAGAAAATGTGGCACATATACACCATGGAATACTATGCAGCCATAAAAAAGGATGAGTTCATGTCCTTTGCAGGGACATGGATGAAGCTGGAAACCATCATTCTGAGCAAACTATCATAAGGACAGAAAAACCAACCACCGCATGTTCTCACTCATAGGTGGGAACTGAACAATGAGAACACTCGGACACATGAAGGGGAACATCACACACGGGGGCCTGTCATGGGGTGTGGGGCAGGGGGAGGGATAGCATTAGGAGAAATACCTGATGTAAATGACGAGTTAATGGGTGCAGCACACCAACATGGCACATGTATACCTATGTAACAAACCTGCACACTGTGCATATGTATCCTAGAACTTAAAGTATAATAATAAAAAATAATAATAATAAAAGAAAAAAGTCTTATCTGAGATTCCTTCTATGGAACACAGTTTCATCAAAGCCAATTTTAAAAGTCTATGTGAAAAATAATTATTCTTGCTGCACTTTATACAAAGAATCAGGCCAAGTATAATAAAGCAAATCAGTCTTACAAGGATTTGTCCTTAGTGAAAATGGGGTACTGGAGAGACAGAAATTATGTTTCAAAAACTATGGTACACCTATTTTTAAATTCTAGTCTCATCAGTTATTTTTAAGAATTTTTTCCTGCAATTTAGACTAACCCTGCTTACTCCTGTGAACCAACCAGTGAACTCTGGCTGCTGCTCAGAAGAAACAAGAGGGATGGGAAATGTAAAAATCTGACTCAATATTCTAATTCTAGGCACATTGGAATCAGCTAGCGACCCCCTGTCAGCTTGGTTCCAGCAGTTGCCTAGTTCATGGAAAGCCTTCTGATTTAGTTTACTTGGGGTAATTTTACTTATTTTGCCTTACTGTTGTGGAATATATCACTGTTGTGCTCTGTGTAGGATTGCAGGATAAGCTTACAGAATGTTTCCTTAAATTTCTTAAATTCTTAAATTTTCCAGAACTTGGAGTTATGAACGGCTCTCGCCACACGGGAGCTCCTGTCTAACCTGAATGCGAGAGACCTAACGGTTAGGCAGGAATATCATCACCTCTATTCAGCCTGAAGAAGTTACAGAAGATGGATCTCTGTCCCTCTGCAACCCTTAGGATTAAGGGTTCTCTTGTAAAAGGGAGGGGGAAATGTCAGAGGCATTTGAACCAGAGCATTTACATCTTAAATAGGCGTTTCCATATAGGAAGTTACCCTGTACGGTCTACAAAGGGAAGGCATGAATAATCCACTCTGTTTAGCAAATAATCAAGAAATAACCACAAAAACAGGCAACCAGCAGCCCTTGGGGCTGTTCTGTCTATGGAGTAGCCATTCTTTATTCCTTTACTTTCCTAATAAACTCGCTTTCACTTTACCCTATGGACTCGCCCTGAATTCTTTCTTGCACGAGATCCAAGAACCCTCTCTTAGGGTCTGGATCAGGACCCCTTTCCTATAACACATTCACTTAAAAATAAGACACTGTGTTTGCTGACACTTAGAGTAATGGCTGTATCTATGCTGCCCAATGCTGAGTAAGCACCACAAAACGCAAATAATAAAGATAAATTATAATACTTAACTCTGAAACACATCTCAAGTCACCACCCTCTCTCCTGCCTGCAGCCAGGGGGCCCCCAGCCGCCTGCAGAAACAGGGCCCCTCCGCCCCCTCTTCCTGCAGGACACCCTTCATGCAGACCAGACACCCATGAACGTTCATCTCTGGCTGTTTGTCAGAAGCTGCACATCAGAAGCATATTCTTAGAAACACTGCAAAGTGAATAAAAAACATTGCAAATACCACTTGAACCGCTGGCTGAAAGAGAAACCAGACATTCTCACGGTGGGTTCGTTTCTCCCTTTCCCCTTAGGCCACATCTAAGAATTTCTAAAATCCCAGAAAACCCGAATCATCCATGGTCCAGCCCTCAGCACTGTGCGCCTGGGGAAGCTGGGAAGAAGCTGAGCCCCCAAGGGCAGCCCTGAGCCTCCCAGGAAAGGCCCCAAGTGCCTCGGGAGGGTGGGGTGCAGGCCCTGGGGGGATTCCAGGGGGCAAGGTGGCTTTCTTTCTTGTTTTGGTGGTGTCATGCTTTGGGTGTGGATAAAGCTGTGGTTTTGGCAAATGCAAGTGCACTGGAAAAGGTGAAGATGATTTCCTATAAAATGTGGGTCACACACCACAGGGGTCCATGCACAGGGCCGAGGGCTGGGGGTCCGCTTTGCAGAGCCAGGGGGCTGGGCTCAGTGAGCTGCGACCCCCACACTCTGGGATCTGGCACTGAGAACACTGGAGAGGCTCGTGACCCACCCCACCTCAGGAGGGATGCCCGGTCTTCCTGTCCCCGTCTCTGGGGCCCCACCCATGCACCTGCGGAGAGGCGGTCACGAATACTGTTTTAGAAACACAGGGATGTGTGCAGACACTTGCATTTCCTCCTCACCCACACAACACCCACTCCCCGGCCATGATGGTGTTCCCTCCCGGGAAAGGCAGGGCCTCCTTCCACACTGGTCTCTGTGGGACGAGGGCTCTTGGGCACCTGGCGCTGAAAATACTGGGGTCCTGGTGGTGGTTTCACCACAGGAGAGGCAAGCCAAGAAGACCTCAGGCTACTGCCCGCCCCCCACCCCGAATCTTAACTCCTAGGTGGGTGATGATGGGTGTCACCCAAAAGGAAGCTTGCCAGGGTTCCCTCATCACCACCCACCAAGCTCCAGGGGTTGTGCCTGGAGGGAGCAGGCTATAAAACAGATAACTCCGAATCTCTTCCCAAAGGAGCTGATTTCACTGAAACAAAGTGTGGGGAGGTGCAAGCCTAAGGGTGCTCTCAAAAACAGTGAAGGTGACGGCTGAAGGGAAAGCACAGATGCAGGCTTGGCTGTAGACATGCTAGTTTGCCCAAGAGAACGTGTAAAAGAGACAGCTCCGAGGAGCCTGCCGAAGTCAGAACAAATCTCAAACACAGGCCTCAGGAACTACCCTTCAAAGGATCCTAAATTTGATTCTTTAGGATGTAGAGTGATTTATGTTCCAGAGTGTTGTTAAAACAATAGAGCGATTAGTGGATTAGACAGCTGGGTATGGCCAGGAAAAGAGAGTCAAAGTGAGCCACGCCCTGATCAAAGGAGCGTTCCTACTAAATCCCAGGGTGACTGTGGACATGGCCAAGGCTGAGTTCCCTGAGGAACAACATTAGATACTTAACACTGGGAGTTTGGGGTTGGGCATAGGTAGACTCCAGTAAAATAAGCCAGCCAGTCACTAAACAAATAAACAAGTAAATTACAATAACAAGCCTAGAGAGAAGGGTCCGTGCCCAGAGATGCTACGTACATCATCTAAAACAGCAGTACCCAACCTTTTGGGCACCAGGGACTGGTTTCATGGAAGACAATTTTTTCCCACAGACCGGGAAGGGGTTGGGGGATGCTTTTGGAATGAAACTGTTCCACCTCAGATCATCGGGCATTAGAGTCTCATAAGAAGCATGCAACCTAGGTCCCTCCCACGCACAGTTTACAATAGGGTTCGTGCTCCTATGAGAACCTAATGCCTAATGCTGCCACTGATCAGACAGGAGACGGAGCTCAGGCAATAATGCTGGCTCACCTGCCAATCACCTCCTGCTGTGCTGCCCCGTTCCTAACAGGCCACAGATGGGTACCAGTCCACAACCCAGGGGCTGGGGACCCCTGATCTAAAATGTCCAGTTTCCAAAAAGATCACAGCATGTACAAAAAAAACAGGAAAGCATGACCTATAAACCAGAAATAAAGCAGACAGCAGAAACTCTCCGTGAGAGTGACCAGATGTCAGACTTACTAGAAAAAGCCTTCAAAGTAGCCATTACAATTTGTTGAAAGAACTAAAAGAAATCAGGATAAAAGAAGATATGATTATAACACTGAATCAAATACAGAATACCAATAACGACACAGAAATTATAAAACAGGACCAAATGGAAAGTGTGGAGATGGAAATTTTAATAGCCTAAGCAAAACTTCACTTGAACAGTTCAACAATACATTTCACCTGGCCAAGGAAAGAATTAGCAAATTTGGAAATAGATCAGGCCAGGCATGGTGGCTCATGCCTGTAATCCCAACATTTTGGGAGGCAAGGTGGGAGGATCACTTCAGGCCAGGAGTTCAAGACCAGTCTGGGCAACACAGCTGTATTAGTCCATTCTCACACTGCTATAAAGAAATACCCAAGACTGGGTAACTTATAAAGAAAAGAGGTTTAGTTGACTCACAGTTCCACATGGCAGGGTAGGCCTCAGGAAACTTACAATCAAGGCAGAAGGCATCTCTTCGCAGGGCGGCAGGAGAGAGAATGAGAACCGAGCAAAGAAGGAAGCCCCTTATAAAACCACCAGATCTTGTGAGAACTCACTATCACAAGAACAGTATGGGAGAAACCACCCCCATGACTCAATTATCTCCACCTTGTTCTGTCCCTTGACATGTGGGGATTATTACAATTCAAGGTGAGATTTGGGTGGGGACACAGAACCAAACCACATTAATAGCAAAACCCTGTCTCGGCAAAAATTTAAAAAGTTAGTCAGGCATGGTGGTGCATGCCTGTAGTCTCAGCTACTTTGGATACTGAGGCAGGAAGGTCACCTGAGCCCATGAGATTGAGGTTGTGGCAAGCTATGACCATGTCACTGTACTCCAGACTGGGTGACAGAGACCGTGTCTTTAAATAAATACATAAAATAAAAAAGAAAATCGATCAATGGAGATTATGCAATAAGAATAGAAAAATGAATGATGCCTCAGAGAAATGTGGGACATGATTAAATGCACCAGCATACATATGGCAGAAAGGAGAGGAAAGAGAAAGGAGAAGAGAAATATTCAAAGAAACGATGGCCTAAAATTTCCCAAAATTAACAACAAAAACTCAATAATCTACACAAATCTACACACCATGAAAAACTCCAAAGACACATCATAATAAAAATGCCAAAAGGCAAAGACAAGGAGAAAGTCTTGAAAACAGCAAGAGAAAAATAAGGCAGGAACCCTCAACAAGATTAACAGCTGACTTCTCAGCAGAAATAATGGAGGCCAGAAGGCAGTGGGATAACATAGTCAAAGTGCTAAAAAAAAAAAAAAACAACTGTCACTCAAGAATCCTACATTCAGCAAAGCTATCTTTCAAAAACAGAAGTGAAATAAAGACTTTCCTAGATAAACAAAAACTGAAAGATTCACTGCTAGCAGACCTGCCTTACAAAAAATACTACAGGAAGCTCTTCAGGCTAAAAGAGGGCTGGGGGTCCGCCCTAGAGATGAAAATCTGAGACCACATAAAGAGCACCAGTAAAGGTAATCATGTAATTATAAAATACAGTATAAATTCATATTTTCTTCTCTCATTACATAACTGATTTAAAATGCAATTGTACAAAACAATGTTTATAATGTATCATTGAGCCTATAATGTATAGAAATGCAATATACTTGACAATTTAATGGTACAAAGAAAAAGGGTGTGAGAAAAGGTATACTGGGCTAAGGAAATGATTCCATATGGTAACTCGAAGGACACTCTCTGCTGATATTGAGACTCAGCATATAATGCAAAGTGCAAAGAGCAGCATTCAGAACAATACACACGTGCTGCATTACAAGAAGGAAATGCAAACACGTTCACACATTTGCTTATATTTCCAAAAACAACAACACTCACAAACCAAGAAATGCCTGAGGCTACCAGAAGCTGGCAGGAACAAGAAAAGAGTTTCCTCTAGAGCCTTAGATGAGAATGCAGCCCTGCTGACATCTTGATCTTGGACGTCTGGCCTTCAGAAGTATGAGGCAGCAAACTTCTGTTTTCAGCCACCGAGCTTGTGGCAATTAGCACCTACAGGAAACTAATACAGTTTCTCCTCTGCCAAACTGATGATGATTTAAGCATGAAGATAAATTAACTAGTTGGGCATGGCAGTGTGCACCTGCAGTCCCAGGTACTTGGGAGGCTAAGGCAGGAGGATTGCTTGAGCCCAAGAGTTTGAGACCAGCCTAAGTAACATAGCAAGACCCCCCCTCTAAAAAATTAATTAATTAACATAGTAACAGAATATAACAAATAGGAAACCTTGGCATCAGGCTGATTAAACAGTTGAATAAAATGAAAGTTTGATAAGGGACATGACATGTACATAGTCTGTAACTACCTCCACAGAAATACTTAGAAAAATAGATGTAGGGGTACAAGTGCATTTTTGTTACCTGGATATGTCTCAGTGATGAAGTCTGAACTTTTGGTGTAACCATCACCCAAATGGTGTACATCATACCCAATAGGTAACTTCTCATCTCTCATGCCCTTCCTACCCAACCACCTTTTGGAGTCTCCAATGTCTATTATTCCATTCTCTATGTCCATATGTACACATTGTTTAGTTCACACTGATAAGTGAGAACATGGCTGTTTCTGCCTCCAGTTACATCCATGTTGCTGCAAAAACCATTTCACTCTTATAGTATTCCATGGTATATGTGTGTGTGTATACATATATCCTAAATTTTTTAGTGTTTCTATATAAATCACATTTTATTTATCCAATCATCAGTTGAGGGACACCTAACTTGACCCCATGACTTTGCTATTGTGATAGTGCCGCAATAAACACGAGTGCAACTGTCCTTTTAATATAGTGATTTCTTTTCCTTTGGGTAGTAGTGGGATCGCTGGCTTGAATGGTAATTCTATTTTTAGTTCTTTAAGAACTCTCCATACTGTTTTCCATAGAGGTTGTACTAATTTTACATTCCCATCAACAGATTATAAGCATTCCCTTTTCTCCACATCCTCACCAACATCGGTTGCTTCCTGACTTTTTAATAGTAGCCATTCTGACTGGTATAAGATGGCATGTCATTGTGGTATTAATTTGCATTTCTCTATTAATTAGTGAGGTTGAGCCTTATTTTCATATTTTGTTGGCTGCTTGTATGTTGAAAAACTTCTGTTCATGTCATTTGCCCACTATTTAATGAGGTTATTTGTTTTTTTCCTTGCTGAGTTCCCTGTAAATTCTGATTAGTCCTTTGTCAGATGCATAGTTTGCAAATATATTCTCCCATTCCACAGGTTGTATGTTTACTCCACTGAGTATTTCTTTTGCTGTGCAAAAGCTTTTTAGAGACCATTTGTCCATTTTTGGTTTTGCTGCATTTGCTTTTGAGGTCTTAGTCATAAATTTTTGCCTAGACCAATGACCAGGATTTTTCCTAGGTTTTCCTCTACGATTTTTACAGTTTGAGGCCTTACATTTGTCTTTAATACATCTTGAGTTAATTTTTTTACATGGTGAGAGATAGGGTCCAGTTTCATTCTTCTACACATGACTACCCAATTTTTCCAGCATCATTTATTGAATAGAGTGTCCTTTCCCCAGTATATATTTTTGTCAACTTTGTCAAAGATCAGTTGGTTGTAGGTATGTGGCTTTATCTGGGTTCTTTATTCTGTTCCATTGATCTGTGTTTCCATTTTTATACCAGTACCATGCTGTTTTGGTTACTATAGCCTTGTAGTATAATTTGAAGTCAGGTAATGTGATGCCTCCTGCTTTGTTCTTTTTGCTTAGGATGTTTTGGCTATTTGGGCTCTTTTATGGTTCCATATGAATTTTAGGATTTTTTTTTTCTAATTCTGTGAAAAATGACATTGGTAATTTGATAGGAATTGCACTGTATCTGTAGATTGCTTTAGGCAGTATGGTCATTTTAATGATACTGATTTTTCCAAGCCATGGGCATGAGATGTTTTTCCATTTGTTTGTGTCATCTATGATTTCTTTCACCAGTGTTTTGAAGTTCTCCTTGTAAAGGTCTTTCACTTCCTTGGTCAAATGTACTCCTAGGATTTTGTTTGTTTGTAGTTATTGTAAATGGAATTGAATTCTTGATTTGGTTCTCAGCTTGATCATTATCGGTGTATAGAAATACTACTTATTTTTGTTCACTGATTTTCTATCCTGAAACTTTGCTGAAATAATTTATCAAATCTAGGAGTCCTTTGGAAGAGTCTTCAGGATTTTCTAGATATAAGATCGTATCATCAGCAAACAGATAATTTAACTTTCTCTTTTCCCATTTGGATTTTGTGGGGTTTTTTTTTTGTTTTGTTTTTTGAGACAAGGTCTTGCTTTGTCATTCAGGCTGGAGTGCAGTAGCACACTCATGGCTCACTGCAGCCTCAACCTCCTGGGCTCAAGTGACCTTCCCACCTCAGCCACCCGAGTAGTTGGGACTACAGGCACATGCCACCATGCCCGACTAATTTTTATATTTTTTTGTACAGACAGGGTTTCATCATGTTGCCCAGGTTGGTCTCAAACTCCTGGGCTCAAGCAATCCACCCACCTCAGCCTCCCAATCTGCTGGGATGACAGGCATGAGCCACTGTGCCTGGCTAGATGCCTTTTATTTCTTTTTCTTGCCTGGCTGCTCTAACTAGAACTTCCAAAACTATGTTCAATAAGAGTGGTCAAAATGGGCATCCCTGTCTTGTTCCAGTTCTAGGAAGAATGCTTTCAACTTTTCCCCATTCAGTATGATGTTGGCTATGGGTTTGTTGTATATGGCTTTTATTATTTTGAGGTATGTTTCTTCTATGTCTAGTTTGTTGAGGGTTATTATTATGAAGGGCAATTCTGCATCATTTCAGATGATCATATGGTTTTTGTTTGTTTGTTGTTTGTTTTGACAGTCTTGCTCTGTCACCCAGGCTGGAGTGCAGTAGCATGATCTCGGCTCACTGCAACCTCCGCCTCCCGAGTTCAAGCGATTCTGCTGCCTCAGCCTCCCAAGTAGCTGGGATTACAGGCATGCACCACCATGCCCGGCTAATTTTTGTATTTTTAGTAGAGACAGAGTTTCCCCATGTTGGCCAGGCTGGTCTCATACTCCTGACCACAGGTGATCCACCCACCTCAGCCTCCCAAAGTGCTGGGATTACAGGCATGAGCCACACTGCGCCTGGCCATGGTTTTTGTTTTTAATTGTGTATGTGGTGAATCACATTTATTCATTTGTGTATGTTAAACCATCCTTACACCCCTGAAAAAGAAAACTCACTTGATTGTGTGTTATCTTTTTGATGTGCTGTTGGATTTGGTTTGCTAGTATTTCACTCAGGATTTTTGCACCTATGTTCATCAGGGACATTGGCCTGTCGTTGTTTTGGCTGTGTGCCTAGCTTTGGTATCAGGGTGACACTGGCTTTGCAGGCTGAGTTAGGGAGGATTTCCTCCTCCTTGATTTTTTGGAACAGTTTCAGTAGGACTGGTACCGATTCCTCTTTGCATGTCCAGTAGAACTTGGCATGAATCTGTCTGGCCCTGGGCTTTTCTGTTGTTGAGAGATTCTTTTTATTACTGATTCAAGCTCACCACTCACTATTGGTCTGTTCAGGATTTCTGTTTCTTCCTGGTTCAACCTTAGGAGTCTGTATGTTTCCAGGCATTATCCATTTCCTCTAGGTTTTCTAGTTTGTGAATGTAGAGGTATTCACAGTAGTCTCTGAGGATCTTTTGCATTTCTGTGGTGTTAGTTGTACTGCCTCCATTTTTATTTCTGACTGTGTTTATTTGCATCTTCTGTTTCTTGGTTAATCTAGCTATCAGTCTATCAATTTTGTTTACTTTTTCAAAAAACCAACTTTTCATTTCATTGATCCTTTGTATTTTTCTTTTGGTCTCAACTTCATTTAGTTCTGCCCTCATATTTCTTATTTCTTCTGCTAGCTTTGACTTTGATTTGTTCTTATTTTTCTAGTTCCTTGAGGTGCAATGTTAGGTTGTTAATTTGTGATCTTTTGTATGTTTGAAGTAGGCATTTAATGGTATAAGCTTCCGTTTTAGCACTGCTTTTATCATATCCCAGAGGTTTTGGTGTCTTGTGTCTCTGTTTTCATTTGTTTCAAAAAGTAAATACTTAAGAGTAAGTTCACAGGGAGAAGCCCAACAGACACCCCTTTCTTCGGCTCATCATTGTGGACATCACCAGGAACATACAACCCAACACTGACAGCACAGCATCACTGCTGTGATGTCCCTGCAAAAAAGCAAGTACTAAATGTGATCATGAGGAAACACCAGACAAGCCCAAACTGAGGAACACTCCACAAAATAACGGCTGCACTCCTCAAAATTAGGGCCACGAAGGCTCAAGGAAGCCCAACAGCTGCTCGAGGGCATGGGATTGAGGGTGACAGGTAAACATAACAAGTGCCTCTGGAACAGGCCCTTTGCCATACAGGACATCCCTAGGGCAAATGGCACACCTCAAAGAGGCCTGAGGATTAACTGACATCAGGGCTGGCTTCCCAGGTGTGCTGCCCATGTGGGCATGGGGACCTCACGCTCGGTTAACATTCTGATGTTACCATCTTTTTTTTGAGACAGGGCCTCACTCTGTCGCCCAGGATGGAGTGCAGTGACTATTCACAGGTGCAATCAATGTGCTTGCAGCCTCAAACTCCCAGACTCCAGTGATCCTCCTGCCTCAGTCTCCTGAGTACTAACAGCACGTGCCACCACACCTGATGCTACACCAAAATTTAACAGTGGTGTCTCTGGTAGCTGAGACTACATGGGGCTTTTGTTTCCTCTATTCTATTGGTATCTGTTTTACATTTTTCAACAAAGAATATATATTCCTTCTGTAAAAAGAAAGTATGAAATTATTTTTAGAAATACAGAATTAATTTATTTCAGTATCTTGCCAGCACCCACAGCATTTATGATCTTTGAGGCCACAGTAGAGCAGCAGCACAGAAGGGTGACTATAGTCAATAACAATTTAATTGCATATTTAAAAATAACTAAAACAATATAATCGGATTGTTTGTGACACAAAGGATAAATGCTTGAGGGGATGGGTGCCCCAGTCTCCATGATGTGCTTTTTCACATTGCATGTCTGTATCAAAACATCTCATGTACCCCACAATATATACACCTACTCTGTGCCCATGATAATTAAAAATAAAAATAAAAAAATTTTAATCAGGAAACACTGATCATGACCTGTCCTCCCCAGTTCCCTCCCTTCCTGTGTCACAAACCAGGAACCGAAAGGTCTCTGCTCCCCTTACCCTGGCCTGGGTGGCACAGGCCTGTCCTTCCTCTAGCTCTGTCCCTTCTCCCTGCCCTGTTGTCCCCTCATTCTTCCCCCAAAATACACTCAAGCCCTCTCTCCTTCAAGGTAGCTGGCAAATTTTCAAAGTACCTCAAGTTTCTGATGTAAAACCAGGTTTTCCTTCTGGACAAAAGGAGTGGGGAAGAAAACTGTACTTCTATTCCTAAGAGAGCGTCTCAGGCCCTTAGAGAGGTAGAGATTCTGTACTAAAGATAATACTGGAAAAAAATCAACCCAGGGAAGTCACCTGTAGAGCAGAGGTTCTAATGCTGGCCTCATACTCAGACCACCAAGGTGGCTCTGGCCCGTCTCCAGGCCCAGGTGTCTTCAAACAGCAGGTGTTTCAGATGCACAGCCAAGGCTGAGTGGCATTGTGCTGGATGTTGGGTCCAGTCTTCTCGGGGCCTACAAGGGGTGATTAAGTTCCCCTGTCTACCTCAAAATGTTCTGTTTGTAGAGTTGCTTACTGGGCCATCTGCATTACCAAGGAACAGCGAACCAGAAGGCTGAAGTGGCCGACAGTCTGGTTTTATGAGCCCCCAGGGGATGTGCCCGGAACTTTGAGAACCATTGACCTTTACTAACAAGGTAAGGGACAGTGACACAGGAGAGCTTATCAGACTGAAAACCTGTGAAGTCGTTTCACATTTCATCAGCAGTTTAACAGTGACAGGTACTTGTAAAAAGCTCACAAGGTTGATCTGAGGACTTCACTGGATCAGTGCCTCCCTAACTTCTGGGTGTTTAGTGTGCGTGCACGTCATCTGGAGAGCTGCGGAAAATCCTCAGGAGTGGATCATCCAGGGAAGGCCGTGGAAATCCCCGGGAGTGGACCCATTCAGAAGGGCGTGAGCTTCCATGTCCCTAACCTGCTCCCAGGAAAGGCCGTGGAAATCCCCAGGAGTGGACCCATTCAGAAGAGGGTGAGCTTCCGTGTCCCTAACCCGCTCCCAGGGAAGGCCACGGAAATCCCCAGGAGTGGACCCATTCAGAAGGGGGTGAGCTTCCGTGTCCCTAACGCGCTCCCAGGGAAGGCCGCGGAAATCCCCAGGAGTGGACCCATTCAGAAGGGGGTGAGCTTCCGTGTCCCTAACCTGCTCCCAGGGAAGGCTGTGGAAATCCCCAGGAGTGGACCCATTCAGAAGCGGGTGAGCTTCCGTGTCCCTAACCCGCTCCCAGGGAAGGCCACGCCAGAAACAGGGAGGCCTAAGCCAGTTTTCTCTGAAACGTGCCCATACTCCTCTTTCTAGGAGGCACTGAGCTGACGCCTGGTGGGATCCCCTACAAACGTGCCCACACTCCACTTTCTAGGAGGCACTGAGCAGACGCCTGGTTGGATCCCCTGCAAACGTGCCCACACTCCACTTTCTAGGAGGCACTGAGCAGACGCCTGGTTGGATCCCCTGCAAACGTGCCCACACTCCACTTTCTAGGAGGCACTGAGCGGACGCCTGGTTGGATCCCCTGCAAACGTGCCCACACTCCTCTTTCTAGGAGGCACTGAGCCGACGCCTGGTTGGATCCCCTGCAAACGTGCCCACACTCCTCTTTCTAGGAGGCACTGAGCCGGCGCCTGGTTGGATCCCCTGCAGCACTTCACCTCTCCCTGGGCCTCGGTTTCCTTATTTGAAAAATGAGAACAACTTTGCGAGACTGCTATGGATGCCAACACCACATCCGGCACAGGCGTGGAGGTCTGGGCAGCAGCCTGGGGCTCTCTGGGCCTAACTCTACCTTCCATTCCCTCTGCCCACTCCTTCTTGTCCCTTCTGGTCTCTGTCCTCATGGCTCTAGACACTAGTCCCTGTCAGATGTGCTAGAAGGACCTGAGACAAATTGATGGCAGCAATCTGTTTTGTAACAATAAATTGCTAGAACAATAAAACACAGCCTGGGCACATCAGATGCACGCAAAGGTGTGTATGCAAAGGACACACCATTGAGGGCGTTCTCTCCTTAACACCTTTCCCAAGTTAGGGGGCGGGGGGCAGGTTAACACAAAGCACTCAGAGCAGTGCCTGACCTGCGAAGCACTCCTGCATGGCAGACTCTGTCTTTACTCTGCTGTGGCCCCCTCCAGCGCTGGCGCAAGCACTGGCCCTGTTCCCAGCCCGGCAGTGCTGTGGAGGTACCTGCAAAGCTGGCGTTCTGCTGTTTTCTCATGGAGTCATCATGGTCAAGTACCAGAGCCTTGTAACCTGAAGTTATCTTGCTAGGGAAATACAAAAACGTTTTTTAGGATGTTGCGCTCGTAAATCATCACCATTCATTTCCTACATCAGGATGGGGAGGTCTCTTGTACATAAATGAATTCACATAGCCATGTTCCAGTAACACCAGATACAAAAGGCCTTGGCCTGACCTCAGCCCATGATGGTCCCCTAGAAGAATAAGAGGCAAACTGGTTGTTGTAAGCCAGGGAGATTTGCCATTTGTCACTGCAGTATCACCTCATTACCCTGACCTATATGATTAACCACAGACATGTACGCCCCTTCACTGGACACCCCGCAACTGGCTACCAGAAACCCTAGAGATAAACATTTGGCTCACGGTGTAACAGAGGCATCAGCTTTTATGTGTTGTGTACACTTTGTAACCTAATTTCTGGCTCCCTTTTTTTCTCTCTCTCCTACTCATACCATCATGTGGGGTTTTGTCTATCCTTACAAATTGCCTTAAATTCTTCCTTCTTAGTTTAACTGGCCTGAGGCGGTGGCCTCTCCATCCTGATATAGGAAATAAGAGTGTAGAGTATAAACAAATAATTTCCTAGATCTCAAAAGAAAAATCTTGCTTCTGCCATTTGATGACTTATACACAGCTTAGTCCCAGAGCACAAATGAAAAGAAAAACAAGGGAGTCAGCATCTTGCAGCAGCATCTCCTACTGTCCTTACCCCACACAGTGCACATGCAGCTTTCTGGGTAGTGGCCTCATCACTCACCCACAGCCACTGTCTGCAGCACGTGGCCTGGATCCAGTGGTCAGCACGGCAGGCCACTCAGTGCTACGGGTCTGCTATCCCTTGGACACTTCTCCTTTTTGGGGAGGAGGTGGCAGGGCACAGCAACTAAAGCCACTGCTGCTTCCACAGATTCTACTCCTGCACCGTGGGCTCCTGTCATGTGCAAATGCTGGGACAGATGCCTTCCCTGTGCCGTCTTGATTCTCACAGCCCTGCTGCACTGGCAGAGAGCCAGGGCTTGGAGGGATGACACTGACTCGTAGTGCAGAACCTGACAGAATTGAGAGAATTCTGAATTTAGAACCTGACAGCTGACAGGGGCTGGGACATTAAGAGGGAAGCCGAACTAAATAGGAGCTGACAAGGTATGGAATCTGTGTTTTCTCTTCTGATAAACAGCAAAACGAATCTTTGCGTCGGAGGTGACACAAAGAATTCAATATGACTCAGAGTCGCACACTCTTCAGAAGGCAAAGACCAAGTCTGTTTCACCTTTGGATGGATCAGAAAATACACTAGCTGGCCACGGGCACCAAGGGAAAAGTGTTACTACTTCAGGCGTGATGGAATCACGGTCAGAGCCGGGGTCGCCCAGGAAGCCCCAGCAAACCCAACTCACTTTCTGCCCAACCTTGGCCTGAATCAGAAGGTGGAACCTGCTGCACAAAGCTGTGAAGAGGCCAGTCAGGGACGAAGCCCCCGGTGCCACGTGCCAGCCCAGCAGCCCCAGGGACGGAGCCCCCGGCGCCACGTGCCAGCCCAGCAGCCCCAGGGACGGAGCCCCCGGCACCATGGGCCGGCTCAGCAGCTCCAGGGGGTTGGGAGGCTCTGGGGACCCTCTGTTCTCCCCAGGTTTGCAGGTTCAGTTCTCACCCCGGCCACTGCTGTGGCCTGACCCCTCGGGCCAAGCACTCACTGGCACCTGGCAGGGCTCTGCACGTGGAGGTGGCCATGCCAGCATCTCAGAGACACTATTTTACCATTTTCTTTTTGTGAGAATCTGTGATAAGATGGCCATTTAATTTTTAAATTACACACAGTGTATGGAAAAAAAAACAGTGACTTGTGTAGCAAATTGTGTTTAGATACACGGAAAAGCTAGAAAATGTTGAAGTAGCAGAAGAGCAGATGGTTTAACTCCATCAACTGCCTCAATGAAGCCACATGCTGCGTTGCGTGCCAATGCTTTTCCCTGCAAACGTGGGATGGGCAGAGCCTCTCCATCTACTCCCTGCTTGCTCCGCAGCTGTGGCCATCCTCTGTTCTGCCACCTCCTCTCTCTGCCTCCAACTCCTCTGTGTCCGGGGCATAGCATTCGTACTCCGGGGCACCAACCGGGTCCAGGTCATCTTCAACCTCCTCGCCTGACAGGTAACTCTTGAGGGAGCTGTCCTGCTCCAGGCGGGGCTTGGCCCTCTTCCTTCCCTTTTTCATCTGCGTTGTCAGCTCAGCCACCTGCCCCTGCCACACCAGGCCCCCGAGCCCTTTATCTTTCCTCCTTTTGTACTCCATAATCTGCTTGTTGAGCGCCTCATGATCGATCCCACACAGACTGGAGCTTGTGGCCGGCTCTGTGGTGCCGCGGGGTTGTGGGGCATCAGGGTCCCTGGGAAGGAAGAAGAGGCTTCACACCAAGCACAAACCAAGCCCCTAGTCCACAGTGTCGTCGCCACAACACAACAGCACATCACACTTCCTACATCTACTCGCCTGAGAACCCTCCCAAACGTCTATCTGAGGGTAACTGGAGACAGGAGTGAAGGAAGGTGGGCTTTGGTTTCCGCCTTCTCCAGTGTCAGAAGCATTTGGCCAGCACAGTCCAGGTGCACCGTCCTGTATGCAATAAATGCATTTGCGCCGGGCACGGTGGCTCACATCTGTAATCCCAGCACTGTGGGAGGCTGAGGTGGGCGGATCACGAGGTCAGGAGTGCAAGACCAGCCTGGCCAACATGGTGAAACCCCGTCTCTACTAAAAATACAAAAATTAGCTGGGCGTGGTGGCGCTCGCCTGTAATCCCAGCTACGCAGGAGGCTGAGGCAGAAGGATCGCCTGAACCCAAGAGGCAGACATTGCAGTGAGCCAAGATCACGCCGCTGCACTCTAACCTGGGCGACAGAGTGAGACTCTGCCTCAAAAAAAAAAAAAAAGCGTTTGCAACTTTTTTCTCTAAGCATGGCCAGTGCCTCGGGCCAGTTCAACTGGCAGAATCGCAGTTGAGGCCTATCAGACCTGCCACTCATTCGCCTTCATGAAGAGTCTATTCTTGGTGAACAGCATCTAGTCAAGGCCACGTCACAGCCCCTGTATCCTCCAAGGCTCCACTTTGGAAAGTTTCCACACCCTGGGCTCAGTTCCCTGCCCTGCCGCCCCCACACTGCCCCTTGCTGACACGGTCAGGCCAGGCCTGCTACAGCGTGGAGCTTTGCTTCCAGCTCAGGGATGCACCTGGCAGGCTGGTTAAACCCGACTCTGGCAGGTGCCAGGCGATGTCGACGCTGCTGTCTAAGGCCCTCAGGCAAGGCCTGCTCTAGCAGCTGTGGGCTTGGAATGGGGCCCCCCACAAACACCCCAAGACCCACAGGCTCTGTCAGGCACTACATGTTTGGAAAAGATGTGTATGTGTGTGTACATGCACAGGCCAAACTTCCACGCCCCCGACCTGCTCTCCCAAGCCCCACCTCCCTCTACTCCCCTCCTCACACCCATCTGTGATGTTTACTGCTTCCTGTCGGCCTCCCCTAATGAAACGCAGCTTCCAAAGACAGCTGCATCCTAAGTGCTAGACCAGGGCTTGGCACACAGTGGGCACTCAATAAACAATGTGTTGAATGAATGAAGAGGACAAGAGGCCCTCTCCTCACTGCAGGAGTTATGGCAGACACCTCTGGTGGCCCCTGAGGCCCTCACTGTGTAAATGTGGCCAGGCCACAGCACAGGCCTGTGAATGTGGATTGCCGGCCCTGGAGGCAAGTGCCACGGGGATCATGCAGGCTACTGGGGATGTGGCGCTGGGCAGCTGCTGTGGAAAATGGCGATTCCACACCCAGGAATGTACCCCAGGGAATCAAAACATATGTCCACATGCGTCACCTGAAATCATTTTGTACAAAGTTGTCTCTTTCATCCCGGGGTCCAAAGTCTGCGACTGCCAGTAACTGATCAAGCTACAGAGGAACACAGAGGGTAAACCCGTTAGCCACATCCCCACCACCATACTTACAGCCGGGCTCCACGTAACACCAGCATTGTTGACTGCAGAGCTTTTGATCAGACTTTGCACAATTCCTTCCACCGACTCTTCCCAAATACTAGGACCTGTTCAGTAGCCTGTGCTTTCAAATACCTGTTACTTTAACATAACACATTTTCTCTGATAACGACGTGAGGCTTTTTAAAAACTACATTTTAGACTTGTTAGTCAAATTTATGAAGAAACCAGTTAAGCGTTAGTTGAATTAACTAACTAACCATTAACTGGTTTCTAAGGTAGTTTTGCAAAATGCTTCAGTTTTGCCACAGAATTTGTGTGCCTGGGGGGACAAGAGCCTCCCAGCAAGACAAGGTAAAAGATGATGCGGAAAGTCACAATGCTGGGAGCCTAAACTACAAAAGAAAACTGCTCCTCAGCCAGGCTCATGGGATGCCACCCACACCACGGCAATGGCCCACAAGCCCTGCTGGACAATGCATTCCACCCAAACCCTGGCCTGCCTATCCCCTGCCTCTGGGGGTGTCCTCATCCTGCTCCAAGCATAGCATGCGCTCTCCCCTGTCCAGTGACTGTTCTGGAACCCACACCACCTGATGGGACCTCCCTCCCCAGAGACAGGAGCCTGGAGTGCTGAGCTCAGACAGAGAGACTGGCACGTCCTCCCCGGGGAACACCTTGCTCATGCCCTCACAGCACACTGCCATGACCTGAACTGTCCCTGATTCCTTACGGCAGGGACTATAACTTCACTCCTTCGTTTCTTTTTCTAGCAAGGGAAATCACGAATCTGTCAAGCTTATTACTTGTACAATGTTTTTAGTGTTACCTACACACTGATTAACGAAAACCAAAAATGTCAAACTGGATCTTTTTCTTCTGTGGATCCAAATGCTGTCTGGTCCTATACTGAACAACAGTTACCTATAATACTGCAAACGCTATTCGCTGATTTTTGACTGACTTTTTGAAGGTATATCTTAATAACTGCCAGGTAACCACCACCCAGAGAAGTATATATTTACATGTTTTTAATCTTTATAGCTAACCCATCTCTAAAGCAAGGAAAATGATAATAAAAGCACTTAAGGTTACAGGACAGACCTAAGTCTCATAAGCCCCAATAATGTGAAACAAAAGTGGACTGATCCATTTCGAGAGGTGGGAGGGGGAGACAGGCATGGGAGGGCAACTCTGGCCGTGTTGAGTTCATACCCTAGTTAGAGCTACAGTGATAAGCATAAAAAAAATTAAAACCAGAAACAGCAACTACTTCTGGGGACCTGGGCTGGGAACAGGGGCACAGGAGAAAGGGAGAGCCTTTTCATTTGCACCTTTCTTTCATTACTTTTCATCTGTTCCCTTCTCAGTGGTTTCTTCTCTTTTTTTTTTTTTTGACACGGAGTCTCTCACTCTGCTGCCCAGGCTGGAGTGCAGTGGCACAATCTCGGCTCACTGCAATCTCCACCTTCCCGGTTCAACTGATTCTTCTGCCTCAGCCTCCTGAGCAGCTGAGACTACGGGCCCACGCCACCACACCCAGCTAATTTTTTTGTATTTTTAGTAGAGACAGGGTTTCACCGTATTGGCCAGGCTAGTCTCTAACTCCTGACCTTGTGATCCACCTGCCTCGGCCTCCCAAAGTGCTGGGATTACAGCCTTGAGCCACTGCACCTGGCCTCTTCTCTTTTTTAACTGTACATTATCTTTTCAGGATTTAAAACTTAAATTTAAAACTTTATTCATATAAGCGTTTATGTTATAAAAAGTTAATTATTACCTGGGCCCGGTGGCTCACACCTATAAATCCCAGCACTTTGGGAGGCTGAGACAGAAGGATCCCTTGAGGCCAGGAGTTCAAGACTAGCCTGGACAATATAGCAAGACTCTGTCTCTAATTAAAAAAAAATTTTTTTTTAATTTAAAAAATTTTTTTGAAAACCTTACCTCAGCTAGAGCTGCATTTCCCTTGTCTTGAACAAACACTATCGGTGGCACATTCCTCAGGGTCTGCTGGGACATCAAAAGGTGCCTAGGAGACAGAATGCACAGACCCTCACAGCTGTGCCGTGACACTCAGTGGAGAGGTGTGACAGTGCTGAACATAAGATTCAAGATGTCACTAAGAGGCAGGAGTGAGAGGCCGGGCGCGGTGGCTCATGCCTGTAATCCCAGCACTTTGGGAGGACGAGGCGGGCGGATCACGAGGTCAGGAGATCGAGACCATCCTGGCTAACATGGTGAAACCCCGTCTCTACTAAAAATACAAAAAATTAGCCAGGCGTGGCGGCAGGCACCTGTAGTCCCAGCTACTCGGGAGGCTGAGGCAGAAGAATGGCCTGAACCCGGGAGGCGGAACTTGCAGTGAGCCGAGATAGTGCCACTACACTCCGGCCTGGGTGAAAGAACAAGACTCGGTCTCAAAAAAAAGAAAAAAAAAAAAGAGGCAGGAGTGAGATTTATTGTATTACTCAAAAATGAAAACCTCAGCCCAGAAGAGTCATCTTTAGTCAACTACCACATCAAAAAAGGGATGCAAAATGCATCATAACTGCAATTGCCTTGACTTTTCTCAACGCAACTTGTGCGATCTGTACAAATAACCTGATCTGAACTCATCGCCGTGGCCTTGGGCTCCAGGGTCTGTGCACTAACAGCCTGTCCTCCTGCGCCCAGTGGACATGCCCTGGCACGACACAACCCTCAGGTTCCCAGATATTAGACACAGAAGTGATATTTGTATCATGCACATCACATAATACAGACCTAGGGCCAATGTAGGCACGGCACATATAACCAGTGAAAGCCGTGACCACAGATCTTTGGTACACAGCTATGGAAAACGGTGACCCTAAATCTTGGGTGACCGCAGGAGTTGGGAAGAGGGACATTCAGCTCAACTGAATTTTCTGATACCTAAAAATCAGAAAACAATGCTGTTTCAACACTTGTCAATAATCTCTCATTTTCTTGCTTTTGTTAAACAGTAAGAAATAAGCATTCTCTGATATGCAGTTTCACAGACCCCTGGGCATCATCGTGTGTGGTAATGATGCAGGGAAGCCAGGCAGGGTGCCTGGAACGAAGCCCACACACGGCCACCTTTTCTACGTCTGTCCCCACCCTAAACATGGGGCATGATGAGAAGGGAGGCAGAAAGGAGGAATTCCAGTTCTGAGAGAGCTGGACAGTGAGCTGGATTTGGATTTCTGCATTTTTTAAAACTGAGGAGGAAACTGAATAATTTCTTTATTATCATCCAGCTCAGCAATTCCCAAAACTGTTGGTCCCAGGATCCTTTACATTCTTAAAAATTACTGAAGATCCCAAAGAGCATTTGTTTATGTGGGTTCTATCTATCAATATTTACTATACTACAAACTAAAACTGAGAACTCTAAAAGCTACGTCTTTTTAAAGTCGCTTAAAAACCCACTAAATGCTTACATAGACAATTTTAACAAAAAATATATATATATACACTCCCCCCCACAAAATCAATGAGAAGCATGGAATTGTTTACGTATTTGCAAATTCTCCAAGGCCAGCTTCATGGAAGACAGCTGGGATCTCACTGCTGCTTCTGCACTCTGTCCTTCCTCTCACTGAAATACAAGAAGAGCCAGCGCAGTAGCTCATGCCTGTAATCTCAACACTTTGGGAGGCTCAGGCCAGAGGATCGCTTAAGCCCAGGAGTTGGAGACCAGCCTAGACAACATAGAGAGATCCTATCTCTACAAAAAATACAAAATTAGCCAAGTGTGGTGGCATGCACCTGTGCTTGCAGCTGTATGGGAAGCTGAGGCAGGAAGATCACTTGAGCCTGGGAGGTTGAGGCTGCAGGAGCCAAGATTGTGTCTCTGCACTCCAGCCTGGGAGACAGAATGAGATCCTGTCTCAAAAAAAGCAAAAAAAAAAAAAAAAAAAAAAAAAAATTCAGGCCTCCCAGTTATGTGTTGGGAAAGACAGAATTTAACAGCCATGAGAAAAGTATGGATCTTCTTTGTCACAAAAATTCAACAAATGTACTTTATTAAAGGTCAGTTGTCCCGGCCTGGCCAATATAGTGAAACCTCATCTCTACTAAAAATACAAAAATTAGCTGGGCATGGTGGCGGGCGTCTGTAACCCCAGCTACTCAGGAGGCTGAGGCATGAGAATCACTTGAACCCGGGAGGCAGAGGTTGCAGTGAGCCAGTATCACTCCACTGCCCTCCAGCCTGGGCGATGCAGCAAGACTCCATTTCAAATAAATAAACATATAAATAGTTGCAATGAGGAATCTGAAACCACACCCAACCAACCTGTCACACTCTGCTACATTAAAACTCACCATCTGGCTCACACTTTGAATTGATCTCTCAGCATATGGTTTTGTAACCTCATGCACTGGTCATTTGGAAAACAACAGCTCACCTAGTTATGCAGATTTTAAAAGCGTTGACACAGTTTATCATACAACAGCACGTTTGTTAAGGTCGCCGCCAATCTCATCAGAAGAGTCTCAAGTACCTAGAAGTTGTCAAGCTCACAGTGGTGAATACAAGTTTCCTAAAATTCTGATTTTCACTTGAAAGCTTAAATTTTATCACTGGCAACAGATATGGTCTGTTGTTTGCTCCGGAGTGGTAGGTTCACTCGCTCATTTTTGAAAGAATGTCTGCCAAACACCCAAACCTGAACAGTCTGCTCACTGATGCTTTTCTGTTCAGCATTCTCCAGACAGCAGGTGATTTACATGTACTTCCCATTACAAAAAATATGAAAAAGACATGCTCAAGGGTCAAGATTTAATACAATTTATAATTTTTGATAAACTGTCTCGGATTTTTTAATTTTTCTTTGAGAAACAGGGTCTTGCTCCGTTGCCCAGACTGGAATGCAGGTACATTAACACGGCTCACTGCCACCTCAAATTCCTGGGCTGACAGGAATCCAGGGGATACCTCCCACCTCAGCCTCCTGAGTAGGTGGGACTATATGTGTGTGCTGCCACTGTGCCTGGTTAATTTTTTAATTTTTTGTAGAGACAGGGTCTCGCCATCTTGCCCAGACTGGTCCTGAACTCCTGGCCTCAAGTGATCCTCCCGCCTCGGCATCCCGAGTTGCGGGGATTACAGGTGAGAGGCACCATGTCCAGCCTCATCTGGGATATTCTTAAGTAAAAGTAACATTGTCTTTTACTCTAGGCATGTGGCATGGCGCCCCTAAAGCACTGACTGGCAGCATGGCACCAGCAGTCTTCCCTCATGGTTTCTGTACCCTCAGTGCAAATGTCAACACAGCAGGAGAGGTGAAATAACGTCTTACCCTAATGAACTCCCTGACAGGATCTCCAGATCCCTAGTGATCCTGGCACACTTTGAGAAATGCTAACCTACATTATAGCTTATACAAAAATGCAAATTATACTATGAACTTCAAGAAAATGCCTCCAAAATTTTCTTTAAAAGCAAAAATACTCAATGAAAAGTTCAAGTCCACCTACAAGTGAAACAGCTGAGAAATTTAGGGTATGAGCAAAAAGCAAGTACATTCAGAAAGCAAAGGTCATCACCTCATGTGCGCGGCACTTCTCTGCAGGACAGCCTCCATGTGTGCGTTCTGCTCAGCAGACAGCGTTGTCTTCCAGTACGCTCGGCAGGCTGAGAAGTCTGGAGTCAGGGAAACCTGAGACCCCACCCCCCTACAGGTCACTTTTTAGCTTACATGGGTTTTCAAGACAAACAACATCCAGGAGATGAAAACGACAGCTGCAGACGCCCCTCCCACCCAAGCCAGGGCTCTGGAATGCTGCTGGAGGCCACCTCCTGCTGCCGCACCATGTCCCCAGGTGAAGTAGGGCCCCAGAAACCAAAACCTCCCTCCTCTCTTCACCAGGACCCGCAAACCAAACCACCTGGTTTGCAGAACCAAACCGGAACCCTGACCCCACGCTTGCCTCACAGCCACTTGCCCTGAGACGCTAATCAAAAATGCTCGATGCTGCCTTTTCTCCTTACAACTCACTGAGTGGGTCAGAGGAAGTCATCTCCTGTACCTCTGTACTGAGGTACATGCAGATGCATCCTCTTCCCACGGCAGGCTTAGACCTTCTACTATCTGACAATGTGCCAGGTGCTGTTTGGTCACAGGACTCCTGCCTTGCAGTGAGACATCTGCCTCTGCACAGCACAGACACTCACCATCTGTCTCCAGGGCACCAATGACCAGACTGAGCATCATTTCTATTTCTGCAACCCAGAACTAAGACTTCATAAGTGCGAAAGTGGCTTTTCTTTTTTTTTTTGAGACGGAGTCTCGCTCTGTCGCCCAGGGTGGAGTGCAGAGGCGCGGCCTCAGCTCACTGCAACCTCCGCCTCCTGGGTTCAAGCGATTCTCCTGCCTCAGCCGCCCGAGTAGGTGGGACTACAGGCGCCCGCCACCATGCCCGGCTAAGTTTTTGTATTTTTAGTGGAGATGGGGTTTCACTGTGTTAGCCAGGATCGTCTCAATCTCCTGACCTCGTGATCCGCCCGCCTCAGCCTCCCAAAGTGCTGGGATTACAGGCGTGAGCCACCGCACCCAGTCTAAAGCGTCTTTTTTTAATTGTCAGGCAAGACTGGGCCAGGTAAAGTAAGTGCCAGGCCTGCTGTCTCAACCCATTTCTTCTCTTTGGCCACACAGCCTACCTTGGAGAGCTCCACGTTAAGGTTATACAGCTCCTGACTCACTTCAGGGGTACACAGCAGGTCTGTCAGTGCCTTATAGAGGAGGCCGTTCAGGGCCCTCAGGCGCGCATGGTCTTCCTTCCTGGTTTTCTTTGAGGTGCTCCTCATGAGGAATTCCAACTTGGATGGTTTGTAAGTCTCCATCAAGAAGAAGAGCACACCCCAAGGGCAGCATTACAACTCCAAACTCACCAAGTCACACAGCAGGGGCTGGGGGAGGGCTGGATGGGCAACCAGATCAACAGCAGCTATCACTCTCAGCTGCCTCAGCTTTCATTAAGATAAAGTTTTATAAACCGGGATCCTTTTAAATTTTACCTGGTAACCTTCCAAGATTAAAAGTACTGCCAGTAAATATTTTCTCAAAAAAAGTTTTTGTTGAGATATAATTCACATACTATAAAGTTCACCGTGCTAAAGGGAATAATTCAGTAATTTTTTGGAAACGTGATGTATTTATTTTTCAGAATGGGAGCCATATATTGTATAAACTTTTACAGTACACACACACTAAAAACTGAATGGATATTACCATATTATAATTTGATAAAAGATATGACTTTCCAGAAAACATTAATGTCAGTACATTTTTTTTTGAAAAGATCAAAACTCCATGTTGCCAACGGCATCCAGTCGCATCCACATAGACACTATCCCCTCCAATACAGAAATGGAAAGACCTCCAGGTAAGAGTTTTGCCAACTTTTAAACCCTCACTCCCATCAGGATTATAAAGTGGCTCATGGCTTATACTCACCGAGTGAGAACCCAAGGAAGGACTTTCATACCAAACCTTTTTTCTTTGGGGAGAAAATAAGCATTATGTTAGTGATGGCAAAGTCAAAAAGTTACATAAGCTAATTTAAGAGGTTATGATACCATAACTGTTTATAAGGGGCTAAACTTAGATGTTACATTACTGGACATCTTTAAAAATTTCAGAATTTAATTGATAACAACATGGGTTGTGGGGAAGAGGCTGAAGATGGTTTTAATTCAACCTCATAATTTTTACCTAAATTCTACTTCTAGTCCCAAGGTTAGAGAGAGGATCTTAAAAAGACACCTACCAAACTGCACAGAAACACTATACGCTAATTGATAAAGATGTTTCCCATGGAAGTTCAAGTAAAGGATTCAGATACTGTTATAGGCATAGACTGAGACTGAACAATTAAGCAAATGGATGGTGGGAGCCACGCTCACCATTGGAGTGCGACTTACAGATAAGCAAGGAGAGGAGGCTAGAATGATCCACACAGTACGTCTGGAGTTGGAGACAGATGGCTATACACGGAAATGTTTATAGGTGCATATTTACACAAGGGTTAGTAGAAACACATATATCCTTTCGTCAGATGAGATGGCCCAAAAGACAGACACCCCAGAAGCAATGAACACACCCAGCACCCATGGTTTCTAATCTCTCTCTCCAATAAAAGGAACGAGGGCTTCTTGGAGAAATGGCTGATTTTAGGGCTGCGGTACGAAACACACAAGATGAGCCTGGAGTATCTTGTAGTGCCAGAAAGTAGGAAAGTGTTTAACACACACAGAACCCAGCAAAACCCCACAATGACAGGGTATGCAAACAGGACATAGGAGCTTAGTGAGCTCCTAAGGGCCTGAGCTGGAAACATTCGAACAAAACTAAGTAACACGGGATTATAACCCATGAGTTCTTGGTGATATGAATGAATTAATACATGGGGTGAAGAGACACATCCCTTGTGCAGAATGCAAATCACTTATGAGCAAAATTCCCCACTCATTAGGCATGGGCTGCACACAGCGACTCTCTCCCAGAGTACAGTAAGGAAAGGGGGCAAAAAGAGTAACTTTACGGTAGAGAAACGTGGCAAGCACCTCACGCAGGGGATCACGGCCAGCGTGGACCCTGGATACGGTGCGATGAGAATGGCCTTTACCTCTGTAGTCTTCCTCCCCAAAAGCCATAATCCACGTCTAAGCATTAAAAAAACAGGCACATTCCAACAGAGAGGCATCCTGCAAAGCACCTGACCAGTACCCCTCAAAACTGGCACAGCCATCAAAACCGGGGACAGTCTGGGACTCTACCCCAGCCTAAGGAAACAAGACAATTCAATGTAACGTGGACCTTGGGTGGGCACCTGGGACAGGAAGGGACAGCAGGCAGAACCAAGGAAAAGTGAATAAAGTATGAGCTTCAGTTAGCAACACTCTATCAATATCGGCTCATTAACTGGAACACGTTGGAAGCTAAAGTCCGACGCTAACACAGGGGGAGCTGGGTGCCAGGACACAGGAACGCGGTACTATTTTTGCAATTTTTCTGCAGGGTCTAAAACTGTCTTTAAAAGTAGTGTATTAAAGTAGAAAACATACAACCACCTACCATACTTAGAAGAACTAAAAGCAGTGTGAAAAGTCAATGTATTTTATTGTACTTATCTTTCATAATTTAAAAACACTAATTATCATGACAAGCTTTAGTCTTCAAATTCACACAGAAAGTCAACATTAGCAAGGAAATTCTTATATTTTTTCATTTTTCCTCATTTTCTGAAACTAATCTTCTGAAAAATACGTCTGGTGACAAGAATCAAAATAAACACACATTGTCACTTTGTTTTCTTAACCCGACACACGTCCACGAACACAAAAGCTGCAAATGTTGACAGTGAGAGCTAGAACTGCTGCAGACCCCAGGAGGCAGGAACTGGCGAGCTAGGCCGCATGGGCGCAAGAACGCGGATGAGCGGACACCGCAACCCGGGGACACCGCCCCCTAGGGAATACCGCGCCCAGGGACACCGCCCCCGCCGCATTACTTGGTTTTCGAGGCAAATTTCTTGAGCCAGTTCTTGCAGGAGACAGCAGAGCAGTGAAGTCCCCGCTCGCAGCCTGGAAATAGCGCAGCATCGTGGCTACGGAACAGGGCCCAGAGACCCGCGCGGGAGCGCCACAGCCCGCCCGCCGCAGGCCACATGGCGCGGCCCCGGGACCCGGAGCGAGCAGGGAGACAACGGGCGCAGGCGCGGAGCGACAACTGACGCGAGGGTGGCGGCGTGTGGGCGGGGCGACGGCGCAGAGCGCGAGGAAGACTCACGCCTGGCAGGCGGCGTGTGGGCGGGGCGATGATGCAGGGCGGGGCGAGGACAGACGCGAAGCTGTCGGCGTGTGGGCGGGGCCACGGCGCGGGGCGGGACGAAGACGGGGTGCAAGGCGGGCGGGGCAACGACGGCGGAGGGGCGAAGGCCCGAGGCGGGCGGTAGGTGGGCGGGGCGAAGACGACGCGAGGCGGACGGCGTGTGGACGGGGCGACGGCGCGGGGCGGGGCAAAGACTGGACGCAAGAAGGGGCGGGGCGACAACGGCGGAGGGGCGAAGGCGCGAGGCGAACGGCGAGTGGGCGGGGTGAAGACTGACGCGAAGCGGGCGGTGGTTGGGCGGGGCGAAGACTGACGCGAGGCGGGCGGTGAATGGGCGGGGCGAAGACTGACGCGAGGTGGGCGGTGGGTGGGCAGGGCGAAGACTGAAGCGAGAAGGGCAGCGCGAGGTGGGCGACTACCAGAGCGAAGCGAGCGGCGTGTAGGCGGGCTGAAGACAACGCCAGGTGGGCAGTGTGCGGGCGGGGGGGGCGGCAACGGGGGCGGGGCGAAGGACGACACGAGGCGGGGCCGGCCGGAGCGGGGCGTGGGGAGGCCGCGTGGGCTGCGCGGAGGGTGTGCCGCTCGGGGAAGCGTGGGAACCGCCTGGTTGCCTGGCGCTGCGCAGCTAGGGAACACGTTTTGTTTAAATACTGGGAACTGACGTAGGCGGGTGCGCTGCACAAAGCAACGAAGGCATCGAAGCCTGGAGACCTGGGCAGGGCCGCTGTCGGCGGGAGGCTGCGAGGGGTCCGTCTGTTTCCGCCACTGGGCCCTCCAGGGCTTTGCTGCTGCGCCGCCTTCTCCCCGGGCACCTAGAGAAAGACCCCAGATTGGGCGTCCTCCCCAGAAGTGGTCTCGCCCCGCCCGCCTCCCCAGAGTCAGCGTGGCCCAGCGGGGAAGCTGCTCCCCCCCGGGCGTGGAAAGAGAAGTGAGCGCGACCGCAGTGTTGGGGATGCGTGGGCTGTGACTCCCCCGAGTCGGCTGCTGTGGTGTGAGACACGTCTGTGTGTGTGTATGTGTGGGCGCGTGTGGATGTGTACGTGTGTATGTGTGCATATGTACGTGTGTGTGCATGTGTGTGGACATGTATATGTGTGCATGTGCGTGCGTGTATATATGTGTGTGTGTGTGCGTATGTATGTGTGTATATATTGTCAATCGAAGAAAACGACAAGTCTCTAATCATTTTAGGAGATTTATTTGCCAAAGTTAAGGACGCACCCAGGAGACAGGTCTATGCCTTTCTCCAAAAATGATTTTGAGGGCTCCAGATTTAAAGGGGAAAGGGCGGAGTATTGAGAAGCAGAGTTTTCACAAACAAACGGGCAGAGGAAAAACGTGGGGAATCTGCATTTTACATAAGATAACGCAGACCAATTGTGGTAGGGGAACAATCAGATGGGCTAGGGTGACTGCACCTGTAAAGATAAGCTATCAATTTGCATTGCCATGGTTAAGTTTTATTTTTTTGAAATGGAATCTCGCTCTGCCGCCCAGGCTGGAGGGCACTGGCGTGATCCCGGCTCACTGCAACCTCCACCTTCCAGGTTCAAACAATTCTCCCGCCTCAGCCTCTCGTGTAGCTGGGATTACAGCTGTGTGCCACCACACCCAGCTACTTTTTGTATTTTTAGTAGAGACGGTGTTTCCCCATGTTGGCCAAGCTGGTCTCAAACTCCTGACCTCAAGTGATCCGCCCAACTCGGCCTTCCAAAGTGCTAGGATTACAGGCGTGAGCCACCGCGCCTGGCCACCATGGTGAAATTTGAACAGCTCACCAGGAATCTCCTTGTGGGCAAAATATGGGGGAGGCGTGTAGCCTTTCATCTTGTAGCCATCTTATTTAGGAACCAAAAGGGGGAGACAGGTTTGCGTGACCCAGTTCCCAGCTTGACTCTTCCCTTTGGCTAAATGAATTTGGCGTCCCAAAATTTAATTTCCATTCACATTTCCCCCCTTTTTTTTCTTTAAAATATTTTGGAGAAAAGCATTTTAAAAAGGAATGTGGGTTCCTGGCCTCAGGTTGCTGCTTCCTCCTTTCTTCCCACCTGCTGGTTTGTTGTTGCTGGGATGGTTTATTCCTAGAAGTTCAAGTCCTCCGTCACGAGGAATGCTCATTCCTAGGAGATCATGTCCCACGAAGATAAAAAATAGGGAGGAAAGGAAAAAAGAAAGAGGAAAAAAAGAAAAATGTATAGGGACCTAGGCCAGACTTATAGCAACAAAAGGAGGGCAAAACTGGAAGCTAGGTCAGGCTACATTACTGCCTCCTCAATTAGAGCAATTCTCTGAGCAGTCATTACCCTAGCCCTTTCAGTTACACATGGACTTATTTGCAAACATATACCACAACAACATTATAAGCAAAAACAGGACAGATCAGAAATTATTCTTATTATAAGCACTAGCTTGTGCCACCAAGTTCCCCAGAATCCCAACCAGCTGCTCAACCAATCAGTGAGGGTTTTGGGTCTGACAGGTTGATTATCTGGGTTTTCATATCAGTCATAAGCCGGGTTATGTTCTTCATTTTCTGGAATATACACACAACATTCAGTTGTTCTGGTGCAGGTGCCGCCTTGTGCTGCCGTTAGTGTATCTAAAGCCATATGATTTTGCAGCACTGCTTTCCTCATAAGCATGACCCCATCGTTTGGCAAAGAGGTAACTCATGTAGCCATCATTCAGGGCCTTTTGGGTGTAATTTGTTAAGGCTTCTATATCCCATATAGCATCTTCAATAGCTATCTGTGGTACAAAGATTGAAGTTAAATGATCATACCATTGGAATACTGAACGTGTCCAACGAGATTGTAAATGAAAAAGGTTTGCTGTTTGGGGCAGGGTCTGAATTACTCGTCCTTGTGCCCAAGCATAACCTGGGGAGCATCATCCCAACCACCCTGGAGGTGACCACAGCCATAATTTAGTGCCACATAGCCAATATGTCCCATTTGGAGCTAGCCAATAAATACTTGGTCACTGCACCCAGTCGGTGGCATGCCAGTCAGTGTCTCATAATACGATAATGTGGTCACAACATTCTCCAGGTGTCCACCCCATATATCTTCCTACTGTTTGGCCACAGGTCCTGGGTGTGATTTCTTTGCTCCCAGCACAAAGGAACATTTTGACTGAGTTGGCCAAACGAAGGGGTGAACCAGATAAATCCATCCCAAGTTTGCATTATTCCATTGTGAAAACGGGCCATTGTTTGGGGCATGGTCACCACTTTGTTTTAGTTGGGGGAAATGCTGAAGTGAGAGCTAATGAGCTGGTCCTTTCCACTGAAAAACTTTTCCCATGTCCTTTGTTCTTAAGAGTGTTTTTATTTGTTCATTGATTTTGACATGGAATCTCACTCCATCGCCCAGGCTGGAGTGCAGTGGCGTGTTCTCAGCTCACTGCAACCTCCAACTCCCGGGTTCAAGCAATTCTCCTGCCTCAGCCTGCCAAGTAGCTGGGATTACAGGCATGCACCACCACACCTGGCTAATTTTTGCATTTTTAGTAGAGACAGGGTTTCACCATGTTGACCAGGCCTGGTCTGAAACTCCTGATCTCAAATGATCCACCCGCCTCGGCCTCCTAAAGTGCTAGGATTACAGGCGTGAGCCACTGCGCCTGGCCAAGAGTGTTTTTAATGGGCCAACTATATATATTGTCTTTTGTTATGCCAGCACGAAGGATACCAAACTGTTTCTGTGATGTAATAAATTTTTGGTATTCTATCCAGTCCTGACCTTGGAAGGAGGATACCCACCACTGGAGGCTGGTGCCACTGGAAAGAGGCGTAAGTCCGCATATCAAGCAGGTGTTCTTATTGTAATTTGTCTGCATAATCCTGAGCCCATTGTAGAAACAGGTTTGTTTCATGGGCATCAGTGGGTGGCAGTGGCAAGAAGGTGAAGGGATACATGATTAATAATAGCAAGGTTGTGAAATTCATCTTAGTTACTAAAGGGTGTTAAATCAGACAAGGCAAGTGCCCTGTTCTTTATTAGACAGCAGATGACAGTATATCTAGGACAATAATTGTAATGGTTATTGTACAGTAAACATAGGCATTTCTTTGTGTACAGGCCTGGTCCTGTGTCTTGGGTTTAAGCAGTCCACAACAGCTGTTGTCTGCTTCTAATCCTGGGTTGAAGGTCAATGTTTAGTGAACTGGAGGCAAAGGTCTTTGGTGGGAGTTACAGTCCACTCAGGAGGTTGTGCCTTAAGATGAGAGAGATGAATCCATGAGTCTACACCTTCTAATTTTATGGGACATAGATTAGTCAATAGTACCTGGTGTGGGCCCTTCCATTGGGGTTGAAGGGAATTCTTTATTAGATGTCTTTTCCAATAGACAAAATCTCTGGGTTGCAGATTGTGACCAGGCACCTTATCTTCATGGAGCACACTATGAAAGGAATTCTTTATCAAATCTTGGCTTTTTTTTAAGGCGATAAGTCCCTCACAATGTTGCAATATATCTCCCTTGAGAAAAGTTGGGTTGATTATGTTTGTTCCCATACACATGGGCCTCCGTTATTATTTCTTGAGGACACAGTTGTTTTCCAAAAGGGGTGGATTGGAGTTTAAGCAGCACTAGGGGTAGTGCTTTGGGCTAGGGGAGGTGAAATGTCTGGAGGTGAATTTAGCCAGTTGTGCCTCTCCACTAGGCCTGAGGATTGGGGATGGTAGGCACAATGGAAATGTGAAAATAGCCAAGTTTTACAAATATTTTGAATAACCTGGCCAGTAAAGTGAGTTCCCCTGTCGCTGTGACGTTCACCTGGGACTCGCCACAGTGGGATAATTTTTTCTAGTAGGATTTTTCCAACTGCCATGGCTGTGGCTTGCCTGCAGGGAAAGCTTTAACCCAATGAGAAAACATGCAGAGCATTAGTAAAACATACTTGTAATCTTGAGATGATAGCAGCTGAATGAAATCAAGCTGCCATACCTCAAAAGGTCCAGCTGGAAGGGGAAAGTGACCCTGGGCGACTTTCCTTTATATTAGGGACAAATAACACATCAAGAGTAAATATTTTGTGCCACTGTGAAGGATGGTTTCCAGTAATATTGTTTATGCTGGGATATCATTTTATCTGGGTTACAATGGGTTAGATTATGGACATATTCCATAAGGGGCACCTGGCATCCCACTGGAATAATGGTTATTAGGTCCACACTGTATTTCAGTTTCGGGAGAAAAGTGTCTCCCTGACTGTTTCCAGGTAGATTTCTCTTTTGCAGGAGCTCTGCTCTGGGTTTCTTTCAACATGTTTCTAAGTGTTTCGGGTTTTATGGCCGTTTGGTCCTGGATTGGGGCTGGTGGCTCGGGTGCTGCTCTTTTAGCAGTGGCATCAGCCAATTGGTTACCCTTTCTGTGGTGTCTAATTTTGAGTGACTGGGATTTTTATAATTGCCAAACATTTGGGTTTTAGAATAGCTTCTAACAGCTCTGATACATGTTGTACATTTTTTATGGGTTGCCCTGAGGAGGCTAAATATCCTCCGTCTTTCCATAGCATCCCAAAGTCATGCAAACCCCAGAAGCATAGCAGCTGTCAGTGTAAATGTTTGCAGCCTTGTATTTTGCCAATTGACAACCACGGGTCAGGGCAATCAACTCGGCCACTTGAGATGATCTGGCTTCCAGAAGAGGACCGGCTTTAATTACCTCTGATAAGGAAACTACAGCATATCCTGCTCCAAAATTTCCATCCTCTCCTCTTAAATAAGACCCATCTGTATACCATTCTATTTTAGCATGATCCAGTGGCATCTCTTGTAGGTCTGTCCTGGAGGTGAGAAGTCAGTCAGTCATCAGAACACAGTCATGAGGGGTCTTGTCAGAAGGGCCTGGCAAGAGAGTGGCCAGATTAAGATTATTATACTGGAAGTAGTAATATTGGAAGATGGTACAAGCAAAATTTGATAAGAGGCTGACCGGTTGACAGACACATGTTGAGTATGATGAGAGTTTAGAAGGGTCTCAGGAGAATGTGGCACAGAAACGGTAAGGGGGGAACCCATACTTATTTCTTCAACAGACTTGTACAGAAGGGCCATGGTTGCTACTGCTCTCACACAAGGAGGCAGCCCTCAAGCCACTGGGTCCAGGTGTTGGCTAAAATAGCCTATAGGCCTCTGATGATCACCATGTTTCTGGATCAGTACCCTGGATGCAGTACCTCCAGTTTCGTGTATGGAAAGGGAGAAAGGCAGTTTGTAGTTTGGGTGCCCTAAGGCTGGGGCATTAGTTAGAATTTCCTTTATTTGTTGTACAGCTAATTGTCCCTCAAGAGTCCACAAGATGGGATCAGGTTGTTCATTTTTTAAGTATGCCTACAGAGTTTGAGTCATAAAGAAGAATTTGGTATCCAGTTTCTACAATAGCCAGCCAGGACCCAAAATCCTCTAAGTTGTTTATTAGTCACAGGCATTGGGAAAGCTAAAATTCCTCTCACTCTGTCAGGGTTAATACTCAGTCCTTTGACTGAGATAATATGCCTCCAAATGCTTAACTTGCAGCAAGCATGGCTGAAGTTTGTCTTTGGACACTTTGTGTCCTTTGGTGGCTGTTTGAGTAAATATAGACCATCTTCCTGGGAGGAAGATAGTGTGTCTGAACAAAGGAGAAGGTCACCTACATACTGAATGAGTGTTGAGCCCTGGGGAAAAATTAAATCCTCTAAATCAGCTTTTAATATTTGGGAAAAGTAAGTGGGACTTTGTGTATACCCTTGAGGCATTACCGTCCACATATATTGCCCTTCTTTCCAAGTAAAGGTAAACAAATACCGGCTGTCTGGATCTACAGGAATACTAAAGAAAGCACTGCAGAGATCTGCAACTGAGAAATACTGGCTGATAGTGGGTGTAGCTGATAGGATATGTGGGTTGGGACTATCGGGTTTCTGGGTATTGCGATATTATTTATTGCCCTCAAGTCCTGTACAAATCTCCATCCCCTCCTGCTTGTTTTTTTGTTTTTGTTTTTGTTTTACAGGGAATATGGGGCTGTTGCAGGGGCTTGTGCAGGGAATAGTGAGTCCCCTTTTCAGGTAATCTTCTATGATAGGGGCGATTCCATCTATGGCTTCCTCTACAATATCGGAGACAAAACTGTTTAAGGTTGAGTAGGGGTTTCTTAGGGTTTATCTCTACCTTTATGGGAATGGCTGAGAATATTTTCCCTATATCTGTATTTGACTGAGACCGTAAGTGGAACGGACATCCTTGAGCAAGCGTTCTGCTTCTGGTGTAAACAGGAAAATTGGGGAAGCTAAGAGGAGTTTTATCATTTCCTATTCTTTATTCCAATGTCTTCTCTTCTCCCCTAATATTTCCTCCTCTCTCTCCAGTTCATTTTCCTGGTCACAAGATGATGTTTTAACATTACTGGTACTAAATTGTGGTACATTGTCAGGACATTATTTTAATTTGGTATTTTTGGTCCCCTGGTTCCAATTCTTAAAAAAGTTCACCTTTTGATGAAAAAGATATGTCGGCATTATGGATGTTGAGGAGATCATGGCCCAAAAGATTGACAAGGGCCGCAAGGCATATAAGAGACATGTGGGACCTGCTGCGCACGTCACACTTAGAGCCTGTGGTGGGGGAGCTGAACCCAATGAAACGGGAAAGTAAAAATTTGTACTTAAAATGTAAGATTGTTTTATTAGACATACCCACCATGTTAACTTTTTTATTACTCCGAGTAATGGGGTTTCTAAATAAGCTGGGATTTGTCAGAGATACAGTCATGCCTGTGTCAATAAAGGCAGTTGTCAGCTCATGGTTATTATATTAATCTCCCTCAGTTTTTTTTGTCAGGGTAGAATATTTGGAGACGTGAAACTCCTGTACTTTCTCGGAGCACCCCTAGTCTTCCTGAGTTGCATTTTCCTGCCTTTTCTTTCATTTCAGCCTAAGGCAATCCCTTTTAAGGGGTCCCGGACTTTTACAGCAGCAACAGACTGGGAGGGAAGGGTTCTCAGACCTAGAGAACTTAAAAATCTGTCTGGGGCTGATAGGTTTTGAAGTTAATTGCTTTAGCTGTACATGCATAACTCCAGCAATCTTCTGTTTTTCCTTTTTTATCGTAGTGTGGGATAATCGGTCAGCTAAGTTAACCAGTTCATTAGTTCTGGCTATGGCCCAGTTTATCATGTGGCATTTTACAAGGGTGGCTAAATCATCATCTAGTCCGTTTAATAAATTTGCCTTTAATAATGTATCATTTTTATTTTCAAAGCAATCAGCTGTCATCTCACAATATTGTCTAAAAGTTATATCAAGATGTGTGAAATAATCTAAAACTAATGCATTTGGGTTCTGGCAGCATTGCTGGATTTTTCTCCAATCCACAGCCCTTTGGAGCACTGGAGGAATAGTATTTTAACAGTCATTGCTCGCTCCTGTGCATCTTTACACCTGTCTTCTGGATTTGGGGGGTGCTGGTTGTTGTGGTTCTACTGGGCCTTCAGGGGTCAAATCTGTTATAGGGTCTGACCATTGTGCTTTTTCTAGCTGTTCTTTAGCTTTAGCTTCTGAGACCAACATGTGGACCAGCTGATAAAGGTCTGAATGACCTGGGTCATAGGTTCTGATACTGAGCTCAAATTCTTGGGCAAACCTGATTGGATCTTTATGGGGGCCAGGAAATTCTTTAACTATGACTCACAATTCAGCCTTTGACCAAGGTTGGTAGACAATCGCTGGGGCTCCCCTACCTGTTACCAGTTGTTCCCAAAATGGGGTGGTCATAAGAGAAACCTCCATAGGATTCCCCTTTTCTACATCTTCCAGATGAGACGCTGCCATTGGGGCTGTCGGGGAATCAGCAGCAGCTGGGGTCTTTGAAGTCCGATTCCTGCCTGCCTTTTGTTGAGCGAGTGTTAAACATGAAGGAGAAAAGTGGGACAGATCTGGTCTGGGGAAGTTCAGAGAGGTCAGGGTACAGTGGGAGTGTAGGTGGAGTTACCAAGTGGGAATAAGGGATTTCAAGGATTTCTTTAAGAGACGTAAAAGATTAGAGAGTTCTTGATTAGCATTTCTAAGTTGCTGGTTTGCCTCCTATAGGGAGATGAGGCAGTCTTCACCCCTTTTGCTACTCTCCAGATACCACTGAAAGTAACTCTCCCATTCTGGTTGCTTATTTGTTGTGCCTGCATTTTTTATCCTGGTTCTCAGGTACACTAATTCGGGCATCTCAAAAGATCCCCATTTAGGTCATTGTAACTTAGAATCTGCTTTAGTTATAGTGGTCCACTTGTTTAAATATTTGCATGATGATTTGTGATTTGCCATAAGTACTTTGCATATAGCCAGCCAGAGTTTCTAAGGGGGAATTTTGTGTTCTGCAGCTGCTGGGGTCTTAGAGGACTTGTTCCTCATAATTTAGAGCTCCTTTTCAGATTTGATGAAGTCGGGACATATGTCGGACCCAAAATGTGCTGCTTGCAGACCTGGCTTTTCAGGGCCGTTACCTCCTGAACCGGTTTGGTCTACCTGTGTCACGGCTACCTGGCACAAGTGTGTCAGGGGCTCAAGTTGCAGGACGGGTTGGTTCCTTATATGCACCTGCCGGCTGAGATGAGACCCTAAATATGTTCTTCTGAAAGAGGAAACCTATTTGGAGCTGCTGCACGTCTTAGGGAGCGTTTCTCCCAGACACCCTCAGGTGATTCTCAGTTGCCTGAGAATGCCCCGGAAGGCTGAGGGAAGCAAGGTGCTCTATTTCTCCAGCATGGAAGATTCCACAGTCATGAGCTAGAGGGTTCAGAATTGGTCAGATCTGATTGGGGAAAGGACTGAAACATACACACATACACACACACGCAAAGCAGAGACAAGCAACAAAAACAGTTAAGCAAAACTAACAATGATCACACAAAATATACGATTTCTAAGCACTCCAAGTGTAAGCAGGAAGTTAGCACCAGCTGGTTGTTAGTGCTAATTTTAGTCATTTAAAGAATTTGCAAGACAGAATTCCAAACCAGTTTCTTACCTAGGTATAGGGCCCAAGCTGGAGACTGCTCTCTGCCAATGCAGAAACAGACAAACTCACCTTCCATGATGGAAGCCAGTGGAAAAACTCCCACAAAAAGGGAGTTTTTTTTTTTAAACAGCGAATAAACCTCAGACCCCCCCAGCTGAGAAACATTGGAAGATCAGGGATCCCTGGAGGAAGAGATCCCAGACTTCGGCAAATTGTCCTGTTGGTTCAGGCTACGGTGCCCAAGCCAGTACCAAGCACTGAAAGGCAAACTGCCCCAGGCCAGGCTACTTTCACTCAGGATCCCTTCGTGGTTACCGGATGTCAATCGAAGAAAGTGACAAGACAAATCTCAATCATTTTAGAAAATTTATTTGCCAAAGTTAAGGACGTGCCCAGGAGACAGGCCTATGCTTTTCTTCAGAGATGACTTTGAGGGCTTCAAATTTAAAAGGGGAAAGGGTGGGATATTGAGAAGCACAGAATACTGAGATCTTGCTGGGTAAAGTTAGTGTCTTAGTAATCAGGAATGTAATTCAAAAAGTTATTGTTTTTGTAACTTCCTAGAAGCAGGGAATTCAATATTTTAGTCTAAATTTTTACCTAGTAAGGTCCCTTCTATCCCTCAATAATAAATATTCATGGTAACATATGGGAGGATATTTCACCCTGAGTGAATATCCTCCTCTCCATTTGGTTCTTTTTTCTTTCATATAAAAGTTCAGCATTGTTCAATAAATTTAAGCAGTTCCTTTATAAGACAAGTTAATTTTCTTACGCTGGTTGCATGGGGGGTGGGGGGCATGCTATGGGGACATCCTATCAAACCCCAAACCTCTCTAACTTTTGCCTGGAAAGAATTTGGAGTCAGAGTTTTTACGTAACGTTTGCAGCCCTACGGTGCCACCTAGTGGAATAGGATTTTTCTCCATGGGAAGCCCCGTCAGCCCTCTTCCCCAAACTTCTAGTTTCCTAATTCTTTTTCCTTTTATGTCCCTCTATCAGTGATCAGGCAACATGTCCTATTTGTAAACAAAAAAACTCCACTTTCAACAGCCAGGAGGAAGCTATCCTAATAAAACAGGTCTTAGCTTCAATACTGTCCCCATCAAAGGAAGGGCAGCCATTCAATTCTTATGTTATTTTAAGGCACCTGTTCTGCATTCAATGACAATGGGATTTAAACAACAAAAAGAATTTTGTGTTTGAAAGTTAATCAGTCCCATTCTGTGGGATTCCAATTTTTCACTGGGGCCATAGCAGGGGAAGCCAAATATGGTATTAAAACATCCTCCATTAAAGAGTCTTGCCCAAGTCCAACTACTACATAATCTCTCCCAGGCCTATTGGGTACCTTGGGAGCCTTCAGGCTGAGTGGGTCTAAGAATCCAACAGGGTGGAAAGCTAGGGTCTTGCACAGGTAAGTGTGACTAGTCCTGCATACTACCTCCTCTGGATCCATGAGTAAAGGTCACACTTGTATCCATGGGGTGGCACCTATAATGGTTGCCAGGACCCAGAGAAGAGAAGGAAAGAGGAGAAGGGCAAAAGGGCAACACCTTTTCTCTCTTTCCTTCCACCCTTGGTCACGCCAAAGCAAGGAAGGGGACTAAGGAACACCTTGTCTCCCACTCTCTAGATGGGTAACAAACCATCTGCATTCTGTACTTCCCTTGAGTGCATTCTAAATCACTGGAACTCCTTTAACCCTACGACTCTAAAGAGAAAGTGGCGTATATTCTATTACACAAGGGCGTGGCCTTATTACCATCTTGGGAACAAACAAACCTGGCCTGAGGAAAGTCTTGATTTCTATACTATTCAACAACTAAAACTTTTCTGTAGGCAAAAGGGCAAATAGTCCAAGGTTCCCAGTGTACAGGTTTTCTTTGCCTTGCAAGATAACCTAAATCTTTGTAAGCATTGTACAGTTAACCCCACCCTTTTGGCAGCCACGTCAGGCAAGCCTGCAAAGGATGGTTCCCCAGAGTCAAGAAAAAAACCCTTGGGGAACCCTCGAAAAAAACTTCCGGGTGTCCTAACTGCCCCACAATAGCCAGATCATTAGCTCCTCTGGTAGTGCCCCTCAAGAAATTCCCAACTTCGCTGTTGCCCCAGCAGGAAATGCCCAATGGTGCTACTAGGGCTCAAGTTTCCTGCTCATTGCAGGACCTTAAACAAATAAAGGGGGACCTGGGCAGGTTCTCTAATAACCCTAATAAATATATAGAGGCTTTCCAAAATTTAATCCAAGTGTTTAATCTAACTTAAAAGATACTATGCTACTTCTAAGCCAAACCCTATTGCAAAAAAAAAAAAAAAAGATATTCTAGCCCATATGGGAGCCACCATCCTTATGGCTCCAGAACAAACTCTTTGTCCTCCCCTTATTAAAAACCAATGTTAACCCAGAGGTGTGGACAAGTCACGGGAAAATTGGCCAGGCTACAACTGTTATACTGGTCCAAATTCACCTTAAAAATTCCACCTTCTTCCGTAACCAAAAGCAGTACCCGCTAAAGCCTAAAGCTGAAAAACAGAACAAAAACCTAAAAGCCATTATGAATAAATTAAAAACACAAAACCTTCTCAAGCCTTGCAACACCCCAATATTAGGGGTACAGAAACCCAGTGGGAAATGCAGGCTAGTTCAGAACCTCCATCTTGTTAATAAAGCTATAGTTCCAATCCATCCAGTGGTTCCTAATCCTTATACTTTGCTAACTCAAATACCTGAGGGAACTAAATGATTCAGTTTTAAACCTAACAAGTGTCTTTTTCTGCATACCATTGCACCCTAACTCCCAATACTTGTTTGCTTTAAGAAAGTCCCTCCAACCAGCCGGGGGCAGTGGCTCATGCCTGTAATCCCAGCACTTTGGGAGGCCGAGGCGGGCAGATCACGAGGTCAGGAGATCAAGACCATCCTGGCTAACACAGTGAAACCCCGTCTCCACTAAAAAATACAAAAAATTAGCCAGGCGTGGTGGCGGGTGCCCATAGTCCCAGCTACTCGGGAGGCTGAGGCAGGAGAATGGCGTGAACCCGGGAGGTGGAGCTTGCAGTGAGCTGAGATCATGCCACTGTAGTCCAGCCTGGGCAACAGAGCAAGACTCCATCTCAAAAAAAAAAAAGATCCCTCCAACCAGGCTAACTAGTTAACCTGTACAGTGCTGCCTCAGGGAGTCCAAAACAGTGCCCACCTGTTTGGGCAAGCATTATCAAAAAATCTCTCTGAGTTTTCTCATCCTCAGGTTAAAGTTTTACAATATGTAGATAATATTATCCTCTGTGCCCCAACTGAGGGGGTTTCTCAAGAAGGCACTAACGCTCTTTATTTTCTAGCAGGTAGAGGATATAAAGTTTCCAAATCTAATGCTCAGCTCTGTCAAACTTCAGTGAGGTACCTTGGTCTAGTCTTGTCAGCAAGAACCAAAACATTAGGTGAGAAGATAATTAAGACTATTTCCCCATTTCTCCTCCCTGGAACACTCAAACAGCTAAGAGGATTTTTGGGCATTACAGGTTTTTGTAAATTGTAAATACCTGGGTACAGTAAAATGGCTTGCCCTTTATACTGCCTTATAAAATAAACTCAATCAGCTATAAACTCACTCCCTAACTTAAAAACCTGAGGCTCAGAAGGCCTTTAATCAGCTAAAGCCTGACTTAAAGCACCTACGCTCAGTCTTCCCATAGGGAAGGCGTTTAATCTTTATGTCTCAAAAAGAAAGGGAATAGCCTTGGGAGTTTTAACTTAGGCTCAAGGTCCACCCCAGCAGCCATTTGTTTACCTAAGCAAAAAGCTTAACTTGGTGGCTAAAAAATGGCCAGCTTGCCTCTGAGCAGTTGCAGTTGCATGGTTGAGTTAGCCATGAGGAATAACTTAACTGTTTACACACCCCATAATGTAGCAGCACTGCTATCCTCTAAAGGAAGTCTCTGGCTAACAGGTAATCACCTCCTCAAATATCAAGCTTTGCTGCTGGGAAAACCTGCAGTTCAGTTAAAGACCTGTCCTGGCCTGAACCCAGCCACTTTCCTCCCAGAGGAAACTGGAGAACCTGAACAGGAGTGTAAACAAATGGTGGTGCAAATCTATGCAGCCAAAAAAACCTCAAGGAAATAGGAGGAGGAAGTCACATCTTACGTGGATGGTGGCGGGCAAAGAGAGAGCCTGTGCTGGCAAACTCCCGTTTTTAAAGCCATCAGATTTCCTGAGACTCATTCACTATCATGAGAACAGTGCAGGAAAGACCCGCCCCCACAATTCAATCACCTTTCACTGGGTTCCTCCCACAACACAAGGGAATTGTGGGAGTTACAATTCAAGATGAGATTTGGGTGGGGACACAGCCAAACCATATCACTATCTTGGGGTTCCCTCTGCTGGCTTTACCTTTAACCATTAAAAATGGATATAAATAAAACATGATATGGGAGCATTTTTAACGCTACCCAAAAAAACACACACCCTGAGGGTAAGACTTACTCCTTTAGACTAGGTAAAGTTAATAAGATAGCAAATGCCTTCTTCTGCTTTAAAAGCAGAGGAAAAGAACCATACTTGGGAAACCTTTAAATATTCCAAAAGTATGCTCATAATTGCTAAGAGTACAGAGATCTGGAGACTAAGAAGGAACAAGGGTGACACCAAACTGGGAGAGACTATAGAAAAATTTTAATCTAGCCAGACCTCCTAGGTGGAATTCCCAATGGGAATAGCTATCCCTGGGCAGAAATGCCACCCCTTGCCAACCTTATTATCAGGTAATAACACATGGTCCTTGATATGGTTTGGCTGTGTCCCCACCAAAATCTCAACTTGAATTTTATCTCCCAGAATTCCCATGTGTTGTGGGAGGGACCCAGGGGGAGGTACTTGAATCATGGAAACCAGTCTTTCCTGTGCTATTCTCATGATAAATTCTCCTGAGATCTGATGGGTTTATCAGGGGTTTTTGCTTTTGCTTCTTCCTCATTTTCTCTTGCTGCCACCATGTAAGAAGTGCCTTTCACCTCCCACCATGATTTTGAGACCTCCCCAGCCATTTGGAAATAAGTCCAATTAAACCTTTTCTTGTTCCTAGTTTCAGATATGTCTTTATCAGCAGCATGAAAATAAACTAATGCAGTACATTGGTACCAGCAGAGTCGGGTGTTGCTGAGAAGATATCCAAAAATGCGGAAGTGACTTTGGAACTAGGTAACAGGCAGAGGTTGGAAAAGTTTGAGGGCTCGAGAAGACAGGAAAGTGTAGGAAAGTTTGGAACTTCCTAGAGGCTTGTTGAATGGCTTTGTCCAACATTTTGATAGCAATATGGACAATAAAATTCTAGCTAAGGTAATTTCAGATGAAGATGAGGAATTTGTTGGGAACTGGAGCAAAGGTGACTCTTGTTATGTTTTAGCAAAGAGACTGGTGGCATTTTGCCCCTGCCCTAGAGAACTGTGGAACTTTTAACTCGAGAGAGATGATTTAGGGTATCTGGCGGAAGAAATTTCTAAGCAGCAAAGCATTCAAAAAGTGACGGGTGCTGTTAAAAGCATTTTGTTTCAAGGAATTTATCCATTTCTTCTAGATTTTCTAGTTTATTTGCGTAGAGGTGTTTGTAGTATTCTCTGATGGTAGTTTGTATTTCTGTGGGATCGGTGGTGATGTCCCCTTTACCATTTTTTATTGCGTCTATTTGATTCTTCTCTCTTTTCTCCTTTATTAGTCTTGCTAGCAGTCTATCAATTTTGTTGATCCTTTCAAAAAACCAGCTCCTGGATTCATTAATTTTTTGAAGGGTTTTTTTGGTCGCTATTTCCTTCAGTTCTGCTCTGATTTTAGTTATTTCTTGCCTTCTGCTAGCTTTTCAATGTGTTTGCTCTTGCTTTTCTAGTTCTTTTAATTGCGATGTTAGCATGTCAATTTTGGATCTTTCCTGCTTTCTCTTGTGGGCATTTAGTGCTATAAATTTCCCTCTACACACTGCTTTGAATGTGTCCCAGAGATTCTGGTATGTTGTGTCTTTGTTCTCTTTGGTTTCAAAGAACATCTGTATTTCTGCCTTCATTTCATTATGTACCCAGTAGTCATTCAGGAGCAGGTTGTTCAGTTTCCACATAGTTGAGCAGTTTTGAGTGAGTTTCTTAATCCTGAGTTCTGGTTTGATTGCACTGTGCTCTGAGAGACAGTTTGTTATAATGGATAAATTCCTTGACACATACACTCTCCCAAGACTAAACCAGGAAGAAGTTGAATCTCTGAATAGACCAATAACAGGATCTGAAATTGTGGCAATAATCAATAGCTTACCAACCAAAAAGAGTCCAGGACCAGATGGATTCACAGCCGAATTCTACCAGAGGTACAAGGAGGAACTGGTACCATTCCTTCTGAAACTATTCCAATCAATAGAAAAAGAGGGAATCCTCCCTAACTCATTTTATGAGGCCAGCATCATCCTGATACCAAAGCTGGGCAGAGACACAAACAAAAAAGAGAATTTTAGACCAATATCCTTGATGAACATTGATGTAAAAATCCTCAATAAAATACTGGCAAACCGAATCCAGCAGCACATCAAAAAGCTTATCCACCATGATCAAGTGGGCTTCATCCCTGGGATGCAAGGCTGGTTCAATATACGCAGATCAATAAATGTAATCCAGCATATAAACAGAACCAAAGACAAAAACCACATGATTATCTCAATAGATGCAGAAAAGGCCTTTGACAAAATTCAACAACACTTCATGCTAAAAACTCTCAATAAATTAGGTACTGATGGGACGTATCTCAAAATAATAAGAGCTATCTATGACAAACCCACAGCCAATATCATACTGAATGGGCAAAACTGGAAGCATTCCCTTTGAAAATTGGCACAAGACAGGGATGCCCTCTCTTACCATTCCTATTCAACATAGTGTTGGAAGTTCTGGCCAGGGCAATTAGGCAGGAGAAGGAAATAAAGGGTATTCAATTAGGAAAAGAGGAAGCCAAATTGTCCCTGTTTGCAGATGACATGATTGTATATCTAGAAAACCCCATCATCTCAGCCCAAAATCTCCTTAAGCTGATAAGCAACTTCAGCAAAGTCTCAGGATACAAAATCAATGTACAAAAATCACAAGCATTCTTATACACCAATAACAGACAAACAGAGAGCCAAATCATGAGTGAACTCCCACTCACAATTGCTTCAAAGAGAATAAAATACCTAGGAATCCAACTTACAAGGAACGTGAAGGACCTCTTCAAGGAGAACTACAAACCACTGCTCAATGAAATAAAAGAGGATACAAACAAATGGAAGAACATTCCATGCTCATGGGTAGGAAGAATCAATATCGTGAAAATGGCCATACTGCCCAAGGTAATTATAGATTCAATGCCATCCCCATCAAGCTACCAATGACTTTCTTCACAGAATTGGAAAAAACTACTTTAAAGTTCATATGGAACCAAAAAAGAGCCCGCATCACCAAGTCAATCCTAGGCCAAAAGAACAAAGCTGGAGGCATCACGCTACCTGACTTCAAACTACACTACAAGGCTACAGTAACCAAAACAGCATGGTACTGGTACCAAAACAGAGATATAGATCAATGGAACAGAACAGAGCCCTCAGAAATAACGCCGCATATCTACAACTATCTGATCTTTGACAAACCTGAGAAAAACAAGCAATGGGGAAAGGATTCCCTATTTAATAAATGGTGCTGGGAAAACTGGCTAGCCATATGTAGAAAGCTGAAACTGGATCCCTTCCTTACACCTTATACAAAAATTAATTCAAGATGGATTAAAGACTTAAAAGTTAGACCTAAAACCATAAAAACCCTAGAAGAAAACCTAGGCATTACCATTCAGGACATAGGCATGGGCAAGGACTTCATGTCTAAAACACCAAAAGCAATGGCAACAAAAGCCAAAATTGACAAATGGGATCTAATTAAACTAAAGAGCTTCTGCACAGCAAAAGAAACTACCACCAGAGTGAACAGGCAACCTACAAAATGGGAGAAAATTTTTGCAACCTACTCATCTGACAAAGGGCTAATATCCAGAATCTACAATGAACTCAAACAAATTTACAAGAAAAAAACAACCCCATCAACAAGTGGGTGAAGGATATGAACAGACACTTCTCAAAAGAAGACATTTATGCAGCCAAAAGACACATGGAAAAATGCTCATCATCACTGGCCATCAGAGAAATGCAAATCAAAACCACAATGAGATACCATCTCACACCAGTTAGAATGGCAATCATTAAAAAGTCAGGAAACGAAAGGTGCTTAAGAGGATGTGGAGAAATAGGAACACTTTTACACTGTTGGTGGGACTGTAAACTAGTTCAACCATTGTGGAAGTCAGTGTGGCGATTCCTCAGGGATCTAGAACTAGAAATACCATTTGACCCAGCCATCCCATTACTGGGTATATACCCAAAGGACTATAAATCATGCTGCTATAAAGACACATGCACACATATGTTTATTGCGGCACTATTCACAATAGCAAAGACTTGGAACCAACCCAAATGTCCAACAATGACAGACTGGATTAAGAAAATGTGGCACATATACACCATGGAATACTATGCAGCCATAAAAAATGATGAGTTCATGTCCTTTGTAGGGACATGGATGAAATTGGAAATCATCATTCTCAGTAAACTATCGCAAGGACAAAAAACCAAACACCGCATGTTCTCACTCATAGATGGGAATTGAACCATGAGAACACATGGACACAGGAAGGGGAACATCACACTCTGGGGACTGTTGTGGGGTGGGAGGAGGGGGGAGGGATAGCATTAGGAGATATACCTAATGCTAGATGATGAGTTAGTGGGTGCAGCGCACCAGCATGGCACATGTATACATATGTAACTAACCTGCACATTGTGCACATGTACCCTAAAACTTAAAGTATAATAATAATAATAATTTTTTAAAAAAGCATTTTGTTTTAAAAAGGAAACAGAGCATAAAAGTTCAGAAAATTTGCAGCCTGATCAATGAAGTAGAAAAGAAAAGTCCATTTTTTTTTTTAGGAGAAATTCAAGCTGGCTGCAGAAATCTGCATAAGTAACAAGGAGCCAAATCTTAGTCCCCAGGACAATGGGGAAAATGTCTCCAGGGCACGTCATAGGTCTTCATGGTGGCCCCTGCCATCACAGACCCAGAAGCCAAGGAGGAAAAAATGTTTTCGTGGGCTGGGCCCAGGGTCCCCTTGCTGTGTGCGGCCTAGGGACTTGGTGCCCTGTGTCCCAGCCACTCCAGCTGTGGCAGAAAGGGGCCAACATACAGCTTGGGCTGTGACTTCAGAGGCTGGAAGCCACAAACCTTGGCAGTTTCCATGTGGTGTTGAGCCTGTGACCGCACAGAAGTCAAGAACTGAAGTTTGGGAACCTCTGCCTAGATTTCAGAAGATGTATGGAAATGCCTGGATGCCCAGACAAAAGTTTGCTGCAGGGGCTGGGCGCTCATGGAGAACCTCTGCTACGGCAGTGCAGAAGGGAAATGTGGGGTCGGAGCCCCCACACAGAGTCCCTACTGGGAAACTGCCTAGTGGAACTGTGAGAAGAGGGCCACAATCCTCCAGACCCCAGAATGGTAGATCCACTGACAGTTTGCACCATGCACCTGGAAAACTAAACATGGCGTGTAGCAGACACTCAACGCCAGCCCATGAAAGCAGCCTGGAGGGAGGCTGTATCCTGCAAAGCCACAGGGGTGGAGCTGCCCAAGACCATGGGAACCCACCTCTTGCATCAGTGTGACCTGGATGCGAGACCCGAAGTCAAAGGAGATCATTTTGGAGCCTTAATATTTGACTGCCCTGCTGGATTTCAGACTTGCATGGGCCCTGTAACCCCTTTGTTTTGGCCAGTTTCTCCCATTTGGAACGGCTGTATTTACCCAATACCTGTACCCTCATTGTATATAGGAAGTAACTAGCTTGTTTTGATTTTACAGGCTCATAGCTAGAAGGGACTTGCTGTGTCTCTCATGAGACTTTGGACTACGGACTTTTGGGGTAATTCTGAAATGAGTTAAGACTTTGGGGGACTGTTGGGAAGGCATGATTGGTTATGAAATGTGAGGATATGAGATTTGGAGGGGCCGGGGAAGAATGATATGGCTTGACTGTGTCCCCACCGAAATCTCAACATGAATTGTATCTCCCAGAATTCCTACATGTTGTGGGAGGGACCCAGGGGGAGGTAATTGAATCATGGGGGCTGGTCTTTCCTCTGCTAGTCTCAGGATAGTGAATAAGTCTCTTGAGAGCTGATGGGTTTATCAGGGCCTTCTGCTTTTGTTTCTTCCTCATTTTGTCTTGCTGCCACCATGTAAGAAGTGCCTTCACCTCCCTCCCTGTTTCTGAGACCTGCCCAGCTATGTGGAAATATAAGTCTAATTAAGCCTTTTTGTTGTTGTTGTTCCTAGTTTCAGGTACGTCTTTATCAGCAGCATGAAAATGAACTAATACAGTCCTTCCCAAAGATGCCCACACATGAAATCTCGGACCCTTGTGTAATATTTAACAGAAGTAGGCTGGGTGCAATGGCTCACACCTGTAATCCCAGCACTTTGGGAGGCTGAGGTGGGTGGATCACGAGGTCAGGAGTTTGAGACCAGCCTGACCAACATGGTGAAACCCCCTCTCTACTATAAATACAAAAAATAAAAATAAAAAATTAGCTGGGCGTGGTGGCGCATGCCTGTAATCCCAGCTACTTGGGAGGCTGAGGCAGGAGAATCGCTTGAACCTGGGAGGTAGAGGTTGCAGTGAGTTGAGATCGCGCCACTGCACTCCTGCCTGGGCGACAGAGTGAGACTCCATCTCAAAAATAATAATAATAATAAAATATTTAATGGGGCCAGGCGTGGTGGCTCACGCCTGTAATCCCAGCACTTTGGGAGGCCGAGGCGGGGGGATCGTGAGGTAGGAGATCGAGAGCATCCTGGCTAACATGGTGAAACCCCGTCTCTACTAAAAATACAAAAAATTAGCCAGGCATGGTGGCGGGCACCTATAGTCCCAGCAACTCAGGAGGCTGAGGCAGGACAATGGTGTGAACCTGGGAGGCGGAGCTTGCAGTGAGCCGAGATCACGCGCCACTGTGCTCCAGCCTGGGGGACAGAGCCAGACTCCGTCTCAAAAAAAAAAATTTTTTTTTCTTTTTTTTTTTTCCTTTTTTTATTTTTTTTGTTCTCTCTCTCTTATTTTTTCTTTCTTCAAACCCTTGTGTCGAGGGCTGACTTTCAATAGATCGCAGCGAGGGAGCTGCTCTGCTGTGTACGAAACCCGGACCCAGAAGCAGGTCGTCGACGAATGCTTTAGCACCAGGTTCCCCACGAACGTGCGTTGCGTGACGGGCGAGGGGGCGGCCGGCTGCCTTTCCGGCCGCACCCCGTTTCCCAGGAGGAAGGGCACTCCGCACCGGACCCTGGTCCCAAAAAAAAAAAAAAAAAAATTTAATGGAAGTAATCTGCAAATTTGTGGACTAATGGGATGTCTAAACCAATAGACCCCGTAAAGAGGGTTGTCTAAGATATTGGCCAGGACATACTGTGTCTCTAATTTTTCAAAACTCTATTTGCCAAAAAGATTCTTCCTACGCAGCATGTATAGTTCCAAATGGTACTGTGGATAACTAGACTAAGTATGGATATCCTTATCCTAAAGATATTGCCATTAGATATAGGGAAGGCAACCTTATAAGGCCTGGACTAAATCTAGCTGAAACTCTCATAAACCACAACATAAAACCATCCCTTCAGGGAACAGGGCTTTACTTTCTCTATGGCTCCTGGGTACACTTAATCCTCCCCAGGCACTGGAGAGGAGCAGGCACTATAGTGGCAGTGGTCCCCGATGTGTTATTTTTAAACCCTTCTAACACGGTAGTATTGTCAGGTAACATCCCTAATTTAGCCTCTTTTCTGGAAAGTGCATTCTCTCACACATACCAAAACGGAAGGTCACTTATCTCTATGTCATCATGTGGAGATTTAACAGAAAAAACTTAAAAGGACATGCACACGAGAATCCTATATTAGAAAAACCAGGAATAGGACATGCAGTAGCCAAAGGCCTATCTTGGTTTGGCGGTGTCCCCTTCTTAAGAAAATCAGTGCTTAATATTTCTATCAGAATTGTTGGGGAAACCAGCCCCACACTACCCGGTGGGTACCCCAAGTCCAGCAGAGACAAAGGAGTTAGAAAGAGACAGAGTAAGAGCCTTAAAAGGCGGGTCCAGAGCTCTTTAGCTCCACCTAATTTATTGGTTTACAAGCTCTTTGTTCTTAGGGCAGATGGGAGGGGGAGGAAGGGATGAGGAAAAGGATTAATCAGTGAAGGAGAACTCGTTAGTCACTCAATAATTTGTTTAGCAGTCTCGGTTTCTGTGAATTTCCTCGAGCAAAGGTGTGTGTCTAAACTACTTAAGATCTTTAAAAAATGTCTTCATCCAAACTTTATAGAGAGTAAACTTCACATAAAATATATATATATAGTTCTTAAAAAAATAAAAAGATCTTTAACTTATAGGGACTGAAAAGGTGGGAGTGGGTTTCAGGAGGAGCCAAGATGTTTGATTATACTCCATTGCTTCAAGGGAGTGTTATCTCCCTGAGCCACCTGTGGAATGCCGCTGAGCGGTTGTGCTCTCGGGGCATAAAGACATGAAGGCAATAAGGAGACTTTTCTCCTCAGAGGCTGCTCATGGCTCCCCATGGGTGTCTCACACAGGGGAGACCAACTCATCTGGCGCCCCAGAAACTCTCTTTCCCACAATATTGCAGCAAGGGTGGAAGGCAAGTGTAGCAGCCATAAAGGCACAACAATCCAAAATTCTGTAGCCTCAGTGGTAATGCAAAATAAACCCTCAATGTCCTTACAGCTGAAGTAGTGGGCGCCTGTGCACTCTTAAATAAAACATGCTGTTTCTGGATCAACACTTCCAGTCAGGTAGAGAAAAATTTACAAGTCCTTAAAAACCAAATTGAAATCACTAACAAATTAAGGGAAAATGCAAACTCCAGTCCCAGTTGGCTACAATCCCTTTTTAATAAATTCGAGTCTTGGTTTTGGGCCTGGTTAGCTCCCCTACGAAAACTTCTTTTCCTTATATGTTTTATATTAGTGTTTGGCCCTTGCATACTCAATGCTATAACCGAAATTGTTTCCTTTCCCGAGGGGCTAACAAGCACCAAATGGTAATGCAAATAAAACCACACATGGATGTGCCTTTCTTCCGCGGACCCTTAAACCAACCCCAGGAGGAACCCTAGCTGCTCTTCCCCCACACAATGCCCCTTTCCAGCAGGAAGTAGCCAAAGAAAAAAAAAAGCAATGCCCAACCTCCCTAACAGCAGTTGGGTCTCTACTCCACGGGGGACTGAAAGGAGTTAGTTAGCTTGCCTTAGGTAGACAGCAAGGGAAGAGTCCCTGGAGAGCCCCCGGCCCAAGGTCAGAGCCTTATCCCCACATAAAATAGAAAGCAGCCTGGGGTGGGGGGAAATCAGGCTGCAGGAACCAATAAGGGAACTAGCACGTGGCGTTGTGCCTGGAGACATGCCCATGACTACACAGATGGAAAAACCTCCACTTGAATAAAATCTTGCACAAACCTCCAACTCACTCAAGGGAACAAGGCTGGGCATAAAAATGCCTTCGTCCTTCGTATAGACAGTGGGCTCCCAGGAAGATGTTTCTTCTCGTTTTTGGGCATGGGCACATTGGGCTTCAGTGGGTTCCGGTGGACACTCTCCTTTCCTTTGTTTGGACTGTACGTCTGCCCTCTATGAATCATCACTTCAGCCTCTGGTTGGTCCCAGGCCAAGCTGTCACTTCAGCTCCTAATAGGTCCTGGGCCAGGCTAAGCAGCCTCTGTGAATCATCGCTTCATCTTCTAACTGGTGCTGGGCCAAGCTTTCCAGTAGGTCCTGGGCCAAGGTCCCAGGCCAAGCTGAGTCACGTGTTCTCGAAGACAGCCTGCAGACTAAGCACCTTTCTTCCCCTTTCCAGTTCATAGAGAACCCAGAACGGGACTCATAGTGGCCACCCCATTCAGGACCCCCTCTCTGCTGGCAGAGAGCTTTCTTCTTTCGCTTATTAAACCTTCGCCCCAACTTCACCTTTGTGTCTGTACTCCTTAATCTTCTTGAAGGTAAAACAAGAGTCCAGTTATTATCTCAAAGAACAAAAACTGTTACATCTTGGCGCATTGCGTAATAACTGGTTACAGCAGGAGCCAGGGAAAGGCCATCTCCCAAACAGACAGAAAATACCTGAAGCTAGTGATCAGCAGCTTGCTGATAAGACCTCAGGAGTTGGGTGAGTGGGCTCATGCAAGGCACCAAGAGGCAAAATGGTGGAGTTTAACTGGTGTATGACCTTCCTCTAGGAGCACTCAACTGATAAGGGAAAAGTGCCTCAAGTGAGCATGCGTACAATTTCAGTAAACACTGCACACAGCCCCTCCCAAGCTCTGGCGGGACACCATGCAAGTGGACAGCTGGCTCCAAGGGAAGAATCAAGGGAGAAGAAACACAAAACCCCATAAAATCCCAAATCAAGGGTCAGACAGGACACTGATCTCTCAAGTTGCCTACCTGGCCCTCTTGCAAGTGTACTTTACTTCCTTTCATTCTTGCTCTAAAACTTTGTAATAAACTCTCACTCTTGCTCTAAATCTGGCCTTGGTCTCTATCTCTGCCTTAAAACTATTTCTTCCTCTCAGCCAAATTCTTTCCTCCAAGGAGGCAAGAATAAAGTTGCTGCAGACCCGTATAAACTTGCCACTGGTAACAGCCCTGTTGGTGTCCTGTCCTGACAAACTTGAGAGGATCCACAGGCAGGGGCCTCCCAACAACAGGAGTGCACAGCTGAGCAGGTGTGTCATTAACCACCTGAATCGTGTGAAGTCGGAGGATAAACGCCCCATGAAATATGGAAAAGTCAAAATGTTTACAGCTTTGCTTTTGCCCAACAGAGCGATAACTGAGGCACTGATGTTTCCTGACTGCTGTCCGCACTTTCCTCCTGCCATTCCATTCGAGCTGCTAAACAGTGAAAGGCATTTTCTTCTTGTAAGATGATGGCTTAATTTACAAAAAAAAAGTATTACTTTCGTTGAAATTGCCTTCAACAGACTCAAGGCTCTAAATACAGGATTGTCCTCCTTTAAAGCCCCTGGAAAATTGAGACCTAGAAAGAAAAATAAAGTAGGCCGGGCGCGGTGGCTCACGCCTGTAATCCCAGCACTTTGGGAGGCCGAGGAGGGCGGATCACGAGGTCTAGGAGCTGGAGACCAGCCTGGCCAATATGGTGACACCTTGTCTCTACTGAAAATACAAAAATTACTCGGGCGTGGTGGCTCGCGCCTGTAATCCCAGCCACTTGGGAGTCTGAGGCAGAAGAATCGCTTGAACTCAGGAGGCGGAGGTTGCAGTGAGCCAAGATCGTGCCACTGCACTCCAGCCTGGGGGACAGAGCGAGACTCCATCTCAAAAGAAAGAAAGAAAGAAAAATAAAGTAGAATGAACTTCCAACTGCTTCTTTCAAAGGAAAGTGAGACAGACTCATACAGTCGCAGGAGATGGATGTGACACCTCTGTACCACTCGGAATTGCCTGAAGTGGGGTGGGGTGGAGGAGAACGGGGGAAGCACTCAGGTAAAGTACAAAGAGGGTGAACTTAATGTGGAGAAGACAGGAAGGGGGAGAGGAAGGGAACGTCATGAATATTAAAAACAGGGAACATAAAAACAATGCAACCAATTAAAATATTGTTTAGAGACAGACAAAAAGAGATACAATAAAGATGGGGTGAGGGAAGCAAAGATGACAAAAGGAGAGGACCAGGCATGAGAAGAGGGAGAGGAGAGTGCGGAGGAGGCTGCTTGCCTGCTGTGGGATGGATGGCAGGGGCACTTCCCCAGACTCACTTTTCTCAAATGTAAAACTGACCAGCCTTGTGCCACAGATGTGAAGATAGCCCCCATAGAACTTCAATAGCAGACCATAACTTCCCATGAATGAGAGCTACTAACATTTACATCTGAAAAACAATTTGGATACTTACCCAAGTCTCCAACAAACAAACACTGAAGCTGGAGAGCACATTCATAACACCCGGAAAAAAATTTTTTTTTAGACTCCATCTCCCAGGCTGGAGTGCAGAGGTGCAGTCACGGCTCATTACAACCCAGACCTCCTGGGTTCAAGCGATCCTCCTGTCTCAGCCCCTCTGAGTACCTGGGACCACAGGCGTGTGCTGCCACGCCCGGCTGATTTTGCATTTTTTGTAGAGATGGGGGTCTTACTATGTTGCCTAGGCTGTGAGGACGGCAAAAATCACCTGGTGACCATTGAACAGGCCCCAGAGACAAATCTTCTTACCTGGGCAATTCAGAAGGGAGCAAAGACCACCTGGTGACCATCAAACAGGCCATCTGGAGGCAAAACTCCTTATCTGGGGAATTTAGAAGTAATCAAACTTCCCTAGTATCTAAAGACGGCATCTGATCATGATACAGGAACTAGAAAGAAGTCATTTAGGCAGTTAGTGAGGGTGAGGGAAGAGAGAGGCCCTCTCATATTGTTTATTTAGGCAGTTACTGAGGGTGAGGGAAGAGAGAGGCCCTCTCATTTATTTAGGCCATTAGTGAGGGTGAGGGAAGAGAGAGACCCTCTCATATTGTTTATTTAGGCCATTAGTGAGGGTGAGGGAAGAGAGAGGCCCTCTCATATTGTTTATTTAGGTCATTAGTGAGGGTGAGGGAAGACAGAGACCCTCTCATATTGTTTACTTAGGCAGGTAGTGAGGGTGAGGGAAGAGAGAGGCCCTTTCATATTGTTTATTTAGGTCATTAGGGTGAGGGAAGACAGAGACCCTCTCATATTGTTTATTTAGGTCATTAGTGAGGGTGAGGGAAGACAGAGACCCTCTCATATTGTTTATTTAGGTCATTAGTGAGGGTGAGGGAAGAGAGAGACCCTCTCATATTGTTTATTTAGGTCATTAGTGAGGGTGAGGGAAGAGAGAGACCCTCTCATATTGTTTATTTAGGCCATTAGTGAGGGTGAGGGAAGAGAGACCCTCTCATATTATTTATTTAGGCAGGTAGTGAGGGTGAGGGAAGAGAGAGGCCCTTTCATATTGTTTATTTAGGTCATTAGTGAGGGTGAGGGAAGAGAGAGACCCTCTCATATTGTTTATTTAGGTCATTAGTGAGGGTGAGGGAAGAGAGAGACCCTCTCATATTGTTTATTTAGGCCATTAGTGAGGGTGAGGGAAGAGAGAGGCCCTCTCGTATTGTTTATTTAGGTCATTAGTGAGGGTGAGGGAAGAGAGAGACCCTCTCGTATTGTTTATTTAGGCCATTAGTGAGGGTGAGGGAAGAGAGAGGCCCTCTCGTATTGTTTATTTAGGTCATTAGTGAGGGTGAGGGAAGACAGAGACCCTCTCATATTGTTTATTTAGGCAGGTAGTGAGGGTGAGGGAAGAGAGAGGCCCTCTCATATTGTTTATTTAGGTCATTAGTGAGGGTGAGGGAAGACAGAGACCCTCTCATATTGTTTATTTAGGCAGGTAGTGAGGGTGAGGGAAGAGAGAGGCCCTTTCATATTGTTTATTTAGGTCATCAGTGAGGGTGAGGGAAGAGAGAGACCCTCTCATATTGTTTATTTAGGTCATTAGTGAGGGTGAGGGAAGACAGAGACCCTCTCATATTGTTTATTTAGGCCATTAGTGAGGGTGAGGGAAGAGAGAGACCCTCTCATATTGTTTATTTAGGTCATTAGTGAGGGTGAGGGAAGAGAGAGACCCTCTCATATTGTTTCATATTCTTTTATACTCAGTACCTGATTAAAAAAAAAAACCAAGGAAGTGAAATCAAAGACAGGCAGCCCGGCGCCAGGCCCAAAACCAGGCCTGGGCCTGCCTGGCCTAAACCTAGTAGTTAAAAATCAACTCTTGACTTAGAACCCGATGTTACCCGTAGATTTCAGGCATTGTATGGAAGAACATTGTGAAACTCCCTGCTCTGTTCTGTTTCTCTCCGACTCTCTCTGCATGACATCCCTGTTACGTATCCCCTAGTTTGCTCAATCAATCACAATCCTTTCATATGAAATCTTTAGTGTTGTGAGCCCTTAAAAAGGACAGAAATTGTGCATTCGGGGACCTCGCATTTTGAGACAGTAGCTTGCCGATGCTCCCAGCTGAATAAAGCCCTTCCTTCTACAACTCAGTGTCTGAGAGGTTTTGTCTGTGGCTCGTCCTGCTACAAGGGTAAGAGAGTCCTCAGTAAGGCTTTCCTTTTAACAAAAAGCAGCCCCCAAATTATTTCTTTTCTAACAAAGAGCAGCTTGTAAAATTGAGCTGCAGACACAGATAAGCCAGCTGGAAGCCTGCATAGGTGAATGCTGGCAGCTGTGCCAATAGAAAAGGGATACCTAGAAGCCAAGTATGTTCAACATGGAGGTTCCCCTTCCATTTTCTTTGTCATCACATGTGCAGTGAAAAAGCAGGGAACGTGGTGCCTGGCGGGTAGAGACCCCATTTGCATAAAAAGATGTGCATAATAAAAGGATGAGTTGGCCGCTTCTTCCAGTGCTATGTAAATGGCACACCTGGTCCAACCAATCCTCTGTGCCCTATGTAAATCAGACACCACCTTCTCAAGCTCATCTATAAAACCATCTGGTTGCGAAGGGGGAAATCCTCTCAGAACCCCCCTCACTCTGCACAAGGGCACTTTTCTCTTTTGCCTATTAAACTCCCACTCTAAAACTCACTCGTTGTGTGTCTACGTCCTCAATTTCCTTGACGTGAGGCAACAAACCTCAGGTATTACCCCAGACAAGTGACACCGCTTCAATTCCAGGCCTCTTTCAACTTTTATAAGTAAATAAAATTTCTAAACATCTCTGGAATGCCATGCTGAAACTCAGTTTACAACCCTAAGCTCCAGCCTTAAGGTCCATAAATGCTCCTACGGAAGATCCACCACTGGGCGCTCAATCCTCTCTCTGAGGCGCCCCACTGCACTCTGCTGCAGCATTCTTCCTAATAAACTTTCCTTTTTTTTTGAGACAGAGTCTCACTCTGTCACCCAGGCTGGAGTGCAATGGCATGATCTTGGCTCACTGCAACCTCTGCCTCCTGGGTTCAAGCGATTCTCCTGCCTCAGCCTCCCAAGTAGCTGGGACTACAGGTGCATGCCACCACACCCGGCTAATTTTCGTATTTTTAGTAGAGACAAGGTTTCACCATATTGGCCAGGCTGGTCTCGAACTCCTGACCTCGTGATCCGCCCGCCTCAGCCTCCCAAAGTGCTGGGATTACAGGCGTGAGCCACCGCACCTGGCCTTGTTTATTTTTTAGAGACAAGGTCTAAGTTGCCCAGGCTGGCCTCAAACCCCCAAGGTCAAGTGGTCCTCCTGCCTCAGCCTCCTGAGTACTTGGGACTACAAAATTGTGTCCCCACACTAGATAAAGCTGTTTTTGGAAAGTTCTTCTTCCTAGATATTTTTTCTTATTCTTTTTCTTTTTTCTTTTTTGAAACAGAGTCTTGCTCTGTCACCCAGGCTGGAGTGCAGTGGTGCGATCTCGGCTAACTGCAACCTCTGCCTCCCGGTTCAAGCAATTCTCCTGCCTCAGCCTCCCAAGTAGCTGGGATTACAGGCACGCACCATCATGCTGGCTAATTCTTGTACTTTTAGTAGAGACAGGGTTTTGCCATGTTGGCCAGGCTGGTCTTGAACTTCTGACCTCAAGTGATCTGCCCGCCTCAGCCTCCCAAAGTGTTGGGATTACAGATGTGAGCCACTGTGCCCGGCCAACATTTTTCAATACGGAGTTAAATAGCAAATAACACTGAGAAGCCCTGCTATAAGCTCCCAGGAAAACTATTTTCCATATTCATTTATCCAGCAGGATTCTCTGTTACTAGGCCAGAGAATGTATATTATTATTTTATTCCTGAAAAACATATCCTAAAATAAAGGGTGCAGATGTAGACATTTTAACTAATACAGAATGAATACCTACATAGGCACTGCCCACCCTAAGAAAGACAGCATAAGCAATTGAAACACTCTTAACCTCTAATTCAATGGCTGTCACCTGGGGGCAATTTTTCTCCCCCCAGGGGAACTTGCCAAGTCTGCAGACAGCCTCGGTTGTCATCACAGGGAGGGGCCCCCACTGGCATCTGGTGGGTGGAGGCCAGGGCCGCTGCTCAACACCGTTCGAGTCCAGAATGCCCCATTGGCCTCAGGTGTCACCAGGGCCTTCCCTCTGCATGCTGTTCCCCCAGGAGATCATCACAATCTCACGAGACTCTCGTGTTAACCATCCCTTGCCCTTCCTCACGGTTCTACTGCACGTCTGTGTCTCTAGGTCACGTTTGGCTTTGCCTGTGTTTGAACTTCACATAAGTGGGCTCATTCAGTCCAGCCCTCTTATCACTGCAGCTCTTTAGCTATGTCTAACCTTTTTAGCCAATTCATCCTGTTTCTAATGGTAGTTATCCTGATTTTCATTTCTGGGAATTTCCCTGGCTCCTGTTCTGGACTCTTCAATAGTTCTGATGCTTTCTCCTCCTCACTGCTTTGCACTCCTTTAAACACAGACGCATTCCTATTCTGGGTCTGATCATCTCAGGACCAGCAGCCACTGCGCACTCGATGTTTTGTTTGTGGTTTCTTGGGACTCTGCTCAAGGCTCGTTTTCTCTGGTGATTTTCTCATGAGTTCTCAGAGCGTGCACATTCACTTCTGCATGGGTCAAAGCTAAAGTTCTAAATTCAATGTGTACACAGAGGAGTTCCACAGCCCACCTTGACCTGCCCACCCACCCCTTTCACAAAGCCGAGGGCCTGGCACTTACTTTCCTCTTCAATCAGCAAAGTAACCCAGAGCTCCTGCTGCAAGGAAGTGCGAATCCCCCCCAGATCACTGGGAATTCTCAGGAACATATCTCTGCCCTTCCACCCAGGCTCAGACAGGGGGCACTCGGTGCCTGCTTCAGGTTTCTGGCTTGAGAGATGCAGTCCCCTTCCTACCCACAGGTAAGGTGGGAGAGGCACCCACCTCTACCCACCTTTCTCTGAAGGGAGGGTTTCCCTGAGTTCATGCACTGAGAGCCACGCTCCCAGAGTCCAGGCTTTGGGTGGTGGTGTCAGGCCTCAGGCTGCCCTCAGGGCAGGCACATCAAACGCCTGGCAAGCAACAGCCCTGGAGGAAACATAAGGCTCAGGGAATCCCTCTACTTACCTGCCCACCCTGCCCCAAGGAATCCCTTAACTTTCCTGCCTACACCGCCAGGCTTTTTTTTTTTTTAAGTAGCTTATGGTGGCTCATGCCTGTGATCCCAGAAATATGGGAGGATGAGAAAGAATGATTTCTTGAAGCCAGGACTTTGAGACCAGTGACCTATCTGACATGGTCTGGCTGTGTCCCCACCCAAAATCTCATCTTGAATTGTAATCCCCATGTGTCAAGAGCAGGACCAAGCGGAGGTGACCGGATCATGGGGGTGGTTCTCCCCGCGCTGTTCTTGTGATGGTGAGTGAGTCTCACGGGATCTGATGGTTTTATTAAGTGTCTGGCATTTGCCCTGCTTGCATTCATTGCATCCTGCAGCCCTGTGGAGAGGGTACCTGCCTTCTGCATTGATTGTAAATTTCCTGAGGCCTCCCCAGCAATGTGGAACCGTGAGTCACTTAAACCCCTTTCCTTTATGAATTACCTATTCTCAGGTGTTTCTTCATAGCAGCATGAGAATGAACGAATACACCATCTCCAATAAAATAATGCTTCTTAAAAGTAGCTTTTAAAATATTTCTCCTGCTGCCCTAGAAATCACTGACCATGTAATCAGCCAGGTTCTGGAAACAGAAATTCCTGACAGTTAATATTAACAACAACAAAAAAATTATAACTGAAGAGACAAGGAAAAGGAAAGAGAAAGAAGCTGTGGAAGGAAAATAGAATTTCAAGACCCCAAACTCACAATTCCAAAGGAAAACTAAGCTTGGGAACTAAGTTGTGCAAAAACTGCTTCTCCTTTTGTTCCCAAAGAGACAGCTGTGATTTCACATGCTTGCCCTCTGGGTCCAGGCAGCAGGCACATACCCTGAAGTCACCTGGTGGGGTGTCACACTGCACAGGACCTGTGCTGGACACACCTTGAAGTACCCCTCAGGCCATTGCTGGGCCCATGAGCTCTTGAGGATGTAGCCAGCTGGATGGACATCCTAGGCCTATCCCAGCCACCCAGCGCTGGACTTGAGGAAATGTCATCCACAGAGGATGACCACCCAGGGGCCAAGACAGCAGAGAAAGCCACACTCAGTGCGTGAGCCTGGCCAGGCTGAAGCTGGACAGACACGCCCATCTCCCAGGACAGCTCAAGGGTGACCAACTGGACAACAGGCCCCCTTCCCAGCAGTGGGCCTTCCTACTTGGACTCACCTGAGGACATCCTGGCCTCCCTCCCTGCCGTCTTCCTGTCCCTCACCTGTTGCTGGAGGGTTCAAGAGGGTCTACCGATGCCTGTGAGATGCCAGCCACAGCTGCTGTCCAGGTTTTTGGCACCACAGTGAGAAAGAATTCAGGGCTGAGTCCATGAAGTGAAAAGCCAGGAGCTTTGATTGCAAAGCGAAAGCTCACACTTAGGACAGAGGTCGTGCACAAAGGAGTTTGGGTTTCTAACTTTATGTGCTCTTCTAATTAGGGGGTGGAATAATCATGTGGTTTTCTAGGGAAAAGGCGGAGATTTCCTAAAATGGGGGTGCCATCCATTTTCATACTAAATATGGGCATGCTCAGAGCTGCCATACACCCAGCCTCATTTTAAAAATTGGTTCTTCTTACTCTGCAAAATTAATGGCTGAGTAATCATTCTTGGCAATCTCAATACCAGATTTGTTGGTGACAATGAAAGCCTTGAGGGACACGGCCTTTTCTACATGAGTTTGGACTCTATAAGCAACTCTTCAGTGGCTTTCTTGTTTTTAGCATTTTACTCACATCCTTACTTGGTGAACTGAACTGTGGATTGTGCCATACTTAACCCCTCTGCTTTCCCATCACCCTAGGAGGGCAGCCTGGATTTGGTGGGACATATTCTCATCAGCATGCACCTAGACACAAGGACCTAACGGATTAAGATGTGCCACAGGGCTTGCAGATTCCTTGACCATCTGTTTGCTGGTTCAGGATTGTTGAAATCTGTACTGTTTGCATGTTTTGTGAGGCTTCTTCAGTCACATGGTAGCAGGCAAGAGAGAATGAGAGCCACATGAAAGGGTTTCCCGTTATAAAACCATCAGATCTTGTGAGATTTGTTCACTACCAGGAGAAAAGTATGGGGAAAAACTGCCCCCCTGATTCAATTGTCTCCCTCCAGATCCCTCCCAAAACACATGGAAATTATGAAAGCCATAATTCAAGATGAGATTTGGGTGGGGACACAGCCAAACAATACCATTCCAACCCTGGCCCCTCCCAAATCTCATGTCCTCATATTTCAAAAGCAATAATGCCTTCCCAACAGTCCCCCAAAGTCCTTTTAGCATTAACTCAAAAGTTCACAGTCCAAACTCTCATCTGAGACACAGCAAGTCCCTTCTGCCTATGAGCCTGTAAAATCAAAAGTAAGTTAGTTACTTCCTAGATACAATGGGGGTATAGTCATTGGGTAAATACAGCCATTCAAATTAGAGAAATTAGCCAAAACAAAGGGACTAAAGGCCCATGCAAGTCCGAAATCCAGTGGGGCAGTCATTAAACTTTAAAGTTCCAAAATGACCTCCTTTGACACCATGTCTCACATTCAGGTCACACTGATGCAAAAGGTGGGCTTCCATGGCCTTGGGCAGCTCTGCCCTGTGGCTTTGCAGGGTATACCCCACTCTTGGCTGCTTTCATGGGCTGGAGTTGAGTGTCTATGGCTCTTCCAGGGCCACAGAGCAAGCTGTTGATGGATCTACCAGTGTGGGGTTTGGAGGACAGTGGCCCTCTTCTCACAACTCCACTAGGCAGTGCCCTAGTGAGGACTCTGTGGGGGCTTCAACCTCACATTTTTCTTCTGCAGTGCCCTAGCAGAGGTTCTCCATGAGGGCCCCAGCCCTGCAGCAAACTCCTTCCTGGACATCCAGGCATTTCTATATATCCTCTGAAATCTAGGCAGAGGTTCCCAAACCTCAATTCTTGACTTCTGTGCACCCACAGGCTCCACATCACGTGGAAGCTGCCAAGGCTTAGAGCTTCCATTCTTTGAAGCCACAACCCAAACTATACCTTGGCCCCTTTTAGCCATGGCTAGAGTGGCTGGGACACAGGGCACCAAGTCCCTACTAGACTGCACACAGCAGGGGGGCCCTGGGCCAGGCATGAGAAAACATTTTTTCCTACTAGGCCTCCAGGCCTGTGATGGGAGGGGCTGCCACAAATGTCTCTGACATGCCCTGGAGACATTTTCTCATTGTCTTGGTGACTAACATTTGGCTCCTTGCTCACGCCTGTAATTCCAGCACTTTGGGAGGCCAAGGCAGGCAGATCACTTGAGATCAGGAGTTCAAGACCAGCCTGGCCAACATGGTGAAACCCCGTCTCTACTAAAAATACAAAAATTAGCTGGGAGTGGAGTCAGGCGCCTGTAATCCCAGCCACTCAGGAGGCTGAGGCAGGAGAATTGCTTGAACCCAGGAAGGGAGGGTGTGGTGAGCCGAGATCATGCCACTGCACTCCAGCCTGGGCGACGGAGACTCCCATCTCAAAAAAACAAAACAAACAAACAAAAAATTTGGCTCCTCATTACTTATGCAAATTTCTGCAACTGTCTTGAATTTCTGCACAGAAAATGGGTTTTCCTTTTCTATCTCATCGTCAGACTGCACATTTTCTAAACGTTTATGCTCTGTTTCCCTTCAAAAACTTAATCTTATTAACAGCACCGAAGCCACCTCTTGAATGCTTTTCTTTGCTTAGAAATTTCCTGCCAGATACCTAAATCATCTCCCTCAAGTTCAAAGTTTCACAGATGTCTAGGGCAGGGGCAAAATGCCACCATTCTCTTTCCTAAAACATAGGAAGAGTCACCTTTATTCTAGTTCCCAACAAGTTCCTTCTCTCCATCTGAGACCACCTCAGCCTGGATTTCATTGTCCATATCATTATCAGCATTTTGGACAAATCCATTCAACAAGTCTCTAGGGAGTTCCAAACTTTCCCACATGTTCCTGTCTTCTTCTGAGCCCTCCAAACTGTTCCGACCTCTACCTGTTACCCAGTTCCAAAGTTACTTCCACATTTTTGGGTATCTTTACAACACCACCACACTCTGCTGGTATCAATTTACTGTATTACTCCGTTTTCACACTACTGATGAAGACACACCCAAGACTGGGTAATTTATCAAGAAAAAGAGGTTTAATGGACTCACAGTTTCACATGGCTGGGGAGGCCTCACAATCATGGTGGAAGGGGAAAGGCATATCTTACATGGCAGCAAGCAAGAGAGAATGGGAGCCAAGCAAAAGGGGTTTCCCCTTATAAAGTCATCTGATCTCATGAGACTTGCTCACTACCATGAGAACAGCATGAGGGAAACTGCCCCCATGATTCAATTATCTCCCACTGGGTCCCTCCCACAACATGTGAGAATTGTGGGAGCTACAATTTAAGGTAAGATTTGGGTGGGGACACAGCCAAACTATATCATATGTTTTTAAGTGTTTTGAGTTTTATGGTCATTTTCTGGATTGGGGCTAGCTCAAATGCTGCTCTTTTAGCTGTGGCATCAGCCAATTGGTTACCCTGAACTTCTGTGGTGTTTAATTTACAGTGACCTGGGATTTTTATGGTTGCCAACTATTTTGGTTTTAGAATAGCTTTTTTTGTTTTTTGTTTTTTGTTTTTGAGATGGAGTCTCCCTCTTGTCACTCAGGCTGGAGTGCAGTGGCGCAGTCTTGGCTCACTGTAACCTCCACCTCCCAGGTTCAAGCAATTCTCCTGTCTCAACCTCCCAAGTAGCTGGGATTACAGGCACCCGCCACCATGCCTGGCTAATTTTTGTATTTTTAGTAGAGACGGGGTTTCACTATGTCGGCCAGGCTGGTCTTGAACTCCTGACCTCATGTGATCCGCCCGCCTCGGCCTCCCAAAGTGCTGGGATTACAGGCGTGAGTCACTGCACCCGGCCTAGAATAGCTTCTAACAGCTCTGATACTTGTTGTACATTTTTTATGGGTTGCCCTGAGGAGGCTAAATATCCTCCGTCTTTCCATAGCATCCAAAGTCATGCAAACCCCAAAAGCATAGCAGCTGTCAGTGCAAATATTTGCAGCCTTGTATTTTGCCAATTGACAAGCTCGGGTCAGGGCAGTCAACTCAGCCACTTGAGATGATCTGGCTTCCAGAAGAGGACCGGCTTTAATTACCTCTAGTAAGGAAACCACAGCATATCCTGCTCCAAAATTTCCATCCTCTCCTCTTAAATAAGACCCATCCGTATAGCATTCTATTTTAGCATGATCCAGTGGCATCTCTTGTAGGTCTGTCCTGGGGTGAGAAGTCAGTCATCAGAACACAGTCATGAGGGGTCTTGTCAGAAGGGCCTGGCAAGAGAGTGGCCAGATTAAGATTATTATACTGGAAGTAGTAATATTGGAAGATGGTACAAGCAAAATTTGATAAGAGGCTGACCGGTTGACAGACACATGTTGAGTATGATGAGAGTTTAGAAGGGTCTCAGGAGAATGTGGCACAGAAATGGTGAGGGGGGAACCCATACTTATTTCTTCAACAGACTTGTACAGAAGGGCCATGGTTGCTACTGCTCTCACACAAGGAGGCAGCCCTCAAGCCACCGGGTCCAGGTGTTGACTAAAATACCCTATAGGTCTCTGATGATCACCGTGTTTCTGGATCAGTACCCTGGATGCAGTACCTCCAGTTTTGTGTATGAAAAGGGAGAAAGGCAGTTTGTAGTTTGGGTGCCCTAAGGCTGGGGCATTAGTTAGAATTTCCTTTATTTGTTGTACAGCTGATTGTCCCTCAGGACTCCACAAGGCAGGATCAGGTTGTTCACTTTTTAGGTATGCATAGAGAGGTTGAGCCATAAGGAAGAAATTTGGTATCCAGTTTCTCTTTTTTTTTTGAGACGGAGTCTCGCTCTGTCGTTCAGGCTGGAGTGCAGTGGTACAATCTTGGCTCACTGCAAGCTCTGCCTCCCAGGTCCACACCATTCTCCTGCCTCAGCCTCCGGAGTAGCTGGGACTACAGGTGCTGCCACCACGCCCAGCTAATTTTTTTGTATTTTTAGTACAGAGGGGGTTTCACCGTGTTAGCCAGAATGGTCTCGATCTCCTGACCTCATGATCCGCCCTCCTCAGCCTCCCAAAGTGCTGGGATTACAGGCCTGAGCGACCGCGCCTGTCCACTGGTATCCAGTTTCTACAATAGCCAGCCAGGACCCAAAATCCTCCAAGTTGTTTATTAGTAACAAGCATTGGGAAAGCTAAAATTCCTCTCACTCTGTCAGGGTTAATACTCAGTCCTTTGACTGAGATAATATGCCTCCAAATGCTTAACTTGCAGCAAGCATAGCTGAAGTTTGTCTTTGGACACTTTGTGTCCTTTGGTGGCTGTTTGAGTAAATATAGACCATCTTCCTGGGAGGAAGATAGTGTGTCTGAACAAAGGAGAAGGTCACCTACATACTGAATGAGTGTTGAGCCCTGGGGAAAAATTAAATCCTCTAAATCAGCTTTTAATATTTGGGAAAAGTAAGTGGGACTTTGTGTATACCCTTGAGGCATTACCGTCCACATATATTGCCCTTCTTTCCAAGTAAAGGTAAACAAATACCGGCTGTCTGGATCTACAGGAATACTAAAGAAGGCACTGCAGAGATCTGCAACTGAGAAATACTAGCTGGTACTGGGTATAGTTGATAGAAGGATATGTGGGTTGGGGATTATTGGGTGCCTGGGTATTGCGATATTATTTATTGCCCTCAAGTCCTGTACAAATCTCCATCCCCTCCTGCTTGTTTTTTTGTTTTTGTTTTTGTTTTACAGGGAATATGGGGCTGTTGCAGGGGCTTGTGCAGGGAATAGTTGAGCCCCCTTTTCAGTTAATCTTGGATGACAGGGGCGATTCCATCTGTAGCTTCCTGTCGGAGAGGATACTGTTTGAGGTTGGGTAGGGGGTTCTTCAGGTTTATCTCTACCTTTATGGAAGTGGCTGAGAATATTTTCCCTATATCTGTATTTGACTGAGAGTATAAGTGGGAAGGGACATCCTTAAGCAAATGCTCCACTTCTGGAGTTAACAGGAAGACTGGGGAAGCTAAAAGGAGTTTTACTGTTTTCTGCTCTTTATTCCAATGTTCTCTCTTCTCTTCTAGTATTTCCTTCTCTGTCTCATTTCCCTTCCCCAGTCACAAAATGGTGTCTTAACATTACTAGTACTAAATTGTGGTGCAATGTCAGGTCTTGTTTTTTCTTTGTGAGGTGGAGTCTCCCTCTGTCGCCCAGGCTGGAGTGCAGTGGCACAGTCTTGGCTCACTGCAACCTCCGCCTCCTGGGTTCAAGTGATTTTCCTGCCTCAGCCTCCCAAGTAGCTGGGATTACAGGCATGCGCTACTATGCCTGGCTAATTTTTGTATTTTTACTAGAGACAAGGTTTCACCATGTTGGCCTGGCTGATCTCTAACTCCTAACTTCAAGTGAGCCACCTGCCTCGGCCTCCCAAAGTGCTGGGATTACAGGCATGAGTGACTGCATCCGGCTGTCAGGATGTTTTCTAAGTTGATATTGTTGGTCCCTGGCTCCAATTCTAGAAGAAGTTCACCTTTCGATGAAAAAGAGATATGAGCATTATGGATGTTGACGAGATCACAGCCCAAAAGATTGACGGGGCTGCAGGGCACATTAGAAACACATGGGACCAACGGAGCATGTCACACTTAGAACCCATGGCGGGGCATCTGAACCCAAAGAAATGTTAAGGTTTAGGTTTAGACTTAAAACATGAGAGCGTTTTATTAGACACAGCCACCATGTTAATTCTTTCATTACTCTCAGGTATGGGGTTTCTAAATTAGGTGGGATTTATAACAGATACAGCCACTCCTGTGTCAAATTCAGGCAGTTGTAAGCTCTTGGTTTATCATTATATCAATCTCTCCCAATTTGTCAGGGTAGAATATTTGGAGCAGTGAAACCCTGTACTTTCTCAGAGCACCCTCGTCTTCCTGAGCTGCATTTTCTTGTCTTTTCTTTCATTTCAGCCTAATGCAACCCCTCTTAAGGTGTCCTGGCCGTTTTTTTGGTTTTTTTTTTTGAGTCAGAGTCTCGCTCTGTCGCCCAGGCTGGAGTGCAGTGGCGCAATGTGGGCTCACTGCAAGCTCCGCCTCCCAGGTTCACGCCATTCTCCTGCCTCAGCCTCCCAAGTAGCTGGGACTACAGGTGCCCGCCACCATGCCTGGCTAATTTTTTTTGCATTTTTAGTAGAGACGGGGTTTCACCATGTTAGCCAAGATGGTCTCGATCTCCTGACCTCATGATCTGCCCGCCTCAGCCTCCCAAAGTTCTGGGATTACAGGCGTGAGCCACCGCGCCTGGCCGGTGTCCTGGTCTTTTACACTAGTAACAGACTGGGAGGGAAGAGTCCTCAGACCTATGAGGTTAAAATCTTTCTGGGGCTGAGAGGTTTGAAAAGTTAATTGCTTTAACTGTAAATGCATAACTTGGGCAATCTTCTGTTTTTCCTTTTTATCACAGTGCAGGATAACTGGTCAGCTAACTAGTTCATTAGTTCTGGCTGTGGCCCAATTTATCATGTGGCATTTTCTAAGGGTGGCTAAATCATCACCTAGTCTAATAAATTTGCATTTAATATTGTAGCATTTTTATTGTTTTCATAGCAATCAGCTGACATCCTGCAATATTGTCTAAAAGTTTTATCGAAACGTGTGAAATGATCTAAAACGGATTCCTTTGTGCTCTGGCAGCATTGCTGGATTTTCCTCCAATCCACGACCCTCCGGGACACTGAAGGAATGCTATTTAACAGAACAGTCATCGTTCACGAGCATCTCTGCATCTGTCTTCAGGATTTGGGGCTGGCTGATTTGGCCTTCCTGGGCCTTTAGAGATCAGGTCTGCTACAATGTCTGACCACTGTGCCTTTTCCAGCCACTTAGCTTTAGCTTCTGAGACCAGTATGTGGACCAGCTGATAAAGGTCTGAATGACCCGGGTCATAGGTTCTGATAATGAGCTCAAACTCTTGAGCAAACCCAATTGGATCTTTACGGGAGGCAGGAAATTCTTTATGCCTCGCAACTCAGCCATTAACCAGGGTTGACAGACAATCACAGGGGTTCCCCTAACTGTTAACAGTTGTTCCCGAAACGGGTTGATCATGAGAGGAGTCCCTATGGTGTCCCCTTTTCCATGTCTTCCAGATGAGAGGCTGCCACTGGCGTTACCAGAGAATCGGCAGGAAGTAGGGTCTTGGAAGTTAGATTCCCTACTGCCTTTGGTTCAGTGAGTGGCAGGCAAGGAGGTGAATAGGGTAGATTGGAACCTGAAGGAAAAGGACGGGAGAGGTCTGGTCCAGGAAGTCCAGAGGGTTAGGGGTAGAGTGGGGGTGTAGGTGGAGGTAGGGGAGGCACTAAGGGGGAAGTAAGGGATTTGGAGGATTTCTTTAGGAGAGAGAAACGATTAGAGAGTTCTCGATTGGCAGTTCTGAGTTGTCGGCTTCCTGTAGGGAGGTGAGGTGATCTTTCCCCCTGCTCGCTACTCTCCAGGTACCATGAAAGTAGCTCTCCCATTCCGGTTTCTTAGTTTTTGTGCCCGTGTTTTCCATTCTGGTTCGCGGGTACACTAAATTGGGCATCTCAAAAGATCCCCATTTAGGCCATTGTAACTTAGAACCTACTTTGGTTATAGTGGTCCACTTGGTTAAATATTTGCATGACGATTTGCCGTAAGTATTTTGCATGTACCTGGCCGGAGTTTCTAAAGGTGGAACTTTATGTTCCTCAGCTGCTGGGGTTTTAGCTAATTTAGAGGCCTCATTCCCCATAATTTAAGGTTCCCCTTCGGATTCAACCAAGTTGGGATGTGTGTGAGACCCAAAGTGTGCTGCCTGGGGACCTGGCTCTTCAGGGCCATTATTCCTTGAACCAGTTCAGTCCACCCTTGTCGCGGCTACCTGGTAAAGTGTGTCAGGGGCTCCAGGTGTGGGAAGGGTCAGCTCCTTATATGCACCTACCAGATGAGATTAGACCTTAAGTATGTTTTTCTGGGGAGAAAACCAGCTCAGAGCTGCTGCACGTCTTAAGGTGCTTTCCTCCCAGACACCCTCACGCGATTCTCCGTTGCCTAAGAATGCCCCGAAAGGCTGAGGGGAGTAAAGTGCTCTTATTTCTTTAGAAAATTCCACACTCATAAGCTAGAGGGTTTGGAGTTGGTCAAATCCGGTAGCTGAAAGGACTGAAACACACACACAACCCAAGACGGAAACAACAAAACAGCTAAGCAAAACTAACAGTGATCACGCAAATTATATGATTTCTGAGCACTCAAGTGTAAGCAGAAATTAACACCAGCGGGTTGTTCATGCTAACTTTAGTCATTTAAAAAGAATTTGCAAGACAAAATCCCAAACCAGTTCCTTACCTAGTGATAGGAGCCCAAGCTGAAAAGTGCTCTCTACAGATGCAGCAGCAGACAGGCTGCCTTCCTTGATGGAAGTGAGTGGAAATTCCAGGAAAAAAGGAGATTTTTTTTTTTTTTTTAAACAGCAAATAAACCTCTTACCCCCAGCTGAAAGACACTGGAAGATCAGGGATCCTTGGAAAAAAGAGGTCCGAGACTTCGGCAAATTGTCCTACCGGTTTGGGCTACAAGGTGCCCAGACCAGTACCAAGCACCAATAGGAGAGCTGCTGCAGGCTGGGCCACCTTCACCCAGGTTCCCTTAGTGGTTACCACATGTCAGTCGAAAAAAATGATGAGACCAGTCTCGATCATTCCAGGAGGCTTATCTGCCAAAGGTAAGGACTCGTGCCTGGGAGACAGGTCTACGCCTTTCTCCAAAGATTATTTCCAGGGCTCCAAATTTAAAGGGGAAAGGGTGGGATATTGAGAAGTACACAAATTTCACATAAGAGGAGGGTAGGGAAAAATAGTCATTCATGCCCTTGGTTCAGTGAATCTGCATTTTTTTTTTTTTTTTTACATAAGATGACAGACAAATGGGGCAGAGGAATCTGCATTATTACATAAGGTAACATAGACAAAACATAACAAAAGGGCAGGGGAACAATCAGATATGCATTTGTATCTGGTAGGCAGGGGGGTGACTGCATCTGTAAAGACAAGCTATAGATTTACATTACCATGGCGAAATTTTAACAGGAACACCTTAGGGCAGAAATCTTGGAGCTCACCAGGAATTTCCTTGTGGGCAAAATATGGGGAAGGCGTGTAGGTTTTCATCTTGCAGCCCTCTTATTTAGGAACCAAAAGGGGAGGCAGGTTTGCCTGACCCAGTTCCCAGCTTAACTTTTCCCTTTGGCTTAATGAGTTTGGGGTCGCAAGATTTATTTTCCTTTCACAGTATGTAAGCCCTGGGTCTGGGAAGGCCCTGGGTCTGGGGGTGATGGTTGGGAATCCACCACCTTGTCTCACCACTGCCAGAGACACAGATGTGGCTTCCGTACATAAGTCCCTATTAAATGTTTCTCTCTAAAGAACTAGATTTGCCAGTCCCTTTCTTTGGCGTCTCAGCTTCCTCTGACTTTGGGGCAGATTTGTATAGGCCTGGCCACTGAGGAACGGTCACTAACCATTAGGAAAAGGCAAATCAAAACCACAATATCATTTTATACCTACCAGTATGACCATAATACAAGGCTGTGAAAGGAAAGTATCTTGGGTCCCTTCAACCTGCCTCCCATTCTAGTCAGTCATCCCTCTGCTCACTGAGACAGATGCACAGCTGACTGTCTCCTTTGGAAAGGCTGATCAGAAACTCACAAGAATGCAACTGTTCATCTCTCACATATCTGTGACCTGGAAGCCCCCTTCCCGCTTTGAGTCTTCCTGTCCTTGCTTCAAGTTGTCCTGCCTTTCCAGACTGAACCAATGTTCTTCTTACATATATTGATTGATGTCTCATGCCTCCCTAAAATGTATAAAACTAAGCTGTGCCCCGACCACCTCGGGCACATATCATCAGGACCTCCTGAGGCAGTGTCACGGATGCGTCCTCAACCTTGGAAAAATAAACTTTCTAAATTAATTGAGACCTGTCTCAGATTTTTCGGGTTCACGAGGTACATAAATAACAAGTATGGGCAAGAATGTGGAAAAACTGAAACCCTCACACATTCCTGGTGAGAATGTAAAATGGTGTAGCCAATTTGGAAAACAATTTAGCAATACTTAAAAATGTTAAACAGTTACCACATGAAAACTTAAGTCCACACAAAAGCTTGTACATGAATGTTCATAGCAGCATTATACATAATAGTAAAAAAATGCAAACAACCCAAATGTCAATCAACTGATGGATAAAATGTAGTATATCCATATAATGGAATAGTTTTTAATTTTCTGTTTTATTTAATGAAATATTCATCAGCAATTAAAAAGAACTAGCTGTTGATGTCTGCTATAATATGGACCTTGAGACCATTATGTTAAATGAAAGCAGTCACAAACGACTCCATATTTTGTGTTTCCATCTGTATGAAATGTCTAGAATAGGTAAATCTATAGAGGCAGAAAATAGATTAGTGATTGCCAGGGGCTGAGGGAATGGGAGGGAAATGGGAAATGACTGTTAATGGGTATAGGTTTTCTTTTCGGGGTGATAACATTCTCCTAAAATTAGATTGTGGTATTGGTTCCACAACACTGAAAAACCATCTCACCTTAAATTGGTGAATTTTATAGTACATGGATTAGATCTCAACAAAAGTTTTTATTAAAGATTTATCTGGAGATGGATAGTGGTGATGGTTGCATAATATGAATGTCCTTAAAAATTAAGGCGATAAATCTTGTTATAAGTAACACAATAAAAAATGAGTTTCAATAAATTATTTGGGGATGTTTGAGTCTTATGCCTTAGCTTGGAACAACTCTCCTGTGAATAAAATGCTTGTGATGTGTTAAGCAACTGTGTTTGTATCTGAAATGAGTGACTACCAAAATGACGGTAAGGAATTTTTTAGAAGGCAATAGCCTGACCTTAGTAAGGGCTCAGATTTCTCCAGTGTGTACCTTGTGCCAATGAAGTACAGGACATTTTGTTTTATCATCCCATCTCATGGATGAGGAAACTGAAGTCTGTTGAGATAACTTATGCAAGGCACAGATGAACCTGAACACACCTTTATGTAACTAAAACCCTGTTAACCACTATGCTTATATTCTGTGCCTCTCTGCTTTACTCAATTATAAAATGAAAGAGATTTAGATGATCTCTAATATCCTACCAACCTGAAATTGTTTCATTACAATAAAGCATTTCGTATATAATTGGGAAATATTCTGTATTATGTAAAAAGCTTAATCTGGCAGTGAGCTGCACTTGTGATTCTAGTATTTAAATTGTGGGTGCATATTATCAAAGCACCTTATGGTGCTGTGTCCCAGAGGAAACCAAACATGGAACCCATTTCAATCCCCATGCCAGCAGGCTCCTCAGACTGTAGTTCTCACCATGCCACAGCCCATCTGAGAGACACCACAGCATCTGCATAGTGATTTGTTGTTTTTGAGATGGAGTCTCACTCTGTCACCCAGGCTGGAGTGAAGTGGTGCGATCTCAGCTCACTGCAACCTCCACCCCCTGGGTTCAAGCGATTCTCCTGCCTCAGCCTCCCTAGTAGCTGGGATTATAGGCGGGCGCCACCATGCCCGGGTAATTTTTTGTATTTTTAGTAGAGACGGGGTTTCACCATGTTGGCCAGACTGGTCTGGAACTGCCGACCATAGGCGATCCGCCGGCCTCGGCCTCCCAAAGTGCTGGGATTACAGGCGTGAGCCACCGCGCCCGGGCGTGATTTGTTTTAAATTTGTCATCTAAAGGACCACCAGGATAGCTAGATAGTAGACAAGAGTTTTACTATCAATATCAGTTTGCAAACCAGGGAGTCTCCAGCATGAACCCAAAGTGCTCTCTCAGAAGAACACAGGTTAGAGGTTTTATTTTAAAAAGAGAAATATTATTTCTCTTTGAGAAAGTTCACTGGCACTAGTAAGGGTTTGGGGAGCTTTGACTGGTGAGCGAAGCCAGGGGGCCAGATCAGTCCTGGAGGTGGAAGCTACGCTGAAGCTATGGAATAAAACTGGCTTCAGGTCGGGCGCGGTGGCTTCTTCCTGTAATTTCAGCGCTTTGGGAGGCAAAGGCGGGCGGATCACTTGAGGTCAGGAGTTCAAGACCAGCCTGGCCAACATGGTTAAACCCCGTCTCTACTAAGCACAAAAAAACACTAGCCGGGCTGGCGCCTTGGAGTCCCAGCTTATGGGGAGGCGGAGGCAGGAGAAGCGCTTGAACCCGGGAGGCGGAGGCTGCAGTGGGCCAAGATCACCTCACTGCACGTCTCAAAAATAAATTTTTTTTCTTTATAAAAAGACAAATTTAAAAACCTGGTTTCAGGTTACAACAGGCAGCTCAGCAGCCGGCCTGATGGTGACATTCCTCAAGGACGGCCTGCCCAGTGCTTCCTCCCTACCCCGCTGCTCGACTCTGCTGTGGTTGGGTATGGCAACAACGACACATTTTTATGATCAAGTTTCACAAATGACACACATGAACTGTCTTAGTAACACACAGAAACAAGCACCAGAAAGGAAGAACACGAGCCGCAGTGCCGGGCATTCCGGGCCTTTCTGGACGTCCCCATCCGTGGCTGGAGGACAGCCCGGGCGGCGGCGGGCGGCCTCGGGGCGGGTGCGTGGGGGCAGGGCACGGCGAGCCCGGGGCTTCTCAGGACCACCAGGCCGCCTGGACGCTGGGGAGGAACCCCCACTCCGACAGCTGCTACGAAGGAACCAACGGCGCTCCACGGTGGCCAGGTCGCCGCCGCTCCACCCGGCCAACTACACGTTCGCGCGGCGCCTATACGCACATGCCGTCAGCACGCACGGCGCTAGCGCGCGCGCATGCCGTCAGCACGCACGGCGTCGGTGCGTGCGCGCCCAGACGTTCCGCCGGGTGGCAGTCCCAGCGGAGTTTGCGGGTGCGGGCGGGACCGGGTTTCGTCCGTGGGCCCGGGGGCGGCGGGGGGCCGGGGAGTGAGGGGCCGGCTGAGCCCACCTCGCTGGGCCCTCCCTGGCGCCCCGCCTTGGGCGGCGGCGAGCGCGCGGGCCGCCATGTCGTACATGCTCCCGCACCTGCACAACGGCTGGCAGGTGGACCAGGCCATCCTCTCGGAGGAGGACCGCGTGGTCGTCATCCGCTTCGGCCACGACTGGGACCCTACGTGCATGAAGATGGACGAGGTCCTGTACAGCATCGCCGAGAAGGTAGCGCGCCGGACCCTCCCGCCCTGCGGGCTGTGCTTCCGCATCTGCCCCGCGCCTCTGCCCTGCCGGCGTCGCCTGGGGGCGCGAGCTGTTCCCCGAGGAGGGGCCGCGGCTCCGTGGTTCAGGCGATTCCTCCCCTCGCTGCGGGCGAGCGCTCTCGGGGACAGTGCCGGCGTTTCACGCCTTTTTCTGCGGGGAGCTCTTGTAGTTTTTCATATTTTAAAGGGTTTATGATCTCCCTCCTCTCAAATGAATTAATTATTTCTGTTGATAAGGCGTTTTCCCCAAACTTATAGTTCAGTGAACAAAATGCACTTGCAGGTTTTATTGAGAGCGCGGATCCTTAATTTAAAAGGATGTCTTTTTTCGGTACCTTATTTATTCGTTGTATGCATAAAGCAGGACTTTCATGTTAATAGCATGAGAAATCCTGCTTTTCTGTTGGTATGTTTTCTTTATCCCACCACGCTTTTTGTAAGTCATGTGGTTTACAGCTTACAGTGATTGAGATGCAGTAAACATGAGGAGAAAATAGAAATATGCTTTGTTAGAATTAGTTTTCTGAATTTCTAATATTAGTACCCTGAGTGGTCTTGGCATTTACTTGCTGACAATAAAAGTTGTAGGACACTATTTTATAACCAGATTTCATTCTTTTTCTGTGGTTCCTCATAGCAATTTTAGGATGACTTTTATTGGGGTTTTGCAGCGGTAGCAATAGGGCAAAGGGCACAAATACTAGGGTGTTAATAAAATATTTGCCATATTAATTTTCCATAAGTAATTTGAGAGGTTATTCCTTTTAATGAAGAGTAAAAGTAACATTGAAGCTATCTTTTCTTTCACAGATGCTAAAAAGTAGGCCTGAGTTAAAATAACTCCTTTGAGTAAAGAGTAACAGATGTAAGGACATATTTTATATTCAGGAAAGGAAAGACTATCTGGCCTGCCATTTATTAATTTTTGCTATTTCTTATTTAGTAGGAGAGGCATGAAGTTAGGAACTGTTGTTATATTTTAGTTATTACAAGACTCCCTTGGAGTGCTTACTAGAATGCATCTGTGATTCTGATTCTATGGGTATGGGGTGAAGTCCAGCAATGGCTTTTTAAAGAAGCCCCTCAGGGAATTCTGATGCGACTTGACCTTGAACCACCTTCCATGGGGGTCAGGGACGGAGGTGGAGTAGCTTTAGTACCAGCCATCTCGTAGCCTCTTCCTCCTGGACACCGAGGACTTGAGGAGGGACCTAGGGAATTCGGGAGAGCAGCAGTTCTCTCACACGCTGGGGGTTCTGCCAGCCGGGGATTAGAGATGATGAGAGAGGCAGTGCCACACATCAGTTTGTCATTGCTTGAGCTGTAGTGGACAAGGGCAGATACTGGAAATCCAGCGAAGAATTGACTAAGAGCAGTTTCCCAATAAGTAAATCACTGCTGTATTGACTTTGAGTTATGAATTCTAGAATCTTTAACTGTTCTACGTTGCAGGTGGTGGCATAAACATCGGGTGGTGTTCAGATCCTGCTGCCGGCAGCTCGAGGCTAGGATGGCTGGAGATGTGAGGGCCTTTGTCTCATCACATCCGAGCAGAGCTCAGCAAGATGCTCTTAGCTAGGAAACAGATTTTATGTGTTAATGTAAGTGTTTAGGGTCTTTGCCAGATTTGCTCTTTTTTTCCAACTCCTTTATGTCCAATTTCTTTGTTATTACAGAATGAATCATTGTATCACTAGTGGACACACATAGTGGACACACACTTAAGGACAGTTGAAATGGGCTCACTTTGGGGTATTTTTTTTGGTCTTTTAAAATAGTCTGATTTTTGTTTTTGTCCAAAAATTTGGATAGCTTTATTAATAAACTTTTAATGTGAATATTATAATATAGTTATTAAAAGGGCAAACCTAGGCCAGGCGCGGTAGTTCATGTCTGTAATCCCAGCACTTTGGGAGGCCAGTGTAGGCAGATCACTTGAGCCCAGGGATTCGAGACCAGCCTGGACAATATGGTGAAACCCCTTCTCTACTAAAAGTACAAATGCCAGGCGTGGTGGCACGTGCCTGTAGTCCCAGCTACTTGGGAGGCTGAGGTGGGAGAATCACCTGAGCCCGGGAAGTCAAGACTGCAGTGAGCCATGATTACACCACTGAACTCCAGCCTGGGCAACAGGAGTGAGACTCTGTCTCCAAAAAAAAAAGTGCACACCTGAAATGCATTAAAAGAATATTCATGTTTTATTTTCTTCTTAGTCTATGGGCAAATATGACTTCCTAATTCTGGAAGCCCTTTTTTGGAGAAGCTCAACAGAAATTTTTGAAATATAAGGTTTTAGTATAAAGAACAATATAACTATTTAAAAATTTCCCTGTGCAGAAATGGCAGATAATGGGGACTCTTCCTTACCTTGTTCCGAGTCCTGTCTGGATATTCCAGCTGTTTTAAAGTGAGTAACAGTTGCAAATGTTCAGGCTGGACTTGATATGATTTTTCCTAGATGTGTTGTATTGATTTGCTGCTTCCACAGGGCCCACTTGACTTCATGCTGGATTAGAGTTGAGCTGTAAACTTCAGGAATAAAGTCAGTTTGGAAACAGAGCTGCGCTTAAAAGATTTCACAGATGCCTAGAGTTTGCTAATAAATGTGGGGCAATTCATTTGATAAAGTGATAATAATAAATAAAGTTTTCATCTGGGCACTGTGTCTCACGCCTGTGGTCCCAGCATTTTGGGAGGCCGAGATGGGTGGTTCCCTTGAGCCCAGGAGTTCGAGAACAGCCCGGGCAACATGGTGAAACCTTGTCTGTACAAAAAATGCAAACATTAGCTGGGCGTTGTGGCATGTGCCTGTGGTCCCAACTACTTGGTAGGCCGAGGTGGGAGGATATGAGTCCAGGAGTTCAAGGCTGTGACAAGCCGTGATCGCGCCACTGCATGCCAGCCTGGGTGACAGAGCGAGACCCTGTCTCAAAAAAAAAAGTTTTCTATTTAGCAGTTGATTTTATGCTGTTTTGAAGCGAGACAATTTCATGGACCTTTGAGCTGTCTTTCCATTTTGTGGGAACGCCGTCACAGGAGACAATTTTATGTGCCTTTGAGCTGTCTTTCTATTTTGTAGGAACGCTCTCAGAGGGGACAATTTCATGTGCCTTTGAGCTGTCTTTCCATTTTATAGGAACACTCACAGCAGTGCTTGGGGTTCACTGTTACCTAAATCCCATGATGGGTGAGAAGACTGAATGGGACGTTTATTTTTTGTGTTAAAAAGCCCACGCAAATAGAGTTTAAAATAGTCTCCGTGAGCTGGGCATTGTAGCACGTGCCTGTAACCCCAGCTACTCAGGAGGCTAAGACAGAATATGAGCTCAGGAGGTCAAGGCTGCAGTAAGCTATCATCGTGACGTTGCACTCCACCCTGGGTGATAGAGCAAGACCCCATCTCTAAAAACAAAACAAAAAAATTCCTCAGTAATATTATTGACTCATGATAGTACATTTTTTTTGTTTGTTTGAGACAAGAGTCTTCTTGTGTTGTCCAGGCTAGAGTGCAGTGGCACGATCTTGGCTCACTGCAACCTCAGTCTCCCGAGTAGCTGGGACTACAGGCCTGCACCACCACCACACCCTGCTAATTTTTGTATTTTTGGTAGAGATGTGGTTTTGCCATATTGGCCAGGCTGGTCTCAAACTCCTGTCCTCAAGTGAGCCAGTCACCTCAGCCTCCCAAAATTCTGGGATTACAAGTGTGAGCCACCATGCCTGGCCCATGATAGTACATTCTAATAAATTGTGTGTAAGGCAGATATATATTTATGGAACTTCATAGGAGCCATATTAGGGGGTGTATCTTAAGTATCACATTAAGGATCACAGAAGGCCTACTGAACCAGTGAGAGTCAACACTCAGCTAGATGAGGAATCTTGTAGAAAGAAACAGAATGGATATTTTTGGTGTTTCCTCTCGATTTTTGTCTCTGGATAAAAAACAGACTTGTAGCTAGCCACAAGGTATGAGGGGTGATGTTGAGCCGTGGTTGAGGTTGCAGACTCTAGCCACAAGGTATGAGGGGTGGTGTTGAGCGGCAGTTGAGGGTGCAGACTCTAGCTAGGCTCTTGGCACTTCATAATTGCATGAGCGTTACGAGCTTGGCCCCGTGGGTCATCTTACCTGTAAAAAGGGGATTCTTGTGCCTAACTCTTAGGGTTGTGGTGGGATTAATAAAGGTTTCTAGAGCACTCCTGTCACATAGGCAGTAATGCCACTGTTATTACTGTGATTACTTCTCTCACATTACTAAGTTTGCAAGTTATTGTGAGAGCTGATTAAGGCAAACATTAATTTTAGAAAGTCAAGTTTTTCAGTTTTTTTTATGGCTTTGACATGAATTACCTAAAAATGTAAAAATAAACACTTCAAAAATTTGTTGTGCTAATCAACTGCCCAGAACACTTTTTCCGGAATTTTAGGTGTTTTCTTAGCTGGTTGAGGGACTCCATACAAAAGTGTAGAACAGTGGTTGGTATCATGTGCCAGTTTGGCCATGTGTTTTGCAGAGTTATGTCATTGTAACTTGGCAGGTGGACTTAGAGGCATGCGGAAGAACTGCTGAGCACTTTAATTGCTGACTTGCCTAAAGAAAAAGCATGCTTATGAGGTGTATAGGCAACAGAGTTGGAAAAGATACTTACAATTCAAGGCAATCAAAGAATTTAAAAACAATTTGAGGCCAGCGCCGTGGCTTAAACCTGTAATTCCAGCAGTTTGGGAAGCCGAGGCAGGCGAATCATCTGAGGTCAAGAGTTCAAGACCAGCTTGGCCAGATGGTGAAACCCCATCTCTACTAAAAATACAAAACTTAGCCAGATGTGGTGGTGGGCACCTGTAATCCCAGCTACTCGGGAGGCTGAGGTGGGAGGATCTCTTGAGGCTGGGAAACAGAGGTTGCAGTGAGCCGAGATCACGCCACTCTGCTCCAGCCTGGGTGACAAAGTGAGATCCCATCTAAAACAAAAGAAAAAGCCGCCTTTGTTGAGGAAGTCACAGGATGACTTGGCAGAGCAGTGTGGCTGCACTCACCCAGCTCCTCCTCCAAGCGCTTGGTTACCGTGGAAATGTTGCCACCAGCAGATGCTGCTGGATGTTTGCTGATGTTTGCCCTCAGCTCGTGCTCCTCCAGTCACCCCACAGATGCCATTTCACCAAGAAGGGGGCGGGGGTGGGAGGCTGGGGAGCTCCCCTCTGCCTGCCTCTTTCAGCCTCTCCTATCTCAACTCCCAAGTCCTACAGTAACTTCCCTCTCTCTCCATAGCCACGGCTTTTGAAACTTGTCCACACTGAAGTCCTCTGTTCCTCAGTCCTTCAGCCCCTGCAGTGTCCCCGTCCCATATCGTCCCTTCTGGTAACCTCTGTGGGGCACTCGGCACAGCTCCCCGGAGTCTCCTGCCTTGGTTTCTGAGACTGCCTCCTTGGCATCCCTTTCCTGCCCCCAACTCTACAGTGGGCTTCTGCGCTCACTCCCAAGCCTGGCACCTGCCACCCTGGCTGGGATCACTGCTGGATGTAGGTGGCGGCGGTAAGGTAGCTCTCTCCAGCCCAGACTCCATTGTACAGCTCCAGGCCAGTCGCTACCTGGAGGGCCTTTTTCTCTGGATGTCCCTTAGTTTTCTCAAACTCAGTATATACAAAACTGAACTCTTCAATTCCTGCTTTCTTAGAAATAAATACATGGCCCAGAATCCCAAGTGGAAAAGGTCCTCTGTGGGCCAGTCCACCTGCGCATCCGTCCCCACTGTCCTGCACTTCTGCTTCCTTGCCCTGGTGCTGGATCTGAGACCTGGCTGCTGGTCTTGTGTCTGTCTCTTTACACATGGAATTCTCTAAGGACAGATTTTTCCTTGCCACCCCGTGACCACGCTGCCACCCCGTCTCCTGTGGGTTAGGCTGATTCTGTCATCCAGAGTTCAGGCTTTGGAGCCAGACGGTGCATCGCAGCTCTGCCCCTCCCCCATGCGGCTGGGCATCACTCACGCGACCTTTCTGAGCCTGAATTCCATCACCTAAAACATCGGCGACATCTATTTAGAGGTGTTGAAAGAATTAGAATCCATGAGTGAGAAGTGCCTCATAGATGGTGGATTCTCAAGTGTTCATGAAACTGGTCTGTGGTGAAATCAGAGGATGTTCACGTTCTCGTGGCACGTGAGCTTTATGTGGTAGTTTGCCTCTGTTAGAATTCTCCGGGTTAGATGCAGTGGGCCGGAGCTTGAAGGCAAAAGGAGAGTCACATTTGTATCTTTAAAGTTACAGTTACTCAGTTGCCCTGTGATTATTGTTGTTGTTAGTTTGAGAAGGAGTCTCACTCTGTCCTTCAGGCTGGAGTGCAGTGGCACGGTCTCAGCTCACTGCAATCTCCACATCCTGGGTTCAAGTGATTCTCCTGCCTCAGCCTCCCAAGTAGCTGGGATTACAGGCGTGCACCGCCACACCCAGCTAATTTCTGTGTTTTTAGTAGAGACAGGGTTGCACCACATTGGCCAGGTTGGTCTCGAACTCCTGACCTCAAGTGATCCGCCCGCCTCAGCCTCCCAAAGTGCTGGGATTACAGGCGTGAGCCACCTCACCTGGCCCTGCACTCTGTTTATTAAATGCCTAGAAATTATTAAAAACCACAGATGCTTATAATATTTACTATTTTTTACTTGCAAGAAAAGGGATGGTAAAAATTTGTTGTGACCTTTCTTTTTTCTTAAGTACACAATTTACAACCCTGTCCAAATGATATTTCAAGTAATTTATTATTTGCATGGTGATTCCGTAAGTTAATATGATGTTACTGGTATTTATTGTATCTGTCCCTGAGCAAGGCATTGAAGGGAGAATAATGAAATATTATTTTGACTTTCCTAATGCCTGTGACCATTTATTTTGTTGGTGTATTTATTTTAGCTTCTGTAGGGAAGTATTTTGTGTTTAAGTCAAATCAAAAGACAGTTTATTAGTTTACCATGAAAATAAAGCTGGATTCTGGCAACCTGACCAACACACTCTCACTGTGGACGCTGCGGGAAACTAGAGTTTCAGAAATGGGTGTTGTCAGAGTGACCGGACTCAGAGGGGCCCATGTCTAATGCAAACATCACTTTGGGGTTTTGAAAGCACATGGATGGGGAGTCGCATGCCCCTGCAGTGGGCCGTGTGCTCACTTTGGCGTTTTGAAAGCACGTGGATGGCGAGTCGCACGCTCCTGCAGTGGGGTGTGTGCTCACTTTGGCGTTTTGAAAGCACGTGGATGGCGAGTCGCACGCTCCTGCAGTGGGCCGTGTGCTCACTTTGGCGTTTTGAAAGCACGTGGATGGCGAGTCGCACGCTCCTGCAGTGGGCTGTGTGCTCACTTTGGGGTTTTGAAAGCACGTGGATGGCGAGTCGCACGCTCCTGCAGTGGGCTGTGTGCTCACTTTGGGGTTTTGAAAGCACGTGGATGGCGAGTCGCACGCTCCTGCAGTGGGGTGTGTGCTCACTTTGGCGTTTTGAAAGCACGTGGATGGCGAGTCGCACGCTCCTGCAGTGGGCCGTGTGCTCACTTTGGCGTTTTGAAAGCACGTGGATGGCGAGTCGCACGCTCCTGCAGTGGGCTGTGTGCTCACTTTGGGGTTTTGAAAGCACGTGGATGGCGAGTCGCACGCTCCTGCAGTGGGCCGTGTGCTGGAGTTCTGATACGGTTTTTTTCACCAAAGCTGAAGGGCAGTGGAGTCTTTGTGAAGTGTGGGCTTTCCCCCTCCCCCTCTCCCCACCCTGCTCCATGGTTTACATTTCCATCTTAATTTTTAAAAAATATTTCCCAAAGTAGAGAATATAGTGAACTCGTCTGTTCCTATTGTTCCACTTTAACAATTGCTGGTAGTTTGCTGGTCTTGTGTTACCTAACCCCTCATTTTTTTAGGCTGTGTGTTTCATGGAAATCCCAGATATAATTATTTCACCTGTAAGTTACAGTCAGGTTGTAAAGATTTAGTTTTATATGAAGAAATGTTGTGCATATCCCATTGATTTCCCGTGACTGCTGTGAGAGGATGCCGCAAGCTGAGGGGCTTAAAACAACAGAAACTTCTCTCACAATTCTGGATACCAGAAGTCCAGAATCGAGGTGTTTTCCAGGCTGGGCTCTCTCTGACACCTGCCAAGGAGAGTCCTCATGCTTCTCCCAGCTTCTGGTGCTGCCAGCAGCCTCTTGGAGCTCCTAGGCTTGTAGACGCCTCTGCAGTCCTCGATGCCCCCAGAGCCTCCTGTCCCTGTGTCTTCGTGTGGCCATTTTCCTCTAAGGACACCAGTCACACCAGATTAGGGGCCCACCTACTCCAGCATGACCTCATCTTACCCTAACTGATGACGCCTGCAGCACCGTTTCCAAATAAGCTGCGCTGTCACTTTGGGGGTTTAGGACTTCACCTGTTTTGGGGACACAGTTTAACTCATAACACATGTAAGTGGCTACAAGCTTCTAAAGGGCATTGAGTTAGTATTTATAAAGAGCCTTTAAAATGTCGTATCCTTTGTTCCAGAATTTTAGGAATTTGTCTTTAGGAAATAATGAAGTATGTATACAAATTTAAGGGGGAAAATGTTCACAGATGAATAATATTAATGAACAATCAGAGAGTAACAGAAGAATGGTGTAGGAGGCTCTTCTCGCATTGCTATAAAGAAATACATGAGACCGGGTAACTTATGAGAAAAGAAGTTTAATTGGCTCACAGTTCTGCAGGCTGTACAGGAAGTGTGGTACTGGCATTTGCTTCTGGGGAGGCCTCAGGACCTTCCAATCATGGCAGAAGGCAAAGGGGAACAGGCACGTCGCACGGTGAAAGCTGGGGCGGAGTGTCACACACTTGAACAACCTCAGCTCACTACCCCGAGGACAGCACCAAGAAGATGACGCCCAACCATTGATGAGAAATTCATCCCATGATCCAGTCGCCTCCCACCAGGCCTCACCTGCAACGCTGGGAGTTACGTTTCAACCTGAGATTTGGGCAGGGACAAATATCCAAACTATATCAAATGGTAAAGTAATGGCATAGCCATTTGATGAATCACGCAGCCATAGAAGTTTGCCATTTTTGGAAAGTAGGTAATGTATGTAAAAGAATGCTCTTAATTGGCCGGCGCTGTGGCTCACGCCTGTAATCCCAGCACTTTGGGAGGCCGAGGTGGGTGGATCACCTGAGGTCAGGAGTTCGAGATCAGCCTGGCCAATATGGTGAAACCTCGTCTCTACTAAAAATACAAAAATTAGCCAGACGTGGTGGCACACACCTGTAATCCCAGCACACCTGTAATCCCAGCTACACAAGAGGTTGAGGCTGGAGAATAGCTTGAACCTGGGAGGTGGAGGTTGCAGTGAGCCAAGATTGTGCCACTGCACTCCAGACTGGGCGACAGATCGAGACTCCATCTCAAAAAAAAGAAAAAAAAAGAATGCTCAAAATTAAAGCAGCATACAAAATATTGTAGTACGATCACAATATGACCATATTTTGCTATGTCTGAACAGAAATAGTATGAACAAATTAAAAAACATATATCTATAAGAAAGGGGAAAGAATATAGTAAAAATATTGCCAGGCGTGGTGGCTCATGCCTGTAATCGCAGCACTTTGGGAGGCCAAGGCAGGTGTATCACTTGAGTCCAGGAGTTCAAGACTAGCCTGGGCAACATGGCAAAACCCTGTCTCTACAAAAAATACAAAAATTAGCCAGGAGTGATGGTACGTGCCTGTAGTCCCAGCTGCTTGGGAGGCGGAGATGGGAGGATCGCTTGAGCCCAGGAGGCAGAGGTTGCAGTGAGCCAAGATCTTGCCACTGCACTCCAGCCTGGGCAGCAGAACCAGACCCTGTCTCTGGAAAAAAGATAGCAGCAGTCACCTAGGTGTTGGGATTGGAGGTGATCTTATTTTCTTTTTATTTTTCTGACTTTTCTAAATCTCTGATAAACTTGCAATTAAAGAAAAAATAACAGAAAATGTGTTATATGCAGTATTATTGGAGGTACTATTAATATTTGCAAGTGTTCAGACCTAATTGCGGGGAAATGGTGGCAGGATTCTACAGGCATATTTTAGAGCAGTTGTGAGATGCATGTAACTATTTGTAAAGGTTCATACAGATGATTACTAGATCAGCATAAATAATATGTCTGTGGACGTTTTCTGCAGGACTTTGATAACTTGTTACCTGAGTGAAATTTAATTCCTGGGCGATTCTGGGAGATGGTAAAGTGAGGCGGAAGGAGCCAGTGGCCAATTCCTGAACTATTCTGGGAAACGGTGGCGTGAGGCGGAAGGAGCCAGCAGCCAATTCCTGAACTATTCTGGGAAACGGTGGCGTGAGGCGGAAGGAGCCGGTGGCCAAGGTCCCAGTGGTGTCACATGATCTTCCCACGTGTTTGCTGCACTGGGAAAAAACGTTGAAGAATTAGTTTGAAAATTGCCCCGTTGGCCAGGAGCGATGGCTCACTCCTATAATCCCAGCAATTTGGGAGGCTGAGGTGGGAGGATAGCTTGAGCCTGGGAGGTCGAGGCTGCAGTGAGCTGATTGCACCATTGCACTCTAGTCTGGATGACAGAGTGAGACCCTGTCTCAAAAAAACAAAACAAAAATTGCCCTGATCCACACAAATTCTTGGTTTTGTTTTTATAAATGTGCTTCTATAAAGTGAAAGCCAAAGTGTTCTGTTATTTCAGTTTTTTTTTTTTAATCTCCTTTTAGGTTAAAAATTTTGCAGTTATTTATCTTGTGGATATTACAGAAGTGCCTGACTTCAACAAAATGTATGAGTTATACGATCCATGTACTGTCATGTTTTTCTTCAGGTACGTTATCTTCAAGTTGTTACTGAAATTGAATATTGTCAGCTTGGAAGCTTAATGTAATCAAGATCTCTTTAGATTATTTTATTTTGAAGGAAGTTGGTTGTACAGTCATGTCCCAAAATCGTTTGTATCACCAGGCAATCAGTGTGAATCTTTGAAATAATTTTCAAAGTAACAATTCTAGTTTTAGCATTTACTCAATAACAAATTACCCTTTTGAAATAACTTTGCGGGGAAACCTAGGTGAAGTGTAATTCAATGAAAGATGTTGTTACTGACATTTTAGATACCTGGAACTATAATCTGTTCATCAAAAATGTTGTAAAATCACAAATTTAGGCCGGGCACGGTGGCTGAAAGCGCCTGTAATCCCAGCACTTTGGGAGGCCGAGGTGGGCGGATCACAAGGTCAGGAGTTCGAGACCAGCTGGGCTAAGATGGTGAAACCGAGTCTCTACTAAAAATACAAAATTAGCCGGGCGTGGTGGCGCATGCCTGTAATCCCAGCTACTGGGAGGCTGAGGCAGGAGAATCACTTGAACCCAGGAGGTGGAGGTTGCAGTTAGCCGAGATCATGCCATTGCACTCCAGCCTAGGCAACAAGAGCAAAACTCCGTCTCAAAAAAAAAAATCAAAAACCTAATTTATTAAATATGTTATCATCAACTTCGGTGTCCTTTTTTATATCCAAGAGGAACACCTGAACTACTTTGCTTATAAATACAAGATTATTTTATCAGCTCAAAAATTTCATTATGGAAATTTAATGGGGAAAGAAATCACCATCTGATGCTGTTTTTACTTGTTTAGTTACCATAGAGGTTGGTGAATTAGCTACATGAGCATTAGACCATTCTCCAAAAGTGGAGCCTCCTACTTGGTAAGGAAGGTCAGGTGGGTTGTATAGGGTATGCATTAGTTTTATATTCTTTGTAACAAATTAGCACGCATTGAGCAGCTTAAATCACCCCGCTTTTCTGAGCTCACAGTTCTGTAAGTCAGACATCCAGGCAGGGCCCACTGGATTCCTGCTCAGGGTCTCACAAGGTCAACCATGGGCTGGGTGCTTATCTGGAGTGTTTGAGGGGCTTGTTTGGGTTGTGGGCCGAGTCTGGCTCTTCGTGGTGGTGGGTCTGAGATCTGCTTCCTTGCTGCTGTTACCTGAGGCCACTCTGCTGCCAGAGACCCAGTTACCCTCAAAGCCAGCGCTGGCATGCCGGCACATTGAGATCTTTTCACACAGGTTCTCTGACCTGAAAAGTTCTGCCTGAGAAAATGCTCTGGTTTTAGAGGACTGTGATTAGATTAGACTTGCCCAAATAATCCAGGATAGTGACCTTGTTTTATTTATTTACTGAGATGGAGTCTCACTCTCACCCAGGGTGGAGTGCAGTGGCACCATCACAGCAACCTTGAACTCCTGGCTTCGAGCCATCCTCCCGCCTCAGGCTGCCAAAGCGTGAGGCACTGCCGTGGTTCTGGGCGTCGGGATACGCTCCCCTGGACATGCCCTTGGCTTCCTAGGTGCCTCCTGTTAGGTTGAGAAGATCTGTGAGGTGCACCCTGCATTTCTTGTGAACTTTTCATCTTTCCTAGGTTTCAGCAAAGGTTGCGTGGCTGACCCTCATCCTTTTCTCTACTGTGTGTTCAGCAGCCATTTCTGAATTTCAGCCCCTTTGGCCATCCGGAGAGGCTAAAGAATTTATTCCTTTTGTTAACGGTTCTTACACTAATTTGCCTCTTTCCTCTCTTGAAGGCAGCACCTCTGAGACTTTGCTTGGAAGTTTCCGCAGCTAAATATCCCGAGTGTGTTGCTTTTGAGCTCTGACTTCCTATAACTGCGGACCCCGTGTCCCTGTTCCTCGGCCACTCTGTAACGGGGGTCCCCTTTTCTCCGTTTCCCAGTAACACACTCCTCACTTCCTTCCAAGCCCACACCAGGTGTTCCTGAAGTCCATATTTCTGTTAACAGCCTGTTCGAGGCAATAGAGGCCTTTTCTATTTTGCCCCTCAGAATTCTTCAGGTGAGAACAGGGAGGGCCGTCTTAGGTCTCTGCCCCCCACAGCGTGCAGCGGAGGCCAGCCTGGGGCTGGGGATGCTGTGAGGGGCAAGGAGGCTGCAGGCAACAGCCTTGGGTGGTGGGAGCAGCCTACTTAGTGTAGTTTGATATTTTTAGGACTGATGCTGTACTCAGAAAAGGAGATGAAACTTCCTTCTGCTGTTTCTGTGATTTAGAATTTTAAGACAAATGGTACTTTAGTTAACTTATGCACCAAACATATATCTTGAGCCTCCACCAGGTTTGTGGTCTAGTGGTGGGGCCTAATGTCAGATAAGACAGGATTCCCACTCTCATAGGACGTTGTCTGATAGAAACAGCTGAGTAAATTAGCAGGGGGTTCTGAAGAAGTGAAAGGAGGCAGGTGTTTATGAGATATAAATACCGAAGAAGTACACCCAGGTCAGATAGGGCTGCAGGGAGGGTGCTACGGGCAGCCCCCAGTCATTGTAGAAGGAGCTTGGTGCATGCTGCATGTAGGGCCTGCCTGCAGCATGGAGAATGAGAGGGCGGCCAGAGGTGGGCTCCAGACCCTGATCAGATTTGCCTCTCCTGAACCAGAGACTTCACGGGGAATACTTTCTGCGGAATAGTAGGTGGAAGCCAAATGCATGATCTTGTGGAAGTGAACGTTAAAAAACCGTCTTTAGGTGGGGTATGCCTGCAGCCCAGCCACTCTGCAGGCCGGGGTGGGACTGGAGCTAGGGGTTCGAGTCCGGCCTTAGCAACATAGCTCGCATCTCTAAGAAAAATAATCAGGCCGGCACAGTGGCTCACGTTTGTAATCCCAGCACTTTGGGAGGCCGAGGTGGGAGGATCACTTGAGGCCATGAGTTTGAGACCAGCCTGGCCAACATGGGGACACCCCATCTTTACAAAAAACTAGAAATTTATCTGGGTGTGGTGGCTCGTGCCTGTGGTCCCAGTTACTTAGAGGGCTGAGGTGGGAGGATCATTTGGGCCAGGAGGTTGATTTTGCCGCTATGACCTAGCCTAGATGACAATGAGACCCCATCTCAAAAAGAAACTTCAACAAACCAGGATAAATTTATGCCAGTACAACAAAGGGTTAATATCCTTATCTTGTAAAGTGCACATGAGTATTCATGAGGAAAAGAACTAGTCTCTTGAAAGATAAGTAAAGAATTATCTACTTCCCTAACCATAAACATGCAAAATGTCATCTTCATTTCATAGTTGAAGGGCTTTTAATACAATTTATGTCATTGCTCATAAGAGCACTGTGAAAAACTTACACATTGCTTTTATCAGGTAAATTAGTACAAATTAGATGGGGGTCTCGTTTTGTTTTCCATGTTGATCTCGGACTCCGGGCCTCAAGTGATCCTCCTGCCTCAGCCTCCCATAGAGTTGGGATTACAAGCATGAGCCACTGCGCCTGCCCTCCTTTGACCTTTTAATTTCCCCTTAGAATAACTGTCCTAAATAAATACAGAAAAATGCAGGAAAGAGCATGGTGGACAATGCATTGCATCTTTAAAAACACATTTAGGTGCTTCCTGTATTCTCCTGCATCATGGCATACACTCTCAATTTTACGCGTTCTTCAGTGATGTTAACAAGAGCTTGTCACAGTGGGAAAAATACGGCATTGTTTTCAAGGAATTCTTTTTTAAAGAGACTTCTATGAGAATGGATGCCCTTGTTTCTCGTTGCAGGAATAAGCACATCATGATTGACTTGGGGACTGGCAACAACAACAAGATTAACTGGGCCATGGAGGACAAGCAGGAGATGGTGGACATCATCGAGACGGTGTACCGCGGGGCCCGCAAAGGCCGCGGCCTGGTGGTGTCCCCCAAGGACTACTCCACCAAGTACCGCTACTGAGGCGCCCTCAGTCCGCGCGGATGAATGTCGTGGAGCCCTTTTTGTGTGGAAACGTTTTAAGCTATTTAAAGCCTTTGGAAAATACAGGAAGCTCCAGGGCTGGAGGACCTCTGAGATGGAATTGATTACATGGTCTTAACTCACCGAAATAAACAAGCACGTGGTGAGAGGAGCAGGCCTACTTGTTTGTTCTCAGGAAACTTAATGAATAGATTACTGATTTTCCTAGTCAAAGTTAATTCTTACCCTTGGAGTAAAACGAAGGTGTTTATCCTGTGAGCCTGTGCGTTTCGCATACTTGGTTGGTTTGCTGGGGCTGCAGTGACAGCATATGCCGCGAGCTGGGCTTTAACAGAGATGTAGCTCTCACAGCTTTGCAGGCGGGGGGGTCGCTGCTGAGGCCGTGAGGGGAATCTGCTCAGGCCTGTCCCTGGCTTCTGGGGGCTGCTGGTGGTCTTTTCAGTTCCTTGGTGTGTGGATACTTCGCCCCATCTCTGCCTTCACCTGTGTCCTCCCTGTGTGGGTGCTGGTGTCCAAAATTTCCCCTTTTCGTAATGACACCAGCTGTGTTGGATTGGGGCCCACCCTGCTCCAGCATGGCCTAATCTTAACTAATTACATTTGCAAGGATCTTATGTCCACAAAAGTCACAGTCTGAGGTGCTGGGGGTTAGGACTTCAATATATAAATGTTGCCGTTACACAATTCAATCCATGACAGAATCCAAAGGTTTACTCTGGTTATAAAAACAGTACAATAAAATATTGTTTATAGCCTTCCCTGTAAGGAATAGGAGAGCTATTTTTTATTCTTCCCAAGATTGTATTTGATGTAAACATATTTTCTGTAGAAGCCATGGCCCTTCAGTTCACATAGTTAGAAAATTTCCTTATTGGCCAAGGCACGGTGGCTCACACCTGTAATCCCAGCACTTTGGGAGGCCGAGGTGGGCAGATCACGAAGTCAGGAGTTCGAGACCAGCCTGGCCAACATGGTGAAATCCCGTCTCTACTAAAAATACAAAAATTAGCTGGGCATGGTGGCGCGTGCCTGTAATCCCAGCTACTTGGAAGGCTGAGGCAGGAGAATTGCTTGAACCCGGGAGGTGGAGGTTTCAGTGAGCCGAGATCACACCACTGCACTCCAGCCTGGGCAACAGAGCAAGACTCCGTCTCAAAAAAAGAAAAGAAAATGTCCTTATTACAGTCTCAGGTTTCTCTTGCCCTCTGTCATCCTAGCAGTGTGGATGGTTGGTTGGGATCTTCGTGTCCCGTCTCAGCACACTCGAGCTCTGAAGTGAAAGTGAGGAAGGGCAGGGATGGGGGCACTTGAGCACACCCTGGGCCCTCTGACCTCAGACCCAGGCTCTGCCCTCTGACCTCAGACCCAGGCTCTGCCCCACCAAGTGACCTTGGGCAGGGTACCTTCTCTGAGCTTCGTTTCCTCCTTGGTGAAGGCGGATAATAGTGTCTGCCCTGCACACAGATGTGGACGCAGAAGCACATGGTGCCTGCCGGGCACGGGAGTGGTGCACAGGGCTCACTGCTGTCGGGAGATTGATTGCTGTTGTGGAAACGGGAGGGTACTTACAGAATGAAGCACATTTTTTACATACACTACAAATGAGTGTGTGCTTTTTAAATGGATTTAAAATTCAAATGCAAATCTGCAGTTTAATCTCCCAAGTGCTGATTTTTCCATGTATAAAGTAGGAGAGTGTAACAACGTATCGGAGTGAGGGGCTAGGGAGAACGTGTATGTGACCTCGAGTACCTGGCACGTAACAGACACTCAGTATTACACTCCTGCTATTTCTCCAGAGCAGGTGAAACAGACGGCCAGGAAGCACACGAAGAGACACTCAACATCACTGCTTGTTAAGGAAGTGCAAATCAAAACCACAGTGAGACGCCACTTCACACCCACAAGTTCGGCTAGATACAAAAAGATCGCAACAAGCGTTTGCAAGGATGTAGAGAAACTGGAGCCCTCACACACTGCTGGTGGCAAAGTGGTAACACAGGCAGGCAGGTCGTCAAAAAGTTAAACATGGGCCGGGTACAGGTGTCTCAAACCTGTAATCCCAGCACTTTGGAAGGCTGAGACAGGCAGATTGCTTGAGCCCAGGAGTTCACGACCAGCCTGGGCAACCTGGTGAGACCCTGTCTCTACAAAAAATACAGAACAATTAGCTGGGCATGGTGGTGCGTGCCTGTGGGCCCAGCTACTCGGGGGGCTGAGGCAGGAGGATCACTTAAGCCCCAGAGGTCAAGGCTGCAGTAAGCCATGGTTGTGCCACTGCACTCCAGCCTGGGCAACTGAGCAAGACCCTGTCTCAAAAAAAAAAAAAAGATAAACATGGTGTTACCATTTGACCCAGCAGTTTCATACCCAGGAGAATTGAACGCATATGTCCACATAGAAACTCGTACACAGAAGCCAAAATGTGGAAACCCACGTGTCCATCAACAGATGAACGGTTAAACAAAATGTCCATCCATAGAACGGAATATTATTCAGTCATAAACAGAATGAAGTACTGACACATGCTACAATGCGGGTGAACATTGAAATCAGTAGGTTAAGTGAAAAGCCAGTTACTACATATTGTGCAATTCCATTTATACGGAATTTCTAGAATAGGCACATCCATAGAGACGGATTAGTGGTTGCTTAAGACTGGGAGGGAGGGGGAAATAGGAGGTGACAGCTAATGGGCAGTTTTATTTTTGATGTAATGAAAATGTGCTTACATAAGCCGAGCAGGCATAAAAAGAAAAAGTGCCCTAAGATTGTGATAATGGTACAATTCTGTCAATTGCATAATTGGTGGATGATGTGTGAATTATGTCTCTTACGATAACAGCTTTACTGGCGTTACCAGAAAAAGATAAAACAATTACATTCCACATTTGTAAGTTTATTGTATATTTATTGTAAATGTGTTGCATATTGTATTAGTTTGCCCAGGACTGCCATAACAAAATACTTCAGATTGGGTGGTTTAAACAACAGAAACTTGTCTTTTCACAGTTCTGTTTTCTGGAAGTCCCAGATCAAGGTGCCGCTCCGTGTGATTTTTGGGGAGGGCTCTCCTTGGCTTGCCGATGGCCTCCTTCTCTGGTGCAGGCACGGGGGGAGAGCAGGCGAGCCCCTGGCGTCTCTTCTCAGAAAGACGAATCCTGTTGGATGAGGGCCCCACCCTCAGGACCCATGTAACCTTAATGACTTCTGTAGAGGCCCCATCTCCAAATACAGACATGCTGCAGTTAGGTCTTCAGCTATTTAGGGAGACATAAACGTTCAGGCTGTAACTCCTATCAGGTGTATTAAGTATATTCACCCCTGATTTTAATAACGTTCTCACTGGTGCTTTGTGGCTGCAGTGCAGTTGAAATCATAATGATTTGGACTCTGTATTTCAAGTTTATCTCATTATGTACCTACTGTCTACCTTGCCCTGACCTAAGTGCTTTGCAAGCAATTTTCTTAAATCCTTACAACCACTTACCAGGTAGATATTTGGCAGAGAAGAAAACTGAAGCTTAGATTTCCCCAGGTTACAGCCAGCAACAGACGATAAGAATTTGAAACCTAGGCCTGCATGGCTGCCAAACCTTGCCTCGTCTGTGGCACTGTGGTGCTTTAATCAAGTTGGATATACTAGTGGCTCTCTGGGTACCTAGTGAATTCTATTTCCCATCTTCCCAGGATGGCTTCTAGGCAAAGTCCAGAAATTACTTGTGGCAGCTAATGCAGGTGACAAGCCCCTAGGTACAGAATAACCAAGTCCCCTAGAGAAACTGGCAACGTGTACACAAAGAAGTAGACAAGAATAGTGCAGCATTGTTTGGAAACAATATTAGTCAAATATAAAGTAAATCATCAGAGGACTATCAGGCAGCAGTTGGCGACTGACCTAGAGCGACACGTGTCGACATGAATCTCAGTACTGAACAAAAAAGCAAGGGGCAGAAGGCTACAGAGTATGGGGCCACTGACATACTGCTTTAAGACTTTCAGAATAAATGTCTGAAGGTTATGATGCCAGTGTGTCTGCAGGAAACTTGGTTAGGTGTCTGGGGGAAGACTGCCTCTGCTCTGAGCGCACGCAGAGAAGGGATGAGGACTTCAGTCCACCAGCAGAAGCAGAGCACTGCCATCTCTGCCTACCTGAACAGACCACACCCAAAAATTAAAATGCAGGGTGAATTCATGGCTCACCAGCTTTCTGACCTGGAGGTTCAGAGGATCCCTGGGGAAGCATCCGCGTGGGCACAGGTGGGGGGACCTGCTCAACGTGGGTGCTATTCTGCATCGTTTTTTTTTCTTTCTTTCTTTTTTTGAGATGTTGTCTCGCTCTGTCGCCCAGGCTGGAGTGCCGTGGCGCAGTCTCGGCTCACTGCAAGCTCTGCCTCCCGGGTTCACGGCATTCTCCCTCCCAGCAGCCTCCCGAGTAGCTGGGACCACAGGCGCCCGCCACCACACCCGGCTAATATTTTTTTTTGTATTTTTAGTAGAGACGGGGTTTCACCATTCACAGGATGGTCTCCATCTCCTGACCTCGTGATCCGCCCACCTCGGCCTCCCAAAGTGCTGGGATTACAGGCTGAGCCACTGCGCCTGGCCTCTGAATCATTTTTTCTATGTCATTTTTACTAATGGCTTTAAACATGCCTGTGATCCTAGCATTCTTTTGTGGCATGTTTACATTCAGCATCAGAAGCTGCGAGAATGCCTACAGTGCCCTGATGAGGTTCGGGTTGCACTGGGTGGCCTCAGATGCCCTGCAGAGGAGGCACTTTGGGAGGCTGAGGCGGGTGGATCACCTGAGGTCAGGAGTTCGAGACCAGCCTGGCCAATAAGGTGAAACTCCGTCTCTACTAAAAATACAAAAACTAGCTGGGTGTGGCCGGGTGTGGTGGCTCACGCCTGTAATCGCAGCACTGGGAGGTCAAGGTGGGTGGATCACCTGAGGTTGGGAGTTCGAGACCAGCCTGGCCAACATAGTGAAACCCCGTCTGTACTAAAATACAAAAATTAGCTGGGCGTGGTGGTGCATGTCTGTAGTTCCAGCTACCTGGGAGGCTGAGGCAGGAGAATGGCTTGAACCCGGGAGGTGGAGTTTGCAGTGAGCCAAGATCATGCCACTGCACTCCAGCCTGGGCGACAGAGCAAGACTCCACCTCAAAAAAAGAAAAGAGCATTTGGAAATTTATTATTCCTGAGCAGTTTTCATGCAGCACGGAGGCAGCAATTCCCATAGTGAACAAATATGGGATTGTATGTTTCAAGATGAAAGCAGTCAAAAGATACGAAAACGGTTGACATAGTTTGCTAATAACCTTACCATTTGTTCTTTAATAGAATTTTCAATGCCAGCTTGCACCATTAAGTCATTGACATTCTTCTGTAAGTCCTCAATGCGATTTCCCATTTCTTCCAGTACAGTGTTAAGGAGCTCTGCGTAGAGCTGGAGTCCAGAGCCGCCGAGGCACAGCCAGGATGTCCTCAGAGACTCCGCCTCTCATGGCACATGCAACTTTTGAAATGAGGGAATCAACGACAGGCCTAGTGTCCATGCAAATCAGCTTCTTTCCCTGAGTTTTCCTCAGTGTGTCTCTTTAACCTTTAAACCATGAGCTTAGAAAACGTGGCTCCCCTTGCTTGGACATGGATTTGGGGACAGGAGATTGGTATATTTTAGTCAAACTCTGGGTGTGTAAAAATAAATATAATGGAATTAACTCTTTTTTGTTTGTAGGGTCTTGCTCTTCCCCCAGGCTGGAGTGCCGTGGTGTGATCACAGCTCACTGCAGCCCTGAACTCCTGGGCTCAAGCGATCCTTCTGCCTCAGCCTCTTGAGTAGCTGGGACTATAGACTACCACCCAGCTGAAATTAACTAAAAAACTAACATTCATATGGTTTAATTTTATGTTTAAGACTCATTTTTGTCCTGTGGGAACCCATTTACAAAATCAAAAGTTGCAGGCACACAATATTTAAGGAATATATTTAATTGTGTAACATGAGCTCAAATTGGGCAAGTCTTGGGGCAATTGTGACCCTTAGCTAGATTTGCTCCAACTCCAAAAAAAATTCTATTCTCATTCTGTTTGATTTCATGTTTCTAAGACAAAACAGTGAGTTGGTGAAGTTAAACTAAACAAAACAAAGTTTGGGAGAGCCGTATCTGGGATCCTGTGCTTCAGTGTTATGCTCTGTGGGGTCTGTGGTCTAGGGTGCACTGTCCGGTTGGGAACTGATGGAAGCCCCACTGGGAAGTGTTACATGTTTGTGTTTTTGTCCTTTATACTTGCCGCACAAGACATCCTGTGTTGCCAGTCAAGCAGGAGGTAGAGCTTTTTTTTTTTTTTTTTGAGACGGAGTCTCGCTCTGTCACCCAGGCTGGAGTGCAGTGGCGCGATCTCGGCTCACTGCAAGCTCCGCCTCCCGGGTTCACACCATTCTCCTGCCTCAGCCTCCTGAGTAGTTGGGACTACAGGCGCCCACCACCATGCCGGGCTAATTTTTTGTATTTTTAGTAGAGACGGGGTTTCACTGTGTTAGTCAGGATGGTCTCAATCTCCTGACTTCGTGATCTGCCCACCTCGGCCTCCCAAAGTGCTGGGATTACAGGCGTGAGCCACTGCGCCCGGCCGGAGGTACAGCTTTTGCTATAGGTGAGGGGTAATTAACACATTAGGAAGCCACATAAAAGCACAGAAGTAAATACTGGGAAATCCTAAGTAAACTATTACCTACTACTAGCAGACCACAAAAAGATACTCCATGATAATCTACCAGTCCGAAAGAATCACAGCATTTGTTAAAGGTAGAAAAGGATATTTCTGAGGTTTAATGTTGCCGTCAGAGCTTGAAAATGTTCCTGAAGTTCCTGAAATAGATTTTCTGCCTGAAAAAATAAACCGTAAGACAATTGAATAAATATTTACTGTTGGCATATGAGTTTGTTTTTTCTTTTCTGACATGAAGTCTTTTGTTGCCCAGGCTGGAGTGCAATGGCGTGATCTCAGCTCACTACAACCTCCGCCTCCTGGATTCAAGTGATTCTCCCACCTCAGCCTCCAAGTAGCTGGGATTACAAGCGTGTGCCACCACGCCCAGCTAATGTTTATACTTTTAGTAGAGACGGAGTTTCACCATGTTGGCCAGGCTGGTCTTGAACTCATGGCCTCAGGTGATCTGCCCACCTTGACCTCCCAAAGTGCTGGGATCACAGGCATGAGCCACCACACCTGGCCCACGTATGACATTTTAAATATCATGGGATAAGGCCGGGCGTGGTGGCTCACGCCTGTAATCCCAGCACTTTGGGAGGCTGAGGCGGGCGAATCAGGAGGTCAGGAGATCGAGACCATCCTGGCAAACTAGGTGAAACCCCGTCTCTACTAAAAATACAAAAAATTAGCTGGGCGCAGTGGCGGGCGCCTGTGGTCCCAGCTACTCGGGAGGCTGAGGCAGGAGAATGGCGTGAACCCGGAAGGCGGGGCTTGCAGTGAGCTGATATTGCACCACTGCACTCCAGCCTGGGCGACAGAGTGAGAGTCCGTTTCAAAAAATAAAAATTAAAAAAATAAATATCATGAGATAAACCCATCCATAAATCTGTTGACTTCTGACAAAGGTGCTAAGGCCTTTGGATTCAGAGGGAAAGGAAAGTCTTTTCAACAAGCAGCGTGGGAATCATGAGGGCCACGTGCAGACGAGGCAGGGACCCATCCCCCTCCTCACACCACACACCATGAATGCAGGAGGATCACACACCTTGGCCCAGAGCCAAGGCCATAAAGCATGCAGAGGAGGACGCAGGAGAAAATCTCGTGACCCTGCGCGCCTCAAGAATTCTTATGAAATTACTTACCGGGTCATACAGAAATATCACCACTGCTACTGAAAGCGTTTCCTGTTTATATACTGCTTTGTAGTTTACAGACTGACGTCCCACACCATTCATGGTGTAATCTACTCCTCACCCTGCGACTGTATCCAGGGTGAGATGAGAACAGTGAGGCTGAGAAGCACAAAATTCTCCCAGCTGGGGGTTCAAGATCCCAGGGAGCCCCACGTACCATGGTGTGAATCTAGAATCCCGTCGACATAGGAGGAGGCCCCACCTCTGAACCATGCCAGGGCTTTCTACCTTTGTCAGGAAATTTACGTTAGGGTTTGCACAACGCCCAACACATTCCTTCAAATTCCAGGTCTCTTCCTCATAGCCAGTCCTCTTGTGGGCCTGGAACTCTTCGGCAAGTAGGAAGGCCCGGGGGGCGGGAGGATTTCCCGGAAGAGGCCGGAGCCCTGGGCGCTGCGACACTCGTGGGTCCCCTTTCGGGCACCCTTTGGCACAGTTGTTTCCCCACTGACCCCAACCTCAATGCCCCCCAGTACTGCAGGGCTCCCCCCGAGGACCGCAGGGTTCCCCCCTGCACCTCAGGCCCCCCCAGGACCGCAGGGTCCCCCAGGTCTTCAGGGGCCCCCCCAGGACCACAGGCCTCCCAGGCACTCAGGACTCCTCAGGACCACAGGAGTCCTCAGGATCGCAGGCCCCCCAGGACCTCAGGGCCCCACGAAGACCGCAGGGCACCCCCAGCACCGCAGGCTCCCCCCCCCAGGACCTCAAAACCCCCCAGAACCGCAGGGGCGCCCCCATCCAGAGAGAAGCAGGAGTGGGGGAGGGGCTCACCGCGTCCCGCAGCGCGCGCCCGCCGGGGGCTTCAGGGCCCCGCACGTCCATGTGGACCGCGGGCCGGGGGCGTCAGGGGGGGTCCCGTGGGCCGCGCGGACCCGGCGCGAGGTGCCGTCAGCTAAGCTCCGCGATTCCCGTATGGGCCGCCGGGAGGCCTCGGGCGGAGCGCGCTGCGTTCCAGGGCGGAGGCGGGGCCGGAGCAGAGAGGCGGGCGCTGCACCTGCAGGGACGCAATGTCACCGAGCGGCCGCCTCGGAGGACTGGTCCGCGCCCCCAGGCTCTGCGGCTTCCCGAGCCGAGCCGAGGCCCCGGGACGGCCTGGGCGGAGCCGCCTTACTCAAGAGGGCCCGTGGGCGCCACCGGCCACCTACACCCCCAAAATGCTCCGCACGGGCAATGCATGGGCCTCGGTCACCCCTGCTGCGTTTTTCAGAGACGGGGGCTCGCTCTGTGGCCCAGGCTGGGGTGCAGTGGCGACTATGGCTCCCCGCAGCCTCGACTTCTCGGGCCCAAGCGATCCTCCTGCCTCGGCCTGGCCGGTAGCTGGGACCACGGGCGCGCGCCACCAGGTCCGGCTAATCTTTTTTATGTTTTGTAGAGACGGGATCTTACTATGTTGCCCAGGCTGGTCTCGAATTCCTGGGCACAAGCGATCCTCCTGCCTCGGCCTCCCAAAGTGCTGGGACCGCAGGCCTGGGCCACCACGCCGGGCCTTCCCTGGCCTCTTTCACACCTGGGTTGTGGCTCGTCACCTTGTGGGTGACCTCCCAGGACGGTGTTTTAGGGTTACCAGTCTTGTTGCCGTGTCTGTGCCCCTGTGCAGCGCTGTGGGAACAGGGCTATGTCTGGTCACCCCAGCATCCCTAGGGCACAGCCCAGTGACCACACCTGGAAGCTCTGGTGTCTCCATGTGCGGATAAATAAAACACAGCCACCCAGCACCACCGCTGTGGCGTGGCGGTTCCCGCCAGGTTACTTCAGGGCGGATGTCTGTGGCCTGAACCCTAAAGGCCAGGCGGCGAGTCCAGGCCACGGTGCCCAGCGAGGAGCAGGTGTCCCTGAGAACCCAAACAGCCCGGAGGGGATGTGAGAACCACCACAGAGAGCAGGCCCATCACACAGACGGCGCAAAGAGGCAGAAAATTAGCTCAAAAGCAGCTTAGGGACAGAAGCACGCTCATCTCTAGAGTTGTCCTGCTGCCCACGAGTGCCCCACATGTGAGTCCTAATAAACTCACCTACTCACCAAGCTGGACTCCGCCCAGTCATTCTTTGGTCTCTCAGCAACTCCCACTTTAGGGTAAGGTTTTAAATGTGATTCTCGGTTTTTCTCATTACAACCGGTCATCAGGAAAACACAAACCAAAACCACAATGAGCTCCCACTGCAACCCACCAGCATGGCTAGAATCAGAGAGACAAACGTAAGTCCGAGAGGCGTATGGGGATTGTGGCCCCCCCCATGCAGCCGGTGGGCTGTGAAAGGCTGCAGTGCTGTGAAAAAGTCGGGTGGGTCCTCAGAAGTGAAGCAGTTTCCAGAGGGCCCAGCCGCGCCACCGCTAGGCATATACCGAAGGAAACCACAGCGCGAGTGCACCAAGTCTACTGCAGCATCAGTAATGCTCAAAAGGTGGAAACCACCCAAATGTCCACCCCCGATAAGTAGGTGACAAAATGCAGATGATAGAATATTCCTCAGCCACACAAAGGAGTGAGGCGCTGACGCACGCTACGAAGCAGGTGGGCCTCTGGAACAACGCTGGGTGGCAGAGGCCAGGCGTGAAGACCCTGAGTGGTAAGTCCATGGAGAGTTGGAACAGGCAAGGCCACGGAGACAGAAAGTTGACTGCTGTTGGTGGGGGCTGCAGGGACGAGGGACAGTGCGGAGAGATTTAGGAGGTCTGGGGTTTCTTTGTGGGGGGACAAAAATGTTCTAAAATTAGATCGTAAGAAGGTTTCACAACCCTGTAAATATACTCAAAACTGTTGAATTACGCCCTTTAAATGGGTGGATTTTGTGGTATGTGAATTACATTTCAATGAAGCTGTTAAAATTATTTTTTAAAAGCATGGCCATTTTGCCACTTTTTGTGTGCTTTTAGCATCCTCCTCTTTTTTTCTGTCTCTGAGAGAGGCTGAGATACAAACTTAGTTGTAGGGGCCAGTGTGGACGGCTGAGAAAGACGCGGTGTGGGTGGAAAGTGGCTGCTGTGCTGTGGCTCCCAGCCCACTCCCGGGACCATTCAGGCCTAAGGAATCCTGCCGGGCGGCTTCTGGCTTCTCAGGAAAGCCAGTGTGAGTGGCTGCTGAGGAGGAGGAGGAGGCAGGGCCAGAAGATGCCACAGTACAGGGTGGACGGCCTGCACCCAGGAAAGCCTGCCTGGCGTGGGGGGCAAGGAGTACAAGCCGGTGGTGTTTCCATCAGAAACACACCTCAGTGTCAAGAACCAGAAGTCACTCAAGCTAACTTAAGGGAAAAGCAGGAAATTACGCCTGTAGAGAGGAGGCAGACACAGTGGGCTGGCGTCAGCCCCTCCAAGCTCTTCAGAGGGCGCTCATCTCTGGAGGCGGGAGGAGATGGGCAGTGGTGCCCCACGGCAGGGCCACGACAGGGTTCCTCATCAGCCCACAGGCAGCTTTCCTAACCACAGACAGCTAAATGAGCAGGGAGCCAGTCAGACTGCCCTCCTTCCTCCCTTCCAGAAAATTCTAGAACGTCCACTCTTCCCTTACTCTGCAGGCACTGAGCTCCCGGAAGCTTTACTCCAGGGACAGCCCAGCATCAAGCTCATGGCTTCAGGGGACGGCTCCCTCGTGCTGGGGGCAGGCGCAGACCCAAGGGCTTTCGGTGTCTCCAGGGCGGGGCTGCTCCCTGGCTGCCGCTCCTCCCTTATTCAGGCGGAGCAGGGGCCACAGAGCTCTTGACAGCACTGAGCTCACCAGTGATAAAGCACTTCGGACAGCCGTGAAGGCAGACTGGCGTTGGGACTTTGGAGAGCTTGCCGGCACCCCGTGGAACCCGTTATCTTCAGATGTTGACTGGCTGACTCTGGGTGCAGGTTCAAGCTGGGCACCCTGTCCTCATGGGCTATGCGTTCCTAACCACAGACAGCTAAACGAGCAGGGAGCCCCACTGGCCCACACGAGCCTGGAACTGGCCCTGCAGAAGACGAGACGAGCCTGCCTCTGACCTGGGAACGCCTCTCTCCTCTCCAGCCGGCATCGGCCAGGCTCATATGGGGCCGTCCCTCCAGCCCTGGCTGCTTTTTCAGGTCAGGCTTCTTGGACAGCCCGAGTAGGACCACCCAGCATCGCTGCACACAGCAGCCTCAGGCCTCACCGAGATAGGCCGGGTGGTCTGCGGAGATGACAGGACTGCCTTTCTTTTTTCTGGGATTGGGTTTTGCTGTGTCACCCAGGCTGGAGTGCAGTGGTGCAATCATAGCTCACTGTAGCCTTGAACTGGGCTCAAGGGATCCTCCTGCCTCAGCCTCCCGAGTAGGTGGGACTACAGAGGCACGCCACCATGCCCGGCTACTATTTTTTATTATTTTTCTAGAGACAGGGATCTCCATATGTTGCCAGGGCTGGTCTCAAACTCCTGGGCTCAAGTGATCCTCCCACCTCGGCCCCCCCAAAGCGCTGGACTTACAGGCACGAGGCCACGCTGGCCAAGGACTGGCTTTCGAGCAAAGCTCTTCAGCTGGATCTGATGGAGACAACACAGTGAAGGGGTGGGTTGCCCCTCCACACCTGTGGGTGTTTCTCGTTAGGTGGAACGAGAGACTTGAAAAGAAAGACCCAGAGACAAAGTATAAACAAAAAGGGGGCCCAGGGGACCGGCGTTCAGCACACGGATCCACACTGGCACCGGCCTCTGAGTTCCCTTAGTATTTATTGATCATTATCGGCCGTGGCAGCAGGATAATAGGATAATAGTGGAGAGAAGGTCAGAAGGTAAATACGTGAACAAATGTCTCTGCATCATAAACAAGGTAAAGAAAAAGGTGCTGTGCTTTTGATGTGCATATACATAAACATCTCAATGCCTTAAGGAGCAGTATTGCTGCCAGCACGTCCCACCTCCAGCCCTAAGGCGGTTTTCCCCTATCTCAGTAGATGGAATATACAATCGGCTTTACACCGAGACATTCCATTGCCCAGGGACGAGCAGGAGACAGAAGCCTTCCTCTTATCTCAACCTCAAAGAGGCGTTCCTTCCTCTTTTACTAATCCTCCTCAGCACAGACCCTTTACGGGTGTCGGGCTGGGGGACGGTCAGGTCTTTCCCTTCCCACGAGGCCATATTTCAGACTATCACATGGGGAGAAACCTTGGACAATACCTGGCTTTCCCAGGCAGAGGTCCCTGCAGCCTTCCGCAGTGTTTTGTGTCTCTGAGTACTTGAGATTAGGGAGTGGTTTGAGGTTAGGGAGTGGTGATGACTCTTAACGAGCATGCTGCCTTCAAGCATTTGTTTAACAAAGCACACCCTGCACAGCCCTTAATCCATTTAACCCTGAGTTGACACAGCACGTGTTTCAGGGAGCACAGGGTTGGGGGTAGGGTTACAGATTAACAGCATCTCAAGGCAGAAGAATTTTTCTTAGTACAGAACAAAATGGCCCTCTGCTCAAATTCTACAATGCCAATATGGACTGCAGGTCTTCAAAGTGGTCTCCTCTACCTTATGAGCACAGCAAGAAAATGACGTGCATTCTCGATTTCACAGCTACTGGAGGAGTCATCGGCCAGATCGGCCTAGCAGTTGTTTCTTTTTGACCCGATAAAATTATGTTTAGAATAGCTCTCAGTTTTCCTGCTCATGTTTGGCTTAGGATAAATATAGAAATTGTGCCTTCCTCAGCATATGCTGCCTGGGTGGCGCATGAACTGACAAAAGAGAAACTGCCGAGTACTAGCCCAGGATGAATAATTGACCATGGGAATCTAAATATTAAAGAATATTAATGTGTATTCTGAAGTTACAGAAATTAGCCAGTGTTTCCCTGGTGTGAGGACAGACAATTGGGAAGAAAACAGTCTGGGTAAGACTGAAATAGCTAATTACGAGAGCGAAGATGCAGACTACAAGAGCAGAATGTAGACATGAAACAAAGCTTTAAATTAGAAAACCGAAGTTTTATTTTGGATAGCTGAAAACGTCCCAGTCCAACCAAGTGTAGGGTGCAGCTGTCTTTATGAAGCATGGGTGCCCATGGAGGTGCCCAGTTGCCCCTCGGATCCAGTGTGGATGGCCTTGTTTCTGAGGCCCTAAATCTAAGACGCTGCTGATTTTAGGGTGCACTGTTATTATCAGAAAGGGAGAAACGCTGCCAATTAAACGTTAAGTTCAGTTCTTATTTTATACTCATTAAAAGAGCTCTTTTATAATTATTGATGCTGGTTGATGGATACATGCCTTTCATTATGTTACTCTCTTTTGTGTTTGAAAAGTTTTATTTAAAAATTATATAAAAGGAGTTCTTTTGGGTATAGATTTGGGTATACAGATCTGAGTAGAGACTGTTGCTCCTTTCTTTTTTTGAGACAGGGTCTTGCTCTGTTGCCCAGGCTGGAGTGCAATGGCACAATTACAACTCACTGCAGCCTTGACCTCCTGGGCTCAGGTGATCCTCCCACCTCAGACCCCTGAGTAGCCGGGACTACAGATGCACACCACTGTACCCCACTAATTTTTGTATTTTTAGTAGAGATGGGGGGTCTCGCTATGTTGACCAGGCTGGTCTTGAACTCCTGAGCTCAAGGGATCCACCCACCTGAGCCTCCCAAAGTCTTGGGATTATAGGAGTGAGCCACCGCACCTGGCCCGCTCTGTTTTATTTATTCTAAAATAATTGCAATATTTTCATAAGTTTAATTTTCATTGTTAATGCAGTATCAACCAACTATTTTCTAATCCCATTAATTATTTACTATGCAATTCTGGTCCTGTTTGAGTAAGTGGTCTTTCCAAGAAGTCATGATTGTGGGTAATGAGGACCTCCTGTACCATGCAGCTTTTGTGGGTGTGAATTTTAAAACAGTGGCTCTCAAATATGGCTACACATCAGAACTTCTGGGGAAGGCTTAGAAGGCTTCCCTGACTGGCACAGTCCCCTTTATCAGTGCTCTGCGGGTGGGCCTGGGCACTTGAGCATTTGTGGTTTTAAAGCTGCCCAGGGGTTTCGGTGTGTGACCGAGTGGCTTAAGCTGTGGAATATAGCTTTAGACCTGTGGTAGGGAGGGCAGCACAATGGAAGTATTTTACATCAGAAAAGTCCCAGCTCCTCCCACTGTCCCTTGTGACATTTTGTCCACAAGCTGTAATCACCCAGTACATTGTTACTTTATGGCTTTTAACAGATCAATTAAGAATAACGAGGTTGGCCGGGCGCGGTGGCTCACACCTGTAATCCCAGCACTTTGGTAGGCCGAGGCGGGCAGATCATGAGGTCAGGAGATCAAGACCATCCTGGCTAACACAGTGAAACCCCGTCTCTACTAAAAATACAAAAGATTAGCTGGGCATGGTGGTGGGCGCCTGTAGTCCCAGCTACTCGGGAGGCTGAGGCAGAAGAATGGCCTGAACCCGGGAGGCGGAGCTTGCAGTGAGCTGAGATCGCGCCACTGCACTCCAGCCTGGGCAACAGAGCAAGACTCCGCCTCAAAAAAAAAAAAGAATAACGAGGTGGTTCACGTGTATAATCCCAGCACTCTGCGAGACTGAGATGGGTGGATTACCTGAGAACAGGAGTTCGAGACCAGCCGGGCGAACATGGCGAAACCCCGTCTCTACTAAAAATACAAAAAATTATAGGCCGGGCACGGTGGCTCACGCCTGTAATCCCAGCACTTTGGGAGGCCAAGGTGGGCAGGTCACGAGGTCAGGAGATCGAGACCATCCTGGCTAACACAGTGAAATCCCATCTCTACTAAAAATACAAAAATTAGCTGGGTGTGGTGGCAGGCGCCTGTAGTTCCAGCACCTGAGAGGCTGAGGCAGGAGAATGGCGTGAACCCGGGAGGCGGAGCTTGCAGTTAGCTGATATTGCACCACTGCACTCCAGCCTGGGTGACAGAGCGAGACTCTGTCTCAAAAAAAAAAAAAAAAAAAAAAAAAATTAGCTGGGCATGGTGGCATGTCCTTGTAAGCCAAGCTACTCAGGAAGCTGAGGCAGAATTGCTTGAACCTGGGAGGCGGAGGTTGCAGTGAGCTGAGATTGCGCCATTGCACTCCATCCTGGGCAACAAGAGCAAAACTCTGTCTCAAAAAAAAAAAAAAAAGAAAGAAAAAAAAGAAAAATGAGAGACATTAATTCTCTTCATTTATTCTGCCTCTGATGCTTTTCCTTTCCTGATGTAGATCTAAGCTTCTGACCTGTATCATCTTCCTTGTCTCTTCTCTAACATTTCTCACAGGGCAGGTCTACCGGCAATACATTCCCTCAGTTTTTGTTTTTCTGAAAAAGTCTTTATTTTTCCTGCACCTTAAGGATACTTTTGCTATATGGAATTCTAGGTGGGCAGATTTTTTTTTTTCAACTGCAACACTTTAAGGATTTCACGGCCAGGCGCAGTGGCTCACGCCTGTAATCCCAGCACTTTGGGAGGCCGAGGCAGGCAGATCACGAGGTCAGGAGATCGAGACCATCCTGGCTAACACTGTGAAACCCCGTCTCTACTAAAAATACAAAAAAATTAGCCGGGCGTGGTGGCAGGTGCCTGTAGTCCCAGCTACTCGGGAGGCTGAGACAGGAGAATGGCGTGAACCCGGGAGGCGGAGCTTGTAGTGAGCCGAGATTGCGCCACTGCACTCCAGCCTGGACAACAGAGCGAGACTCTGTCAAAAAAAAAAAAAAAAAAAAAGATTTCACTCTACCCTTTTCTTATCTGCATGATTTCTAACAAGAAGTCCACTGTCATTTTTATTCATATTCCTCTTGTTAACTTAAAAAAATCACACAACACTGCATTTAGAAAGGGAGACTATTTCTTAAATAACTTGCAAGATAGACATCCCACAAGACCAGACACAGGCCTTTCAGAGGAGGAGAGGATGGGGCAGGAGCTTTATGCTGACTTGGTTGGCTAAACATACTTAACAGGTTACATGAGGAGCTATGAATATTCATGAAGGGGGTCTGGCCGTATGTATCATATCACCCATGTTCACTTTGGGGTGGAGATGTAACATTTAAGTGTATCACAGTCAGGCCCTATACATCAAAAGGTCTTTCTAAGACTCGAAGGCACTTGGTGCACAGAGTTTGTAAACCAGCCGGGACCAGCCATGGTCAGTGGTCTCTTACCAGGAGAGTTACTGAAATCTGTCTCTTGTCTTGTCAGAGGTGTAGCTGTGGCTGATGGACGAGGGTTCAGTCAGGCAGGTTTATTCAGTTTGAATGTGACAAGCCTAGGTGTGGTTTTTGTTTTGTTTTGCTTTATGTTTTTTGTTATTTGTCCTGATGGATGTTCTGTATGTTTCCTGGATCTATGGTTTGGTGTCTGTCATTAATTTGGGGACATTCTTGCCATTCCGCCATTTCTCCTGCCCCTTTTTCTCTTTCCTCCTTCCGATTCTCCCATTGTACCAATCGTATCCTTTGATGTTGTTCTTGGATGGTGTTTTCTGTTGGTGTAGTAGGCTGTTCTTGCATTGCTGTAAAGAAATACCTGAGACAGAGTAATTTATAAAGAGAAGAGATTTAATTGGCTCACCGTTCTTGCAGGCCATACCAGCATGGCACCAGCCTCTGCTCAGCTTCTTGGGGGCCTCAGGGAACTTTTACTCATGGCGGAAGGCAAAGTGGCAGCAGGCATTTCACACGGTAAAAGCAGGAGCGAGAGAGAGAGAGTGAGGGTGTGGGTAGGTGCCAGACACTTTAAAGAAAAACAGATCTCGGGCGGGCGCCGTGGCTCATGCCTATAATTGCAGCACTTTGGGAGGCCGAGGTGGGTGGATCAAGAGGTCAGGAGTTTGAGACCAGCCTGGTCAACATGGTGAAACCCCATCTCTACTAAAAATACAATAAATTAGCCAGGCATAGTGGTGCAAGCCTGTAATCCCAGCTACTTGGGAGACTGAGGCACAAGAATCACTTAAACCCAGGAGGTTGCAGTAAGCTGAGACTGTGCTGTGCCACTGCACTCCAGTCTGGGCAACAGAACGAGACTCCGTCTCAAAACAAATACAAAAACAAAAACAGATCTCACATGAACTCAGAGTGAGAGCTTACTCATCACAAGGGGATGAAGCGATGGTGCAAGCCATTCATGAGGAACCCGCCCCCACGATCCAAACATCCCCTGCCAAGCCCCACCTCCAAAACTGGTGATTATAACTCAACATGAGATTTGGTGGGGACACACGCTCAAACTAGATCAGTTGATTTTTTTTTTCATCCCCTTTTCTCCTTGAATTTCAGTTTGGGAAGTTTCTGTTGACTTATCTTCATATTCACTGATTCTTTCCTTCATTCTGTCTCGTTAACTAATGAGCATTCTTTATTTCTATTGTGTTTTTGACTTCTAGCATTTTTTTTTATTATTGTTTCCATCTTTCTGCTGACATCACCTATCTGGTCTTGCATGTTGTCTAATTTTTCTGCTAAAGCCGGTTTATCCAGGAGTTTCTGCTCTGGGTGAGCAGCTCTCAGGTGCTGTCTCTCCCTGGATGTGCCTGTCTCTTCAGAGCAGGGTGCCAGTTTGTCTGGCAGCCTTAGTTCTCTGATGGGCCCATGAAAGGCTGCCCTGCTATTCTTTGCTGTAAGGATGGGGGTGGTGACTGCCAAGCACGTCACATGACACCAGTTGAAGTTGCGGAACTTCTGAGCCAGGCTCCTAAAGTGAGACTTCCAATCCACCTTCCATACAGGTTTCCTTAAAAAATGGGGTGCGCGACCAGCAAGGTGGCTCACTCCTGTAATCCCAGCACTTTGGGAGGCCTAGGTGAGAGGATCCTTTGAAGCCAGGAGTTCAAAGACCAAACTGGCCAACATAGTGAGCTCCCCGTCTCTATAAAATAAATAAATAAAATAAAAAGAAATAGGCTGAGTGAGAAACAGTGGCTCCAATCTTCCTCTGATGTCCCAGCTCTCAGAACAAAGTTGCTTTGTTTGCTTTTCCTTTTATAAGCACCATGTGTTAGGCAACTTCTTAAGTGGTTCCCTGAGGTATTCATGCTCCTACGTGACACCTTAATCTGCACCGGGCCAACCCAGTGACCTGTTTCTCATGAGCAGAGCCTGGAAAGCATGAGGCACAGCTCTGCTTCCTCTGTGTCACAGCTCTGATCTTGTCAGTCACTCATTGGCTCCTGCAACCACAGCTCTGATCTTGTCAGTCACTCATTGGCTCCTGCAACAAATGACCACAGCTAAGTGGCTTTTACAACAGCAGAAGTTTATTCCTTCACAGCTCTGGAGGCCAGAAGTCCAAAATCACTTTTAATGTGCTGAAATCAAGGCATTGGCAGGGCCAGGCTCCCTCGCATGGCTCCTGGGGAGAATCTGCTCCTTGTTTCTGGGGCCTCTGGTGGCTCCGGCGTTACTTGGCTTGTGACTGCATCACGTCCATTTTCAAGGCCCCATCTTCATCTCTGCTCCATCTTCCCGTGGCCCTCTCTTCTGTGTGGCACCAAATTTCCTTCTGCCTCCCTCTTACAAAGATGCATGTGGCCGGGCACGCTGGCTCATGCCTGTCATCCCAGCACTTTGAGAGGCCAAGGCGGGAGGATCGCTTGAGGCCAGGAGTTCAAGACCAGCCTGGCCAACACAGAGACCCTGTCTCTGTTGTATTTATTTATTTTTGAGATAGGGTCTCACTTTGTCACCTAGGCTAGAGTGCAGTGGTGCGATCCTGGCTCACTGCTGCCTCAACCTCCTGGCCTCAAGCAATCCTTCCACCTCAGGAGTAGCTGGGACTACAGGTGCACACTACCATGCCCAGATAATTTTTCTATCTTTTGTACAGACGAGGTCTCACCATGTTGCTCAGGCTGGTCTCGAACTCCTGGGCTCAAGAGATTTACCTGCCTCAGGCTCCCAAAGTGCTGGGATTATAGGCGTGAGCCACAGTGTTTAGGGCCCACCTGGATAATCCAGGACAATCTCTCTATCTCAAGATCCTTAATGACATTAGAAAAAAAATTGTTTTCCCATATGAGGTAATATTTACAGGTTGCCTGGATTAGGACTTGATGGCTTTATAAGGGCCATTTTCCAGCCGTGCATGGCTTGGTCGGCTTCTCTTGTTTGCAGAAAGCTATGTGACAAGCGCAGCACCTGCAATGAGCTGTGATTGGCTGATGTAGACTGGGGGTGGGGGCTCGGACCCCCGGCAGGTGGTGTTCGAAAAGGTACAAACTCACTCTGCAGTCATCAACTCACCTTTCGGGGTCCCTCTGAGGCGTGAGGCCTGTGGGGTGACGTCCGAGCATGCCAGATTTCGTCCACTGAGCCGGGCTCCTGGAGGCCCCGTGCACAGATGCAGCTCTAGGCCCCAGGCTGCGGGCACAATTTGCCCCATGCCTCCACAGCCTCTGGATTTAAGATAACCGAGGATAGCGTCTGGGACCCCAGTGCTCCAGTGAGGGTCAAGGAGGTCCGGAGCTTACTCCAACCTCCAGGGCAGAGAGGACAGATGATCCCAAAGGCTGCTGGGCTCAGGGTAGGGCGCGGCTGAGCAGGGGCAGCTGCTTTTTCTCTCCCAGGCTTCCTGCTGTGCCTTTTACTCACCTCTACGTTCCGGGTGCTGGGGCTCCGCAGCGCTGGCTCTAAAGAACTCCCAACGCCAGCCTGGGGGCGCAAGGCAGGAGCGCCCTGTTTCCTCGATTGTTGGGGATTTGCTCCTAGTTAGGTGGTGACTGTCCTTATGATCCCCGATAAAACCAGCCGGGCAGGGGGCCGGGATCGTGGAGAAGAGGCCGCGGCTGGCGGGGAAGCAACCCTCAGCGTGGACCCCTCAACCTCGCGGCTCGCCCCTTACCCGTGCACCCCTCGCCTCACACCCCCGCGCCCCTCACCCTTCACCCGCCCGCCCCTCACCCTACACACACCCGCCCATCACCCGCGCGCCCATCACCCCTCACCCAGGCGCCCCTCACCCTTCACTCGCGCATCACTCACCCCTCACCCCTCACCCACGCTCCCCCCACCCTTCACCCGCGCGCCCCTCATCCACGCGCCCCTCACCCCTCACCCGCGCACCCCTCACCCCTCACCCTTCACCCTTCACCCGCGCGCCCCTCATCCACGCGCCCCTCGCCCTCAGTCCTCACCCGCGCGGGCCAAGAGGGTCCTGGGCGAGGGCAGCTCCCCGCGGGCGGGTGTGGGGGTCGGAGTTGGCTTGGCATGCGAGGCCGGCAGCAGGGCTTCACGCACGCCTGGCCCCCGGGTCTGTCTTGAGGCTCAGGAGCTGCCTTTTCTGCAAATAGGCGCCCAACGGTTCAGCCCGGAGAACTACACGGGGATGGGGAGAGGCCGCCCCGCGTTTCTGCAGCGACAGCGACCATGGCCGCAACCACGATGATGACAATGGCCACGGTGACGGCCGCGCGTCCAGCCGGCCCCCCGGTGACGGCCCCGGCGCATCTGCTCGTGGGGCACTTGCATCGGAGCGGAGACCCGCGGGGGGCGCTCCGTTTCCCGAGACCCCGGCCGCCTCCGGGCGCTGCAAACTCCGAGCCGGGTCCCCGGGTCTCCTGGGTCAGGACAGAGCTGGACGAGACTCGTCCCCGGGCGGCCCGCATTCAGGACACGCGTGAGGGGGGCGTCCGGACCCTGCGCCCCCGGCCCTCCAGGACGACGCCCTCCGCTTGGATGGCCGCGCGCCGGGACAGCTGGAGACGGGTTGACGTGGGCGCCAGGCCTGAGGGACCGGCCCCGCCCGGCTGGTATTTCCCGACCGGGCGGGAGGAGCCACGCGCCCCCACCGCCCCGACAGCCCCGGCTCCCGGCCCCGCCTGGGCCCGCCCTGCCCAGCGCGCTCTAGGACACCGCGGCGCCTCCTCACAGCTCCCGCGTGGGCGGGGCCCGGCATTGTGACGTCACGGGGCGGGGTTTCCCGGCGCCTGAGCGGACTGACGCCGAGACGCGCGCGGGTAAGCGGCGCGGGGACGCGGGGCGCTGGGCGCGGGGCTGGGGGCGCAGGTAAGGAGCGCGGGGGCGGCGCGGGGTCCTCGGGGGGGCGGCCTAGGGCGGCCGAGGACGCAGGGCCGGGGCAGTTGGTCGCGGCCTCCAGTCCCCTGGCTTGGTCCTGTGGGGTCCTCGGCCCGGCACCTCCTCCCGCGAGCCGTGCGCCCCCATCCTGGGCCTGCGCCCCCTTCCCCCGAGCCGTGCGCCCCCATGCTAGGCCCTGTGACCCTCCCCCGAACCGTGCGCCCCGATCCTGGGCTCTGCGCCCCCTCCCCCACCCCATCCCGGGGCGCGCGTGGACCCCCGCCGGCTAAGCGCACCCGGGCGGTGACCCCAGGGGCTTCGCCCGTCCTCGACCCCGGCCCTGGGACCCCTCCCCAGCCCCCTCCGGGAGCGTCTCGGGACCCCCAGACACCCCCACGTCCCAGGCAGGGGCCGCGCCTCGCGCCCCCCGGGCCCCGGTCGCCCCCGCTCTGCCTCGGTTCCTGCGGCTGGCGCGGGTCGGGTCGGGTCCGTGCGCGCCGCCCCAGCCTCCCTGGGCGGAACTCGAGCAGCTCCCCGCTCCCCGCAGGCCCCGAGGCCGCAGGAGCGCGCGGAGCGGCGATGAGCAGGCGGCCGGTGGCCCGCGGGGCGCGGAGCCCGTGACAGCCTCGGCCAGGCGGGCGCTGCGATGGAGGCCGAGGGCCTGGACTGGCTCCTGGTGCCACTGCACCAGCTGGTGTCCTGGGGCGCGGCCGCGGCCATGGTCTTCGGAGGGGTGGTGCCCTACGTCCCGCAGTATCGGGACATTCGCAGGACGCAGAACGCCGACGGCTTCTCCACCTACGTGTGCCTGGTGCTGCTGGTGGCCAACATTTTGCGGATACTCTTCTGGTAAGTTGGGGGCTTGCTTTCCTGGGCTGCACCCGGAGAAGAGGGTTTCTCCTTTGGGGTTTCTGGTTGAGGCCGGGGGAGCAGCAGCGTCCACACCTCCCGGCCGGGCCAGCGTCCCACTCTGCCGTGGATGGGGTACGTGGCTGCAGGCAAGTCACTTCTTAGGGTGAGATTATTTTTCCAGAAAAACGGTGGGGTTGGAGCACAGAATCTCAGAGAAAATCTCCAGATCCGCCTCCTCGCATAATGTTCCACATGGGTACTTAGCAGGGACCTCTCAGCTGGGCACTGGCCTAGGCCTGCCTGTGGAGAGGAGCCGTTCCTGCCCTCCTTTTTCATGTTGTATAGTTTTTCTTTGTTGTTTTGAGAGAGGGTCTTGCTCTGTGGTCCAGGCTGAAGTGCATGATGACATGACAGCTCACCGCAGTCTCCACGTTCCTGGGCTCAGGTGATCCTCCCATCTCAGCCTCCCGAGTAGCTGGGACCACAGGCGCACCACCACACCCGGCTAATTGTTTTTTTTTGTATTTTTTGTGGAGACAGGGGAGTTGGGGGGGGTTGTCTCACTTTGTTGCCCAGGCTGGTCTCGAACTCCTGGCCTCAAGCATCCCTCCCCACTGGGCCTCTGAAAGGGCTGGGATTACAAGCTGAGCCACGGTGCCTGGCCTGCCTTATTTAAATAGGAAGTCACTCTCTCTGGAGACTGTCTTGTTCCTCTCCCCAACTTCCTCTTTGTATTTGTATTAGGCTAAGGAAATTGAAATTAATTTTAACAGTTGTTGAAGCCAGACATAATTGGGAGGGTGAGTTTTCAGAGGAAATGAAGAGGTCTCACAGCTGCATTCTAAGGCCAAAAACGTCTGGAATTTTTCTTTCTTCCGGGTGATCCCAGCCTCTCTGTCCGGGCAGATTGGACGGTGTCTGCTGCTCTTCCTATGAAGAGGGCCTGGTGGAGGGGTGGAGAGGAGTCCAGGCTGCTGGTGTCAAGAACTCTGCTTCTGACTCTGGTCACTGAGTAATCACGCACCTGCTGCTTTGCCTGTTAGTTTTGTTTTGTTTTTTTTTTGAGACAGAGTCTCGCTCTGTCACCAGGCTGGAGTGCAGTGGTACAATCTCAGCTCACTGCAGCCTCTGCCTCCTGGGTTCAAGTGATTCTCCTGCCTCGGCCTCCTGAGTAGCTGGGACTACAGGTGCCTGCCACCATACCCAGGTAATTTTTGTATTTTTAGTAGAGACCAGGTTTCACCATGTTGACCAGGATGGTCTCGATCCCTTGACCTCATGATCCACCCACCTTGACCTCCCAAAGTGTTGGGATTACAGGCGTGAGCCACCGCGCCTGGCCCACCTGTTAGTTTTTAAGTCAACCTTATTGAGGTGTGATTTGCATTCCATGAAATACACCCCTTTCGTGTCCATTTGATGAGTTCTGATGCTGAGGTGTCCCGTGTTCATGAGCCGGGGTGTTCCCTGCTCCGTGGCCTTCATCCCAGCCCTGGCCCGGGGTGCTCCCTGCTCCGTGGCCTTCATCCCGGCCCTGGCCCGGGGTGCTCCCTGCTCCGTGGCCTTCATCCCGGCCCTGGCCCGGGGTGCTCCCTGCTCCGTGGCCTTCATCCCGGCCCTGGCCCGGGGTGCTCCCTGCTCCGTGGCCTTCATCCCGGCCCTGGCCCGGGGTGCTCCCTGCTCCGTGGCCTTCATCCCGGCCCTGGCCCGGGGTGCTCCCTGCTCCGTGGCCTTCATCCCGGCCCTGGCCCGGGGTGCTCCCTGCTCCGTGGCCTTCATCCCAGCCCTGGCCATGGGCAGCCATTGGTCCATGTGTCCCTGGGTGTTAGTTTTGCCCCTGCCAGGGATTTTTAGGTGAGCAAGTGGGTTGGCTGCCTCTTCCCCAGAGTTGTCTCTGAGGCAGGGAGGTTTGTCCCCTGCAACGACCTCGGAGGAGGATTTTGGGTCCCAGTCCCGTCTCGAGGTTTGTCTCTGGGCCAGGCTGCATCTGAGGGAGGTTCAGGGGTGCTCATTTTGGAGACTCCTTCCTTCTTTCCCATCGCCTGCTTTGGAGACGTGGCTAGCAGTGCTGCAGTGGCCTCAGTGAGCGTAAGGTTGACTGGAAGTAGGTTTCTAATTGTCTAATGCTGTTGTTTACTTTGAGTGCATGTTGTAGGGGTTGGGGAGACACTGGTCGGCAGGCCGCCTGCTACAGCCCCAGCTCACATGTGTGTGTTGTGAAGGAACACTGCACTCATCTTTGGGGTTATAGAATAAATTTTCTCCAAAATAATGGAGGAAAATTGCCTGAGAGTGGATAACCATATGGGAAAGAAGTTCCGCTTAGAGGTTTCCCTCCCCAGTATGCTCATAGTTCAAAGTTGCTAAAAGAAAATAAATTAGGTTGGGCACGGTGGCCCGCTCCTGTAATTCCAGCACTTTTGGAGGCTGGGGTGGGAGGATCACTTGAGGCCAGGAGTTCAAGACCAACCAATGCAACACAGCAAGACCCCGTCTCTACAAAAAATTGAAACATTAGCTTAGGTATGGGGGCATTACCTGTAGTCCTAGCTACTTGGGAGGCTGTGAAAGGAGGATCACTTAAGCCCAGGAATTCGAGGCTGCAGTGAGCTGTCCTCCAGTCTGGCCAACAGAGAGAGAGCCTGTCTCAAAAAAAGAAAGAAAAGAATCTATCTAATGTCCATCTAAGTATCTGGTTTGGAGAAGTCAGAGATTAACCCAGTTTCCTGGTGCCATCTTGTCATTGCCTCATGGCCTAACTGGCACTGACGTAGAGGTTTGAAGCTGGGACTGGGAGTTCTTGCTTACAGGCCTTGGAGAGACACTTGAGCTCTTTCTTTGTGGAGCACAGGGCAGCCTTCCAGGGAATTCTGAACTTTGTCCATGGGTCTCTTCATAGAATCAACATCCTGGGCTGTCCTGGTCATGCATGGCTTCTGTGACCACTGAGTGCACACGCAGGGCCCCAGTGTGTTCCAGAAGATGGTGGGATGAAAGCGGGGAGAGCAGAGGGCGCTCGTTCCTGCTGGGCGTCCCTCCAGCCTGAGGATGCGCCATCCCTGCACTCCACACAGCGAAGCCCACCTCCCTACCTACCACACATCCTCTTGTGCCCACCCGGTCCCCAGGTCCTGCTGTGCAGAGGGGGATGATGACCCCTTCTGTTTCTCTCTTGGGAGCCTCTTGTGACCCCCACTCCTGGCTTCCCCTCTCCAGGCTTTGTAGGTTCACAGCCCCTTTGATTTCATGGTTTGTAGGGCAGAGGATTTGTGCTTTAGCAGAAGTGACACGTGGGATGCATCACACACAACCCCAGCTCCACGCATGCGCACGCACACTCGGTGTTTGGGTTGGGGGTGGTGGGAGCAGGAGAGCAGAGGTGGGGCGGGGGCAGGCTCCGGTGAGAAGGGGCTGGGGTGGGGGCGGAGAGCAGAGGTGGGGCTGGGCTGGGCTGTGGTGAGAAGGGGCGGGAGACGGGGAGAGCAGAGGTGGGGCTGGGGCAGGCTCCAGTGAGAAGGGGCCGGGGTCCAGGCAGAAGGGGCTGGGGGGAGTGGGTGGGGGGGAAAGCAGAGGTGGGGCTGGGCTGGGCTCTGGTGAGAAGGGGCCGGGGTCTGCCAGCACAGTGGTGGAGTTAGAATCTTCACGCTTCCAAAGCTGTTGGGGCATGGTCCTCAGAGCTCCAGTCCCTCTGGGCAGCTCCCCGTTGGGGATTTGGGGTGCATGGCATATGGGGCTCTGCAGTCCTGCAGGGGCTGCTTTAACAGTACAAACCCAGGGATTCTGAAACATAGGTCACTCATGTTTTTGTGTCTTACAGTCCTTACTACCATTTTGCAAAACCAGCATTCAGCAGATCACACTCTGCGGAATGCCAACATTCAGGATTTGGCAGGTTGGTGCCAGAAGCCAGGAGAAGGGCTGAATGATGCCTCATAGCTGGCGTTTGCCGGCTGTGAGTATGTGGAGGAAAAGCGGAGAGGCCAGGCGGGGATCAGGCCACACTGGGCTGCAGGGCCCTGGGAGCCTCAGCTCCACCCACAGTAGCACCCAGGCTGGAGCACTCTTAGATGGAGGAATGAAAACATTGTATCAGAGAGGTCATAACATTTTGTTACTAAAGGTGATAGCTTTAGTGGTGCCTAAGAGTAGATACAAAGCTACAAAGCTTCTCTTCTGCTGGATTTTTTTTTTCTTTTAGACAAGAGTCTCGCTCTTGCCCAGGCTGGAGTGTAGTGGCACAATCTCGGCTCACTGCACCCACCGCCTCCTGGGTTCAAGCAGTTCCCTGCCTCAGCCTTCCAAATAGCTGGGATTACAGGCGCCCGCTGCCACGCCCAGCTAATTTTTGTATTTTTAGTAGAGATGGGGTTTCACCATATTGGCCAGGCTGGTCTTGAACTCCTGACCTCGTGATCCACCTGCCTTGGCCTCCCAAAGTGCTGGGATTACAGGTGTGAGCCACTGTGCCCAGCCCTGCTTGAGTTTTTCTGTGAGATTTTGGAACATGGAGAAGTTTTTCTGTGGGCCTGGTCAGTTATGGGGCACCCTCTCTACTGTCTCTCCCTGTGGATGGGCACCTGGGCATGATCACCTGCAGAGTCCACCTTAGACGAGGTATCTTGGTGCTTCCCGAGGAGCAGGCTCCTGCACCACACAGGTGGGCTGCCTGGCACCTGCCGTGAGAAGAGGCATGGGAGTCACGCCCTCCGGCAGGAGAGGAAAAGTGCTCTCCTGAGTTCATGGCCAGCACAGACTGTTATCACTAAAGGAAGAAAAAGTTAAGTTGAGAAGTAAATGTGGCATCTATTTTAATTAGCTTTTAAAATTACTAATGCTGCTGGATTCTGTTTCGTTTTCATTTTGTTCCTTGTGCATCTTTTGTGGAACACTGTGCTTTTTGAAATTTTGTGTTTTTCTTTGTCTTCACCCTAAAATTAGTTTACTATTCACCTCCGGGCACCCTCTCACTTCATTTTAAAAGGCCTCATTCTTTACTGTGCATATCGAGTTTCTCTAGATTTGATTTTTGATGTGTGGATTATGGGGAAGCTCAAACCTTGATTCACCCGCCTCCTCCTTCGTCTGGTCATTCATTGCTTCTGTTAAACATTTAAAAAAATGCAGGTGGCCTTTCACACAGAGTGGCCAAAATGGCTCACGTGCAGCCTCATTGCTGGAGGTGAACGTGGTGTGAAGTGGCCTCCGTGTGTCCCAGGGGACTGGCCTGTTTTAGATGCTTGCCCAGCGTCACCTCCTCAGCCTCAGGTCTCTGTGGGTGGGTTGACCGGCACCCAGGCCGCTTGGTAGGCAGTGGAGAACGGCCCTGGAAGTGACTGTGAGCTTGGCTGTATCCTCCAGCCTTGGGGGTTGCGATCTGTGCTTTATGGTGCAGAGGCTGAGGCCTGGAGGGGGCCGGTGTGGGGGCTGGAGCCAGCCTGTGGGCAGAGTGCCCGTGCCCCCTGCACTCCTGCTCCTGCAGTGTCCCTGCACCTCCGGCCTGTGCCTCAGGCCCAGAAAACCCTGTTCAAGCTGCCTCTTTGCTGCTGGCCGTCCTCTGTCCTTGGGCCCATCACCCTCCCTTCTTCTCTTTGCCTCTTAGTCTTGCCTTGTGTGTTTCTCAGAGGCTTCCTAGGGAAGCATCCAGTAAGGCAAGGGGATCATGGTGGCCCCTGCTGACCTGGGTGATATTCCTGGAGGTACAGCTTGTGTGCCTGCCTGCCTGGCCCCCTGTCCACCCTGGGCCAGTGCTGCTGACCTGGGTGAGATGCAGCTTGTCTGCTTGCCTGTCTGGCCCCCTGTCCACCCTGGGCTGGTGCTGCTGACCTGGGTGAGATGCAGCTTGTCTGCTTGCCTGTCTGGCCCCCTGTCCGCCCCAGGCCCAGGCTACTGTTTTCTCTGCCCTTCCCTCTGCTCCCTGAGTCTCTGTGACCTCAGGCAGCTGCTCCCTCTGCTGAAAAGCTCCCAGGAGACAGGGAAGGGCCTTGGTCTCTGAAGCCAGCACAGAGGGAATCAGCATGGCCACCCTCTGAGGACTGCATCCTGGCTCCCTGTCCTCCCAGGAGAACGTCTGTGGCTTTTTCCTGGTTGCTGTGGGAGCCTCACCTTCAAGTGGAACCTTCTTACCTGCTGGGCTGGCTCACCTGCTGAGGGGGCTACGGGGTTCCCCTTGTTCCTGCTCTGAGTTGATAAGGCAGTGCTGAGGGGGCTATGGGGTTCCCCCTGTTCCTGTTCTGTTGATAAGGAGGTGCTGAGGGGGCTGTGGGGTTCCCCCTGCTTCTGCTCTGTGTTGATAAGGGGGTGCTAAGGGGCCTATGGGATTCCCCCTGCTTCTGCTCTGAGTTGATAAGGGGGTGCTGAGGGAGCTGTGGGGTTCCCCCTTCTTCTGCTTCTTGTTAAGGGGGTGCTGCATGGGAGCTGGAGAGAGGTGGGGGCTGTGGTGGTTGTTGCTAGGTCTTCCAGTTTTTCAGAAGTTGGGAAATGAGGCTGTTATGTAGGATCTCCTGACTTTGACATGTTGGTGACCAGTTCAAGTTTTGAAAATTCCCTTCAGGCCAAACTGCAGGCTGATTGAGATTCCCGCGCTGGAACAGTCAGGGGTTGGGGCTTTCTATGAGTGCGTGCCACACAGCCCAGCCTTGGAGGTGGTGGCTCTGCAGGCACATGTCCCAGCTCTGTGGCGGCTCTGGGGAGGCAGAGACCGCAGGGAGGCAAGAGACTGCCAGTCATTGGCCTGTGGTTCTGCCCTGCAGAGGCTCCTAGCTGAGCTGAAGAGATGCTCAACCCTGGTCAAAAGTCAGCAAGAAGGCCTGGGAGCCTGCAGCTAGAGGAGCTCGGGGCCAGGGAGGCGTGGGGGCGGGGGTGGTGCAGAGCCTTGGCTGTCTTCTCTTCTGTGGGAGTGTGTGTGCATGTGGGAATTTCGCGTCTGGCCCACCTGCTGCTCTGCACACGATCCCCGCCTTCCCCAGGCAGGAAGCAGGGCTGCTGTGAGCTAGAAACTGGGCTTCTTGCCTGGTGGCAACCCGGAGGCTGCAGGGAGGGCCTGGGGCACCTGGGCTGAGCTGTGGGAGGGGACTCAGGGCCACTAGACCCGGGTACCAGTGCCTGGGCCACTGGTTCTGGGGAGCGCCAAATGTGCCGAGGGGTTCTGAGTCAGGCTGTATGGGGGTCTTACGGCCCCTCCCTGGAGCCCCACCCCACCTGGAGTCTGGGAGATGGGCAACAGGTGCCTGGTCACTGTGGTGTTTGCCAACTCCTGGGCTCCTTCCCCGGGATGCCGCTTGGGGCCTGGGAGAGGTGGAGTGGGTGGGCAGTCTTTCCTGCTGCAGGTTCGGGACTGGGAGAGGCGATGTGGGTGGGCCTGACACAGGGTCTCTCCGGCTGCAGGTTCAGGACTGGGAGGGGCGGCGTGGGTGGGCCTTCCTCCTGACCCAGGTGTCTCCTGCTGCAGGTTCGGGACTGGGAGAGGCGATGTGGGTGGGCCTCCCTCCTGACCCGGGTCTCTCCCGCTGCAGGTTCGGGACTGGGAGAAGTGGCATGGGTGGACCTCCCCCCTGACACCGCGTCTCTCCCGCAGGTTTGGGAGGCGCTTTGAGTCCCCGCTGCTGTGGCAGAGCGCCATCATGATCCTGACCATGCTGCTGATGCTGAAGCTGTGCACCGAGGTCCGTGTGGCCAACGAGCTCAACGCCAGGCGCCGCTCCTTTGCAGGTTGGTGGCCGGCGCTTCGGAATAAAGTCCCAGGGAATCAGGGCGTAGGTGACTCTGGTGAAACAAAAGCCACTCTAATCTGTCCTGATCCAAGCAGCTTTCATTTCACCAAGTGGTGCTGTTATCTCCAGCTGATAGCGTTTTCAGTATGTTAAATGACTTCAGTTAAACGGTTTATGACTTGAAGCAATTCAAGATAATAGTTTCTTCACTGGAAGTTGGGTGAGGCCTCAACACATCTTCACGGTTCCTCTTGGCTGTGAGCGCCATCCCAGACGCTTTCTGTGTCAGAACAAGAAGTGCTCACCTGTGCCTGGCCCATCAGGTCAGACGGTACCAGGTCAGGCGTTTCGTCTGTGTGCGTGGCCTGTACACAAAACACACCCTTTCAGTTCTGCTGTGACTCACGGGCTACCTTAGCCAGGGTCTTCCTCACAGACCTTGTTAAACAGACCCCGAGTCACCCCGCAGGGTCAGGCAGCCCCTTTATCCGGAGCACACTGCAGTGTTGACAGCTGGGCAGGACCAATTACATGCTCAGCACACCTGGCTCCTTAACCTTTGGCAGCTTAGAAAATAGAAGATACTTCTTCCAGTTTTTGCCTATTGCACAGTTTGTTCCAGTCTGAACTCTGTTTGAACATGCAGGCTGGCGGGCTTCTTGTGTGCAGGAGGGTTAAATCCTTCCTTTTGTTTTTCTTCTAATTACTAAATCTAAGACAGCACTCACTTTGGCTTTGAGAGAGAGATTGATCTCAGCCATCACTTGGAGAAGAGTATCTTCCCAGAGTTTAAGTTTGGGGCTTCTGTGGATTTGAGCTCTTGCCGGGGAGCTGTGTCCCTGTGTTTCTATTCCTGACCACTACTTCTTCCTGTTGGAGAGGATTCCCACCTCTGCCTTTTTGTCTGCTTCTGTTTCTAGACTGAGGTGACTGTGTGCTGCTTTCAGCCTCTGTAGAAACCAGACCAGCCTCCAGCCAGTGTGACCTGGGCCAGTTAGTGTCGTTGGGGCCACAGAGATGAGCTCCAGCGTCTTTTCTGCGGTGTTCTGTTCTTTCTCCCCATTCACGCCATTCTCCTCTCCTCTGAGTCTCTGCTCTGTTCCCTTCTATTGTGTTTTGGGTTTGAAATTACACCAGAGATGGTGCTGATGATACCACAGATCTTGCCTAGAAAGCAGGCTTTCAAGAACCGGCCGGATTCCCCGCATGAGGAGTTGCGGTTTTACATTTCTGCTTAGGTGACTCGGTCTTGCTCCCCGCAAGGCTTTTGCTCCTTCTCTGGACCTGAGCTCCTCATGGCGTGTTCCCTGCCCCTTTGAACCTCAGTATTTAACTTGGAACAAGAATGTTCTCACTGTGGGAGGGCCGGCTGGCCGAGAGAACGGTTTGTGCCTAAGATGCCCAGTGCGTTGCTGGGTGTTTCTGCTGTCCTCGGGCTCTGGACATGAGGCCAGACCTTGTGACCTTGCTGGCAGTGGCTTGATGCGAGGTCCCAGAGACGGCAGGTTGTGAGTGTCTAGGCAGAGCAGCCAGCGTGGGGTTTAATGTGAGTGTGTGTTGGAACACTGGGATACCCCTAGAAGCGGCATCGTAAGCTCCCCACCTGCATTCATTTTACCAGCAGGTGCAGGTTCAGGCTTGTCTCAGAGGAGAAGGGAGTGGGATGGTGGATGCCTGGCGTTCTGTGTCACTTCTTCCAAAGGAGTACTTCTCTTCTGGTTACCCAGGATGAGTTAAAAATGTGAGTCCCAGTTTCCAGAGCTAGGCCTGGAATCTGAATTTTAAACACCCTCTGTGGGTGTGCAGAATAATGGCCCCCGGAGACGTCCGTGCCCTGATCCTGGGAACCTGTGACGTGCCACTGTACATGGCAGAGAGACTCTTGAGGGGGCTGGTCCTGGATTATCCTGTGGCATAACCTAATCCCAGGGGTCCTCAGACGTGAACAAGGGCCGCAGAGGAGATGGTGAGGTGCTGGAGCTGAGGGCCTGGCTCTCTGCCATGGGTCGGCCGTCGCTTTACAGGCAGCAGAGCCCCCGACCACAGGGAGCTGAGTTCTGCCCGTGCTTGAATGGGTGGGAGACACAGCCTTGGTTTTAGTCCAGGAGACCACTGGGCCTCCGGCCTCCAGAATTAAGATAATCAGCCTGCATTGTGGCTGCCACGTTTGTGGTACCTTGTTACGGAGGCGATAGGAAGCTGGGGCACCCTTTCCTCAGGCCTGGAGTATTTGGGAAGCAGTCCAGGGCCACCACGAGGGGTAGGGGGCCAGGCTTCTGGGGTCAGCCTGGGTGACCTGTGCCTGCCCTCCCTCGGGGAGGACTGAGAACCAAGCTGCATGACTCCTGGGCCCCAAATGACCTCAAGTGGGACATCCACTCTTGAGCTCTGTGTCCTGGGGTGTAGCTGTGTGTGTTAAAGAATTCTCAAGATTTACCTCTGCAGCACTCTTAACATTGGAGTCCGGTTTGAGTTTATACATGTCCACGTCCCCTTGGTGGATGGGCCAGGCCTGTTCCTGCAGGGCGCCTTGGTGAAAGGTGTGGGCTCATGTCCTCTCTGCCTCATCTGCCAGGAGAGGGGAGGGCAAGGCAGGAACATCACTGGAGTTCAGACTGAAAGCTCTGGCTTCTGGCCGCCCGATCGGTAGCTCCTGCAGCACAGCCCTGTGCCAAGCAAGGTGGCCAGCCTTGTCTTCCTGTCAGCGGCGTCACCTTTAAGGGAAGGTTGTTGGCTCTGAACATGTTCTGTTTTTTTTTTAAGCTTTTAAGTTCAGGTACATGTGCAGGTTTGTTATATAGGTAAATTGCTTGTCACGGGGGTTTAGTGTATAGATTATTTCTCTAACTCCTGAACTCCTGACCTCAAGTGACCCACCCACCTTGGCCTCCCAAAGTGCTGGCATTACGGGCGTGACCCACGGCGCCCGGCCAGTGTGCAGATTATTTCATCACCCAGGTATTAAGCCTAGTACCCATTGGTTATTTTTCCTGGTCCTCTCCCTCCTCCTGCTCTCCAGCCCCCGACAGGCCCTAGTGGCTGTTGTTCCCCTCTGTGTGTCCATGTGTTCTCATCATTTAGCTCCCACTTACACGTGAGAACGTGCGGCATTTGGTCTTCTGTTCCCGTGTTAGTTTGCTAAGGATGATGGCCTCCAGCTCCATCCGTGCTCCTCTGAAGGATACGATCTTGTTCTCTTTTATGGCTGCATCGTATTCCGTGCTGTATACGTACCACATTTGCTTCATCCAGAAGAAAATCTAGATGATTTTCATTGATGGGCATTTAGGTTAATTCCAAGTCTTTGCTAGTGTGAATAGTGCTGCAGTGAACATACGTGTGTGTCTATAGTAGAATGATTTATATTCCTGGCGTTTATACCCAGTACCGGGATTGTTGGGTTGAATGGTATTTCTGGTCTTTGAGGAATCACCACACCATCTTCTGCAATGGTTGAGCTAATTTACACTCCCACCAACAGTATGTAAGTGTTCCTTTTTCTTCACAACCCCACCAGCATCTGTTATTTTTTTTTTTATTAATAGCCATTCTGACTGGTATGCGACGGCATCTCATTGTGGTTTTGATTTGTGTTTCTCTAATGATCAGTGACGTTGAGCTTTTTTTCATATGCTTGTTGGCCGCATGTATGTCTTCTTTTGAAAAGTGTTCATGTCCTTTGCCCACTTTTTAATGGGGTTATTCATTTTTTTCTTGTAAATTTAAGTTCCTTATAGTTGCTGGATATTAGACCTTTGTCAAATGCGTAGTTTGCAAAAATTTTCTCCCATCTGTAGGTTGTCTGTTTGCTCTGTTGATAGTTTCTTTTGCTATGCAGCAGCTCTTTAGTTTAATTAGCCCTTTGTCAATTATTGCTTTTGCCAGGTACATTCTTGAGCCTCACCCTGAGGGTGAGGACATGCCAAGGGGGACCATGGGCCTTGAGAGGCACAATTCTTGGCAGACCGATGAGGACATGAAAATAACTTATGAGGAAACGTTTGAATAGCTGCATTTCACTGTGCTCATGGATGGTCAGACGACCTAATGAAATAAAAGCGGAAATGTTTTCCAGCTATCTTTTATAGGGATTTTAAGTTTTGAAGGTCACAAATTCAGTTTGAAAGTTAATATAAAAGAAACATAAATGGTATTAAGAAAGAGTAGGTTACTTAAAAAATTAGATACATAATTTGTTGTCTGATTATAAAGAACAGTGCATGCTCATGGTAGACATTTGGGGAAGACAGAATATAAAGTAAAACAGCTTCTGGCCGGTCGCAGCGGCTCATGCCTGTAATCCCAGCACTTTGGGAGGCCGAGGTGGGCGGATCACGAGGTCGGGAGTTCGAGACCATCCTGGCCAACATGGTGAAACCCCGTCTCTACTAAAGATACAAAAAGTTAGCTGGGCGTGGTGGCGCGTGCCTGTAATCCCAGCTACTCAGAAGGCTGAGGTGGGAGAATCACTTGAACCCTGGAGCTGGAGGTTGCAGTGAGCCAAGATTGGGCCATTGCATTCCAGCCTGGGCCACAGGGCGAGACTCCATCTTAAAAAACAAAACAAAACAAAACAAAAAAACAGCCTCCACCCCACCCTCCAGAGGTGACTACTTTGAACCTCGTGGCATGCTTTCCAAGTCTCTTCCTTTTTTCTTCTACAGTCGCCTTTCACAAAATTGGCATAATTTTCAAAATTATGATCAGACTTTAAAAAGAAACCCTCATTCCACTGAGATGTTTTCCCAAGCCCTTTTCGCTGTGAGTCAGGGTCAGAGCCCCTCCCTGGAGGGAGATGTCCCACAGGGCCCCGAGTGCCCAGCCTGAGGAAGGCAGGGCTGGCATCAGCACGGTGCAACCCCTGGGTAGAGCTGAGCCTCTTCGGCCAGGCCATGGCTGACTGCGGTTGGGAGTGAGTGCACACCTGTCTCTCGTGTGCTGGGTTATTTCTTTTTACCTTTCACTTTGCATTATGGAGAATTTCAAGCGTTTACCAAGTAGGTAGGGTGGCATAAAGCCCCGAGGGTGATTGGACCCACAGTTGCATTCAGGTCTCCTTCCTGCAGGTTTTTCTTTTTTCTTTCTTTCTTTTTTTTTTTGAGACAGGGTCTCACTCTGTTGCCCAGGCTGGAGTGCAGTGGTGGTGTTATCAAAGCTCATTATCGCCTTGAATTCCTGGGTTCAAGCCAAGCGATCCTCCCACCTCAGCCTCCCAAAGCGTTGGGATTACAGGTGTGAGCCCCTGTGCCTGGCAGTATATACAATTTTGTTGTTTAAAAATCCGTGGGTTCTCCCTTAGCTCCTCTCAACTTTGCCCGTGGTCTGTATTGCGGCATCAGTGCCACCTGCATTTTTAACAAGATTGCTGAGTACTCCTGCAGGCTGAGTTTTGGGAAGCCCTGCAGTGGAGATGGCACTCCTGGTGTTTCCTCGTGTCTTTATGTCCCTGGGATGTGGACAAGGACAAGGTGTTCTGTCCTTGGCTCTTTCTGTGAAAGAGCATTTTAAAAAGATAGCGGACCCCGAGGCCCTATCGGATCCAGGTTTGGTTCTTGTGTTTCGCAGGATGGTTGCGTCGTTCCATCGGAGGTGCGTGTGGTCAGCGGCCACTGTGGGGCTCATGCTGAGGCCGTCAGCTCATCAGGGGCTGCAGGATGTTTGTTGTCTGTTAGCTGGAGCCCCTCTGCAGAGAAATGGGCGGGTACCCATTGTTCGGCTATCCACAGGTGTAATTTATAAAGGAAATGCGGGTCTCTTTACCAGTTTTCAGAGTTGGTTCCCTAGCATCTTGCCATGATGAGTGCATGTTTCTGAGTCATTCTGAACATATGAGTTGGACGTTTGGTGTGTTACTGGATTATTACGCTTGTTAACGCTCCAGTTCTTCCCTCTGGCCGGGGAGCCGCGTCAGATGCTGCTGGGCCCTTTCGACCCAGCATGAGGGGTCTCGCTTCTACACAGGATCCTGGTATAACAGGGTGCTCGTGTGGCGGCTACATCTCCTGCCCCAGACCTAGAATCCGTCGTTTCTCCAAGGAGCTCTGGTATCTGGGACACAGTGTTTGGAGACCACGGCCGAGGCATGTGTGAGGGTTGGCCTACAGGTTGATTTTTTGGCTTTTTCAGTGGATGGAGCTAGGGAGTTTTTTTTGGTGAGGTGAAATACTTCATGAGTGGACACCAATTCTTTCCATTTGACTTCAAACCTCCAGGCCTGGCCGTGTCGCTTAGCCTGAGCTCTGCCTCCCTTCTGCCCTCAAGGACCCCACAAATAATGGAATGTGGCATCCTCATGCCTCCCTTAGCCCTCTCTGTGCACGGCAGTCTGAGGGTCACCATGCCAGCGCCGGCCTCCCGGTTACTGAAAACGTTTGTTTTATTGGGGGTGGAGGTTTATATGCTCAGGATTGCACATCCTCAGGACACTTCCCGCTGGGAACGGAGGTCAGGTCGCTGCTGCATGTTACGTCACCAGGAAACAAACGCACCTTGTCAGGGGTGCACCAGCAACTGGATACACGGGGTCATTTGTTTCATTTTAAATATTGCTTTTATAAAGTTTAACTTTGTTTTATCATGTACTTTTTTGCTTTTAAGTTCCTCTTAGGGGTTATTTGAGAAATAATTGTCTGTGGCTCAAAGTCAGGTGGTTGAATTTACTTGAAATTTGTCCCAAATCTCAACACTCAGAGTTCCAGGCTGGAGGCCAGGGAGAGGGAGTGGCTGCTGGTTAGTCAAGGGTTTCTTTTTGGGGTGCTGAAGATGTCCTGAAATTAGATAGTGATGGTGTTTGCACAACTGTGGATATCCTAAAAACCATTGAATTGTACACTTTAAACAGGTGAGTTAGTTATAGTTCAAGAAAGCTGGAAAATGTGTTGTATGTAGGGGTCATGTGCCATCTTGCATGCATTTTCAGGGGTTTATTGAGATTCTTGGACGTCACATTAGGAATCCCTGTATCTGCCTGTGTACCTCCCATTGGGGGCTCGCCTGGGCCACTGTGATCATGTGCTCTTCCCTGGTCCCAGGCTGTCTGGCACCTCCCTGTCACTATCACCCCTGCACTCCCCATACACGCCGTACCGACAGGGTACAGTGCAAACCTTTCTTCATGTGCCAACAGCAGTGGTCTCCAGTCGTGACATGGACCAAAGTCCCAGGAAGCAGGTGATGGCCTCTGTGGCCCAGCCAGCCTCCTTCCTGCTGGCCATGTGGAACCATAACTTGTTGTGTCTCTCTTGTTCCAGTCTCTTTGGCTACTCCACAAGTTACCCCAAATCTTAGGACTTGGAAGGACAACAATTATTTTGCTTGTGAGTGCATTTTGGGCAGAGCTTGGCAAGAATAGCTGGTCTCTGCTGTCCTCAGTAGCATCTGGGGAGGCTCAAAGGCTAGGGCTGCAGCCCTTGAAGCTCATTCTCTTGCTTTTTCTCTCTCTCTCTCTCCCTCACTCGCTCTTTGGCATGGCTGGTGCTAGCCATCTATCTGCTGGGACCTCCACCCAGGCTCTGCTGGGACACCCACCAAGTCCTCCTCATGAGACCTGGGCTTCCTCACAACATGGCGGCCAGGTCCCAAGGGGGAGCTACCTGAGAAAGCAGGTGGAAGCTGTATCTTTTTTATGACCTAAGTCTTGGAAATCACAGCATTGCTTCTGTGGACTGGAGTGGTCACAAGCCCACCCATGATCAAGGGGAGAAGACACTGACACCACCTCCTGATGCCGAGTGTGGAGGAAAAGGAAAATGTTGCTGGGCCCTTTTTGGATCCTGAGTGCCTGGTCTGGAGGACGTGTTCAGCACAGATTTGTGGAAGTGTGTGACTGTTGAAAATGTTCCTGGCAGCTCTCTCAGCATCAAAACTCTGCATTCCGTCCTACACAAACGTGGATCTGATCACACTGCTTTCCGGGCAAGGAGCCTCAGGTAGCTTGACGCTGTGCCTAGGACACAGCCTGGTGTGGGATGTGACTCTGCAGCCTGAACCATGTCTTTTTCCCCAGCCTGCCGGCTGGCTGCCTCCCACCATTGCCTGTTCACAGTCACACCTGGATGTGAGAAGGGAAACAGTGTGGACTGAGCAGTCCTGCCTTGGGTGGTCCCTCCCTCCCACCCCTTGAGGATCTTGGTCTTTAGAAGAGGCGCCCGTGGAGAGGGATGTTGTGTAAATCAAAGCAACAGAGAGGACGAGCTGAGGGACCCATAGAATCCAAGAGGCAGGGCTGGGGGAGGCTGAGGGAGGAGAGAAGACTGCACTTTGTATGCTGCATTGGTTTATAAAACCCTCAAATTTGGTAGAAATATTGCAGTTCCTGCCTTGTGAGTGGAACAACACCCTAAGTCCAAGTAGCAGAGGGCAGAGGTCAGAGGTCACCTCGTATTTGCTTTTAGCTGTTCACTTGCAAAATTTCCATTTTAAGTCTACATTGCCTGGGGCAGGTAAACACAACCTTTGATCCTACTTCTGCTTTCTGATCCCAGGACTTATTTGAGTCTCTTGTTTATCAACTGTCTTCAATCCCAAACCCCATGGGGCTTCCCAGGAGCCACCTAGAGGCCACACTGTTTTCCAGGACCTTGGCTGCTGTCTTGTCCTGGGGCTGCGCAGATAGGGAGGTTGACTTATAACCTGTCATTGCCAGTGCTGGGCCCTGGAGGGTGCTGGGTCCCTGTCACATTGTCCCTGTGTCTGTGTTTGTGCAGAGGTGCTTGTCAAGTGCATGTGCGGAACCAGCTGTCCTTTTACAGCAGAGTGTACTCTGAAAACAGCTTTATCAGGCAGCCTTCTGAAGAGTTTTGACCTGGGGCAGCTATATTGCAGCCGCAGCTTGCATACAGATGAGTTTCTAGGAAAAGGGAAGCAGGATCTGCCTGGCTGCTTTCCATCAGCACAGCACGCTTGTGACGGGCTCCCATGCTGCCTTTCTCCCGAGAGATTAAATGGAAATGCGGTAACTTTCAATTTTTGGCTCAATTTTTCTCCCATTCTCCCCATTCACTTTTTTATGATATTGGAAGAGGTTAGGTTTGCAGAAAAATAGTTCAGAAAGTGGGTTTTCTAATGCACAAAAACCAAAATCTTGTGATCTTTCTATTCTGGTTTGTTTTTTTTTTTAAAGAAATGCAAAAAGTTCTGGGAACACAGCTGTTTACCCATGTTAAAACCAGTATGTTTCTGTCTTTTTCCCCTTTCTGTTTCTGTCTCCCTTTTTAATGTGTAGCTGCAGATAGCAAGGATGAAGAAGTCAAGGTTGCCCCCAGGCGGTCCTTCCTGGGTATGTACCCTGCGCGTGCACTGCCCGCAGCACGTTCCTTTTGCTTCATTCCTGCAGCTGTACTTCCTCCTGTTGTTGCTTCCATCTGTGCATGTGCGTGTGTCATCTTACCAAGTGTGGCCGAGTCTACAGCAAACTAATCAACTCCTAGCTCTGCTGTTTTCAAGCATGAAGTAGTTACTAGAAGCCTGTCCATGCTCTTCTGTGTGTGGGGAGATGGGGGCGGGAAGGGGAAGCGAGAGGGAGACAGGAAGGGAGGAGAAAAATTTAGAAGACAAATTTTGGACTTTGTTAAATTTATTCCAAAGTATTTTATCCTTTTTGATGCTATTGTAAATGGAATTGTTTTCTTAATTTCAGTTCTGCTGCTTCATTGCTACTTTATAGAAATGTAATTGATCATTGCATGTTGATCTTGTATCATGCAATTCTACTGAACTGGTTTGTTCTAAGAGTTGTTTAGTAGATTCTCTATATATGATTCTGTCATTTGCAAATATAGTTTTAATTCTTCCTTACCAATGTAGTTGCTTTTATTTCTTTTTATTGCTTATCCTGGTTATAAGCGGTGAGAGTGGATGTACCTATCTTATTCTTCATTTTAGTGAGAAAGCATTCCATCTTTCATCACTAAGTAGATGTTAGTTAATGGATTTTCCATAGTTGCCCTTCATTAGGTTAAGGCAGTTCCCTTTTATTCGAGTTTGTTGGGTGTTTTTATAATAAAAAAGTTTGCCAAATGCTTTTCATGTCTGTTGAGATGATCATGTGGGTTTTATTTTTTATTCTACTATGATGATGTACTACATTGATTGATTTTTGTGTGTTGAACCAACCTTGCATTCTTGGGATAAATCCATGTGGTCATGGTGTCTAACGCTTTTTATCTGTTGCTGGATTTTGTTTGCTAGTATTGTATTGGGGATTTTTTGTATCTGTATTTGTAAGACATAATGGTCTGTAGTTTTCTTGTGATGACTTTGTCTAGATTTAGTATTAGGATAATACTGGCCTTATAGAATAAGTTGGGAAATGTTCCCCTCCTTTTCTATCTTTTTAGAGTTTGCAAAGGGTTGACACTAATTTCTCTTTAAATATTTTTAGAGTTATCCAGTGAAGCCATCTGGGCTTGGGCTTTTCTTTGTGGGAAGTTTTAAAATTATGAATTCAATCTCTTGTTATAAGTCTATTCAGATTTTTTGTTTCTTTGTAAGTCAGTTTTGGTAGTTTGTATTGGAATTTTTCCATTTCACCCAACTTATCTAATTTGTTGACATATAATTTTTCTTAGTATTCCCTTATAATCCTTTGTATTTCTGGAAAGTCATTAGTAATGGTTCCTCTTTTATTCCTGACTTTAGTAATTTGATCCCCTCCTTTCCTTTCTTTTTTTGGTCAGTCTAGCTAAAAATTTGTCAATTTTTTGTTCTGGTCAAATAGCCAACTTTTTAAAAGGTGTTTCTTTTTCTTTTCTTTCTTTCTTTTTTTAACACAACACATCCACATTGCCCATCAAAGAACCAATTTTTGGTTTTGTTCATTTTCTTTATTGTTTTTCTATTCTGTGTTTTATTTCACTCCAATATTCTTTCATTCGTTATGCTTGCTTTGGGTTTAATTTACTCTTTTTCTTAAGGTGGAGGTTAGAACATTGATTTTTTTTCTTTCTTCCTTTTTAATGTAGTTATTGACAGCCATAATTTCTCTCTAAGCAGGTGCTTTACCTGGATCCTATACTTTGGTGTGTTGTGTTTTTGTTTTCATGCACCTAAAAGTATTTTAAAATTTACTCCAAGATTTCGTCTTTGACCCACTTATTAGGAATGTGTTAACTTCCACATATTTGTGAATATCCCAAAATGTCTTCTGTTATCGATTTCAAATTTATTTCCATTATAATTGTAGAATATACTCTGTATTATTCCAGTACTTCTATTTATTTATTTTTAATATTTGGAGACAGAATCTTGCTCTGTTGGCTGTGGTGTGATCTTGGCTCACTGCAACCTCTGCCTCCTGGGTTCAAGCAATTCCTGTGCCTCAGCCTCCCAAGTAGCTGGGACTATAGGTGTGTGCCACCGTCCCTGGCCAATTTTTTTTGTATTTTTTGTAGAGACAGGGTTTTCACCATGTTTACCAGGCTGGTCTCAAACTCCAGAGCTCAGGGCACCCACCCACCACAGCCTCCCAAAGAGCTAGGATTATAGGCATGAGCAACCACGCCCAGCCAGATTCCAGTACTTTTAAATAGAGGCACATCTTATGGCCTAGCATATGATCTGTCCTGGAGAATATTCAGTGTGCATTTTGCTGTGGTTGGGTGAAGGTGGAGGGTTGTCTGTTAGGTCAAGTCTACGATTTATTGTTCTTCTGTGTAGTTGTTACGTCCATTACTAAATGTGGGTGTGGACGTCTGTAACTATTTTTGAATTATCTTTTTCTCTTTTCACTTCTGTCAGTTTTTGTTTGATGTATTTTGGGGCACTGTTGTTTGTTAGGGACGTATATGCATATTTTCTCTTTTGACGTCTGTGTCTTCTGACGTTAGTGTTATCACATGCATGTCTCCTGTGGTTGCCATTTGATATATTCTTTCCATTGTTTTACTTTTAACTTTTTTATGTCTTTGAATTTAAAATGAGTCTTCTGTATACATATGATGGATCTTTAAAAAAAATCCATTCTGGCAATTCTGCCCTTTGATTTGATTATTTCATTCACACTTAATGTTATAATATGTTCAGATTTGCATCTGCTACTTTACTTTCTGGTTTCTGTATATCCCATGCCTTTTCCCCTTAGCTGGTGTTCCTTTACAGCTTTCTTTTGTATTAAGTAAATATTTTCTAATGTAACATTTTAATTTCTTTAAATAATGTTTTCTGAATTATCTTCTTAGTAGTTACTTGAAGGCTTACAATATTCATCTTAACTTATCAGAATCTACTTCAAATTTATACTAACTTAATTCCAGTGACAGGAACCTTACTCCTACATGGTTCGATTTCCTCCTCCCTTTTTAAATGGTATGATTATTATACATATTTTGTCTACATATATTACAACCTAACAATATATTTTTCTGATTGTTCCTTTATATACATTTTATGTCATTCAAGAACTTGAGAAAAGAAAGGAGAACAAACATATATTATGGAATTATTATATTAACCTTATTTACCATTTGTGGTTCCTTTCATTTCTTTCTGAGACTGAGTTACCATCTACAGTCATTTTCTTTCTCTAATACAGTTTTGATCCCATCTCATTTGTGCTATTAATATTATTGTCAAATATATTACATTTCTTTATGTTAAAGGCCCCCAAACAATACAATGCATATTGTTTCATGCAGTTACTTTTCAAGTCAACTAAGAGAGGAAAGGAGAAGACATGTGACCGATATCATCTTTTATAATAACTTACATCATTGTCTTTACCTGTACTCTTTTTTTATGTGGATTTGAATTGCGTCTGATGTTACTTGTTTTCAGCATGAAAAATTTGTTTTCTGTAAGGTCTGCCTACTAGCAACAGATTTTCTCAGTTCTTGTTTATCTGGGAATCTTTGTTTTCCCCTTATTTTTTAAAAAAAGTTTTACTAGATGTAAGAATCTTGGTTGATGATTTTTTTTTCTTTTCAGTGCTTTGAATATGTTATTCCACTGCCCTCTGGACTCCATTGTTTCTGATGAGAAGTCAGCTGTTAATCTTATTGGGGTTTCCTTGTAAGTGATAAATTATTTTTCTCTTGCTACTTTCAAGATTTTGTCTTTGTTTTTTGACATTCATCATTTAGACTGTGATGTGTCAGGGTGTGGATCTCTTTATCAGGCTTGCAATTTGTTGAGCTTCTTGGGTATGTGGATTAATGTTTTCATCATATTTGGGAAGTTTTCAAAAGTCATTATCTCCTTGAATTTTTTTTTCTGCTCCCCTCTCTCCTCTCCACAATCTCACCCATTCTGCATGTGCTGGTGCCCTTTCCTGTCATCCCACCTTTCTCTGAGACTGTGTTCTTTTTTCTTAATTCTGTTTTCTGTTTGTTCTTTAGGTTGCATAGTCTTTATTGATATTTCTTTGAATTCACTGATTCTTTTGCCAGCTCAGTCTATTGTTGAGCCCTTATAGTGAGTTTTAAAATTTTAGTTGTACTTTGCAATGCCAGAATTTCCACTTGGTTCTTTTTTTAGAATTTCTGTCTCTTTATTGATAACCTCTATGTGATCAGTTGTTGTCATCATATTTTCTTTTAATTCTTTATGCATGGATCCCTTTAGTTATTTGAACATATTTATAATAGCTATTTTAAAGTCTTCTTCTACTGAGTCCAACACCTGTGCCTCTTCAAAAGCAGTTTGTGTCCTGCTTATTATTTTTTTCCTGTGTGAACCACACTTTTCTGTTTCTTTGTATAACTCATTTTGTTTTCTTGTTGCAAGCTGGACATTTTAGGTAAACTATAGTAGCAGCTGTGGATACAGATTCCCCCACTTGGGGGAAGGATGACTTACTGTTTGCTTGTTTGTTTTGTGATTTGGCTGGACTAGTGCAGTCTCTGGACCTCTTCTCCCTCAGATGTGGTGGTTCTGGCTGGCTGTGACCCTCCCTGATCTTCCCGTTAAGCTTCTGGTGGTCAAACCAGCTGTTGGCCTCCACTCATTGATGGCTGCTGGCTGATTTGATGATGCCCTGGGGGATGTATTCCCCACAGCTGGGCAGGGTGGCCATTGGGGCCAGTGTTTGGTGGTGGTTCTGTTCCCAGGAGTGCTCCTCTTGGTTGTCCTTTCTGGTTCTGTTTGATAAACTTTGAGCTCATCATGGAGCTTCTAGCTCCTCTTAGTTGATGGCTGCCGAGGTCTCTGTTGTTTTTGTTAGCATCCTTACACTTGAACTTGTACCTGCTCTAAGTAGGGAGTCCCTCTAGGGAGAGCTACGGAGCTCTCTATCCTGATACCGCCATCCCCAGGACAGAACCTCTGGACCTCTGAGGGTGACAGCTCTGCTCTGAGTGCTGCATGGGAAGTGAGTTGTTGCCTCTGGTCTTCTTAGTTTGCCCCTGCTTGTGTGAAACCTCTGCCAGTGAGCAAGCTGAGGCAGGGACAAGGGATGCTCAGTGTCCTCTGCCCCTGCGCCATGGGTGGGGGCTGAGTGGAGGAAGGGAGCCTGGGCAGACAGGAGCTGAGCAGGCGATGAAGAGCTTGGGTGCCTGCCACTGCTGCAGTGGCACTGGGGGAGAGGGAGCCTGTCTTCTCGGTTGCCTGCTGGGAGTAGAGCTTTTGTCACATGGGGATGGGGAAGCAGGTTGTGGCCCAAGTGTCACGAAGTTGCTGTTCCTGCTGCCACTTAGGTGGTTTTCTTGGATAAGCGTTTCTCCATTCGCCGTGTGTCCCTAAGACACATTAGGGACTTTAAGTGGGTGCTGTTTGTAATGTTCACCAGTGGCAGTGATGTTGCTGGAGAGGGTCTGTGGAGAGCCTCGCACTGCTGTTCTGGAAGAGCCTACCGCCTCTGTTGTTTCTGACCTGGCTGAAACCCTGATGGCTGGAAGCATGAAGAAGGTTTCAGGCTGGCAGAGCAACGCTCTTGAGTTTCTGTTCAACGGCTGCATTGAGTAAACGCAGCAGCCAAGCATTCTCCATGGGGTGTGTCATGGAGGAACTCCTGGAACTGTCCTGAAGTCCTCTTTAGAAGTAGGTAGCCCAAAACTTTCATTTTAAAGTGACTTGGGGAAAACTGTTTATTCCAGTGCCATCTGGGCTGGGGCCTTTCTGGGCTGTTTCTGCTGTGTATGACGCTGTGTTTGTGTCCTGATTTCGGGCAGAAGCCGTTCAGGCTGGAGGGCCATGGCTCCCTTGGCCGCGGTGACAGCCCAGCCCCTCACCTCTCTCACCTGTCCACCGTTGGGTGCCCCACTGAGCAGACTCTGAGCAAATGAGGGGCCCAGAGATGTCAGTTAGGATAAAGGGGGGAAAAGGCTCCTGAAGATGAGAGGAGGCTGAGAGCAGGCAAGGCCGTTCTCCCAGGGCCTCCCTGGCTCTAGCTGAGGCGGCTGCAGGAATGTGTCTCAGCAGCTGTTAGGGCAGTGCGGCGGTGAGTGCTTGTCTGTCTGGGCAGCCTTGGGTTGGGACGCGGACGCCTGTCTCGGCAGTTGCTTGATTTGTCCTTGCCGAGTGGGAGGGTGTTTGTTTCCTGGGGTCCTCTTTGGAAGCTGGCACGGCTGGCCCTCCCGCTATGGCCCTAGACGTGCTCAGTCCCCACTCAGCCTGTCCCACTCACTGGGGTTGGGGCGGGGGCTCTGTCACTCCCCGAGGGTCTCTGATGTGGGTCTCTCTGCGTCATCCTCTGGCCCCAGCTGTGTCGTCTGCCTGTCCCTGTTGCCGCCTGCTGCACAGGTGGCAGGATTAGAGGGGTCAGCGAGGCCAGTGCCGGCCTCGAAGGCTAAGAAGGGCATTTATACTCATTCTGCAGCAGGTGGTGTGGCCGTCTTTGTTAAAATCCTTTTGCGTCCCTGATCCTTAGGATAAAGTAAAAGTGGGCCCTGGTGGCCTCGGGGGCCTCCTGTCTGTGCTCTCCCGACTGTAGCCTGTGCCCCCTCAGGTCCCTCCAGATGAGCCCCTGTGTGCCCACCCGGGGTCCTGCTGAGCCCTGCCTGCAGCTCCGGGCCTGGGCAGTGCCTGTTTGTTCCCCTCCCAGGTGGCCGGGCCGTTTCCAAGGACAGGCTCTGCCTGCTCAGCTGGAGTGGGGTGGAGAAGCAGACGCAGCAGGTGGGGCTGGGACCTGCCCTGAAGGGCAGCTTGCAGGAGGCCTGGTGAGCCTGGACCAGGGATTTGAAGGAAGTGAGAAGTTTTTTCGTTTTTTTGTTTTTTCCTGGAGAGTCGATTTGTATTTTTTAAAATACTGAAACAGTCACAGAGTTAAAGTGGGAGTATGATACAGTTTAGCTGCTGGGAATGGCCGTCACTCCAGGGAGCGCCAAAGTGCTTAAAAGAACAGTTTCTTTGCCAACACTTGTGGTCAGTAACCTGTAACAGAGCTACAACTAGGAAAATTAGAGTGGTGGTAGTCACTTATTTAAGAAGTCATTCAGGTAAGCAGCTGCACCGTCTGTACCCCTTAAGTAGCAAAGAAGCTGTTACAGTCTTCTGAAAACTATCACTGTGAGTGCTATAATTCTGAATGTAATGTTTCTTAATTAGAATTCATACAAGAATCATGAAAAAAAAAAAAAGAGCAATTTCCTCCCCTGCAGAATGTCCCTGAGCAGTGTGGCCCAGGAGGCTCCGTGGCCTGGTGAAAGGCACCCTGTGGCTCTGGGGTGGAGCTTGGCGTTACCGAGATGCCATTCACGTCCTGTGAGCGCCCATCGAGTGTGCGATCTGTGGGTCCCGAGGGTGCCTGCAGGGGTCTGATGTGCCCAGGTTCTTGTCGCATGGCAGTTCTCCGTTCAGTGTTCGAAACCAGTGCTGTGATGCCCTCCAGCCGTCCCAGTCCCAACAGGAAGCTCTCTGGCATTCTCTGTCCCTCTCATGTTTATTACTGGAAAGGGCTCCCCACCCAGACCCCAGGAAAGGACTCTTGGGTCTCGCACAAGAAAGAATTTGAGGTGAATCCATAAAGTGAAAGCAAGTTTATTAAGGAAGTAAAGGAATAAGAGAATGGCTACTTCATAGGCAGAGCAGCCCCAAAGGCTGCTGGTTGCCCATTTTTATGGTTATTTCTTGATGATATGCTAAACAAGGGGTGGATTATTCATGCCTCCCCTTTGTAGACCATATAGGGTAACTTCCTGATGTTGCCACAGCATCTGTAAACTGTCACGGTGCTGGTGGGAGTGTAGCAGTGAGGACGACCAGAGGTCACTCTTGTGGCCGTCTTGGTTTTGGTGGGTTTTGTCCGGCTTCTTTACTGCAAGCTGTTTTATCAGCAAGGTCTTTATGACCTGTATCTTGTGCCGACCTCCTGTCTCATCCTGTGATTAAGAATGCCTACAGTCTGGGGACGCAGCTCAGCGGGCCTCAGCCTCGTCTTAGCCAGCCCCTGTTCACAACGGAGTTGCTCTTGCTCCAATGCCTAGGACACGTTGGCCATCAGATCCTCTTACACCGGGCTCTCTCATGTGCTCCTGTAGACGTGAAAACATGACCTGATGAGAAATCGGATCTTCCTTACCCATTAGGAGACAGTCTCCTGGTGCACATTCCCCAAGTGGTAAAATTGCTTTTTAATCCAGGAGCAGTTGGACTGGAGCTGGTCTGTTCCCACAGGGCTCCCCATGGGGGGTGCTGGAAGAGATCTGTCTGTGAGTTGAGGGCAGCCACGCCCGTGCGACGGAAGCTTCTGAGGATCAGCTGTTCTCTGCTCAGTGCATGCCAGGGTGGGCCTCTGGTGAGCCCCCCAAGCCTGGAAACATTCGTTCAGCATTGAATGCCTCGTTTTCAAGCCTTATCTTTGGTGCCGCTCTCTAGAAACACATCTCGGGAAGTCACGGCGTGTGAGTCTGCACTGCCGGCTGTCAGCTGTTCTGTTGGCACCTTGCGTGACCACGGGTGTGCATCCTAATTGCGTTCTTGCCCTTTTGTTCTTGTTCTCAGAGCCCCTCCTCTCCCACAGCCACCTGCCCTCTTGGATTTCTGTCGGGCTCAGCAGTGCGGGGGCCTGGCTGCTTTGGAAAGGGGGGTGCCCTCCCCTCCCAGGTCCCTCGGAATAGGGCCAGCTCTTCTGGGAGGACTGCCAGGCGCCTCTCTCTTATTTGCGGATTTAAAAAACTATCAATGAAAATCTCCTGACACAGGAATCTCTCAGAAGTGCAGAAAATGTTCTTTTCCACCCGACAGATCAGGAGTCACCATGCCCACCAGGTGTCCCCCGTGTCCGCCGACTTCTCCTGACTGAACTTAGAGATCTCATTTCCCGCTGTCTGAGCCACCCCAGGTCAGCCTCAGCCAGCGTTTTCCTTACCCAGCTCCTCCCCGCCACCTGCTCCGATTCCCCAGCACATGTGAGCTGACAGCTAGTGGTAGATGGCTGCTAAATTTATTTCAAATTGTTCTGGATACAAATGACAGCACCTTAATTCCCAGACTTGCAGTTGAAGGAACTATTTTCAACTTCAGCATCAGAAAATGCTGGATAAGTATTTACTAATAAGTAATAAGTAGATACTTTTTAATAAAACAAGTAGATATGTCTGCATCTTTTGGTATAAGACAAGTCACATACATTAAAATTTTCTATTTCGTTATGCATTCAAATTAGAGAGATAATTTACATAACATTCAAATTAGAGATATAATTTACATAACAAAATTCACAATTTTATCACCATTTAAAAGTGCACAGTTCGGTGGTTTTTGGTGTATTTACAGAGTTGTGCAGCCATCACCACCGTCTCATTGGGGGGCCTTTCATCACCCCCAAAGAAACCCCTTCGAACCAGTTTCCTTCTTTTCCCCAAGTTCCGTCTTCCCCCAGCCCCGACGGCGGCTCGTCTGCTGTCTGTGCGCTCGCCTGTGCTGGACACTTCATGGGAACAGACTCATTAGCGTGTGGTTCCCGTGTCTGGCTTCTGTCACTTGGTGTCCTGTTTCAAGGTCCATCCGTGTTGTTGCATGAATCTGCCCTTTCTTCCTTTTTGTGGCTAATACTCCACCATGCACCAGGCCACATTCTGTTTGGAAATCTGCCCCCACCTGCACCCACGCATCTCAGCTGCCTCGCCTCGTGCCTCTCACCCTGCTGTCCCTCTGCCATCCTCGGGAGCCTCTCCGCCGGCCCGGGAATGGTAAATGCACGAATTGAGGGTGTTTGGGGTGTGCGGTTAAGCTCGCCAGTGCCTTTTTTTTTTTTTTTTGAGACCAGGTCCCACTCTGTCACCCAGGCTGCAGTGCAGTGGCACAGCCATGGCTCACTACAGCCTTGAACTCCTGGGCTCAAGGGATCCTCCTGCTTCAGCCTCCCAAGTAGCTGGGATCACAGGTGCGCACCACCACACCCTGCTAATTTTTTATTTTTTTTTGTAAAGATGGAATCTCATGATGTTCAAGACCTCCTGGACTCAAGTGATTCTCCCACCTCAACCTCCCAAGGTGCTGGGATGACAGGTGTGAGCCACTGCGCCTGGCCATGTTTTAGATTTCGATGGAGTCCAGTTTATCTTTTATTCTTCTTTTGTTGCCTGTGCTTTTGGTTTTACAGCTAAAAATTCATTGACAAATCCAATGTCTTGAAGTGTTTCCTCATGTTTTCTTCTGAGAGTTTTAGTTTCAGGTCTTATTTTTAGGTTTTTGATCCATTTTGAGTTAAATTTCGTATATGGTATAAGGTAAGCATCCAGGTTCATTCTTCTCTCAGAAACTGTTTAGTGAGGATTTTCTGTTAGTCATTTGCCAATTGACTCCTTCCTGGGGAAACTAAAATAGGTCTCCCAGAGATGGACCTTAGACCTGGTTTTCCCAAGTCCCTTAAACCCTCACCTGGCATCCTGTGTCCGCAGCCCACCCGTGCACAGCCTGCCCATCCACCACCTACCCATGCATGACCCACCTGTCCACAGCCCCCCTGCCTGCCCGTCCACCATCCACCCATCCACCACCCGCCTGTCCATAGCCCGCCTGTCCACTGTCTGCCCATTCACAGCCCCCCGCCTGTCCGTCCACCCGCCCATCCACTACCCACCCATCCACCACCCACCTGTCCACCACCCGCCTGTCCATGGCCCCCCGTCCTCCACTCACCCGTCCACGGCCCCCCCCATCCACCCCCTCACCGTCCACAGCCCCCCTGTCCATAGCCCATCCTGCTCAGCCCCCCTCACTGCAGCTGGGCTTCTTCATGAAATACACAGGAGCCCACGCCCTGCTGCGTTCTGGGAGGTGCCGCATACCATGCCCATCCTTCCTCTGGCCTTGCTTCCTGTGCAGCCCCTTTCCAGCTCGGATGCCGAGCAGCGTCTCACTCAGAGTGAGAGAGGGTGGAGCAGGAAGAGAGGCACAGATCTAGGGTCCAAGGGGATGGGGAGAAGGTGCACAGCCTGGCCACCCCTGCCCTCACTGCACTGCCAGCCCCACAGGCAGCCAGCCCCTGACACCCCTGGCCTCTCTGCCCTCTGATGCCCCCAAGCCCCCCTAACCTCACCACACCCCAACCCCCCAATCCCTCTATCCTCACCCCTCAGCACCCCCAACCCCCTCGACCTCACCGCCTCCCATCACCCCACCCCTGCAGCCCATGCCCTGGCCCTGCTGCTGTAAGGAGAGGTCAGGTGCGGGCCTTGCAGGCTTCTTGGCAGGTTTGTCTCCGTTCACCTTTTCCCTGCCGCTGTGTCCCCTGGACTGCACATGTCCACCTGCCTCCTTTAATTTGCTAATTTCTGAGAGTGCTTATGAGTGTGGTTTCTACAGAATACAGCATCTAGCAAATGACATCGTGCAGGAGGGATATGGTACGGATTTACTGAGCCGCACCGTGGCCGAGGCGTGTTGTAGAACTCAAGATCAACTCGTTGAATCCCCAGAATGTCCTAGGAGTGGTCTCTGTCTCTTCCTGGTAACATCTGAGGAACAGGAGACCGTGGTTAACCCGAGGGGGGCTGCGCCCCTAACCTAGGCGTCAGATCCAGTGCAGGGCACTCCCTGCACTCTATGGCTTCTCAGAGATTAAGATCAATTTGAAGGATTTTAGCTTTTTTTTTTTTTTTTTTTCCAAAGAGACAAGTTTGTCTCTTTGTTGCCTAAGCTGGCCTCAACTCCTGGGCTCAAGCAATCCTCCCTCCTTGGCCCCTGAAGAGCTGGGACTGTAGGTGCCCACTGCACCTGGCCTGATGTCAGCGTCTTTTATGTTGAGTTATTATTTGTACCAAGGCTCCTTCAGGGGGGCATGATCAAGAACACATGGCTCCTCCCTGACTTTGACTTCTCGCTCAGTTCCCATCTCTCCTCACCGACCCTGACCTCTTACTCTGTTCCCAAGTTCCCGTCTCTCCTCCTCTGACCCTGCCCTCTCCCTGGGTTCCCGTCTCTCCTCCTCTGACCCTCGGCTGCCCCTCATGCTCTTGCTCGGTTCCCATCTCTTGTCACTGACCCTGACCTCTTAGTTCCCAACTCTCCTCCGTGACCTTGACTTCTCCCTCGGTTCCGTCTCTCCCCACTGACCTTGACATCTCCCTCGGTTCCTGTCTCTCCTCACTGACCTTGACATCTCCCTCGGTTCCTGTCTCTCCTCACTGACCTTGACTCCTCACCTGGACCCTAAGCTGTGCTGAGGCTGCTTCTCCCTCTCGCCCTAGACTTCGACCCCCACCACTTCTGGCAGTGGAGCAGCTTCTCGGACTACGTGCAGTGCGTCCTGGCCTTCACGGGCGTGGCGGGCTACATCACCTACCTGTCCATTGACTCCGCCCTGTTTGTGGAGACCCTGGGCTTCCTGGCCGTGCTGACCGAAGCCATGCTGGGTGTGCCGCAGCTTTACCGCAACCACCGCCACCAGTCCACGGAGGGCATGAGGTAGGCCGGGGATGCCGCCACGGAAGCACCACTGCTCCAGAGGCACCACGTGGCTGCAGATTTGGTAAAAATCAAACGCCTGTGTGTCTGGCTGTGTGTTTCCCACGTTGACCTGTGAAGCTGCCGGTTAAAGAATAGCAGGTTTATAGGCCTTGGCCCCTCGACCTCGCGCTGGAGCAGATGAGCTTGTGTGGGCCGCATGAGGGGCAGCCGAGACCCAGCACGGGGTTGGGAGCTGCTCCTTCAGGGCCGTTGAGACGGAACCTTCCAGTGGGAGGGATGTCCGAGTGCCTGGCCAGACGGGGCAGGAGGAGTGCAGGGCAGCCAGCCTGGCCCAGGGTCAGGGCGGGTCTGGTGGGGCAGGGAAGGTGGTCTGGGGGCTGCCTTGGACACTGTCCTCGGTCTTTCCCCACTGGCCCCAGCACGGCCTCCGGCCTCTGAGGTATGTGGTAGAAGGCTGGGCAGGCTGACGTTCGGAACCACAGACCATGCCTGGGCGCCCTGCACCAGTGCGTGCCTGGACGTCCCCGTGACCGCCAGAGGTAGGGCACAACGCGAGCAGCATGATGCCCACGGGCTCAGTCAAGGTCCTGGATGGAAACTGCATTGTAATAAAAACAGATCTGCTCGCTGTGGCGGGGGCAGAAAACTCTAGTCCCTCACACTTTCGACCCCCAGGCCCGCTCCTCACTGAGGACCCCCCGGTGCCCGCTCCTCACTGAGAACCCCCCCGGTGCCCGCTCCTCACTGAGGACCCCCCCCCCCGCTGCCCGCTCCTCACTGAGGACCCCCCCGGTGCCCGCTCCTCACTGGGGATCCCCCGGTGCCCGCTCCTCACTGGGGATCCCCCTGGTGCCCACTCTTCACTGAGAACACCCCGAGCCCCCACACTTTGCTTGAGTCTGGTCTCCGACACAGATGCTGAGGCTGTGATTTGGAGGGAATGTTATTCTTGGATTTGTTATTTGTGGGAAACAGCCTGGAAGAGAGGGGCTGATGCGTTTTTGTGTTGGAGAACGGGTACCCAGGGGCCACAGCACTCTCTTGAGGGCTTTCAGAGACCTCTGAGTATTTGCAGGTTTGGTGTGTGGGCAGAGGTGTGAGGGCCGGGGGTCGTGTGTAGGTTCAGTTGCCCGTGAGAGGTAAAGGTAGGAGGGCTTGTCGTAGGTGTGGGGTGGTGGTAGGGGGTGAGATGTAGGTACAGGTCAGGGTTATAGGTGTGGGTTGCAGTTACGGGTGTATGGTGTAGGTATGGGTGTGGGACGTAGGTACAGATGTGAAGTGTAGGTATGGGTTGGGGTGTGGGGTATGGAGTTCAGGTGTGGGCTGTAGGTACAGATATGGGGCATGGGTCCAGGTGTGGGGTGCTGGCATGGGTATGAGGTGTAGGTATGGGTTAGGGTGTGGGGTGTGGGTTGCAGTTATGGGTGTGGGTTGTAGGTAGAGGTGTAGGGCATGGGTCCAGGTGTGGGGTGCTGGCATGGTGTGAGGTAGGTACAGGTTGGAGTGTGGTGTGGGGTGCAGGTGGGGATTGGGCTGCCCTGGTTGGTGTGATTACAGTGAATCAAGACCAGGGGGGTTGCTGGGGTTTCTCGGGCGAGGGTGCATGGAGGCCCGAGAGGGTGTCCATGGCTGGAACAGGCTCCCTCACTGTTGGGTTGGGCAGTGGCAGCCCTGAGGGCTTCGGTGTGGGGCCCAAAAGGCAGGGATGCTCCCAGAGAGAAAGTGGGTCTCAGGGCAGGCGTCGTATGTAGGCTCCCCGGCTGGACGTGGGCCTCGTCCGGCGGAGTGTGGCGTCCCCAGCCACCCCACAGCTGGAGATCCTGTGGGCAGTGCCCGCTTGCCGAGCTTGCGACCTGGAGATCTGTGGAGGTGCCTGGGTGCCAGGCCTGTGCCCTCCAGAGCATCACCACAGCCTCGTGGTGAGGGTCTAGCGGATCCGGACACCACATGCCGGCCTCCTGGCCCCTCACAAGGAGCTGGCCATGTGTGGCCTTGGCCTGGCGAGGCCTCTGAGGGGGCTGCTCACAGGGGCCCCAGGCTTGGCATGAGCCGTTGCTCTCGATTCCAGGGAAGCAGGTTTTGCTGTTCAGCGCAGGCATGTTGTTCAAAGTCTCAGCCCAAGGACTGCCCCGTCGGCTGGGGGGACGTGGGAATCCTCTTCAAACCCGAGTTTCCAGATGCTGGCCGAGGCGGCCCTGCAGGCAGGCCTGTCTTAGGCCCCGAGGTCTGCTCTTCTCACACACGGGGAAGGCTCCAGAAACACCTGTGGAAGGGGGGTCTGTGTGTGGAAGAAACACATTGGATGTGCTTTTCCTGTTCTCACTCACTTCACCACAAGCAGCACACACACTTCCGTGTGCAGGCGTCTCCCCAGCACCGAGCAGGCAGTCGGTCCTGCGGCGGGCACCGCCGGTTGTCCTGACCCAGAGACAGCGCCAGATGCCACCCACACTTAGACACCCATCACAAATCTGGGCCTCTGGAACTTCTGGGCCATGTTAGAGTTCCATGACCCCTCCTTGGGCTCTGTCAGCTTGCTGGAGCGGCTCACAGAGCTCTGGGAAACATGGTTACTGATATTTTACAAAGAGCATTTTAAAGGACAGACATAAACCGCCGAGTGAGGGGATACACAGAGGGAGCTGTGGAGGGGTCCCCAGGCAGGAGCTCGGTCTCGTGGAGTGGGGCTGCCGCCCTCCCGGCACACAGATGAGCTCCTGTTCACTCTCCTGCCGGCTCCCGCAAATTCAGCTCTCCCTGGAGCCTCCCAAAGCCTGTCTACTTGGGAGACCTCATTGGATAGGCGTGATGGACAACGGTGTTGAAATGTGATTGGACCTAAGGGTGCGACGTGGACCCAGCAGGGTCTGTTGAGATTCTTCTGTCCTCTGTGCAGGCTCCTTCCTCCAGGATGTCGGCAGGACCCTCTCTGGAATGAGGGTTAGAGTCCTGCCTGGGCAGGTGAACAGAGGGCAAAAGGTCAGAGAGATTCTGTTTTCTGAGGCCTAAAGCACCCCAACGTCATGACAAGAGCTACAGAAGCACTGTGGGTACGGGAGCACCACGGGTATGGGAGCACCACGGGTACGGGAGTGCCGCAGGTACAAGAGCGCCGCGGGTACGGGAGCGCCGTGGGTATGGGAGGGTACGGGAGCACTGCGGCTATGAGAGCACCATGGGTACGGGAGCACTGTGGGTATGGGAGGGTACGGGAGCACTGTGGCTATGAGAGCACCGTGGGTATGGGAGGGTACGGGAGCACTGTGGCTATGAGAGCACCGTGGGTATGGGAGCACCGTGGGTATGGGAGGGTGCGGGAGCACTGCGGCTATGAGAGCATCGTGGGTACGGGAGCACCGTGGGTATGGGAGGGTATGGCAGCACCGCGGGTACGAGAGCACCATGGGTACGGGAGCACCGTGGGTATGGGAGGGTATGGGAGCACCACGGGTATGGGAGCACCGCGCGTACAGAAGCACTGTGGGAGTTAGCAGCCTTGGAACCGTGGATGAAAACCCGTGTGTGTGGGATGCGGATACACTTACACACATGTAAAATAGTATTGGGGGTGCTGTGTGGGCGAGATGGGAGCCGGGGTCATGGGCCTTTGCCTGCATACTTCTCCTTGGCTGAGGAACTTGGAACGTGTCTCAGGGATCCCAGGAGGTGCAGGTGTTCTACCTCTGAGTTTGCCCTGCTCCCTGGGTGAGCGCCAAGCCCCTGTGAGATCACCTGGGCTTCCTTCCGCTTTTATAAACCTCAGGTGTGGCTGGGGACGGGATGTCACAGGCACCCCATCTCCCCATCGGGCCACAGGAGGCTTGGCCTCTGTCCCTGCCGGGAGGGCCGGGCAGAAGACGGGCGACCCACACAGCTGGCACGTTGTGAGGGCTTGGATGGAGTCCTGAGGCTGAGGGAGATGGAGCAGTCTCTGCGGAGGAAGTAGGCAGCGAGGTCAGCCAGCTTCAAGTGCGGGACCGCTGAGACCCTGTGCATCCTCGTCAGGAAGGGGGACCAGGAGCAGCAGCGTGGGGTCGGCTCGGAGTGATGGAGTGTGTGGTTGTAGTTACGGTAATGAGCGCCCCGGAGAGTCTGTGCACTGAGACCCTGGCCTGGCCCCGGGGGGATGGGGAGGGGACAGGGTGGGCCCTGGGGGGATGGGGAGGGGGTGGGGCTGGCCCCGCCCGTGCTGCCGGCCATCCTGCAGCGGGGAGCTTCAGCCCTCCCCAGGCCCAGTTCATCCGGTCTGCGCTTAAGAGTGACCACTGGGCGGTTTTCCCACTGGAACACAGAAGGCGTTTGCTGCTAGAACACACAGCCAGCCTGACCCCATGCCTGCCAGCCAGGCAAAGTCTGGGGTCTGCTTGTGGGGACGTTGCCTCTGCATGGCCTGAGGGAAGGTTTTGGGAGGGTTCTCACTAAACGGGAAAGGGAACAAGACCACTCCAGGCCCAGCCTTTGTGCCGCACGTCCTTATTTCTGCTGCTCTGACGCCGCGTTTCACCTTGGCCCTGGGTTTTAGCATCAGCCAAGTGTGAATTCTGGAGGCCCAGCAGCTGCCTTCCACCACCTGAGATGCCACCTGGCAGCCTGGGCAAGGCAGGGCCTGCAGGGCTAGGGCCGGCGACCTGGGGGCTGTTCCTGAGGCTCCCTCTGGGCAGGGCTGAGTCTGGAGCCGGCTCCACTTGCACGTCTGAAGCTCCATCTGCTTGGGCCTGTGGGCCCTGCCCACCTTCCTCCCTTGGCACTGCAGCTTGTGGGGCACAGGGTCCCCACCTCTGCCCCCCTTGCTGTGTGGTCTTCTGGCTTCTCCGCATGGGTCCAGGCCACCGCTCCGTGGATCTTCAGCCCTCCCCGGCCTGGGTTCCACTCGCTCTCCAGACGCAGCTTGGGCAAGGGGGTGTCTCTCCCCTTTGCCACTTCCTGGGTGCTCCTGTGGTACCTGCCTGTTCCTCCGGGGCCACGGCAGCCTTGGGGTGGGCTGGAGTGACCCCCCACTTCCTGCTGTCAGACCACCCCCCATCTGGAGGCAGGTCAGAGACGTCTCAGGTTCCTTTGTGCTCCGATCTGCCTGATGGGGGCGTCGTGGTACCCCCAGCCCTGTCAGGAGTTGTGATTCTTGAAGCCATTGTGGGTAGTGGTTTCTGAACGCAGGTTTGATAGATCATGTGTGCTTCCTGTATAACCTCCAGGGTCATGTTTAAGATGACGTATTTAAAATGTGCACACACACGTACTTAACAGATACCCAAAAAACCAAGACTTTGGGCTGGGCGCGGTGGCTCACGCCTGTAATCCCAGCACTTTGGGAGGCCAGGGCAGGTGGATCACAAGGTTAGGAGTTCAAGACCAGCCTGGCCAAGATGGTGAAACCCCGTCTCTACTAAAAATGCAAAAAATTAGCTAGGTGTAGTGGCAGGCGTCTGTAATCCCAGCTACTCAGGAAGCTGAGGTTCAGGAGAATCACTTGAACCTGGGGGGCGGAGGTTGCAGTGAGCCAAGATCGCGCCACTGCACTCCAGCCTGGGCAACAGAGTGAGACTCCATGTAAAAAAAAAAAACAAACAATCAAGACTTTGGTGGCGAATGGTGACATGAGCCTGAAACGTGACAGCCTGAACTTCAGCTCCTTTTCTCTGGGGACCTGCTAGTGCCACTGCCCTAGGTGAGGGAGGCGTAGATGCTGCCTGGAATCTTCCCTGGGACCCACAGCCTCAGCTCCACATTAAACCGAAGGTCTCTAGGATGTTTGATAGGAAGTGACTCAAGAATTCCCGAGTTGATCTCGTAGCAGCCCTGCTTCTGGAAAGTCCTGTGTCTCGTGTACTTGCACACACGTGCACAGGCCGGCATGCACAGTTGCCTCCATGCATGCACGCACGCACGCACACACACACACACACACAGCCATGCACACACGGTTTCCACCTGGGAGCAACTGCCGGAGGCATTTTTGAACAGTGACTTCCCTTTAGAAAATACTACGTGGTTGTAGTTTCTGAACCAGTAATGAGATGTGATAAAGCTTCAGAAACAGCTTTGCTAATTAACACAGCAGGCTCCGAAGGGCGGATTTTCTGAGAGTGTTTGCATTCCTCTTCCTCCAGTTTTTACTGGATTTGAAGACTGTTCCCTGACAAGGATTGGAGGGTGAGGTGGGTGTAGATGATGAAGGCAGCGGGGGTGCATTGGTGTTGACAGATGGGGAGGAGCCTGAAATGCGGAATACAGACACCGTGGCTGTGGAAGAGCCTGGGCAGGTGCCTGTGTGGACCCCGACAGTGTGTGACCACCGTGGCCGAGTGAGGATGGGTGACCAGGCAGGTGTGGCATGGTGCCTGCAGCAGGTGAAGCTGAGGCTCAGGCCGCCCCGCAAGGAGAGGATTTGAACTACGTCAGTCCTCACCCCTTGGGGCTGCCCCTGTCCAGCCAGGACATGGGCTGGATCCAGAAGCCGAGCTCTTACCCAAACTCTAGAGCAGGCTGTGTGGGTCCTCAGCCTCTGGGCATGTGGCATGTCTCCCCTGGGGCCACGTCTTCATGACACTCAGAACCCCCCCTCACCCACCGTGCCTTTCCTTATGCCTTTGATGCAGAGCAGGCCCCTGTGGTTCTGAGTGGAGTGAGTGCTGCACAGGACGCCTGGGTTAACAGGAAGCAAGCTCGGTGCACGCAGGCTGGCCCATGTGACAGGAGGGTTCGGCGGAGGCTCTGGAACATTACAAAGTGTGACCCGCCTGAGATGTGACTCACATCACAGCATACTCACGGGGCTGCCAAGCCAGCACCACGGTCTGATTCCAGAACATTTTCCGCACCCCAGGAAGCAACCCCGCGGCCACTGGCAGTCATTCCCACCGCCCCAGCCTCCTCACCCCCGCTGCCACTCCTCCACTTCCCATCTCCATGGGCTTGCCTTTCAGGACACATCAGTGGTGCCTGGCGACACGTGGCCTGGTGATACGTGGCCTGGCGACACGTGGCCTGGCGATATGTGACCTTGTGTTTGGCGTCTTTCCCTGCACTTCGTATTCTCAGGGTTCATCCATGCTGCAGAAGGGGTCAGCGTTTCTTTCCTTTTTGTGGTTGAAAAATGTTCCTTCCATAGATTTGCCACGTTTGCTCTTCCGTTCTTCAGCTGAGGGACATTTGGTTGTTTAACGTTTATGCTGTTACATGTGATGGACACTCATGAACGAGTTTTTATGTGGACGTAGTTTTCCCTTCTACCTGGGGGTGGAATCGCCGGTTGGATGTCACCCTGTTTCATAATTTGCAGAGCTGCCAGCCTGTTTTCCGTCCCCTCCCTGCTCCCGTCCCCTCCCTGCTGCCTCCCCTCTGCTCCCACTCCCTCCCTGCTCCCATCCCCCCCACTCCTGTCCCCTTCCTGCTCCTGTCCCCTCCCTGCTGCCATCCCCTCCTGCTACTGTTCCCCTCCCTGCTCCTGTCCCCTTCCTGCTGTCCCCTCCCTGCTGTCCTCTCCCTGCTGCCTCCCCTCTGCTCCCGTCCCCTCTCTGCTCCCGTCCCCCCCCACTCCTGTCCCCTTCCTGCTCCTGTCCCCTCCCTGCTGCCATCTCCTCCTGCTACTGTTCCCCTCCCTGCTCCTGTCCCCTTCCTGCTCCATCCCCTCCCTGCTGCCTCCCCTCTGCTCCCGTCTCCTCACTGCTCCTTTCCCCTCTCTGCTCCTGTCCCCTCCCTGGTCATGTCCCCTCTCTGCTCCCGTCGCCTCCCTGCTCCCATCTCCTCCCTGCTCCTGTCCCTTCCCTGCTGCGTCCCCTCCCTGCTCCCGTCCCCTCCCCTGCCCTCTAAATGATGTAGCTAGGGGGGTGGGGGGTGGCTGGGATTCCAGTCCCCGTGCCATGGTGGTGGAGCCATCTTCTCTGACAGAGCGTCCCGGCAGCTGGAATGTCCCCGCAGCCAGCAGAGCCCAGCCCAGTGATGGCTCCGTGCCTGCAGCTGCCATGCTGCAGAGCGCACCTGTGCGTCAGGGCCCCCGGGGACGCTAACAGTGAGGGAGCCGGGCGGTGACCTGGGGACAGGGACAGGTGGTCCTGGGATCAGGCTTCAGCTGCACGTCCTGCCGGCCCCGTCTGACCAGGGCTGTGTCCCGGCTGGAACTCTGGAGCCCTCTGTCTTTGTTGGTGTGTGCAGACCTGAGCTCTGCCACTGCGGAATCCTCACGGGGAGTGGGCCAGCCGCCTGCCTCCTGGCCTGCCTGGCTCCCTGGGGTTCTGTGTGTTGGAGGCGTCAGCAGGGAAGGGGACGGAAAGATGTCCAGGCCCCCACTGGCCCCTCAGGGCTAACCAGCCCCCTCCTAGGGTGGGCTCCGAATGGGCCTGGGCTCTGCCTGTGTGGCTGGGGCCTCAGGAGTGGCCCCGACCCCCGATTTCCCTCCAGACAGCAAAGCAGCCCAGGCTGTTCCAGGCTCTGCTCCTCCTTCCTGGGGGCTGGGCTCAGGCATCACCTTCCCACTTGTCCCCACCCGAGGCCGTGGTGTGGGTGCTGCAGTGAGCCTCTCAGCCCTTCCCCTGCCACACCTGGCAGCCAGGGGCATTCCAAGTTGCAGACCACATGGCTTTACCTGATTTTACAGTGGGAGCTAAAAGCTGTCTCTCTAGGTCTGGGTTGCTTGCTTTGACTGTTTCACTGAAGATAGTTTGAAAGTTGTTCACAGTTAACTTGTGTGGCCGCTGTGTGAGGAGGGACGTTGTCTGTCAAAGCAGCCAAAACAAACCTGCCCTGGCCTCCTCCGTCTACACTGGAACACGCCCAGCCATATGGGAAACCCTGGGCAAAATAGACACAGTCGGCAGATTCTCCGGGGTGCCACGTTTGTCTATTTTACACCTGTCTTTGGTCCTTTATATAGGATTTGTATGGTTCGTATGGTCTCTTTTAGAATGAGAAAATGTTAAATTACAGCTTAAACTTGCCTTAAATTACAGCTTAGTTCATTCATGTGTGATGCGAAAAAAATGCTCAAATTTAGAAGAGAGTGAACTAGAAAAAGTCTTGTAGTGAGATGGTGGGGAAGGTTGGGGACTCTGTTGTGAGATGGTGGGGAAGGTTGGGGACTCTATGGTGAGGGTGTGGGGAAGGTTGGGGACTCTGTTGTGAGATGGTGGGGAAGCCTGGGGACTCTGGTGAGGTGGTGGGGAAGGTTGGGGACTCTGTTGTGAGATGGTGGGGAAGGTTGGGGACTCTATGGTGAGGATATGGGGAAGGTTGGGGACTCTGGTGTGAGATGGTGGGGAAGGTTGGGGACTCTGGTGAGGATGTGGGGAAGGTTGGGGACTCTGGTGAGGGTGTGGGGAAGGTTGGAGACTGGTGAGATGGTGGGGAAGGCTGAGGACTTTGGTGAGGGTGTGGGGAAGTCTGGGGACTCTGGTGAGGGTGTGGGGAAGGTTGGGGACTCTGTGGTGAGGTTGTGGGGAAGGCTGGGGACTGGTGAGGTTGTGGGGAAGGCTGGGGACTCTGGTGAGGTTGTAGGGAAGGCTGGGGACTCTGGTGAGGTTGTGGGGAAGGTTGGGGACTGTGGTGAGATGGTGGGGAAGGTTGGAGACTGGTGAGATGGTGGGGAAGGTTGGGGACTCTATGGTGAGGATGTGGGGAAGGTTGGGGACTCTGGTGAGGTGGTGGGGAAGGTTGGGGACTCTGTTGTGAGATGGTGGGGAAGGTTGGGGACTCTATGGTGAGGATGTGGGGAAGGTTGCAGACTCTGGTGAGATGGTGGGGAAGGTTGGAGACTGGTGAGATGGTAGGGAAGGCTGGGGACTCTGGTGAGATGGTGGGGAAGGCTGGGGACTCTGGTGAGGGAGTGGGGAAGTCTGGGGACTCTGGTGAGGGTGTGGGGAAGGTTGGGGACTCTGTGGTGATGTTGTGGGGAAGGTTGGGACTCTGGTGAGGTTGTGGGGAAGGTTGGGGACTCTGGTGAGGTTGTGGGGAAGGTTGAGGACTCTGTGGTACTCTGATGGGGAAGGTTGGGTACATCGTGGTGAGGAAGACTGGGGACACTGTAGTGAAGTTTCTGGACTCACCCTTGAACTACACATGCATAGATCTGGCCCTAAACTATATCCCAACAGCTTTGTGAACTCACTGTCATTGTGGACAGTTGACTGCTCAAGTCCCAGTCTTGTCTCTGAGTGTTGCACATGAAGGACAGATCCAAAGATCAAAAGGAAGGTTTTGAAATGGAATTAAATTGAACTGCAGTCCACCAAAAACAAGTCAGACCTCACACCCTGAATCTAACCACATGAAGTGCTTGGTAGCAGGAAAAGCAACACTGTTGATAGGACCATGGAAGACTCACATCTCACTGCATAATGTTCAGAATGTCCAAGATAAAAACCAAAGTTATGTATGAAGAGTTAAGAGTTTCTCAGCTGCCAACGGAAATGACAGTCAATAGAAACCAACTCAGGCTGACAGATCAGACTTATCCAAGATTTTGAAGTCACTGTTGTAACTGTGCTCTAATGGGTAAGAGCAAATGTTCTTGGAATGAACAGGAAGACCGAACATCTCCATAGAGAAATAGAAGTTTAAAGAAAACCAAATAGATAATTTTAAATTGAAAAATACAATAATCTAAATAATAATGTATTTCACGACACAACTGTAGAATGGAGATGAGAGGAAATAGTGAAGTTGAAGGCAGATCATTAAAAAATGTCCATTCTGAACAGGAAGCAATTGAAAAACAGTAACAAAAACATGAATAGAGTCAGGGACAAATTCCAAAGGTCTAATATTCTGTCATCTGAGCCCAGAGGAGAGGAGAGTGTGACACAGAGGAAAAATAGCTGAAGAAATAAGGGCTGAAAACACCCAAAATTTGGTGAAAGACAAACATAGATGTAAGAAGTTCAGTGAATCCCAAACATATCACATCACAATCAAACTGGTAAGAATCAAAGTCAAATAAAAAATGTCGAAAGCAGTTAAGAGGAAAAGGATCCAAATTACTATGGGTTTCTCACTAGAAATGAGGGAGGTCAGAAGGAAGTGGCACATTTTTCAGATGCTGCAAGAAAAGAACGTTTGACCCAGAATTCTATATTCAGGGAAAAAAAAAAACATTCCTTTAGGAATCAAGGCAAAATAAAGACCTTCTCGAATGAAAGGAAACAAAGTGAAGTCATGGGCAGCAGTGCTACTCAACAGGAAATACTAAAAAATGTTCTTCCGCTGGAAGAGAGCAACTTGGGACTCCAGGAATGAAGGAAAACCAACAGAAATGGCCAATATCTGGGTAAATATAATATATATATTTTTCTTCTTAAGTTATTTAAAATATGTGTGAAAGTTAGCAAAAAATACAACATTGTCTGGTGGGGTTTTTAGTGAATGTAGCTGTACATGACAAGTCCAATGTAAAAGAGGGAGATGATAGTGAACTTGGTGCTAAGACTTCTGCATTCCACTTAAAGTAATAAAATATTGATCCTAAGGAGACTTTGACAAGTTAAATATATTATAGTCCCTAGAATAAGATTTTTCAACAGCAGCACTATTGATACTTTGAACTGGAGAATCCCTTATTGTGGGGGGGACTATCTTGGTATTATAGGATGTTTAACAGCATCCGTGGCCCCTACACACTAGATACCAGCAGTGTTCCTCCAGTTGTGACAACTAAAAATGTCTCCAGAAATTGCCAGATGTTTCCTTGGGCAGGGGTGTGAGGATGGGGTCATAATCACTCCCATTTGGGAACCAGTGCCCTAGAGCACTAAAAGAACTATACAGGCCTGGCACGGTGGCTCACGCCTGTAATCCTAGCACTTTGGGAGGCCGAGGTAGGTGGATTGGCTGAGCTCAGGAGTTTGAGACCAGCCTGGGCCACGTGGTGAAACCCATCTCTACTAAAATACAAAACATTAGCCGAGCGTGGTGGCGGGCCTTTGTAGTCCCAGCTACTTGGGAGACTGAGGCAGAAGAATTGCTTGAACTGGGGAGGCGGAGCTTGCAGTGAGCTGAGATCGCGCCACTGCTCTCCAGCCTGGGTGACAGAGCGAGACTCCTTCTCAAAAAAAAAAAAAAAAAACTATACAAAGAGATACAGTGAAAAATCAAATAGATAAATTAAAATGGGATATTTTAAAAATTTCAAATAATCTAAAAGAAGGCAGGAATAAAACCGTAGGGACAAGCTGAGAACAAAAAAAATTAAAATGGTCGATCTAAATTCAAACCTGTCAATAATAACATTCAATGTAAATGGCCTAATCATACCAATTAAAGGACAGCAATGTTCAGATTAATTTAAAAAGAAACACAAGACTCAGCTACCTACTGTTTACAGCAAACTCACTTGAAGTCTGATTACATCCATGGCGGATGCTGGGGTGCAGGATGTATTGACCAGGAGGCCATGCAGTGAGAAATGCATATATGAATCAAAGAAAGCTTGGAGTCGCTGTATTAATATCAGGCAAAGTAAAGGACATTTGCCTTGAATAAAAAAGGACATTGCATCATGATAAACTGGTGAGTTCACCAAGAAGATACAACAGTTCTGAGTGTGTATGCATGGAACCCCAGAGCCTGGAAGTCCATAAGGTCAGAACTGACAGAAATGCAAAGACAAATCCCCAGTTGCACTTAGGGACTCCAGCTTTCCTCAGTAACTGATAGAAAAAGCAGACAAAGTTAGCAAGGATGTAGAAAATCTGAACACCATCAACAGCCAAGTGAACGTGCGCATTCTTTTCAGATGCCCGTTGGGCATTCACCAAACACACCATATCCTGGGTCATGAGAATTTTTTTAAAAGAACTGAAATTGTGCAAAGTATTTTCTATGAATATAATATAATTAAGCTAGAAATTAATAGCAGAAATAGATCTTAAGTCTCCAAAGGTTTAGAAGCTAAACAACACACCTTTAAACAATCTGTTAAAGAGGATATTGCAAAGCAAACTATTGAAAATATTTTGAACTGAAAAATACACCACCATATCAAAATTTGTGGGATGCAACTAAAGCAATGCTTAGAGTTAAATGTGTAGTATTAAATACTGACTTTAGAAAAAGAAAGTTCTCAAATCATCAATCTAAGCTTAAGAAACTAGAAAATGAAATGCAAAGGAACCCCAAGCCAGCAGAAGGAAGGAAATAACAGAGCTAACACCAAGCAACAAAAATGAAAACAAAACTGCAGCAAATATAAAAAACCAAACCGAAAGCTGGTTCTTTGGAACAAATCATTAACTGATAAACCAGTGGCCAGAATGACAAGAAAGCACAGATCCCCAGTATTTAGTATGGAAGAGGATATTCTGTAGACCCCACAGGCATCAAAAGAGTACAATGAACAACCTCATGCCCATACATTTGAAAATTTGGATAAAATGGATCAATTCCTTTAACCCAAGAAGAAATAGCTTGAATCTCTCTTAAATAGATAACCCGTATCTATGAAGGAAGTTGTAGATGCATAATCTAAAGTCTGAAAAGGCTCTTTTTCCAGAGAAGCCAGAAATTGTGTGTGTGTGTGGGTGTGTGTGTGTTTACACAGAGTTACCAACTGATTAAAAACAAAGTGTTGAAACTCAAGTGTGAGCTGATGCTGCATGCCAAGTAAAGCCACGGGCTTTGTGTGGGAAGTAGCCTGTCCCTGAAGCAGGCGTGGTGGTGGCTCTCAGGCCTTGAGTCTTGTTCGCAAGCACATCCTGGGAAATCTCAGCCGTGTGTGAAGGTCAGGCGAGCGCTCTGTTTCCCATCCTGGTGTGAGGGGTCAACCGGAAGCTGTGTGGGGCGAAGGTGACCGGCGGTGGGGTCACCGCGCAATGCTCGGGCGCCTGCTGTGTGCATGGCTAGCGCAGGAAAGGCAGGCGCCTTTGCACCGGGGCTGTGGTCCCAGGCCCGGAGCCCCACCCCAAGTCAGCTGTGCAGCCCTGCCTGGGCCTAAAGCAGGCAGGGGGGGATTCCGAAGCCTGGGCTGACTGCTGGGGTGTGTGAGAGGCCGAGGGGCCCGCACCACCTTCCCCGATGCTACCCAGGCACCACCCTGTCTTTTTGTCTGTGGAAGAGACTGGATTTTGTGGAGCTGGAGCTGCATCCAGGGGAGGACACATCCCAGAGAATAAAAAATGGGAGGAAAATGCCCTCTGTGGGTCAGGGCCTTATAATTTAGCTAAACCGACCCAAGTGGAAACAGTCCCAAAGCCTCCTGGTTTTTCCCAGTGGGTGTAATGATAAAGCCGGATTTATGTTCTCAGAGGCCAACAAGATGCTCCAGAGCCGAGCACTGTGGGCTTGGGAGAGAGGAGGGGGTGCAGATGCCGGCTGTCTCCTGCGGGTTCCTAGCTCCAGCCCTGAACACACCCGGCCATGGCTGTGCCTGAAGACCCTCACGCAGGGCGGCTACGGCACCCAGGTGCCCACCCTGGCTTATGAGCGGGACGGACGCCCCAGGGTGGGGGAGGGCTGTGTCCTGTCCTTTCTGTCCAGGCAGCGCTCCCCACCCAGGCTCTGCCTCTGGCTTCAGGAGCCGTGGAAGGGTCAGCAGCCGCTGATTTAAACATTTCACACGGGAAAGTGCAGCAGCACTCATGTTCACTGCTAGGCAAGCCAGGGCATGAACACAGCTGTGGGGGAAGCGTGTTTGGACTAGGATGGTGGGTGGCGGCTGGTCCCTGTTCACTCCAGGAAAGGAAGGTTTGTATCTATCACCAGGGAGGGAGGCTGGCAGAGACCCAAAAGCAGCTGCTCTGCTCCACTTGGCTATGTGCCTGGGGGCACAGATCTGCGTCCTCAGCACCCTCCCAGGCCTGGCCCCTCCCAGAATCGCCACCGCCCACCAGGGGCCCTGACCTCAGCTGCTCGCCCTGCTGTCCCCTGTAGCCTCGAGCTGGTCTCACTGTTCTTGGGCTTGCAGAGCCCCAGCCAGGCGGCAGCTCCTGAGGCCACAGAGAAGTCAAGGGTGGGGGTTGCATAGGACAGGTGGGGTCAGGGTGTGTCCTTTGGCCCCCTGGGGTGTCCCTGACCCCTTGGGGTCAGGCAACACTCCCCACCCAGGCAGGCCCCAACCTCCCAGGGTATCCCCCTGACCCCCTGGGGTGTCCTTGACCCCTGGGTCACCCTGTAGAATGGGTGTCCCCTCAAACCCCTGGGTGCCCCGAGCCCCAGGCCTCCCCGCCGACTGTCTGGGGGTCCCCTTAGCCCCCTGGGTGCCCCTGAGCCCCAGGTCTCCCCACTGACTGAGCCCAGGTCGCCGCCCTCCCCACCGCTGACCACCTGCTTGTGTCTCCACAGCATCAAGATGGTGCTCATGTGGACCAGTGGTGACGCCTTCAAGACGGCCTACTTCCTGCTGAAGGGCGCCCCTCTGCAGTTCTCCGTGTGCGGCCTGCTGCAGGTGCTGGTGGACCTGGCCATCCTGGGGCAGGCCTATGCCTTCGCCCGCCACCCCCAGAAGCCGGTGCCCCACGCCGTGCACCCCGCTGGCACCAAGGCCCTCTGACAGTGGGGAGGATGAGGATGTGGGACCGCCAGCCGCGGGCACTGGTGGGCCCTGACCTCCCCGCGGGGAGGGTGGGTGCTGTGGTCCCTGCAGGTGTGGCGGAGACGGGGTACGGGCATTGGGGTCTCCATCAGCCTCTGTGGGGTGTCTCGGGGTGGGCGGTGGGGGTGGGGCTGGGACGCTGTTTGTGCTCAGCGGGGACAGCCAGGGTCGATTTGGCCCCGAGGGTTTTGGATGTTTTTAGGGTGACATAAAAAGCAAGTGTTTTCCCCGTTTCTTCTTATGAAACACCGTCTGAGCCCAAGGTACACATTGGGCGGCCTGCAGGAACCTGCTCCAGGTGGACACACGGGCCAGCAGCCGCGAACCTTGAAGCTGGGGTGACCTCAGGAGACCCTGTAAGGCCTGTGAGCGGAGCCCTCGACCCCGTGACACCCTGGCCAGACACCCTGCTTGGACTGGGGTGGCCTCTGCTACCCAGGGGTCTGGCACGGGGGAGGGCCGGGGCTTTCTCTGCCTGGTACACACGGAAAGGCGGCTGTGTGGACGCAGGGTCACCGTGCTCCTGGTTTTCTGACAGTCGGTGTTTCCTGGGCCTTTGGAGCGGCTGCCAGGCCCGAACGCCTTGTGGATCTGCTGTGTCCAGCCCGGCTGAGCATCGCCAGGGCTAGCTCATGCTGCTCTTGTCAGCCTCTGGTTCTCCTCGAGTCCTTGGGGACGTGGCAGATGCCAGCGACCATCAGACAACGTGGAGGCCCTCATGGGCGATGGCTGAGGGGGCCGAGCTGAGGCTGTGCACACGCAGTCCACACGTCACTCTTGGGCTCTGCTGGCGGAGATCCCCTTCTGGGTGCAGACTGCACCTCCGGATGCAGTTTTGATGTCCATCTTCCAGGACGGTCTCGGGTCCAGGGAGTGGAGGGGGCTGCCCCTGCCGTGCAGGTCCTGGCCGATGGCGCCTTACCCTGCTGCCCTGGGCTTTTGGCCTGAAGCAAATTCCTGAGTGGGGTACTGGGGCCTGCCGCATCCTGTCCTGTCCACTGCCCACCCCCGTGTGCCGGCTCCCTCACTTCTGGCTGCAGTGGGAGCCGCCAGTCTGACCCTTGTCACCCCATGCTCTGCCCCCACCCCGTTTTCAGTTTAGCAAGAGATCACACCACGTCAGCAGCCTTGCAATGACCGCAGCCGGCCCCCAGGCCTCAGAGTTCTGGATGCTTCCGTGCGGCTCCAACAGGCATTGTCTTCCCTTCCGCAGGCGGAGGGGCCGCTTCCCGCAGGCATCTGAGCTCTGTGCCGGGGCCGTGGCCATGGGAAGATGTTTCACGCTGCCTCCTCCTCGAGTCTTCCTCGGAAACACTCTTGAATGTCTGAGTGAGGGTCCTGCTTAGCTCTTTGGCCTGTGAGATGCTTTGAAAATTTTTATTTTTTTAAGATGAAGCAAGATGTCTGTAGCGGTAATTGCCTCACATTAAACTGTCGCCGACTGCAGGTGCAGTGACTGCTGAATGTACCCCGTGTGGCGACTTGGAATCAATAAACCATTTGTGGATCCTGTGTGGTATGAGTTGACCCTGGGCAGAGGGAAGGATCTGGCTGTGGTCCTGGCCTCTGCCCAGACACACCCTTGTAGCCTGGGCCACCTTAGAAGGCCCCTGTGTGACCTGGGTTCCTCCAGGGCCCCAAACAACAGCCCAGCCCCCTCGACCTGTCACTGGCCTGTGCCTGTGGGCCGGCAGCCCGGGGGTCCTTTTGGCTCCTCACAGACGGGTCTGGCACTGCCTCTAGCTGCCCTGGCCACATCCGCCCTTCTGCCTTCCACCACCGAAGGCTTAGAGCATGGGAAGGGTCTCCTGTAAAGGCCAAGAGAAGTGTTTCCAGATTTGCGATCTTGGAGCAGCACATACAGATGGAGCTGTGTGTGCACAGCGATTTTTTCTGTGCAGTTTACATTGAAGGCAAGATGTGAGTTTCTTTGTCCAGTAAAAAACCAGGTGTGTGGGTGCAGGGCAGGATTTGGGCTGAAGGGCCCATCTGGGTACTAGGAGAGGGCACAGGCCACGTCCAGGCAGCAGCCTGGGGGAAGACTGGAGATGATGAAGGCTAGCGTGTCTGGAACGTCTCAGATGGAAATCGCCCTCCTCAAGTGCTGGCAGGCGGTGCCAGATGAACCTGAGATCTAGCGCAGGGATGGGGTTGTATGTCTTCAGGGTGTGGAGATAGGCGGTTCTTGGGGACCACTCTGGGTTTTAACAGGAAATGGGAGCAAGGTCTCAGCCCCGCACTGCAGGGGCCGTGGCAGGTGGGGGCAGCGGTGGAAATAGCTGCGTTTCTGAACTCTCAGGTCACTGCCACCCTGTGATGCCTTCTGATCGTTTTAAGCAACAAGCACCAAGGAAGCAGGAGGCCGAGGAAGGCTCCCAGTGAGGGCCCCTCCGTGGGAGAGAGTGGGTTGTGAGAGCCTGGGAAGTTCACGTTCCCCTCACCCCATGAGGAAACTGAGACCTGCCCTGAGCCCCAGCCCTGTGCCCTTCCCAGGGGCTTGTGTGAGAGAGCGGCCCACCGGGCACCTGTAGAGTGAAGAGGATGCCCAGGGGCTGGGTGGGCCACTTGCTCAGGAGGAAATGTACCCCCACCCCAGTCTCAGCACAACTGCCTGGCACCCCCATCCTGGTGACCCAGGGTGGTCTCCGGTGGGCCCTGGTCCTGGAGGGCTCCAGGATTCCCCCACCAGACCCTGCAGCCCAGGGTGGGGAGGGGCAGGTCCGAGACCTCCTATCCCCCGTCATTCCCCACCTCTGACCTGGCCCTCACCTCTGACCTGACCCTCCGAGGAAAAACAACTTGTGTTTATTTCTGGGGGTCTTCGTGGTGGTCAGCACCTCACCACACAGGAGGAATCCTTCTGTCTTTGGGGGTCACCAGCAACGCTGGGACAAGCAGCAGAGGGTGGGGGGCACCAGCCTCCGCGTGTGGTCCCTCGGGCTGTCCTGCACGGGCCTCTCAGACCGGTACCAAGCTCTGCTCATTCCTGAGCGACACCCAAGGCTGTCACTGTGAGAGGGAAGCCCTCAGTGCACAGCCAGTCCCCAGACCCTCCCCCGCGCTGTGTGCCTGGCGTCCCCGGACCCAGCCATGTCGTGGGCACCTGGGGCACCAGCTGACCTGCCTGTCGGGGGAGGCGGGTCTGAGCCCCAGGTGGTCCCGGTGGGCTGTTGCCTGCCATGGAGAAGGGGCTGGGGCTTGCACTCAGGCACTCACCGGGGCCATGCACGTCTCCTGCCCTTTCTCCACACCTGCGTCCCCTACAGACTCCTGCTGCCGTGTAATGGACAGTGGGACCCTCTGGTGAGGTGTCCCCCTCCTGCTTCGGGCTGCGACCACCATGTCTCAGGTTTCCTGGATGAACTCATTAAAATGAAGCATAGAGCAGCGCGATGTCGAAAGTTCCTTCCCGAGGAAGGAACTGCAGAGAGTGGCCCAGAAGAACAAGGCCATGTTCTGGGACAGGAGGGTCCCAGAAGAACAAGGCCATGGAGGGGTTGCAATGCCACACGCAAACCTTGTGCAGAGGGAGTGTCAGGAGGCCCTTGTCACCCTCCGGAGGTCAAGCCTTGAAGATTCCCTAGGGAGGTGGTGTCAGGGGATGGAGGTTAGAGGTCAGGGCTGGAACCCTCTTCCCCGACCCCCGAAAGGGCGGTTACTGGGGTGGCACTGGGGGTGCTGTGAGCATTGGCTCAAACCTCTGTCCCATCCCTGGGAAGGTGATGTGGCCTTGGGCAGAGGTGGATGCGGAGAGCCTCCTTCCGCAGGGACCTGACCATTCCGGATGCCATGGGGGCTTGGCAGGGGCCGTGCTCCCTCCTCCCTGGCTGGAGGCAGGAAAAATCAGAAGGGGGATGAAGTCATCCACAGCAGGCGTGGAATCTCTCGGACTTACTAAATTTATTTTTAGCTAGGCGTAGAAAATTAAAAATCCAAGGAAAGGGGTGGGGCAGGAGGACAAAGGCCAGTGACTTTGCCCAGCGCTGCCACGGGGAGTCAGGCAGGGCCCCGCCAAGTTCTGGGGCTGCTCACGCACGAGGGCCGAGGACGCGGCCGGCAGGAGCCGCTCCCCCAGGCCAGACGCCCCCCACCCCTTGGCGCACCTCGGGGGTCCCGACGCTGCAGCTGGAGGGGTCAGGGGGTCTCCGTGCGGGCGGCGCAGGCGTCAGCGCCCTGCCCGCACCCACAGCGCATCCGCGGAGTCGTCGGCCAGGCCCACGCTGTCGGGGCCCTGCGAGCTGTCCTCGGTGGCCGTGGCCGAGTGCGTGCTGTCCTCCTGCAGGGCCGGCTCGGGGCTGGCCGCGCGCTGCTGCTGCTCCTTGAGCTCGGAGTAGGAGCGCGAAAAGGTGTGGAAGATGGAGGTGACCGGGAAGGCCATGAGCAGGATGCCGCTGAGGATGCTGCTGAGCGCCACCACCTGCCCGGGCAGGCTGCGCGGGACCATGTCGCCGTAGCCCACGGTGGTCATGGAGATGACGGCCCACCAGTAGCTGGCGGGCACGCTGGAGAAGTCGCGGCGCGCGCCCAGCTCGCGCTCGGCCAGGTGCACCAGTGGCGCGAAGAGCGCCATGGCCACGCAGAGGAACAGCAGCAGCAGCCCGAACTCGCGCGCGCAGCGGCGCACGGTCAGGCCCAGCGAACGCAGCCCCAGCGAGTGGCGCGCCAGGCGCATCACGTAGAGCACGCGCAGCGCACGCAGCAGCCGCAGCACCAGCCCCGCGCGCTCCAGGAGCTTGGTCCCGCCCGGGCCTGCCGCCAGCCCCAGCAGCAGCGACACGTAGAACGGCAGGAGCGCCAGGATGTCGATGATGTTGAGCGGCGCGCGCAGGAAGGCGCACTTGCTCTCGGCCTGCAGGGAGCGCAGCAGGAACTCGAAGGAGAACCAGGCCACGCACACGGTCTCCAGCACGAACAGGCTGCGGCACTTGGGGGAGCACTCGCCCTGCGGGGAGAGGGGACACGGGGTTGGGGGCGCAGGCCTCTTGGAGGGCTGGGGGCGCCTTGCCCTTCCTTTCCCAGGACCAGAGGCGTCCCCCAGGCCACCCTTCCCGCCCCAACCCACGGAAGCGGGTGCAAGGGATATTGACAAACAGGCCCAGTTCCTGTTGGAAAAACCCAGAAAACCAGCAAGATTTCATGGTGATCACTTCGGGCTTGAGAGCGGATGCGCTTAGCTGACCCAGGAAACTGGTGAAAATAATGTTAAAACCCCTGACCTTTTAAAGCCTTGGGAAATGGTCTTAAGAGCAAACAGCAAACGAAGAAACATCTATTTATATGTGAAAATTCTGTAAGAAAGGTGAGCATTTGTGCTATCTGTGTCAAGACTGCATCCTCCTTCTCAGCTTGGCCAGGGGGAGACTCCGCGTGGAATGGCTGCAGCCACGGACACAGCCCCCCACCCCCACCCCACCCACAGCTCCCAGTCAGGAGGGCTTCTTCCCTAGAAAGGGGCTGACATCAGCATCTCACATTCCGCCCTCAGCTCCTGGGGCTACGTCCTTGGGGAGTCCGGTGGAGGGGTGGGGCTCCCTCCTGCCCAGTCCCCACTCTCGTGGGTGGGAGGCTGGCCTTGGGTGTGGCACACTGAGAAGGCAGGGCCTGACTGCCCTTGCTGCAGTGATTCCAGGCCAGGAGAGGCCAATGGGGTCTCAGGGTGCTATGCCCCCATCAAGCTCTCAGCTCCTAGAGAGGGAGGGTGTCATTCACACTGAGGCTCGCAGCTGTCCCCATCCCCCAAACCCCTGGCTCACTCTCAGCTCCTAGAGAGGGAGGGTGTCATTCACACTGAGGCTCGCAGCTGTCCCCATCCCCCAAATCCGTGGCTCAGAGATTCCTGCCTGGAGGGAGATGAAGGAAGTAATCTCTTCTCAAAGGAACTGGCTTCATTTGCAATGGAACATGAAGAAGTTTACACCGAAGGGCACTCTCAACGCTATTGGAGGTGGTGGTGAAGGGAATTAGGATTCATGCGTGTGCTGACCATGTAGCCTAGACTGCAGGCTGGCTAGGGTGCCGGGGAATGAGGGGAGAAGACAGCTGGCAGGAGCCCTCCTGGGGTCAGAGCAATGTCAGGCACTCTCAGAAAGCAATGAGAAGGAGCTGCGATATGAGCAGGTTGTAAAGGAATAAGAGAGCTTTCAGCTGGCTGCTAGGAGTTTAACTACTGGGTGTGGTCAGTGAGACAGAGAAGAGGTTGCTCCCCAAGCCCTGTCATCCCAGGGTGACGGTGGCACAGTGGTGCTTCGACACCGAGACTGTTGCTGGGGAGGAAGAGGGGCACACAGGCATCACAACAGTAAGCCAGCCAGTCACCAAAAGACTAAACCAGTGAATAACAGGCCCAGGATGGGGACTACCCAAAGGGCTAGAATATCTTGTCTAAAATGTCTAGTTTCTAACAAAGAATGACAAGGTATGTGGAGGAGGAGGAGGGAAAGAAGAAAAAGAAAAAGAAGGAAAGTATGATTCATACATTAGGAAGAAAGCAACAAAAACTGCTGTGAGAGTGACCAAATGTCAAATTTAACTGAATGAGATTTCAAAGCAGCCACTATCAATATGTTCACAAAACTAAAGGACGCATAAATGAACATGCCACAAATAGAGGCTGTTGGTAAAGAGATGGACATTTAAAAAAATACCCAAACGGAAATTCTGGAATTGAAAAGTGCAATAATTGAAATAAAATAATTTAAAAATCACTAGAAAAGCTTAAAAGTAGATTTTAATTGGCAGAGAAAAGAATTAGTAAACATGAAGAGTTTGACAGGAATTATGCTGAAGAATAGAAAAAGAATAAACCACACAGCACTTTGGGAAGTGTGGGACACCATTATATGCACCAATATATGCATAATGGGAATACCCAAGGAGAGGAGAGAAGGGAAAAGAAAAACTATGCAGAGAGATAATGCTGAAAAAAAAAATTTTTTTTAAACAATAACCTACATATCCAGGAAGCTCAATGAACTCCAAGCAGGATAAACACAGAGGCCCGCAGGTGGACACATCATAATACAAGTAACGAAGGTCAAAGACAAGGAAAAAGTATTGAAGCAGCAAGACCAAAATGAAGATCACTTACAAGGGAACTTCACAAATAAATGGCTGACTTACCAGCAGAAACACTGCAAGCCAGAAGGCAGTGGGATAGCATATCCAAAGTGCTCAAAGGAAAAAGACCCTGCCAATCAAGAATCCTATATCCAGCAAAGTTACTGCTGAAAAATGAAAGTAAAAAATAAACACTTTCCCAGGTAAACAAAAATAGAGAGAATTCACTGCTAGCAGACCTGCCTCACAAGAAATACTAAAGAAAGTTCTTCAGGCTGAAAGCAAGTGACCCCAGATGATAATCTGGATCGACACAAAAAGTGTAAGTAAAGGTAATTATGTAATTAGAAAAGACACTATAAATGCATTTTTTAACGGATTTGAACAGCAACTATATAAAAATAAGATGTATATAACATATGAAGCTTGCAGCATATAGAAATGTAATATATGTGCAATGTATTTGCCAATAAAAGCACAAAGGAGGTGTGTGGGAGCAAAGGTGTAATGGTCTAAGGAAATGACAGATAGTGAAGCAAAGGCAATACCTGTAACAATGTGTATCACAACAATCGCACCAAAAGGGAGAAAAGTGAATACAGCTATATAGGCATAATATCTCCATCTCACTGGAATTATGCACAAACCTGAAGCAGGTTCTGATTATTTGTGGTAAACTCCAGAGCAACCACTAAAAGAAAGAACTAAAAAAAAAAAACTTTAAAATATCATTAGTGGGCTGGGTGTGGTGGCTCATGCCTGTCATCCCAGCACTTTGGGAGGCCAAGGCAGGTGGATCACCTGAGGTCAGGGGTTCGACACCAGCCTGGCCAACAAGGCAAAACCCTGTCACTACTAAAAATACAAAAATCAGCTGGGTGTGGTGGCATGCATCTATAATCCCAGCTACTTGGGAAGCTGAGGCAGGAGAATCGCTTGAACCCGGGATGTGGAGGCTGCAGTGAGCAGAGATTGTGCCACTGCACTCCAACCTGGGCAACACAGTGAGACTCCATCCCAAAAAAAAATACATATACATATATCATTAGTGGAATTAAAATGCTCCATTAGAAAATATTCACCCCATGCAAAAGAAAGCAGTTAAGGAAGGATACAGAAACAACGTGCTCCGTGAGGTGCATGAAACAGAAAATAAGATGTGGCAGACACAGACCCAACTATATCAATCAAAACATTAGATGTGAATGGAGTGAACAACCCAATCAAAAGCAGACACAGACCCAACTATATCAATCATTATGAATGGAGTGAACAACACAATCAAAAGCAGACACAGACCCAACTATATCAATCGTTATGAATGGAGTGAACAACACAATCAAAAGCAGACACAGACCCAACTATATCAATCGTACCATTAGGTGTGAATAGAGTGAACAACCCAGTGAAAGGCGGACACGGACGCAACTATATCAATCATAACATTAGATGTCAATGGAGTGAACAATCCAATTAAAAGCAGACACAGACCCAACTATATTAATCATAACATTAGATGTGAACGGACTGAACAACCCAATCAAAAGCAGACACAGACCCAACTATATTAATCGTAACATTAGCTGTGAATGGAATGCACAACCCAATCAAAAGCAGACACAGACCCAACTATATCAATGGAACCATTAGATGTGAATGGAGTGAACAACCCAATCAAAAGCAGACACAAACCCAACTATATCAATCATTATTAATGGTATGAACAACCCAATCAAAGGCAGACACAGACCCAACTATATCACTCGTTATGAATGGAGTGAACAATGCAATCAAAAGAAGACACAGACCCAACTATATCAATCATTATGAATGGAGTGAACAACCCAATCAAATCAGACACAGACCCAACTATATCAATCATACTATTAGATGTCAATGGAGCGAACAACCTAATCAAAGGAGACGCAGACCCAGCTATATCAATAGTACCATTAGATGTGAATGGAGTGAACAACCCAATCAAAAGCAGACACAGACGCAGCTATATCAATCATTATGAATGGCGTGAACAACCCAATCAAAAGCAGACAGAGACCCAACTATATCAATTGTAACATTAGATGTGAATGGTATGAACAACCCAATCAAAAGCAGACACAGACCCAGCTACATCAATCATAACATTAGATGTGAATGGAGTGAACAACCCAATCAAAAGCAGACACAGACCCAACTATATTAATCATAACATTAGATGTGAATGGAGTGAAGAACCCAATCAAAAGCAAACACAGACCCAACTATATCAATCGTTATGAATGGAGTGAACAATGCAATCAAAAGAAGACACAGACCCAACTATATCAATCATTATGAATGGAGTGAACAACCCAATCAAAAGCAGAAACAGAACCAACTATATCAATTGTAACATTAGATGTGAATGGAGTGAAGAACCCAATCAAAAGCAGACACAGACCCAACTATATCAATCGTTATTAACGGCATGAACAACCCAATCAAAAGCAGACACAGACACAACTATATAAATCATTATGAATGGCGTGAACAACCCAATCAAAAGCAGACAGAGACCCAGCTATATCAATCATAACATTAGATGTGAATGGAGTGAACAACCCAATCAAAAGCAGACACAGACCCAGCTATATCAATCATAACATTAGATGTGAATGGAGTGAACAACCCAATCAAAAGCAAACACAGACCCCACTATATGAATCGTAACATTAGATGTGAATGGAGTGAACAACCCAATCAAAAGCAAACACAGACTCAACTGTATCAATTGTAACATTAGAAGTAAATGGAGTGAAGAACCCAATCAAAAGCAGACACAGACCCGACTATATCAATCGTTATGAATGGAGTGAACAACCCAATCAAAAGCAGACACAGACCCAACTATATGAATTGTAACATTAGATGTGAAAGGAGTGAACAACCCAATCAAAAGCAGACACAGACCCAACTATATCAATTGTAACATTAGACGTGAATGGAGTGAAGAACCCAATCAAAAGCAGACACAGACCCAACTATATCGTTATTAATGGCATGAACAACCCAATCAAAGGCAGACACAGACCCAACTATATCAATCGTTATGAATGGAGTGAACAACCCAATCAAAAGCAGACACAGACCCAACTATATCAATTGTAACATTAGATGTGAAAGGAGTGAACAACCCAATCAAAAGCAGACACAGACCCAACTATATCAATCAAAACATTAGATGTGAATGGAGTGAACAACCCAATCAAAAGCAGACACAGACCCAGCTATATCAATCATAACATTTGATGTGAATGGAGTGAACAACCCAATCAAAAGCAGACACAGACCCAACTATATCAATCGTTATGAATGGAGGGAACAACCCAATCAAAAGCAGACACAGACCCAGCTATATCAATTGTAACATTAGCAGTGAATGGAGTGAAGAACCCAATCAAAAGCAGACACAGACCTGACTATATCAATCGTAATTAATGGCAAGAACAACCCAATCAAAAGCAGACACAGACCCAACTATATCAATTGTTATGAATGGAGTGAACAACCCAATCAAAAGCAGACACAGACCCAACTATATCAATTGTACCATTAGATGTGAATGGAGTGAACAACCCAATCAAAAGCAGACACAGACACAACTATATCAATCATAACATTAGATGTGAATGGAGTGAACAACCCAATCAAAACCAGACACGGACCCAACTATATCAATCGTTAAGAATGGAGTGAAGAACCCGATCAAAAGCAGACACAAACCCAACTATATCAATCGTTATTAATGGCATGAACAACCCAATCAAAGGCAGACACAGACCCAACTATATCAATCGTTATGAATGGAGTGAACAATGCAATCAAAAGAAGACACAGACCCAACTATATCAATCATTATGAATGGAGTGAACAATCCAATCAAAAGCAGACACAGACACAACCATATGAATTGTAACATTAGATGTGAATGGAGTGAACAACCCAATCAAAAGCAGAAACAGAATCAACTATATCAATCATAACATTAGATGTGAATGGAGTGAAGAACCCAATCAGAAGCAGACACAGACCCAACTATATCAATCGTTATTAATGGCATGAAGAACCCAATCAAAAGCAGACACAGACCCAACTATATAAATCGTTATGAATGGAGTGAACAACCCAATCAAAAGCAGACACAGACCCAGCTATATCAATCGTACCATTAGATGTGAATGGAGTGAACAACCCAATCAAAAGCAGACACAGACGCAGCTATATCAATCATAACATTAGATGTGAATGGAGTGAACAACCCAATCAAAAGCAGACACAGACCCAGCTATATCAATCATAACATTAGATGTGAATGGAGTGAACCACCCAATCAAAAGCAGACACAGACCCAACTATATCAATCGTTATGAATGGTGTGAACAACCCAAACAAAAGCAGACACAGACCCAACTATATCAATCATTATGAATGGAGTGAACAACCCAATGAAAAGCAGACACAGACCCAACTATATCAATCATTATGAATGGAGTGAACAACCCAATCAAAAGCAGACACAGACCCAACTATATCAATCGTTATGAATGGAGTGAACAACACAATCAAAAGCAGACACAGACCCAAATATATCAATCGTACCATTAGATGTGAATGGAGTGAACAACCCAGTGAAAGGCAGACACGGACGCAACTATATCAATCATAACATTAGATGTCAATGGAGTGAACAATCCAATTAAAAGCAGACACAGACCCAACTATATCAATCAAAACATTAGATGTGAATGGAGTGAACAACCCAATGAAAAGCAGACACAGACCCAACTATATCAATCGTAACATTAGATGTGAATGGAGTGAACCACCCAATCAAAAGCAGACACAGACCCAGCTATATCAATCGAACCATTAGCTGTGAATGGAGTGAAAAATCCAATTAAAAGCAGACACAGACCCAACTATATTAATCGTAACATTAGATGTGAATGGAGTGCACAACCCAATCAAAAGCAGACACAGACCCAACTATATCAATCATTATTAACGGCATGAACAACCCAATCAAAAGCAGACACAGACACAACTATATAAATCATTATGAATGGCGTGAACAACCCAATCAAAAGCAGACAGAGACCCAGCTATATCAATCATAACATTAGATGTGAATGGAGTGAACAACCCAATCAAAAGCAGACACAGACCCAGCTATATCAATCGTAACATTAGATGTGAATGGAGTGAACAACCCAATCAAAAGCAGACACAGACCCAACTATGTCATAACATTAGATGTGAATGGAGTGAACAACCCAATCAAAAGCAGACACAGACCCAACTATATTGATCATTATGAATGGCGTGAACAACCGAATCAAAAGCAGACACAGACCCAACTACATCAATTGTACCATTAGATGTGAATGGAGTGAACAACCGAATCAAAAGGCAGACTGGATTTTAAAAAATAGTTGAACTATATGTTGTCTACAGGAGAGACACTTTAGATTCAAATACAGAAATAGATACAATGTAACAAGATAGGAAAAGATATATCATCCAAACAGCAACCACAGGAAAGCTGGAATGACTGTACTAATAGACAAAATAGACGTTAAAACAAAAAATATTATTAGAGATAATATGTAATGATCAACAGGTCAATCCATCAAGAAGATATAACAATTAAAATGTATGCACCAATAATACAGCAATAAGTAAATGAAGCAAAAACTGAACACAAACAGAAATTGAGAAAGAGACATTCCATAATAATAGTTGGAGACTTCAATACCGCACTGTGTTGTTTTTTTTTTTAGACGGAGTCTTGCTCTGTCATCCAGGCTGGAGTGCAGTGTTGCGATCTCGACTCACTGCAACCTCTGCCTCCCAGGTTCAAGTGAGTCTCCTGCCTCAGCCTCCTGAGTAGCTGGGACTGCAGGCTTGCACCACTGTGCCCAGCTAATTAATACTGCACTTTCAATAATGGGTAGAACAAGTACACAGGAGAGTCAAGGAAACAGAAGGTGTGAACAACACCATAAGCCAAATGGACCTCACAGACATCCGTAGAACATGGCACCGGACAACTCAATATACATTTTTTCAATGTGCACACGGAACAGACTCCAGAACAGGACATATACCAGGCCACAGAACCAACCTCAATACATTTAAAAGGATAGAAATAATACAAATATACTCTCCATCCACAATAGAATATTAGAAATTAATAACAGGAGAAAAATTGGGAACCTCACAAATATGTGGAAATTAAACATATTCCTAGATAATCAAAGAGGCCAACCAAGAAATCAGAAGGCAGTCAGACTTGGAGATGAGTAAGAATGAAGACACAACATATCCAAACTTATATGGTGCAGCTAAAGTAATGCTTAGAGGGCCAGCGTGGTGGCTCATGCCTGTAACCCCAGCATTTTGGGAGGCCGAGGCAGGAGGATCACTTAAGCTCAGGAGTTGGAGACCAGCCTAGGCAACATGGTGAAACCCCATCTCTACGAGACATACAAAAATTAGCTGGGTGTGGTGGTTCATGCCTGCAGTCCCAGCTACTTGGGGGGTTGAGATGGGAGGATCCCTTGAGTCTAAAAGGTTGTGGCTTCAGTAAGCCATGATGGTGCCACTGTATTCCAGCCTGGGTGACAGAGCGAGACCCTGTCTCAAAAAAAAAAATAAAAATAAAGAAAGAAAAAGTAATGCTTAGAGGGACATTTATAGCTTTCAATGCCTATAAGAAAGAAGAAAGATCTCAAATTAATAAGCTCACACTCCACCCTAAGACAACTGGGAAAACAAAAGTAAATAAAACTTAAAGCAGGTGGGGGAAGGAAATAACAAAGATGAGAGCAGGAATTAATGAAACAGAAGACAAAACCCATAGAGAAACCAATGAAACCAAAGGCTAGTTCTTGGAAAAGATCAACAAAATCAACAAATCTTTAGCTCGTTTGAGCAGAAGAAAAAGAGAAAATTCCATTGACTAGAATCAGAAGTGAAAGCGGAGATGTGATTCATGCTCTTACAGACATAAAAAGGGTGATAAAGCAGCACTGTGAATAATCGTGCGCCGTCACAGTAGGTAACAGGTAAAATGGATCCATTCACAGAAAAACAAACTACAGAAACAAGAGGAAGGAACAGAATCTGCACAGACTAATCATCAGTGAAGAGACTCAGTCAGAAACCCTCAAACTATCCACAAGAAAAGCCCAGGGCCAGATGCTTCACTGAATCCAGCCAAAGGGTCAAAGGAGAATATCCACAGCCACAGAAACAACGATGTCTTGTCCTCTGCAGCTGGAGGCTATTATCCTAAGCAAATTAACGCAGAAACAGAAGACCAAATACAGCATGTTCTCACTCGTAAGTGCGAGCTAAACGTTGGGTGCTCATGGACATAAAGATGGCAACAGCAGACACTGCAGACTGCCAGTGGGGAGGGGGAAGGGGCAAAGGCTGGAAACGTGCTGTTGGGTGCTGTGCTTGGTACCTGGGTGACAGGACCAATCCTACCCCAAACCTCAGCATCACACAATATGTCCGGGTAGCACACCTGCACACATACCCCCTGAACCTAAAATAAAACCTGAGATTATTAAGCAATTAAAAAAATTTTATTCATAAAAAAGGAATTAATACCAATTCCTCACAAACTATTATGAAAATACAGAAGTGGAGAGAATGGTTCCCAGCTCATTCTATGAGGCCAACATCACCCTGATACAAAAACCAGATGAAGTATCACAAGAAAACCACACGTGAATACCGATGTTAAAAGATTCAAGAAAATATCAACAAGCTGAATTCGGCAGTGTAGAAAAAGAATTAGACATCAGGACTGAGTGGGATTTATCCCAAGGATGCAAGGCTGGCTTAACATCTGAAAATCACTTAACATGATACATCATATCCATATTATATAAAAGAAAAATCACACAATCATGTCAACTGATGAAGAAAAAAAGCTTTTGACAAAATCCAACATCTTTTCATGACAGAAACACTCAACAAGCAGGAAACCTCCGCAAAAAGGGCATCTATAGAAACCCCACAGCTAACATCACACGTGGTAACGAAAGACTCCGTGCTCCCTCCATTCAGGAACGAGACGCTAACGCCTGTTCTCGTCACTTCCAGTGGACTCTGTACCGGATGTTCCAGCCAGGGTGATCAGGCAGGTTAAACAGAATGTGCACAGACGCCTACTAGGCCAATGAGAAGGTCATGTCATGTTGGTTCACAAATGACAGGACCTCGTATATAGAAAATCCTTAGGAATCCACTAAGAACATCCATTAAAACTAGTGAGTTCAACAAGGTTGTAGAATATGCGACAACAATCAATTTTATCTCTATACACTCGCAATGAACGATGTAATTCCCTTCACAACAGCATCAAAAGGAAGAAATGCATCAGAATAACTAAAACAAAAGAACAAAAAAACTTACACTTTGATAACTACAAAACACTGTTGGAAGAAACTCTAAATTTTGACCATTTGATAGAGAAAGAACAATTTGTTATCAAGCGGTACTGGGGTGCCTGGATGTCCACACACAAAAGAATCCAGCTGAGCGCTTACCTGAACCATACGCAAAAATTAAGAAAAAATGGACCAAAGCTCAAAATGTGGGCGCTAAAGTTACAGAACTTTAGAAGGAGACTTGGGGTAAAATCTTCATGACAAAGGATTAGCCAAGGGCTATGAGATATGGCATCAAAAGCACAAAAAATTGATAAACTGAACTTCATAAAAATTAAAAACTTTTGTGCCTCAAAGGACAACAGCAAGAAAGTGAACAGACAACCCACACAATGGAAGGAAGTATTTGGAAATCAGATATTTGATAAGGGACTTGCATCCAGGATAGATAAGAAACTCTTACAGCTCAATAATAAAAAGACAACCCAATTTAAAATTGGGCAAAGGAGGGCCAGCGTGGTGGCTCATGCTTGTAATCCCAGTACCTTGGGAGGCCAAGGTGGGCAGATCATTTGAGGTCAGGAGTTTGAGACCAGCCTGAGTAACATGGTGAAAACCTGTCTCCACTGAAAATACAAAAAAAAAATAGCTGGGCGTGGTGGTGGACGCCTGTAATCCCAGCTACTCGGGAGGCCGAGGCACGAAAATTGCTTGAACCTGGGAGGTGGAGATTGCAGTAAGCTGAGATCACCTGGGCAACAGAGTGAGACTCTCTAAAAAAAAAAAAAAAATTGGGCAAAAGGTCTGAAGAGGCATTCCTCAAAGAAGAGCTCTCAACTGTCAGGAAGGACATGAAAAGATGCTTGACATCACTGGTCATCAGGGAAATGGGAATGAGAACCGCACAGTGGCTTCAGGAGGAGGACGCCACCGTCCCAGCCCCACCACGGCCTCATGAGGAGGATGCCGCCGTCCCAGCCCCACCGCGGCCTCATGAGGATGCTGCTGCTGTCCCAGCCCCCCTGCAGCCTCAGGGCCAACCCAGCCCCAGATGTGGGCTGGGGACCTTCTCAGGAGTCTGCAGCCTGTTGGCACAGCTGGTGGAAGCCCCGTGGACTGGTCCCAGCGTGCCACCCCAAACGTGGTCCCCACCGCGTGGACGGGACTGAATCTGGGCCTGGTGGGTGCTCCCCATGGCCTCCTCCACCCGAGGCCTAGGTCTGGGTGCTTCCCGTGGCCTCCTCCACCCCCGAGGCCTAGGTCTGGGGTGTGGGTTTTGTCCTAGCATTTTAAAAACTGTGGTAAAATACATGTAACAAGACACCATCTGAACCGTTTTAAAGGGTGTTAAATGCATTCAGAATGTTGTGTGGCCTTCACCATCTGTCTCCAAGGCTATTACCCTGTGAGCCCGAGATGGTGGCCCCGTCAGACATCCACTCCCCATTCGCCTCCCTCTGCAGCCTTCTCTGACCACGGACCACAGTGAAGTCTTGATCGACATTCAAGGCGGGTGGGCTGCTGCGTGGATCCCTGGCTCCAGTCCATTCCCGAACCTCACAGGCCCTGGGAAAAGTGGGGGAGCCACCCCCCGAGCCCCAATCTGTGCCCGAGGGAGCCCCTGCAGAGCCCCTCCCACCTGGCAACGTGTCCGGGTGCAGGAGGCTCGTGGCCAGAGCTCAGGGGCCTAGGCGCTCTGAACCACTGGGGCTGTGAGCTCTCGGGACGCCAGGCTTGGGCATCCACGGTGTGTGAGCCCCTGGGAGGCTGGATGCGGGTTTGAAACCCTGATGCGCCCAGCTGGGTGGGGGGGCATTGGGACTTGGGTGGTTAGAAAGTTCTCAGCTCAGGAGGTGCCCAGGCCGAGTCCTCCCTCCCACGTCTGTCTCTGTGAGGCAGTGACCAGGAGGTGGCAAATTCAGGCCGGAGCTCAAGACCCGTGAACCTTGAGACACCTGCTGAGAGGAAGCAGCACAGGGCATCTCAGCACAGGTCGGCCCCAAGGCAGCCCCGTGGCTCTGAGCCCAGTGTGTCCTGGAAACAGTCCCGTGGCTTCCGGCCCAGGGCGGCTTCCGCCTCTGCTGTCTCAGCATTTCCGTCCCTGTGTCCTGTCCCCATGTCCTCACAGGCATCTCCCTCATGTCCCCTCCCTGTGTCCCTGTCCCTGTGACCCTATATCCCCGTGTCCCTGTCCCCATCTGTCCCGTGTCCCTCCCTGTGTCCTTGTCCCTCTGTCCCCATGTCCCTGTGACCCTATGTCCCCGTGTCCCTGTCCGTGTCCCTAGGCATCTCTCATGTCCCCATGTCCCTGTCCCTATGGCCCTATGTCCCTGTCCCGTGTCCCCATGTCCCTGTCCCCATGTCCCTATGTTCCCATTCCCATCTCCCTGTCCTGTGTCCCCATGTTCCTGTCCCTGTGTCCCCACAGGCATCTCCCTCGTGTCCCTGGTGTGTCCCCATCCCATGTCCCCTGGGCAGGTCACTGGGTTGCACACCCAGGACTGAAGCCAGGCTGGCCCCAGGGCACTGTCCTAACCACTGGTGGATGCTGCCTTCCACGCAAGCCCTTCTGAGGAATCCTGTGTCCCTGGCCGGGCATAGGGACCGGTGGGGCAGGAGCGCCCGGGCTGAGTGTGTGTTCTGAGCGCCCCCCTGCCCACAACAAGGAGGGGCCCAGTGCAGCTGCAGCCACAGAGCCAGAAACCACCTGGACCGGGTCTGCTCGTGGTTAGAAAGAGACCACCCGCGGAACCACAGGTGGGATGGTCGGCGGGCACGTTTCCGGAACTTTCAGCCCAGAAAACAGACCCTGATTGATCAGATTTGATGCACCTGGTCTACTTGGCCAACAATCAGGTCAGAAAAAAAGTCTACGTTCAGCCTGGCTCACCCAGCTTTGAGGCCCGCACAGCCACCGCCCTCTAGATTGTTTGGCTTTTTTTGTGCTTTTTAACAGATGTTCACGGTTTTCTGTGGGGTCCCAGGGCCGGCTCCTGCGTGCCCTGGCTGGGCGGGCACCTTCAGACTCTGGGTCTGCAGCCCTGGGCTGCTCCGCGATGTTCTGTGGTCTGAGCAGGCCCTCCTGGCAGCTTCTGCCCTCTACTGTCAGGGTGGGGTCTGTGGTCTCGGGTTCAAGGGATGGGGACTGTGAGGGGTGTGAGCAAGGACCCCGAGAGCTGGGCAAGCGCTTCTTTGGGGAGGGAAAGTGGACCGCACACTCAGAGATCAGTGTGGGTTTCCCAGCCCTGGTGTTAGGACGCTCTGATTATCACAGTTTCAGGGATGGTGTCTTGGCTGCATCACCGACCTGCACGCTACTGTGTTTCTGTGAATGGGAAAAGCAAGTTTGCTCCCACGCACAGGAACCTGTGGGTAAACCGCTCCCGAGTTCCTGGGCCCCAGGATGAGCCCCCCCGAGGAACACAGAGCCGGGCGGACCCCTGCCCCCGTGGCTCCCCATCACGAAGCCACGTGTCTGTGGGCCTCGGGCGTGTCCGGTCTCTTTGGAAACCACAAACATTTTCTCAGCTCTAGGTAGAAAACACAAAAAGCAACGATGAAAGGAATCCCAGAATCTAGAATTCCTGCCTCATGGGCCTGGGGAGCTGCCACGCCCAGGCCCAGGCCCAGCCCCAGCCCTGCTCCTCTACTGCATCGGGACATCACAGACTGGCTCTCCCCCAGGGACCCAGTGGCCGGGGCTCCATCCCACTGGGGGAACCAAGGAAGGGAACCAGCCAGTCCCTGCCAGGCCGGGGCTGAGCACAGAGGCGCCCTCACCGGAGGACGGGAACCCAGCAGTGGTGGGGGCTGCAGAGCTGGGGGCCTCCTTGAAGGACTGAGAACGGGAGTGTGTGTCATTAGGTGGGACCTAGATAGGGCGAATTCTCTTGGGGGTGCAGGTGTGGGGCCCACAGGGAGGGGCGGGAGGAGGGCTGAGAACAGGGACATGGGGCATGGGGAGGGGCATGGGGACGGAGCCCCTGTAGCTTCTGTGCTGTGCTGGGGAGCTGAGCTCTGGCTTCGTGCTGGCAGAGAGAGGTCGGCCTGTGCCACGGAAATTGCAGGCGGGAGGCTGGTGGGAGAAGAGGGCCCAGCCTCCGGGAGGCACTGGGAGAAGAAAAGATGGCAGGGCGGGGGTTGGGATAGAAACGTCAGGACGTGGGGACTGGCTAGACGGGGGCGGGGGACGGTCCCCACCCAGGCACACCCGAGTTGGGGGTCAGTGGGCCGGGCTGCATGGAGCCCTCGTGGACGTGCCGGTGGGGACGCCGGTGCAAGTCTGTGCTAAATGGCAGAAGGGGCTGCAGCCGCCATGACGGGCCCTGTAAACGGCATCATCCACTATCACCAAAGCAAAAACGAAAACATGCCTGCTGGGAACGCTGTGAGCTCACCAGCCAGCGTTTACCCAGGGTACCTGGCAGTGGAACAGCTGGCTTCTAAGACATATAAGCACATCCTCACCTTTACCAGACAGACACGTCTTCACCTTTGCCAGACAGGCCCCTCCTCATCGTTTACTAGAAGGTTCTCTGCTGAGTTGGTCCCCAAGCAGCCACACAAATTCAGCCCTGTCCCCACCAGACAAGCGTCCCCTGGGTCGCGGCCACAGCCAAGGTCCTGGGGCCCAGGGTGGTCCAGGCGGGGCAGGGTATAAACTCGTAAAACTCTGCACTAATATATTTTAAAAGCCTTCAAAGACTGTGTGCACTTTGACCTAGAAATTCTATTTTGGGGAGTTGTCAGGGAACGTCAGAAATGGGCCCAAAGATTTATGCAAAAGGACCTGCTCGCTCATCAGAGCTCAGCTTTATGGGTCTGGACAAATCACGGTCCTGGAACCACCACTACCGCGAAAACGCAGCGCAAAGACGCAGGACAGCTCCCCCAGCTTCCCCCCGCCGTTCCCTGCCTCACAGCCAGACCCCGCCCACCCGGTCTTGGCCCCCAACCCCTGGCTTTCCCAGGTATCCCGTAGACGGGATCGCAGCGTGGCTTCCGGGCCTGGCCTCTCCCGCGTCAGGCCCTGCGAGCCCATTCGTGCTGTCCCGGGCACCCACCCTTTGCTGCTTTTCACCGCGCACTGTGGATGCACCGGGATTGATCTGGCACCTGCCGTCGCGGTCCGTGTCGGCTGCTTCCGGGCTGGGCCGTGCTGAATAAAGCCGGCTGAACACTCGCTCTGTACGTGACACACGCTGTCCTTCCCGCGGGTACGTCCTGGGCGTGGGCGCTGGTGTGCGATGAGCGCAGATGTACCCGGCCTCCGCGTGCCACGCGCAGGTGTACTCGTCCTCCGCGCGCCACGCGCAGGTGTACCCGGCCTCCGCGCGCCACGCGCAGGTGTACCCGGCATCCGCGCTCCACAGCAGCCTCGCCACTCCATGGCCTGCAGGTCCTGAGCCTTGCCGGCCGCGCACCCTCCTTTGAGCTTGCTGCTCTCGGCTGGTTTTCAGATCAGGGCCCTTCTAACATGTGAGTGACAGCTCCTGTGGCTTAACTTTGTATTTCCCTAATAACAGTTCAGCGCTGTATTTGCCATAGGCGTGTCTTCTTTGGTGAAGTGTCTGTTCAAAACTTTTGTCCCTTTTAAAATCAGGTTATTTTCTTACAGTTGAGTTTATACAGTTCTTTATATAGTTTAATTACAAGTCCTTCGTTAGATATGTGATTTACAAATATTTTCTCCCAGTCTGAGGCTTGTTTTTTCATTCTCTTAACAGTCTTTTGTGGACAAAAGTCAAAAGAATTTTTTTAATAGAGATGAGGGTCTCGCTATATTGCCCAGGCTGGTCGTGAACTCCTGGGCTGAAGTGATCTTCCCGCCTCGGCCTCTCAAAGTGTTAGGGTTACAGGCCTGAGCCCCCTCGCTAGGCCAGGAGTTTTAGATTCTAATGAAGTGAAGCCTATCCATTTTCATATTTCATGAATCGCGCATCTGACGCCACGTCTGGGAACTCCTTCCTTACTCTCCATTGGCAAGGCCACCTCTATGTTTTCTTCTACAAGTTTATAGTTTTAAATGTTACATGTTTAGGGCCACGGTCCACCTTGAGTTGAATTTTTGTATAAAACGTAAGGCATGGGTTGTGTTTTTTTAAAATATGGGAGTTCAGTTGTTGTAGCCCCATTTGTTGAAAAGACGATTCTTTCTCCGTGCCCGGCCTTTTCCCTTTGCCAAACGCCGGCTGGCCCCATTCATGTGGTTCTATTCCTGGACTGTGTCCACGACCCCACGCCTGTCCTTTCCCCACACTGTCCTGCTGTGGCTTCAGAACAAATCTTAAAAGCAGGCAGTGTCAGTTCCAACTGCTGCTTTTTCAAAACGGTTCCTAGGCCTTTCCATAAAGATGTTACAATCAGCTTGTAAATATTGCAGAAAATGGGATTCTGAATGGGATTTCACTGAATCTGGAGATGGACTATGGGGAGGGTGGACATCTTAGTCACACCGAGTCTTCAGCGCGTGAGCACTGCAGGCCTTCGTTGATTTCAGGCTTTATCAGTAATTATCAGCTGTATTTAGCTGTAATTATCAGCACGTAGATGGATCCTGGACCTAGGCTGTGAGACTTGCACGTAAGCAATTCATGGTTTTTGGTGCTATTAATGAACTTTAAAAAATTTGAATTCCAATAGTTCGCTGCTAGCAACTCCCTTAATTTTCTTAAGCTTTTTTGTGGGTTTCCTGGGAATTTCTACACAGGCAGTTCTCTTCTCTTGCTTTCCAATCGTACGGCGTGTTTTCACATAGGCAGTTCTGTTCTCTTGCTTTCCAAAAATACGGCGTGTTTCCACATAGGCAGTTCTGTTCTCTTGCTTTCCAATAATACGGCGTGTTTCCACATAGGTAGTTCAGTTATCTTGCTTTCCAATAACACGGCATGTTTCTACATAGGCAGTTCTGTTCTCTTGCTTTCCAATCGTACGGCGTGTTTCCACATAGGCAGTTCTGTTCTCTTGCTTTCCAATAATACGGCGTGTTTCTACATAGGCAGTTCTGTTCTCTTGCTTTCCAATCATACGGCGTGTTTCCACATAGGCAGTTCTATTCTCTTGCTTTCCAATCGTACGGCGTGTTTCCACATAGGCAGTCCTGTTCTCTTGCTTTCCAATCGTACGGCGTGTTTCCACATAGGCAGTTCTGTTCTCTTGCTTTCCAATAATACGGCGTGTTTCTACATAGGCAGTCCTGTTCTCTTGCTTTCCAATCGTACGGCGTGTTTCCACATAGGCAGTCCTGTTCTCTTGCTTTCCAATCGTATGGCGTGTTTCCACATAGGCAGTCCTGTTCTCTTGCTTTCCAATCGTACGGCGTGTTTCTACATAGGCAGTTCTGTTCTCTTGCTTTCCAATAATACGGCGTGTTTCTACATAGGCAGTCCTGTTCTCTTGCTTTCCAATCGTACGGCGTGTTTCTACATAGGCAGTCCTGTTCTCTTGCTTTCCAATCGTACGACGTGTTTCCACATAGGCAGTCCTGTTCTCTTGCTTTCCAATCGTACGGCGTGTTTCTACATAGGCAGTCCTGTTCTCTTGCTTTCCAATAATACGGCGTGTTTCTACATAGGCAGTCCTGTTCTCTTGCTTTCCAATCGTACGGCGTGTTTCCACATAGGCAGTCCTGTCCTCTTGCTTTCCAATAATACGGCGTGTTTCTACATAGGCAGTCCTGTTCTCTTGCTTTCCAATAATATGGCGTGTTTCCACATAGGCAGTCCTGTTCTCTTGCTTTCCAATAATACGGCGTGTTTCTACATAGGCAGTCCTGTTCTCTTGCTTTCCAATCGTACGGCGTGTTTCCACATAGGCAGTCCTGTTCTCTTGCTTTCCAATCATACGGCGTGTTTCCACATAGGCAGTTCTGTTCTCTTGCTTTCCAATAATACGGCGTGTTTCCACATAGGTAGTTCAGTTATCTTGCTTTCCAATAATACGGCATGTTTCTACATAGGCAGTTCAGTTATCTTGCTTTCCAATAATACGGCATGTTTCTACATAGGCAGTTCTGTTCTCTTGCTTTCCAATCGTACGGCGTGTTTCCACATAGGCAGTCCTGTTCTCTTGCTTTCCAATCGTACGGCGTGTTTCTACATAGGCAGTTCTGTTCTCTTGCTTTCCAATAATACGGCGTGTTTCTACATAGGCAGTTCTGTTCTCTTGCTTTCCAATCGTACGGCGTGTTTCTACATAGGCAGTCCTGTTCTCTTGCTTTCCAATCATACGGCGTGTTTCCACATAGGCAGTCCTGTTCTCTTGCTTTCCAATAATACCGCGTGTTTCTACATAGGCAGTCCTGTTCTCTTGCTTTCCAATAATACGGCGTGTTTCCACATAGGTAGTTCTGTTCTCTTGCTTTCCAATAATACGGCGTGTTTCCACATAGGCAGTTCTGTTCTCTTGCTTTCCAATAATACGGCGTGTTTCTACATAGGCAGTCCTGTTCTCTTGCTTTCCAATCGTACGGCGTGTTTCCACATAGGCAGTCCTGTTCTCTTGCTTTCCAATCGTAAGGCGTGTTTCCACATAGGCAGTCCTGTTCTCTTGCTTTCCAATCGTACGGCGTGTTTCCACATAGGCAGTCCTGTTCTCTTGCTTTCCAATCGTACGGCGTGTTTCCACATAGGCAGTTCTGTTCTCTTGCTTTCCAATAATACGGCGTGTTTCTACATAGGCAGTCCTGTTCTCTTGCTTTCCAATCATACGGCGTGTTTCCACATAGGCAGTCCTGTTCTCTTGCTTTCCAATCGTACGGCGTGTTTCCACATAGGCAGTTCTGTTCTCTTGTTTTCCAATAATACGGCGTGTTTCCACATAGGTAGTTCAGTTATCTTGCTTTCCAATAATACGGCATGTTTCTACATAGGCAGTTCTGTTCTCTTGCTTTCCAATCGTATGGCGTTGTTTCTACATAGGCAGTCCTGTTCTCTTGCTTTCCAATCGTACGGCGTGTTTCCACATAGGCAGTCCTGTTCTCTTGCTTTCCAATCATACGGCGTGTTTCCACATAGGCAGTCCTGTTCTCTTGCTTTCCAATAATACGGCGTGTTTCTACATAGGCAGTCCTGTTCTCTTGCTTTCCAATAATACGGCGTGTTTCCACATAGGCAGTCCTGTTCTCTTGCTTTCCAATCGTACGGCGTGTTTCCACATAGGCAGTCCTGTTCTCTTGCTTTCCAATAATACAGCGTGTTTCTACATAGGCAGTCCTGTTCTCTTGCTTTCCAATAATACGGCGTGTTTCCACATAGGCAGTCCTGTTCTCTTGCTTTCCAATCGTACGGCGTGTTTCCACATAGGCAGTCCTGTTCTCTTGCTTTCCAATAATACGGCGTGTTTCTACATAGGCAGTCCTGTTCTCTTGCTTTCCAATAATACGGCGTGTTTCCACATAGGTAGTTCTGTTCTCTTGCTTTCCAATAATACGGCGTGTTTCTACATAGGCAGTCCTGTTCTCTTGCTTTCCAATCGTACGGCGTGTTTCCACATAGGCAGTCCTGTTCTCTTGCTTTCCAATCGTACGGCGTGTTTCCACATAGGCAGTTCTGTTCTCTTGCTTTCCAATAATACGGCGTGTTTCCACATAGGTAGTTCAGTTATCTTGCTTTCCAATAATACGGCATGTTTCTACATAGGCAGTTCAGTTATCTTGCTTTCCAATAATACGGCATGTTTCTACATAGGCAGTTCTGTTCTCTTGCTTTCCAATCGTACGGCGTGTTTCTACATAGGCAGTTCTGTTCTCTTGCTTTCCAATCGTACGGCGTGTTTCCACATAGGCAGTCCTGTTCTCTTGCTTTCCAATCGTACGGCGTGTTTCCACATAGGCAGTTCTGTTCTCTTGCTTTCCAATAATACGGCGTGTTTCTACATAGGCAGTCCTGTTCTCTTGCTTTCCAATCGTACGGCGTGTTTCCACATAGGCAGTCCTGTTCTCTTGCTTTCCAATCGTACGGCGTGTTTCCACATAGGCAGTTCTGTTCTCTTGCTTTCCAATAATACGGCGTGTTTCTACATAGGCAGTCCTGTTCTCTTGCTTTCCAATCGTACGGCGTGTTTCCACATAGGCAGTTCTGTTCTCTTGCTTTCCAATAATACGGCGTGTTTCTACATAGGCAGTCCTGTTCTCTTGCTTTCCAATAATACGGCGTGTTTCTACATAGGCAGTCCTGTTGTCTTGCTTTCCAATAATATGGCGTGTTTCTACATAGGCAGTCCTGTTCTCTTGCTTTCCAATCGTACGGCATGTTTCCACATAGGCAGTTCTGTTCTCTTGCTTTCCAATAATACGGCGTGTTTCTACATAGGCAGTTCTGTTCTCTTGCTTTCCAATCGTACGGCGTGTTTCCACATAGGCAGTTCTGTTCTCTTGCTTTCCAATAATACGGCGTGTTTCCACATAGGTAGTTCAGTTATCTTGCTTTCCAATAATACGGCATGTTTCTACATAGGCAGTTCTGTTCTCTTGCTTTCCAATCGTACGGCGTGTTTCTACATAGGCAGTTCTGTTCTCTTGCTTTCCAATCGTACGGCGTGTTTCCACATAGGCAGTTCTGTTCTCTTGCTTTCCAATAATACGGCGTGTTTCCACATAGGCAGTTCAGTTATCTTGCTTTCCAATCGTACGGCGTGTTTCTACATAGGCAGTTCTGTTCTCTTGCTTTCCAATCGTATGGCGTGTTTCTATATAGGCAGTTCTATTCTCTTGCTTTCCAATCGTACGGCGTGTTTCTACATAGGCAGTTCTATTCTCTTGCTTTCCAATAATACGGCGTGTTTCTACATAGGCAGTCCTATTCTCTTGCTTTCCAATCGTACGGCGTGTTTCTACATAGGCAGTCCTATTCTCTTGCTTTCCAATCGTACGGCGTGTTTCCACATAGGCAGTTCTGTTCTCTTGCTTTCCAATCATATGGCATGTTTCTACACAGGCAGTTCTATTCTCTTGCTTTCCAATAGTACGATGTCTACTTTCCTTGCTTCACTGCTCTCTCTAGGACTGCCAACAGGTGCTGAAGAGGAGTGGGGAGCAGGCATCCTTGGGTTGGTCCCAATCTTAGCGGGAAAACATTCAGTCTTTTGCTATGTATGTTGTTAGCTGTAGGTTTTTTTTGGTAGATGTTCTTTATCAGGAAAAGGAAATTCCCTTCTATTCCTAAATTGCTGAAAGTGCTGTTTTAAACATCATGAATGGATACTGAATTTAGTCAAACGCTTTTTCTACATCTGTTGAGAGGAACAGCTGGCATTTTTTCTTTGGTGCATTAATATTGTGAATTACATGGGTTGGTTTTGAGTATCGAACCAAGCTTGCTTTCCTGAGAAAAACCTCAGTTGGCCGTGATGTGCTGTGCTTTTTATGTCTTTACCAACCCCGATTTACTGATGTTTTGTTGAGGAGTTTCGCATGAGTTCATGGGAGACACTGGTCTTTGTTTTTTCTTTTCTTGTCATGTCTCTGGTTTGGTATCAGAGGAGTACTGGCCTCTTGGAATGAGTTGGGAAGGGATGCCTCCTCTTACATGTTTCTGGAAGAGACCATGTAGAATTGGTGTTATTTATTCCTTAAATTTTTGTTAGATTCACCAGTGAAACTACCTGGGCCTGGAATTTTCTTCCTGGAAGGTTTTAAACTATGAATTTAATTTCTTTAATTACCATAGGATTATGTTATTTATTTCTTCTTGAGTGAATTTTGGTGACTGAGCATGTTTTTAAGTTAATTTTTGTTTTATCAAAGTAATTGTACATATAATTTTTTTTTTTTTTTTTTTTTGATACAGAGTCTCACTCTGTCACCCAGGCTGGAGGGCAGTGGCGCGATCTTGGCTCATGTGATATTCAAAACCAACCCATGTAACTATCCCTACTTCTAAATGCTGATCCGGCCATTTATTGGCATATTAATGTTACACATTTTGGGTGACTTTGTAGAGTTGAGAATCTGGGTCTCCCACACACCCCACCTTCAACCACCATAACTGTAACCTCTTTTCTGCAGACATTGTTACATCCCATTTTTGGGGTAAGATAACTCATGCGCGTTCACAGTGTTAAGAAAATGTGAACATGCTCATTACTGAGCCAAGTCGTGCTCTACAATTACATTTTTTTCTCATAGAATGTTTTGTTTCTCCTGAAGTTTGATGGTTTCATTCCAGAACTGCTTAGTGCCACCCGCCTATGACCCAGGGGGCCCCTTCCTGTCCTGCCTTTGGTGGGACCTCGTTTCTTCCCTCTCACCATGGAAGCTTTTAGAATATTCTTTTTTCCCTGAAGTTTCAGGATGAGACGCCTTGACACGCGTGCGTTTCCATTCAGCCTTGGGGATTCGTGCACTGGTTGGGATAAGTCCGGTGTCTTGAATTCTGAGCCAATTCTGAACCATAACACCCTTTCTCATTCTCGCCTTTCTGGAACCCTGGTAGGCCAGAGCGGGACTTCTGGATTAACCTCCCAGCGGTGCATCTTCCCCCTGCCTTTTCATCTTTGTCTTTGAGTGGTATCTTCTTTCCTAAATGTGTACTACTTCTTTTTTGATTAGGGTAATTCCATTTTTAACTTCTGAGAGATTCTCTTCACCCTCCGTTCCTTTTTCATGGCGTCTTGTTCTTGTTTCATGGACACAGCCCTGCTCTGCCCTCTTGGCGTCCCTGATTATAACTCCTGATGTTTCCTGTGTTTCCCCAAGCCCCATGTCTATCCTTCTTTCAGGCTCCATTCTTTCCCAATGTGCCTCACTTCCTCGAGAGGGGGGCGCTAAACTGCTGCTTGGACGCCCTGTAGCCTGGGTGGGGCTTGCCAACCACTGGGTTCACTGCCAGTGTCCAGACAGTGCTGGCCTTCGTCAGGCCCTGTGCACCAGCCGATGTCATTCTCCCCTTTGAGGTGCCCAATTCTGCCAAAGACAGGTCCTTTGGCTCCTGTGGGGGCTGGAGGTCTGGCTGCAGCCATCCTGGGCAGGGAGGGGTCTATGGGCAGGTTCTCCCTCAAGGCCTCCTGCAGCCTGGCACGCTACCACCCTCCAGGGGCCTGACCCCCACATCCGGGTCTCCAGGGAGGCAGCATGGGGCCAGGAGCTGGGACAAAGACGGGGGAGGCAGGAGCTGAGCTCACCACCCATTGTCGTCCCCATTCCAGCCCCAGTTTCTCCCATAGTTGCTGGGATAACAGAAGCCTCCAGAGCGGCCCATGGTGGGCTGCCGGCATCTCCCACAGGTCTCGCTCCACAACACAGCCGTCACCTTCCACAGCCACGGCCACCATCTTCCTTCGTGCGGAAAGCACCCATCGGTCACTGTATCCATTCCTGCCTGCACCGTCCATGTGGATTTACACTCTTTTCTCCCTTTACAATCATTTCAGTTGGGTTCAAGAAGTCAGAGGAGGTCAAAAGATGTAGCCAATCCATTACCTAATCAAAAGTCCAAGTATTATTTTTATTAGAAAAAAAATCAGGAACTTAAATGTTCTGTATGAAAGGAGAGCAGGCTGAATAAATTACGGAACTGCCAAGGGGAGGAATGCAGCACAGCTGTGTGGAGGGCTGCCCTTGGGGAAGATTTGGGGCATCAAGCGCCCCCCGCACACCGCCACGTGGGCATCCAGCGCCCCCCGCACACCACCACGTGGCATCCGGCGCGCCCCGCACACCGCCACGTGGCATCCGGCGCCCCCCGCACACCGCCACGTGGGCATCCGGCGCCCCCCGCACACCGCCACGTGGCATCCGGCGCCCCCCGCACACCGCCACGTGGGCATCCGGCGCCCCCCGCACACCGCCACGTGGGCATCCGGCGCCCCCCGCGCACCGCCACGTGGGCATCCGGCGCCCCCCGCGCACCGCCACGTGGGCATCAGGCGCCCTCCGCGCACCGCCACGTGGGCATCAGGCGCCCTCCGCGCACCGCCACGTGGGCATCAGGCGCCCTCCGCGCACCGCCACGTGGGCATCAGGCGCCCTCCGCGCACCGCCACGTGGGCATCAGGCGCCCTCCGCGCACCGCCACGTGGCATCCGGCGCGCCCCGCACACCGCCACGTGGCATCCGGCGCCCCCCGCACACCGCCACGTGGGCATCCGGCGCCCCCCGCACACCGCCACGTGGCATCCGGCGCCCCCCGCACACCGCCACGTGGGCATCCGGCGCCCCCCGCACACCGCCACGTGGGCATCCGGCGCCCCCCGCGCACCGCCACGTGGGCATCCGGCGCCCCCCGCGCACCGCCACGTGGGCATCAGGCGCCCTCCGCGCACCGCCACGTGGGCATCAGGCGCCCTCCGCGCACCGCCACGTGGGCATCAGGCGCCCTCCGCGCACCGCCACGTGGGCATCAGGCGCCCTCCGCGCACCGCCACGTGGGCATCAGGCGCCCTCCGCGCACCGCCACGTGGGCATCAGGCGCCCTCCGCGCACTGCCACGTGGGCATCAGGCGCCCTCCGTGCACTGCCACGTGGGCATCAAGTGCCCACTGCACACTGCCATCTGAAGCAGCCAGTCACCAGGCAGGATCTACACTGAAGTCTCAACTAGAAAATATGTGTCAATAGGAAAAGACCAGAAAGGCAGTCTCAGAACCCTTCCTGTGGCTCTCTGTGTGTAATGGGACTAGTGAGGGTTCAGCTTTTCCTCCCAGGCATTTACACATTTCCTGGCACGTTCACACCACGCGGCAGCGCCGGTGCCATCGGGAACCGCAACGTGGGACGGACAGTGTGGGGACAGCTGTTCTGACAACAGTCTCAGGACGTGGCCACAGGAACCTGGGTGCCAGGCGGAATGGGCATGCAGCCCGGTGGGCAAGGGCAGTGGAGGATGGAGTGGGGCCAGGCTGAGCAGGCACAGGGACCGTGACCAGCTGCCTTTGAAAAACTAAGTGGGTTGGGAGCCCTTCTCAGAAGGCGAGGTCTCCGCTGACATGGTGTCCACCCTGGCATCAACCTTTTATTCCCTAGTGACAGTAAACAGAAGGACCGAGCCACATTCCCCCAATAACCACGGCTGCAGCTGCACTTGTCACCCCGACCGAGGCTCCAGAGATGCCAAGTGTGGGTGCTCCTGGGCCTCTGTTCTCAATTCAGAGCACAGAAGATTCTGCGGCTTCAGCCTGCCAGGAACGAGGCTGATTCTGAGTGCCGTGACTCTCGGGGGGGGACGGGGGTGTGAGAACAAGGGGGTCAGGGAAGGCTGGGTGCACTTGTCCCCAACGGCGGGGGAGGGCTCAGCATGCAGGGACCCCGCAGCTCGCGACTTTCCTGTTGGGGTCTGAGGTCTATTTAGTGTGTAGTCAAATCCTCAGCCTTCTGCGTCCCTTGGCTGCTGCCTGTGTATCTCCTGGAAGCTTTTTCTCCTCCACCAACCTGTCCACCGGGCAAACAGCCACGGCCACCGAGAGCCGGGAGCCAGCCGCTGGAGGGACCCAGCCTCACCAGCAGTCATTTGCTCAGCAGCGACTCTGTCCGCAGACTTTAACCCTTCACTCCCTAAGTACCTGAAAGAAAATAATTATTGACTCATTTTACTAACTATGAATTCATAACAGTCTGACTTTGAACTGAATTGAGGTTTTTTCTTTTCACTCATCTACAGAAAAGGCCTCTTGCGTCAAATGAAGACAGAAAAGCAGAATATTAAATCTATGTAAGGGAACAAACTGTTTCAAAACAGCACAACAGGCCTTTGCCTAGAATGTGCTCGCCTGGAATTATCTGCACCGAAGCAGACGTGTCAGTTCGATTTCCTGCGCACCCTGCGTTAACTCGTTTTGTGCCTTCGTGTCTGGAGAAAATCGGCACAGCTTCCCCTCGGCATTCTGTCCTCTCACCCTCCCCTGGCTGAAATGAGCCTGGCCGTCCCAGGGCCCCCTGACCCCAGCACATTCTGAGGTTTCCTCTGAGCACGGTGTTCTGTGCCAAACACCATGAGAGGCATCTGCAAGAAGGACGCGGAGTTGGTGGCCCGGGCCCGGCACGGCTGGTGCCCAAGAGCGAGACCAGGCGGTCTGCAGGTGCAAGTGCTCATGGTGCCAAGGGCGTCGTTGATGATTCACCCAGCTGTGCCGAGAGAGGGGGCTGGCCCTGCCCTCAGGGCACCAGCGTCACAGACACAGGTGAGCAAGCTGCTCGCAGAGGGCACCACTGCCTGTGGATGCAGAAGAGGGCATCCTTCCCAGGACAGAATCGTTCCAAGTCACGAGTTAGAATTCAACTGGGTCGAACAACGGCTCAGCACCTGCAGCCCCTGTCCTGTCCCTGGGCCGCTGGTTTCCACTGCTGTTTCCCGGGAACTGCAGCCCACAGCAGTGGCCATGCCGCAGGTGACTCCTCTCCATTAGGTGCTCTGCACCCAGCCCAGTCCCACCAAGTGCCCACACAGCGTGCTTGCAACTTTCCACAGCGCCAGCCCGATCATCCCTGCCTGGCTGGGGCCCTTCTGAGAGGCCAGCTCAATCATACCTGCCTAGTGGGGCTTTTCCGCAGCGCCAGCCTGATCACACCTGCCCGGCAGGGCTGGGCCTGTCTGTGGGTTTCAGTCCAGCTTCACTGTGATGGCAGCGGCACCAGGCGGGTCCTGGACGTGGCGCCAACACCCACTGCCCCGGCAACAGCAAGGTCCAAAACGCCGCAGACCTTCCGCTGCTGTGGCCCGTGAGCTGCGGGCACTGCACCAACCCCAGACCTGGGCAAGAAGCAAGTCAGCTCTGAGCTCCTGCCCCCGGGGTGCTGGGCAGTGTGCCCACCTGGGGACTGCGTGCCGGACATCGGTGCAGTGGGGAATCTGTTCTTACTGGCTCAACAGGAATTTTGATTTAGGAAAGAAGCAATCCCAACTCTGCATCAGTGCGCTGGGCATCGGGGATCAGGGGCATTGGGGATCGGGGGCAGACACTAAGTGGGCTGCAGGCCAGTCCGACTGCTCTTCACAACCGCCTCCCCCATCAAGGTTTTCTGCACTTAATGGGGGCTCAGGACAAGTTCAGCAGCAGAGACCCAGGCCCCCCAGCAGGCAGAGGCCCCATGAACACCACAGTCTTGCTCTTGGCCAGACTTGCACCTCCCCGACTCAGGACCGCTGTCCCCAACCCCGTGCCAGGGTCTGCGGTGCTGCCGTGTAGGGTGGGAAGGTCTGTGGTGCCACCGTGTAGGGTGGGACGGGAGTGATCTCTTTCCTCCCCATTGTCAGGGTCACGGCTGACCCCATAACAAAGGCCAACAGGAGAAACACACGACAAACTCACAGTGGGAGTTTTACTGACACAGGAGCCTTCGGCATGAAGACCCTGAGATTTAGGGAAACAATCTCTTTGTATGTGGAGGTTCAGTGAAGCTGGAGTGGAAATGGGATTGGCAGATGGAAGTGTGTGCTCAGTGGTGCTAGACCAAGGGGAGCCCCCAGGGCCGCCTGTGCTCCGTGGTGTTGGACTGAGAGGAGCCCCCAGGGCCGCCTGTTCAGATTTGGGCTCTGGGCAGTGCTCTTTCTTCTCGTGATGGGGCAGGACCCTCTGGAATGGGGGTCTGAGGACCCCATCAGACAATGTATGGCAATCTCCTCATGGCCAGGCCTCACACAGAAGAGTGGGGAAGTTAGGGGGATAACTCCGGCTAGCTTTAAAAGGGGTTGTGGTTTCTATGACCCACCCTGGCGAAGAGATTCTAGTTTCTCTGGTAGCCTTGGGTGAGATGGAGGCTGGGAGATCACAGGGCAGAAGGTGGGGAGCTGCTTTGCTGCAGAGGCTGTCCCGCTGGGGTGTGGCTTTCTGAGCCCCATCAGTCTCCTCAGGGCCTGTCACATACCTGGAGACGCCCCTCTCCTGACACCCTCCAGGAACCCCCACTCCTACCACAGGAAGGAATGGCGATGGGGAAGAGGGAAGCCTGAAGTCCCGGCCTGCGCTGGCCAACGGGGCAGGAGCACATGTGACCGTGGCAGAGCCCTGGAAAGGGACCCGGTGCCCCTGGAAGCTCTCCCACCACCACGCCTGGGCCGGCCTCCTGGAGAGGAGGGAGCGGAGACACACCAGCTTCCACCTTGGAGACCCCAGTTGATGCGGCAAGGACAGAGCATGCCAAGCCCAAACCCAGCCTCAGAATGACCCGCAGACAGACAGCTGCCATCTGAACCCAAGGAGAAGCTTATGCAGTAGGAGAGAATCAATTCTGGGGTGGGCCCCCCGCTTTGCACTTTTCTCTTTGTTCTCCAGAATCCACCGTCACATCTTCGTACACATTTCTCTAGATTTTAAAGATTATTTTGTGAGAGTCCAAAACACCCACTAGGACTCTGACTGACGCGCAGTAAGTGTGTGTGTTAATTTGGGGAGTGGCTCCCCCCTCGGGGCAGGTGTGCCCCGTTCACTCCTTTCTTCGCCTCCGCTGTGACGGCACTGCTCCCGATAGACACAGAACCTCTCTTGCTGAGATTATTTCTAGGCCTTTCATATTTTTGTTATTAGGGTGACTGGAATAGTTTTTCTATTAAGTTTTCTATGACTGATGGCATAGAGGAAGGTGGCTGATGGCGGTGGCTGTACAGCTTTTCTTCAATCGGCCAACAAAACACAGTTCAGGAGCAGAATCCCTACCTCAGCCTGTAATGGGGAAAGGCGGGAGGCGCTGTGAGGGCCGAATGTGAGGGCCAAGGATTCCCGAGGCAGTCAGGAGACAGCGCCTGCCTGGCCTCTTGACCCCACGCTTGACCTGAGGCTGTAACCGGATCAGTTGTTCCCACTGGGTTCTGGGGCAGGCAACTGTCCTCGGGATGTCCCCGTCAAAGCCCGAAGTGGCCCGAAACGTGTCTGACTATTCAGTGGCCTCAGCATGAGCATGTCACTGACAAGGATGTCCCCTCAGCAGCGAGGCCGGTGCCTCTCACAGGCTGGACCTGGACACCGCAGCTGCTGCCTTCTTTGGGCTAAATCCACTCCCCACCAAGTCCCAGGAGCCTCCTGGCCCAGTGAGGCAGCTCAGCGGACACTGTCGCCAGCTCTAACCGCGGCCGCTCTGTGGCCTCCCCTGCTTTCCTCCCAGACTCCTGCTTTCCAAATCGCAAAGTTCAGATGCCGCGAACAGACACTGAGGACATGGGGTGTGCCGGCTCCCAGGAAAACGCTCCCGTCCAGGGCTCCCCGCCAGACAGCTAGGGCCAGCTCCCAGGAAAACGCTCCCCTCCAGGGCTCACGGCCGGACAGCTAGGGCCAGCTCCCAGGAAAACGCTCCCGTCCAGGGCTCCCCGCCGGACAGCTAGGGCCAGCTCCCAGGAAAACGCTCCCGTCCAGGGCTCACGGCCGGACAGCTAGGGCCAGCTCCAGGAAAACGCTCCCGTCCAGGGATCACGGCTAGACAGCTAGGGCCAGCTCCCAGGAAAACGCTCCCGTCCAGGGATCACGGCCAGACAGCTAGGGCCAGCTCCCAGGAAAACGCTCCCGTCCAGGGCTCACGGCCGGACAACTAGGGCCAGCTCCAGGAAAACGCTCCCGTCCAGGGCTCACGGCCGGACAGCTAGGGCCAGCTCCCAGGAAAACGCTCCCGTCCAGGGATCACGGCTAGACAGCTAGGGCCAGCTCCCAGGAAAACGCTCCCGTCCAGGGCTCACGGCCGGACAGCTAGGGCCGGCTCCCCGACGCCCCTCACAGCTGCATACAGGCCAAGCGCAGGCTGGATGTGCTCAGAGGGGCCGGTGGCCACGCAGAGGATCTGGGAAGACTGACAGGAGGTGGCTGGGGGGGGGAAGGGGGGCGGCAGGAGCGGCACCCGTGGGCCAGCACGGGGAGTGACAGAGGGAACGGGAGTGTGGGGGAGGCCTGGGGAGGCGGGGAGCACACAGAGACCCCTGCAGGGCACAGAACTGAGAAAAACAACAGCCTGGGAAAAAACAAAGTCCACGAAGAAGAAAGGGGAAGTCTCCCAAGTGATATGGACAGGAGGCGAGAAACGCTGGGTGGAGAGGGTGGTCCCCCGAGAGGGCCTCAAGCCTGGGACCGAGGCCCAAAGCCAGAACTCTCATTCCTGTTTTCCTGTCCGAGTGCTGCCTTTCCAAAACCACCCTGGCCCACCCTGCCGCCCATCCTGTCCCCAGGCCCAACCGGCAGAGCTACCTGGCTTCTTCCTAGCAGGTCCTTTTGTGAGCCTCCCCACTATTTCTGCACACTGACCACTCCTGCTGTGTCATCAGAGGAGGACAGCGCACGCCGGCTCCCGGAGGGGCGGTCCCCACCCCACAGACCCTCCCCACGGCCGCCACACAGGGGGCCACACGAGGCTTCACTTCCCTCGTTTGCAAAAGGGGAGAGAGACCTCGCTGTGTGATTCTGTGTGCTGAGCACTGTCCAAAGCAAGGCACGTAAATTATTCAACTTAATCTCAACAGCTTTGAAGAATCTGCATTTGGTTGGTGAGGAAACAGGCTCAGAATGGAGAGAATGTTTCAAGCCCTGCCGCTGTCAGAGCCAGAGCTGGATGGGAGCGCCAGTCACACTCAGAGTCTGAGAACTAAGCCAGCCCGCAACTGCGCCTCGTACTGTAGCAAGAAGAGAGACCGGAGACCTGGGAGGGATTTTATGGAAAAAGAATTGGCCGGGCGCGGTGCCTCCGCCTGTAATCCCAGCACTTTGGGAGGCCAAGGTGGGTGGATCACCTGAGGTCAGGAGTTCAAGGCCAGCCTGGCCAACATGGTGAAACCCGTCTCTACTAAAAATACACAAAAATTAGCTGGGCGTGGTGGTGCATCTGTAATCCCAGCTACTCGGGAAGCTGAGGCAGGAGAATCACTTGAACCCAGCAGGTGGAGATTGCAGTGAGCTGTGATTTCGCCATTGCACTCCAGCCTTGGTGACAGAGTGAGACTCCATCTCAAAACAAACAAACAAACAAACAAACAAAACTGAAGCTTTGAAGCTTTTATATCAGGGATTTTAGCTTTTTTTTTTTAAAGTGAAAATCCAAAACACAAATCTTCTATGTTTTCCCCATCAAATCTGTGCAGGAAGCAGAGCAGAGAATGCAGCCTGTTAACTTCCTCCCCTGCCCATGGGGTTTCCAGGCCCTGCCGTTTGCAGGCCTCCACGAGCCTCTGCAGGGTCTCTGATCCCTCCACAGGGGTGCCAAGGGCTGAGGGGTGTGCGGCCGGCCGCACGTGCAGGAGCGCTGCCATCACTGGGCCCTGCCCGCCTCCCAGAGCTCGGTCCGGTGGCATTGTGCGGCCCCAGAGCAGCTGGCCCCGGTGACACATCTGCTGCGGGTCCCCACTCGGTGCTGGCAGGAATTTGCTGCCAATGTCGCAGTGGCAGACGCTGCTGACTGGCACCTGCCTCCCTGGTAAAGAGCAGCCGCAGCTTTGCTCAGGCCTGTGGCCTCTGGGTTAGGATGTGATGCCGGCCCCTCCGCACCACAGACGTCCAGGCCAATGGGACGCAGACGGACGCAGAGGCTCCGCCAAGGCGTCACAGGGGGCCGCCTTCCCCTCCCTCTACTACCCTTGGGTGGAGACTGGTGGTGTGGGAGCCTCCCAGACGCAGGGGCCACCGGCTGGTCCTGCACTGCCCACTCGACTTGCTGCTGCAAGACGTCAGCCCCGCCTGACGTCCCCCGAGATCCTCAAGTTTGGATCTGTTGTGGCCCTAACACAGCCCTTGTTATACCACATGGATGGGAAGGGGCCATGGCCCAGAGCAGCTGCCCTAGGAGCCCCACTGCCTGCTCTTTCTGAAGAAATCAGCTCTGAACGCAGAACCTGCCAGCTGGTGCTCAGGTCCAGGACAACTCTGCCTGCGGTTGTAGGCACAGGCCACACCCCACGTCCTGTCCACACCCTATGTCCATCCTTGCCATGAGGCCGGTCAGGGCTCCAAGGGTCCCCCACAGGACAGGCTGCGACAGACGCAAGCACGTTTTGCGCTGCCAGGAGGCGGGAGGTGCGATTTGTCAGCTCATAAGGCTTAGCCTCACGCAGGTGCAGGTGGACAGAACACCCTCACGGCAGACCCCGGAGGCCTGCACCTGACGCGAAGGCTGACCCTCCCCAGTGCAAGGGACTCCTCCTGCCTGGCCACAGGCTAGGACCTTTCTCCTGCCTCAGGCTCGACGGAAACCACAGCTCTGGTCTCTCGGTGCTGGTCTTTGGGTTGGAACTCAGACCCAGGCTCTGCTGGTCTCAGGTGTGCTGACTGCAGCGTGGGGCCTCCAGCCTCCAGGACCGGGTGAGCTGACGCCTGCCAATCAGCCACACCCTTTCATCCTGCACCTCTGGAGAACCCTGATCAACACAACTTGCAATACACAAAACTCGCTCTGTGAGCTGACACAACTCGGTGTCTGTGACGTCTGCCCACGTGCAGAAGAAACTTGGCCACCAGCTTTTAAAGCTGTTGCAAAAATGTTCTCAGTGAATTCAATGCTTCAAATCCCAGTCATGAAATCTATAACTAATTATACTGGTCTCAATTTAATCATGTGAGTTTAAAAGAAAAAATCAATTCACAGAGCCAAAAATCAGCCTGAATGTACAAGGAAGCAATGGATTTTGAAAAACAACCTCCAGCCAGAAACTTCCACCAACAGCGGGCAGGTCTCCAGTGAGCAGACGCACAGTCTGTCCTGGCCTCCAGCCAGCCCGTGGGTGCTCACACCATCCAGGCCGCACAGCAGCCGCCCAGCGCAGAGGGAGCGCGCAGCTCTGGGGGCACGGAAACTGCCACCACCCATCCCTCCAAAGCGCTCCGGATCCTCACGGTGGGCGTCACCAGGCCACATCCACCGGCAGGAAGCCAACATTGGTGCAATCCTGACCATGGAGAGCCCACGGGACCCCAAAACCACACCACGTCATTGCAATCATCAAGCCCTGTCGCTGTCAGAGATGACAGAAGACACCGCTCCCTGCCGATTATTCCGCAGCCATTAGGGCCCATGGCAGCTGAAGCTCGTGATCCCGTCTGTATGTTCACAGGGCACCTTCGGCGTGGGGGGCTTCGTCTGGGAGCAGACGGTGGGGAGCAGAGAGGTCGCTCGGCCTCCTCCACGTAGCTGTCCACAGCCTAAACTCCCGAAGGCCACAGACTCACTGGAGGTCCCATGAGGGCAACGGGGAGCACAAGCGGTGCCCACCCCCAGGTGGCTGGGGGCCCAGAGGTGGGAGGTCCTGCCTGGCTGAGCCTCCACCAGCTGGAAACGGGTGACAACTCCCACTCCAGCTCTGACCTCAGACCCGTCTGTGTCCCTACAGCCTGGATTAAAACATCCATGCCACGGCTGCGGGCCGTCCCGCGTGGTGGTGGCAGCGGCTGAGGTGTCTGCAGGTCGTGACCACTGGTGACCTCTCCTAGGAAAGATGGCGAGGTTGGGGGTGCAGTGGGTGTGTTTGGGTTTAGAATGTACTTTTTGAGGGTCAGAGAATCCAGGATAACTTTGGGGGCCACAGATGTTTAGGATTTGGTTTGTAACCTCTGTGGCCACAGGCAAGATAAAGAGTTGAGCAAATCACCCTAACGCCTGGCCACGAAGATGCTGTGGGTTTGGGATAGAACGGATTTTCTCTCCTGGGAAAGGCCCAGCAATGGAGTGAACGATCCCACGTGAGAAGGCAGAGGACAGAGCCTGCTTGGACAGCGCAGGGCGGGTCCAGGTGTCCACCTTCCGGTCCCCAGGGCCGTCCCAGCACATCTGTGGGCCAGTGCGTCCCCTGTGGGCTCGGACTCAACAACTGCTCCCAGTCCAGGCAGCCCAGAGCCAAGCACACACTGACAAAGCCGGGTTCTCAGGTCCTGAGCACTGCTGGGGACACACGGGCGTGCTCTGCTCATACATAACTGAGGCTTCCTATTTCTTCCACACCCACTGTGTCCAGCAGACCAGGCGTTTCCGTGGTCCCTGAGCCGAGCCCTCCCCACAGGGAGCTACTGCCCCTGTGCAGGTCGCAGCCCAGGGGTGGGAGACTCAGCGCGGGGCGGGCACTGAAAGCAACCAGCACCCTGGGCTTCCCTCATTCTCCGAGGTACCCAGGAGACCCGGGAAGCTGTCCCAGCTGGACTCTGGCTCGGGGTCTCCCCAGTGTCTGCAGGGCTGTGTGTAGGGGTGCTCACGGCTCCTGCACCCCTACCCCTGCACCTGGGACAGCACAGTGCGTGTGGGAAACCCTGTGGAAGCCGACCCGTGTGGTGGCCGGACTCAGCCTCCCGCACACATCCCATCAGAGAGCTCACATTCTGTCAGTAACACCGACTCCTAGTTCTCAAGAACTCGTGTCCTGACGAACAGCATTGAAGCGCTCGCACCCACGTGCTCTCCAGAGAGCACCGAGTTACGGTCCCACCGCCGTCCCTCAGCAGCTGGCCTGGGATGGTCAGCCAGTGATTTGGCTCGTCTGAGGCTTGAGCTGGGCTGGGACTTGCACTGTCTGGGATTCAGCATGTATTTATTTAATTAAAGTGAGGCTGAGCGTCTTCTCACGGGAATCACCATCATTTTACGGTTCCCACATCCCATCAATCAAGTGGACAGAAGGTGACGTCCTTCACCAGCCCCCAGCTGGACGCTTGGAAGCACCCTGGCTTCCGGTTTTGTTACATCACCAACACGTCAATTCTCATGCTTTGAAATATTCTCTTAGGACAGGAGTGAGAACCACCTTTTCTTGGCTCTTCACCCACACAACTGAATCGCTTCCGAAAGAGACCTTCAGTCAGTCAGCAGCAGCTGCAACACTCGGACGCGGGTCACCAAGCCCCACGCGGAGGGCGACTGCTTCTTAACCGGACGCTTGGACACGGGTCACCAGGCCCCACGCGGAGGGTGACTGCTTCTTAACCAGACGCTCAGACACGGGTCACCAGGCCCCACGCGGAGGGCGACTGCTTCTTAACTGGACAAGCGATTTAGGGGCACGTGCCAGGAGTGTGAAGGGCTGGGTGCCAAGGAGCCCAGGGTTGTCCCTGAGAGGATCTGGGGTTTTGGGGTGCACAGTAAGGGTTAGGGCTGGTGTTCCTGGGGTGACTTCTGTAGCTGGGGCAGCCCAAACTTCTCCTATTCTCTAACGTGACACAAATGAATTTTCCCTCCTGGATATTCGACCGAGGACAGCCAAACACTCCAGCACCTTTTGGAAGCACGATCAGGACCTGGACCTCATGGGGACGACGGGGGAAGGCAGCCCAGCCGCCAGACACCCAGACTGCAGGCGGCAGCCGACTTCCAAACCTGTATTTAAGTCACATTGGCACTCGGGCCGTGGGCTTGGGTCAGTTCAGCTCCTTGCTGTACCCTTCAATGAGTGTCCCCCAGGCAGGCAGGGGCTCTGCGGTGCTGACGGTGGGTGCTCTGCCCCGAGGGGTGGAGGGGCCTCCACGCAGTCCAGGGAGGCCGGTGCCGAGGGGAGGGGTGCCCGACCCCCACCGGGTGGGGTGCTCTGCCTCCTGGTGTGGCCATCGGAAAACGCAGGGAGACTTTTTCAGGGCAACACTCAGCTACGCCCGTTCAGACAGTCACAGCCCCTTCTCCGTGAATGTCACCCTCTGGCAACACAAACCCCCAGGCCCAGGGCCCGGAGCTCACGGTCCCTCCCCAGACACGACACACACTGAGCTCACGGTCCCTCCCAGACACGACACACGCCGAGCTCACGGTCCCCCCCCAGACACGACACACGCCGGGCTCACGGTCCCCCCCCAGACACGACACAACGCCGGGCTCACGGTCCCCCCCCCAAGACATGACACACGCTGAGCTCACTCCTTCCCCAGACATGACACATGCTGAGCTCACTTCTTCCCCAGACATGACACATGCTGGCAAGCTTTTGCCTTCTCTTGTCTCCTCATGGTAACATAGGTTGACCCACAAGGACATACACTTCTGCCCAGGCCTTGTCAGGTTAGTGGGACAGGACGGATGGGGCAGGAAGTCTAAGACAGGGGCAGGAAGATCCACACCCAGATCTAGTCACCCAGATCTCTCAGCACCCAGACCTCAGCACCCAGACCTCTCAGCAACCAGACCTCGGTACCCAGACCTTGGCACCCAGACCTCTCAGCACACAGACCTCTCAGCACCCAGACCTCAGCACCCAGACCTCTCAGCACCCAGACCTCGGTACCCAGACCTTGGCACCCAGACCTCGGCACACAGACCTCTCAGCACACAGACCTCTCAGCACCCAGGCCTCTTAGCACCCAGATCTCTGAGAACACAGACCTCTCGGCACCCAGACCTCAGCACCCAGACCTCTCGGAAAACAGACCTCTCAGCACACGGACCTCTCAGCACACAGACCTCAGCACCCACACCTCAGCACCCACACTCTCAGCACACAGACCTCTCAGCACACAGACACACAGACCTCAGCACCGAGACCTCTCAGCATACAGACCTCTCAGAACACAGACCTCAGCACCCAGACCACAGTACCCAGACCTCTCAGCACCCAGACCTCTCAGCACACAGACCTCTCAGCACCCAGACCTCAGCAACCAGACCTCTCAGCACCCAGACCTCAGCACCCAGACCTCTCAGAAAACAGACCTCTCAGCACACAGACTTCAGCACACAGACCTCAGCACCCAGACCTCTCAGCACAGAGACCTCTCAGCACCCAGACCTCAGCACCCAGACCTCTCAGCACACAGATCTCAGCACCCAGACCTCTCAGAAAACAGACCTCTCAGCACACAGACTTCAGCACACAGACCTCAGCACCCAGACCTCTCAGCACAGAGACCTCTCAGCACCCAGACCTCAGCACCCAGACCTCAGCACACAGACCTCTCAGCACCCAGACCTCAGCACACAGATCTCTCAGCACGCAAACTTCTCAGAACACAGACCTCAGCACCCAGACCTCTCAGAACACAGACCTTTCAGCACCCAGACCTCATACCCAGACGTCTCAGCACCCAGACCTCAGCACCCAGACCTCTCAGCACACAGACCTCAGCACCCAGACCTCAGCACCCAGACCTCTCAGCACTCAGACCTCTCAGCACCCAGACCTCATACCCAGATCTCTCAGCACCCAGACCTATCAGCACACAGACCTCTCAGTACCCAGGCCTCAGCTCCCCAGACCTCTGCACCCAGACCTCTCAGCACACAGACCTCAGCACCCACACTCTCAGCACACAGTCCTCTCAGCACACAGACCTCTCAGCACCCAGACTTCTCAGCACACAGACCTCTCAGAACCCAGACCTCAGCATCTAGAACTCAGCACCCAAACTTCTCAGCACACAGACCTCTCAGCACCCAGACTTCGGCACAAGGTCCTCTCAGCACACAGACCTCAGCACCCAAACTTCTCAGCACACAGACCTCAGCACCGAGACCTCAGCACCCAGACCTCTCAGCACACAGACCTCAGCACCCAAACTTCTCAGCACACAGACCTCAGCACCGAGACCTCAGCACCCAGACCTCTCAGCACACAGACCTCTCAGCACCCAGACTTCGGCACACAGAACTCAGCACCCAAACTTCTCAGCACACAGACCTCTCAGCACCCAGACCTCGGCACACAGTCCTCTCAGCACACAGACCTCGGCACACAGTCCTCTCAGCACACAGACCTCGGCACACAGTCCTCTCAGCACACAGACCTCAGCACCCAGACCTCTCAGCACACAGACCTCGGCACCCAGACCTCGATTCCATTGCCGGAAGCCTTCCTGGCCCTGGCACTGTCCTCCAGCCCTGAAACAATGGGGTTGGGTCTCCTTGGTCCAGAATGACCAAATGTCACACAATTCTCTAGGCCCCGGATACCCAATATTTTAGCTCCACGTTGTCCAAACTTTGAAGGCCTGATGGGCTGAGCAGTTTCCGGCGGCCTGTGGACCGGATGCTGCGTCGGAAACTGAATGTAACTTGGAGCCTCTGTTGTCTCCCGCTGGGGGTGGAGGTTGGCCAAGACCACCATCAGCGGCGCTCCCTCAGCCCGGCCGCCTCCAGCCCGGCCCCGGCCCACCCCAGCCCCGGCAGCCCCCAGCCCGGTCCTAGGCCCTGGCCGTGGCTGCCCCCGCGCCCCTTCCCCCACCCACCTCCCCGCAGCCCAGATCCCAGCCCAGCCCCAGCTCCGGCCCGGTCCCCGCCACCCCCGGCCGCGCTCACCCGCTCCTCCTCGGCGCGGATGTCCGGCATGGTGCTCAGGCAGAGGCCCACGGCCGTGACGGCCACGAAGGACACGGACACGCAGGCGAAGAGCTTGCCCGCCAGCCCCGAGTGCGGGTTGTCCACCACGTCGCGCAGGCGCCGCCGGCCGCGCTGCAGCCGCCCCCGAGGTCCCAGGGCGCGCGCCGGGCTCCCCTGCGCCCCGCCCTCGGTCGGCCCCGCGCGGGCCTCGGCCGCCTCCTCCTCGCGGCGGCGCAGGCGGCGCAGGCAGCAGCGCTCCAGGCGCGCCTCGTCGATGCCCCAGTAGGCCAGCTCGTCGCGGAAGGCCAGCGCGCACGGGCCCCGCAGCAGTCGCAGCTTCCCTGCGCGCAAAAGCGCCACGATGGCGCGGAAGGCGCACGGGCTGCGGTCGAAGAAGAACTCGTCGCGGCTCACGTCGTAGTCGTCGCACACGCGCAGCAGGTCGTCGTGGCCGCGGCAGGCGCGCAGGCGCTCCAGGCGCGCGAGGGGGCATCGCGCCAGCGCGGCCCATGCCAGGCGCACGCGGCAGCCGCCCACGTTGATGATGACGTGCCGGGCGCGGGTCCCGCCGCCGCCGCCGCCCGGGGAGCAGGGCCATGGCTCCATGCGCAGGGCCGGACTGGACCGAGGGGCTCCCGCCCGGCTCCTGCAAAAGGAACGGAGCGCGTTAGGGTCGCGAGGGCTGAGCTGGGGGAGCGCGTCCGCCCGCGGGGATCCAGGGGCCGGGCCGGCACCGAACCCTCGGAGGTGAGCTCGGAGACCCCTCCGCCCGCCCAGTTCCCGCTCCTCCGCAGGCCCGACCTCTGCACCTGGTCCGCATGGGGGACCCTCAGGCGTCCAGCGGACCCCGCCAGGTGGCGACCCGCCTTGAGTTATCACCAAGGGAACAGCCGGGTTCTTACACTAGGGGGCTTGGAACACGGGGTGGAACGGAGCTTTCACAAATCGACGCAAACTCCAAAGAGCCAGATGTTTCAGGGCGGACCCCACCGACCGGTGAGGACGCCGTGATGTCTGGAGGGAGAGACGCAGTCCTAGCTTGTTTCTCACGGTGTGTCCCGCGGACCAGCCACGTCAGATTCAGCCAGGGGACCTGCTGGAAAACGGCATTCCTGGCCCTACTCAGCATTCTGTGAGGCGGAGAAACTGCGGAATAAGGAGCTCCAAAAGTCCATCCCGACCTTAACACAATGGAAAACCTGGTGAAAACTGTCGAGTCAACTTTTTTGGAACTCTGGAAACTAACCAAAAGCTTGCACCAACCGTGGGGCACTGAGAAAGAACAGCTGAGTCTTCGTCACAATAATAAGCTTTGTCGCTCCCCAGCTCTGCGGGGACAGCAACAGCCTGCATTCCCGGTACCAGCACTGGAAGGAGAAGCTACAGGACTCTTTGACTAGGAATCGTAATTACTTTGGCTCCGTGGAAGACTGGCTCAAACTCCTGCCTTCATCTCCGGTGTCTTGGAACTCCGTCTGTGCCAAGGCAGCCACCTGGGGAGTGTGTGTCAAAAACATTGATAGGAAAGTGTTTCAGCCATTGCTGCCTGAGGCAATGGATTATGGTTGCCGCCACAGGCTAAACAAAAAGCTGGGGACGAAAGGCTGGGGAATGAGATGATTTCGGAAATAAGGGCTTGATAAAGTTCTAAGAGTTCCCGGGAATCTGGAATGCCACGCACATGCCTCGGCTGCGCACATGCCGGGAAAAACCCGAGAAGTCCCTGAAGTGCCCCCTCGGGCTGACCTTCAGATTCTGCGAGCAGGAGGTGATAAGACAGAGGCTTGACCAGCCTGGATGAGTGCTGAAGGTTGCTCCAAGACACGCAGAGCCCATCTGCAAAAACAAGTTTCAGTTTTCATTCCAGACGTTTAAGAATCTATATGTCCCATCACTTGCTGCCCTCTAAGCTATTGGAACAGACATCAGTGGCCACATCAGACAAAGAATATGGACTTTACAAAATTAGTTCACAAAAGTTACTCAACAAACCACAGTAGCTACAAAAACTCCTGGGGAGAGGGGAGAGTCTGATTTCCAGAACTGCCACTTATTAAAAATTTCATTTTCAACAAAAAATTACAAGGCATACAAAGAATACAAGAGTGTAGCTCATAGACAGGAAAAAGGAACTAAAACAGAATATCACTGAAGAAACACAGATATTGGACTCACCAGAAAAGACTTCACATAAGCTTATTTAATATCTTCAAAGAGCTAGAGAAATTTGTGAGAATGATGTCTCACCAAATACAGAATATCAATAAAGAGACAGAAGTTATATTAAAAAAAAGTGATAGAAATTCTGGTGTTGAAAGTGTAATAGCTGAAATGAAAAGCTCATTAGAGGGTCTCAGCAGCAGCTATGAACACGCTGAAGAAATAAGCAGAGAAACTGGAGATACATCATTTCGTGCTATCCTATCTGAGGAGCAGAAAGAAAACAAGTGAAGAAAACGGAACAGAGCCTAAGAGACCTGCGGGACCATCACATGTACCAGCTTTTGCATAGTGAGAGTCCCGAAAGGAAAGAGGGAACAGGGAAGAAAGAATATTTGAAGAAATATGGTTTAAAAACCCTCCAAATTTGATGAAAAACATTAATCTACACATCTAAGAAACTCAACAAACTCCAAGTAAGATAAATTCAAAGACATCCACACTGACACACCACAAACTGTCTAAAGACAAAGACCCGGCACAGTGGCTCATGCCTGTAATCCCAGCACTTTGGGAGGCCGAGGCAGGTGGATCCTCTGAGGTCAGGAGTTTGAGACCATCCTGGCCAACATGGCAAAAACCTGTCTCTACTAAAAATACAAAAATTAGCGGGGTGTGGTGGCAGGTGCCCGTAATCCCAGCTACTCGGGAGGCTGAGGCAGGGAGAATTGCCTGAACCTGGGAACGGAGGTTTCAGTGAGCCGAGATCGCGCCACTGCAGTCCAGCCTGGGTAACAGAGTGAGAACTCCGTCTCAAAAAAAAAAAAAAAAGAGAGAGAAGAAAACAGAGGCAAAAATCCTCCACAAGACATGAGCAAAATAAATCCAGCTTCATATTAAAAGGATTATACATGATGACCATTTGATCATTTACCATAGAGATTTATCACAGGAATATACGGGTGGCACAATACACAAAAATTACTATAATACGCTCATTTATAGGATGAAGGGGAAAATCATGCGATAATTTCAATAGATGCAGAAAAAGGATTTGACGAAGTCTAACATCCTTTCCTGATTAAACAAAAAACTCAATAACTAGGTCTAAAAGAGAACTTCCTCCACATGACGAGGTCCACGTAGGAAAAACTCACCGCTAACTCCATAGTCAACGGTGAAAGACTGGATTCTTTCCCCTAAGACCAGGAACAAGACTGAAATACCTGCTCTCATCAGTTCTACTTAACATTGAACTGGAAGTTATAGTCAGAAGAATTAGGCAAGAGAAAGAAATAAAAGGCATCCACACTCAAAAGAAAAAAGTAAAACTATATTTTGAGATGACTTGATCTTATGATCTTATGTACAGAAAACCTTAAAGAACACACACGCACACATACACACACACACGCGCGTACACACACACACACATCACTATGAGAATGGGTTCAGCAAAGTTGCAAGACATGAGATCAGTAAAAAAAAATCAGTTATATTTCTATACAAAAGCAATGAATAATCGGAAAAGGAAGTTTAAAAAATTCCATTTATAAGAGCATCAGAAAGAATAAAATACTTAGGAATAAATTTAACCAAGGAGTGGAAACTGAAACCTACACTGAAAACTGAAAACTACAAACATTGGTGGAAGAAATTTTAAGACTAAATAAATGAAAAGACATTCCATGCTCATGTATTGGAAGACTTAATATTGTTAAGATGGCAATCTTCCCTAAATTGATCAACAGAGTCAATCCAATCCATATGAAAATCCCAGTAACTTTTTTGAAGACATTGACAAGTTGAACATTCTATTGACAAGTTGAAAATTCTATTGGAAATGCAAGGTAGCCAAAACAATCTTGACAAAGGACAAAGTTGGAGGGCTCAAACTTACTTGATATCATTTTATTACATGCCTCCACCTAAATCTTGTGTCGAAATGAGATCTGTTCGTTTAAAAGTGTGTGGTACCTACCCCCCAACCTTGTTCTTGCTTTCACCATGTAACGTGCCTGCTCCCCCTTTGCTTTCTGCCATAACTGGAAGCTTCCCAAAGCCTCCCCAGAAGCTTAGCAGACGTTGGCACCATGACTCCTTTACAGCCTGAAGAACCATGAGCAAATCAAACCTCTTTTCTTTATAAATTACCCAGTCTCAGGTATTCCTTTATAGGAATGCGAACATGGACTAGTACATTACTACTTACTCAAACTGAGTATAAAGCTACAGCAATCAAGAGTGTAGTACTAGCATACAGAGAGACATAAAAATCAATGGAGCAGAATTGAAAGTCCAGAAATGAACCCATAAATCTACCGTCAGTTCACTTTTGACAAGGTCGTCAAGACTATTCAATGGAGAAATAATAGTGTCTCCAACAAATGGTTATCCACATGTAAAAAAATAAAGTTGGACCCTGCTATCGTTTGGATATTGGCCTCCAAATCTTATATTGGAATTTGATACCCAGTGTCAGAGGTGGGGCCTAATGGGAGGGGTTTGGGTCATGGGGGCTGATCCCTCACGCATGGCTGGGTGGTGTCTTCATGGTAATGAGTGAATTCTCGCTCTATGAGTTCACTCCAGAGTTGGCTGTTGAACCCGCCTGGCACCGCTAGCCCTTGCTTCCTCCATCTCCGTGTGGTCCCTGCACACACCAGCTCCACGCCATCTTCTGCCATGACTGGAGCTGCCTGTGGCCTTCCTCAGATGCAGATGCCTGATCTTGAACTTTTCCAGACATCGGAATCATGATGACATCACAACCTTCTTTTTAAAATGAATTACCTGGCTTCAGGTATTCCTTTATAGCAACACTGAATGGACCAAGATGCCTACATCACACTATATATAAAAACTAATTCAAACTAGATCAAAAACCTTAATGTAAGAGCTAAAACTCCAAAACACACGTAGAAGAAAACAGACTGTACATCTTCATGACCATGGATGAGACATTGGTTTCTGAAACAGAATGCCAAAAGCACAAGCAACAAAAGAAAAAAAGATAAATTGGACTTCATTCCAATGAAACTCTTGTATATCAAAGAACAGGACCAGGAAAATGAATGACAAGTAACAGTGGAAAAAAAAGAGCTGCAAGTCACATATCTGATAAGAGTCCAGTATCCAGAATGTTAGGAACTCTTGGAGCTCAACAACAAATGACAAACAACCCAATTTAAACATGGGCAGAGGATTTGAATAGATATTTCTCCCGAGGAAGTATGTGAATGGCTAATAAGCACATGAAAGGTGATCAATATCATTAGTCATTATGGAAACGTAAATTAAAACTACAAGATACCACTTCACATCCACTAGGGTAGTTATAATCAAACAAATGGAAAAAAAAACCCAACAAGTGTTGGAAAGGATGTGGAAAAATTGGACCCCTGTACATTGCTGGTGGGAATATAAAATGTCACAGCCACAGTGGAAAACAGTCTGGCAGTTCCTCAAAAATTTAAACATGGAGTTCTCATGTGACCCGGTGACCCCACTCCGAGATGTACACTCAAGACAAATGAAAACATGTGTTCACACAAAAACTTGTACATAAATGTTCACAGTGGCATTACTAGAATAGCCAAAAACTGAAAACAACCCAAATTCCATCAACTGATAAACGGAGAAGCAAAATATGGGCCTCCATACAGGAATGTTATGCAGCCACAAACAGGAACCAAGTGCTGCTAATGCCACAGTGTGGATAAAACCTATGCTAAGAGAAAGAAGCCAGGCAGAAAAGGTCACATATAGTGGGAATCCGTTTATATAAAATGTCCGAGCTGGGCACGGTGGCTCACGCCTGTAATCCCAGCATTTTGGGAGGCTGAGGTGGGTGGATCACTTGAGGTCAGGAGTTTGAGACCAGCCTGGTCAACATGGCGAAACCCTGTCTCTACCAAAAAATACAAAACTTAGCTGGGTGCAGTGGCAGGCGCCTGTAGTCCCAGCTACTCGGGAGGCTGAGGCAGGAGAATCACTTGAACCCGGGAGTCAGAGGTTGCAGTGAGACAAGATCACGCCACTGCACTCCAGCCTGGGAGACAGAGCGAGACTGTCACAAAAAATAAAATAAATAAAATAAAATATCCATGATAAGTAAATTCACAGAGACAGAAAGCCGGCAAGGGGGTTCCAGAGGATGGGAAGAGGGGCGATGGGGAGTGACTGCTAATGGCTCAGAGTTTCTTTTGGGACGATGAAAAGTCCTGGAATTAGATAGTGGTGATGGTTGCACAGCATTGTTAATACACTAAAAACCACAGAATTGTGCACATAAAAATGGTAAATATAACGTTATGTGAATTTTATCTCCATTTATAAAAATCATTCTGAGTGAGTAGGTCTCGGGGGGATCCAGTAACACGCAAGCCTCATCGCTGAGGCTTGAGAGCCGCTGCCTTCCACCGTCAACGTCAAGCCCTTTTTCTGGTTGTTGCTGACAACTGTATCCTAGGACCTCTGCCAAGTAAAGCTGAAACCCACCACTACGGCAACTCAGGAACCAGAGAAGAGGGGGCGTGGTGGGTTTGCTCAGTGTGGCTCGCAGACTGCCCACGCGACCCGAGCGTGTGATTCACTAGAGATTTTAGGGGGAAAAAGTCAAATGAAAAGGAAGGAGTGAGGGAAAGACAGTCTAACAAAATGGCATCAGTTAGCTTGCCAGTAAGAGCTCAGCACCCAGTGAAGAATTGCATAAGTCGCTTCTGAATGGGAGAAAGCTCCTTGGATGACTACTGCAATGGAGGCCAGGAGAGAAGCACTCCAGAATCACCGGGACCACGCGTGCTGTGACCTTCAGCGCCAAGTTCGCTGCATGAGAAGAGGGGGGACGTGGTCAGGATTCAAATGGTTATGTGTGCCTCTATGCCCCAAGGTTCACTCAGTGAACATGTGATCCAAACCTCTGTGCCAGGCACCCCATGCCAAGGACATGGCCTGAAGCATAGATCTGAGGAACACAGACAAGTCCGATTCATCCAATACTACACAGGGCTGTGGGGGCGGCTGCGGGGGGGCGGCTGCGGGGGGGCGGCTGTGGGGGGGCGGCTGTGGGGGCGGCTGCGGGGGGGGCGGCTGTGGGGGCGGCTGTGGGGGCGGCGGCTGTGGGGGCGGCTGTGGGGGGGTGGCTGTGGGGGCGGCTGTGGGGCGGTGGCTGTGGGGGGTGCGGCTGCGGCGGGGCGGCTGTGGGGGCGGCGGCTGTGGGGGGGCGGCTGTGGGGCGGTGGCTGTGGGGGCGGCTGTGGGGGGGCGGCTGTGGGGGCGGCTGTGTGGGCGGCTGTGTGGGGGCGGCTGTGGGGGCGGCTGTGGGGGGGCGGCTGTGGGGGGCGGCTGTGGGGGGGCGGCTGTGGGGGGGCGGCTGTGGGGGGCGGCTGTGGGGGGGCGGCTGTGGGGGCGGCTGTGTGGGCGGCTGTGTGGGGGCGGCTGTGGGGGCGGCTGCGGGGGGGCGGCTGCGGGGGGGCGGCTGTGGGGGGGCGGCTGTGGGGGCGGCTGTGTGGGCGGCTGTGTGGGGGCGGCTGTGGGGGCGGCTGTGGGGGGGCGGCTGTGGGGGGCGGCTGTGGGGGGGCGGCTGTGGGGGGCGGCTGTGGGGGGGCGGCTGTGGGGGGCGGCTGTGGGGGGGCGGCTGTGGGGGGGCGGCTGTGGGGGGGCGGCTGTGGGGGGCGGCTGTGGGGGGGCGGCTGTGGGGGCGGCTGTGTGGGCGGCTGTGTGGGGGCGGCTGTGGGGGCGGCTGTGGGGGGGCGGCTGTGGGGGGCGGCTGTGGGGGGGCGGCTGTGGGGGGGCGGCTGTGGGGGGGCGGCTGTGGGGGCGGCTGTGTGGGCGGCTGTGTGGGGGCGGCTGTGGGGGGGCGGCTGTGGGGGCCGGCTGTGGGGGCGGCTGTGTGGGGGCGGCTGTGGGGGCGGCTGTGGGGGTGCGGCTGTGGGGGCGGCTGTGGGGGTGGCTGTGGGGGGGCGGCTGTGGGGCCGGCTGTGGGGGGGCGGCTGTGGGGGGGCGGCTGTGGGGGCGGCTGTGGGGGGGCGGCTGTGGGGGGGCGGCTGTGGGGGGGCGGCTGTGGGGGTGGCTGTGGGGGCGGCTGTGGGGCCGGCTGTGGGGGGGGCGGCTGCGGGGGGGCGGCTGTGGGGGTGGCTGTGGGGGTGCGGCTGTGGGGGCGGCTGTGGGGGCGGCTGTGGGGCCGGCTGTGGGGGGGGCGGCTGCGGGGGGGCGGCTGTGGGGGTGGCTGTGGGGGCGGCTGTGGGGCCGGCTGTGGGGGGGGCGGCTGTGTGGGGGCGGCTGTGGGGGCGGCTGTGGGGGCGGCTGTGGGGCCGGCTGTGGGGGGGGCGGCTGTGGGGGCGGCTGTGGGGGGGCGGCTGTGGGGGCGGCTGTGGGGCCGGCTGTGGGGGCGGCTGTGTGGGGGCGGCTGTGGGTGCGGCTGTGGGGGCGGCTGTGTGGGGGCGGCTGTGGGGGCGGCTGTGTGGGGGCGGCTGTGGGTGCGGCTGTGGGGGCGGCTGTGGGGGCGGCTGTGGGGCCGGCTGTGGGGGGGGCGGCTGTGGGGGCGGCTGTGGGGGGGCGGCTGTGGGGGCGGCTGTGGGGGGGCGGCTGTGGGGGCGGCTGTGGGGGCGGCTGTGGGGCCGGCTGTGGGGGCGGCTGTGGGGGGGCCGGCTGTGGGGGGGCCGGCTGTGGGGGGGCGGCTGTGGGGCCGGCTGTGGGGGCGGCTGTGTGGGGGCGGCTGTGGGGGCGGCTGTGTGGGGGCGGCTGTGGGTGCGGCTGTGGGGGCGGCTGTGGGGGCGGCTGTGGGGCCGGCTGTGGGGGGGGCGGCTGTGGGGGCGGCTGTGGGGGGGCGGCTGTGGGGGCGGCTGTGGGGCCGGCTGTGGGGGGGGCGGCTGTGGTGGGGGCGGCTGTGGGGGGGCGGCTGTGGGGGCGGCTGTGGGGGCGGCTGTGGGGGGGCGGCTGTGGGGGCGGCTGTGGGGCCGGCTGCGGGGGGGCGGCTGTGTGGGGGCGGCTGTGGGGGGCCGGCTGTGGGGGTGCGGCTGTGGGGCCGGCTGTGGGGGCGGCTGTGGGGGTGGCTGTGGGGGGGGCGGCTGTGCGGGGGGCGGCTGTGGTGGGGGGGCGGCTGTGGGGGGCGGCTGTGGGGGGGCGGCTGTGGTGGGGGGGCGGCTGTGGGGGCGGCTGTGGGGGGGCGGCTGTGGGGGGGCGGCTGTGGGGGCGGCTGTGGGGGCGGCTGTGGGGGGGGCGGCTGTGGTGGGGGGGCGGCTGTGGGGGCGGCTGTGGGGGCGGCTGTGGGGGGGCGGCTGTGGGGGCGGCTGTGGGGGCGGCTGTGGGGGGGCGGCTGTGGGGGCGGCTGTGGGGGGGCGGCTGTGGGGGGGCGGCTGTGGGGGCGGCTGTGGGGGCGGCTGTGGGGGGGGCGGCTGTGGTGGGGGGGCGGCTGTGGGGGCGGCTGTGGGGGGGCGGCTGCGGGGGGGCGGCTGTGGGGGCGGCTGCGGGGGGGCGGCTGTGGGGGCGGCTGTGGGGGGGTGGCTGTGGGGGCGGCTGCGGGGGGGCGGCTGTGGGGGCGGCTGTGGGGGGCGGCTGTGGGGGGGCGGCTGTGGGGGGGCGGCTGTGGGGGGGTGGCTGTGGGGGCGGCTGCGGGGGGGCGGCTGTGGGGGCGGCTGTGGGGGGCGGCTGTGGGGGGGTGGCTGTGGGGGCGGCTGCGGGGGGGTGGCTGTGGGGGCGGCTGCGGGGGGGCGGCTGTGGGGGCGGCTGTGGGGGGCGGCTGTGGGGGGGTGGCTGTGGGGGCGGCTGCGGGGGGGTGGCTGTGGGGGCGGCTGCGGGGGGGCGGCTGTGGGGGCGGCTGTGGGGGCGGCTGCGGGGGGGCGGCTGTGGGGGGGCGGCTGCGGGGGGGCGGCTGCGGGGGGGTGGCTGTGGGGGCGGCTGCGGGGGGGTGGCTGTGGGGGCGGCTGCGGGGGGGCGGCTGTGGGGGCGGCTGTGGGGGCGGCTGCGGGGGGGCGGCTGTGGGGGGGCGGCTGCGGGGGGGCGGCTGTGGGGGGGCGGCTGTGGGGGCGGCTGTGGGGGCGGCTGTGGGGGGGGCGGCTGTGGTGGGGGGGCGGCTGCGGGGGGGCGGCTGTGGGGGGGCGGCTGCGGGGGGGCGGCTGTGGGGGCGGCTGCGGGGGGGCGGCTGTGGGGGCGGCTGTGGGGGGGTGGCTGTGGGGGCGGCTGCGGGGGGGCGGCTGTGGGGGCGGCTGTGGGGGGCGGCTGTGGGGGGGCGGCTGTGGGGGGCGGCTGTGGGGCCGGCTGTGGGGGCGGCTGTGGGGGGGCGGCTGCGGGGGCGGCTGCGGGGGGGCGGCTGCGGGGGCGGCTGCGGGGGTGGCTGTGGGGGGGCGGCTGTGGGGGCGGCTGTGGGGGTGGCTGTGGGGGCGGCTGTGGGGGCGGCTGTGGGGGCGGCTGTGGGGGGGCGGCTGTGGGGGGGCGGCTGTGGGGGGGCGGCTGTGGGGGCGGCTGTGGGGGGGCGGCTGTGGGGGTGCGGCTGTGGGGGCGGCTGTGGGGGGGCGGCTGTGGGGGGCCGGCTGTGGGGGGCGGCTGTGGCGGCGGCTGTGGGGGCGGCTGCGGGGGGGCGGCTGTGGGGCCGGCTGTGGGGGCGGCTGTGGGGGCGGCTGTGGGGGGCCGGCTGTGGGGGGGCGGCTGTGGGGGGCCGGCTGTGGGGGGGCGGCTGTGGGGGGGCGGCTGTGGGGGCGGCTGTGGGGGCGGCTGTGGCGGCGGCTGCGGGGGGGCGGCTGCGGGGGGGCGGCTGCGGGGGGGCGGCTGTGGGGGCGGCTGTGGGGGGGCGGCTGCGGGGGCGGCTGCGGGGGCGGCTGCGGGGGCGGCTGTGGGGGCGGCTGTGGGGGTGGCTGTGGCGGCGGCTGTGGGGGCGGCTGCGGGGGGGCGGCTGTGGGGCGGCTGTTGGGGCGGCTGTGGGGGCGGCTGTGGGGGCGGCTGTGGCGGCGGCTGTGGGGGCGGCTGCGGGGGGGCGGCTGTGGGGGCGGCTGTGGGGGCGGCTGTGGGGGCGGCTGTGGGGGCGGCTGTGGGGGTGCGGCTGTGGGGGCGGCTGTGGGGGGGCGGCTGTGGGGGCGGCTGTGGGGGCGGCTGCGGGGGGGCGGCTGTGGGGGTGCGGCTGTGGGGGCGGCTGTGGGGGGGCGGCTGTGGGGGTGCGGCTGTGGGGGCGGCTGTGGGGGGGCGGCTGTGGGGGCGGCTGTGGGGGCGGCTGCGGGGGGGCGGCTGTGGGGGCGGCTGTGGGGGCGGCTGTGGGGGGGCGGCTGTGGGGGCGGCTGTGGGGGCGGCTGTGGGGGTGGCTGTGGGGGCGGCTGTGGGGCGGTGGCTGTGGGGGCGGCTGCGGGGGGGCGGCTGTGGGGGCGGCTGTGGGGGGGGCGGCTGTGGTGGGGGGGCGGCTGTGGGGGCGGCTGTGGGGGCGGCTGTGGGGGGGCGGCTGTGGGGGCGGCTGTGGGGGGGCGGCTGTGGGGGCGGCTGTGGGGGCGGCTGCGGGGGGGCGGCTGTGGGGGTGCGGCTGTGGGGGCGGCTGTGGGGGGGCGGCTGTGGGGGTGCGGCTGTGGGGGCGGCTGTGGGGGGGCGGCTGTGGGGGCGGCTGTGGGGGCGGCTGCGGGGGGGCGGCTGTGGGGGCGGCTGTGGGGGCGGCTGTGGGGGGGCGGCTGTGGGGGCGGCTGTGGGGGCGGCTGTGGGGGTGGCTGTGGGGGCGACTGTGGGGCGGCGGCTGTGGGGGCGGCTGCGGGGGGGCGGCTGTGGGGGCGGCTGTGGGGGGGGCGGCTGTGGTGGGGGGGCGGCTGTGGGGGCGGCTGTGGGGGCGGCTGTGGGGGGGCGGCTGTGGGGGCGGCTGTGGGGGGCGGCTGTGGGGGGGCGGCTGTGGGGGGCGGCTGTGGGGGGGTGGCTGTGGGGGCGGCTGTGTGGGTGGCTGTGGGGGTGGCTGTGGGGGGGCGGCTGTGGGGGGGCGGCTGTGGGGGCGGCTGTGGGGGCGGCTGTGGGGGGGCGGCTGTGGGGGCGGCTGTGGGGGGGCGGCTGTGGGGGCGGCTGTGGGGGTGGCTGTGGGGGTGGCTGTGGGGGGGCGGCTGTGGGGGGGCGGCTGTGGGGGCGGCTGCGGGCGCGGCTGTGGGGGTGCGGCTGTGGGGGCGGCTGTGGGGGTGGCTGTGGGGGGGGCGGCTGTGGGGGGGCGGCTGTGGAGGTGGCTGTGGGGGCGGCTGTGGGGGGGCGGCTGTGGGGGCGGCTGTGGGGGGGCGGCTGTGGGGGCGGCTGCGGGGGCGGCTGTGGGGGCGGCTGTGGGGGGGCGGCTGTGGGGGCGGCTGTGGGGGCGGCTGTGGGGGTGGCTGTGGGGGTGGCTGTGGGGGGGCGGCTGTGGGGGGGCGGCTGTGGGGGCGGCTGCGGGGGCGGCTGTGGGGGCGGCTGTGGGGGGGCGGCTGTGGGGGCGGCTGTGGGGGCGGCTGTGGGGGCGGCTGTGGGGGCGGCTGTGGGGGTGGCTGTGGGGGGGCGGCTGTGGGGGGGCGGCTGTGGGGGCGGCTGCGGGGGCGGCTGTGGCGGCGGCTGTGGGGGCGGCTGTGGGGGTGGCTGTGGGGGGGCGGCTGTGGGGCCGGCTGTGGGGGGGCGGCTGTGGGGGGGCGGCTGTGGGGCCGGCTGTGGGGGCGGCTGTGGGGGCGGCTGTGGGGGCGGCTGTGGGGGTGGCTGTGGGGGGGCGGCTGTGGGGGGGGCGGCTGTGGGGGGGTGGCTGTGGGGGCGGCTGTGGGGGCGGCTGTGGGGGGCAGGCAGAGAGGTCCACAAAGCAGGAGAGCTCCTCTGGGACGGAGGGCTGGCCCAGCAGAAGGGCTGGAGCAGGGCATCTGGTTTTATTCAAAAGCAATCAGCTGCTTAGGTCATGGAAACCTGCTGCGGAGATTTCCCGAGCCCTACAAGTCAGGCGCTCTGGGGGATTAAAGGCTCTGAAGGTTCCAACCTGCCGGCCTCCCCAGGGCTCACAAGACGGAGCTCCCTAATGCAGCAGGAAGTCGTCTGAACGTGCTGCCTCAGGAACTGCCCGGAATAAGCAGCAGCTGTCCCAGTTTGTCGAAGAAGCCTAGCGTGCAAACCCAGCTGCTGGAGCTGTGCAGACGGCCCCGTGAGCTCCCCTGTCCTCTGCGGTCCCAGGCGCGGTTCGGAAGGGGCTGCGCCTGAGTTCTGGGCTGCCTGTGAGGCATGCCTTTGACAGGTGTGTGTCAACAGTCACCAGAGTCTCAGCTTTACCATCAGCAGAAGGCACAAGAACCCACCAAGAAGACCCTCTCTCTGAAATGGAAAACGATAATCCCAGTACGACTTGAGGTTTCTTGCCCTTCTGGCAGGTTCTGGGTTTACCTGGCTCTGTGAAGGTACAGGGTATTCTCTTTCAGGGAACCGGTGAAATCACAGCTGAGACCAGCGGCTTCGACCTGGAAAATGAACATCCAGTTTCACCCTAAGGGACAGAAAGTCACCTGCGTTATTACTGCGGAGCATCGTGGCTCTGACGCCCCACCCCTCCAGTCCCCGCGAGCACACACACCAGGCTTGCAGGACAGGTTGACTTCCCTTGTAGCCAAATCCATTGCATGCTCCATTTTTTTGTAGGCAGGGATGAATAATTATTAAAATAAGTGGATAATCAGGTATAACCTGGAACTTTTGCTGTAAAAGGCTTTCTTCCTCCCAGAACATACATTTTAAAATATGGACATAAGTTATATGCTACAATAGAAATGTTCTAAAGCTAATTACTTGATTTAGGAGATTACAAAGTTACTTCTGAAAGCTCTGGAATTCCTCCCCATTCTCTGCAAAACGTCAGAAAAAGAAAGACAACGCACAGCTCAATAGAAAAAATGGGCCAACTGACATAAAGTTCACATCAAAGGGGGAAAAGGCTTCCAACATATGAAAAAATGCTCAATTTCATTCATAAGAGCAAAAATAAGCATCTTGAATTGCCACAGGTATTAGACTAGATCAACCAGTTTGACGACACACTCTTGTCAAGAGTGTGGGGTCTGGTTCAGTGACGACAGAGGTGAACGGGAACGGCCGTCACAGCACGAGGGCAGAGGCTGAACTGATCTAAGGAAAGCAGGGGCCGTGCAGGGTCCCCTCCACGGAGGGTGATCGGGAAGGAAACCCACCAGCCAGTACCGGAAGGTTTCAAGGCCTCTCTGCTTGGCCAGGTCAAAAACAATGCTGTGTGTCTACGAGCCTAGCATGCACAGTGGGGTGAGGCTGGAATTTTGGTGGGTGATACAGCCAAGACATGATCACGCACAAAGGTGGTCACAGGCCAGTGATACCCCTGAAACTGACAGAACCAAGCAGAGAACCAGTCAAAGCGGCAGTTCCCAGCAGTGGGGGTGATTCTGCCCCAGGGCAGCCCGCAAGGTCTGCAGACATCTGTGATGGTCACGACTACTGTGACTGGCATCCAGTGGGTAGAAACCAGAGACACTGCCAACACCCTGCACAGGACGGGCCCCCAGAGCAAAGAAGTTTGCAGCCCAATGTCAGCAGGGCACTGGCCCAGAGGCACTCTCAGTTCAAGCCTCATGGGATTCCCACAGACAAAGCCCCAGCCAAGATGAACTGAAACTAAAATGACAAACCACACACAGCAACAGTCCACCGTGAGCACATGCCAGCACACACAGCCTCCTGGGAACTTTAGAAAATAGAATTACAGAAAATAATGAACGAAGGAATTAAAAACACTAGGGAAAGCAAAGACATTACAAAAAATAAAACAAACAAACAAAAAACAAAAAAACCCCCAGAGAATCTAAATAAGAAACAAAATTAGAAATGAAAAAGTACAGTCGGTAGACAAGATTGACCGTAGAAAGGTCTCACGCTGAGGACTGTCTCCTGGAGGCATCGGGGTCCACAGGAGACAAATATTACAGAAAAGTCACACATGGAGGAGAAGGTAAAATCACCAAAAGTGGTTTACCAGGAAGCTCAGAAGGGGCAAGAATAAGCCAATGAGGCCAGGCACGGTGGCTCACACCTGTAATCCCTGTACTTTGGGAGGCCAAGGCGGGCGGATCACGTGGTCAGGAGATCGAGACCACGGTGAAACCTCGTCTCTACTAAAAATACAAAAAATTAGCCGGGCGTGGTGGTGGGCACCTGTAGTCCCAGCCACTCGGGAGGCTGAGGCAGGAGAATGGCGTGAACCTGGGAGGCGGAGCTTGCAGTGAGCCAAGATCACGCCACCGCACTCCAGCCTGGGCGACAGAGCGAGACTCCGTCTCAAAAAAAAAAAAAAAAAGCCAATGAAAGGCAATGTATAAAGACTTGGATTTTACCAGCCTTACGGAAGGCAGGAGGTCTATCATTAAAGGCTCTTTGAGGATGAGGAATCGTGCACCCCTGGGCCTTCCACGGGGACCTCTGTAACATTTACTTTTAAAATAAACGTAACCAGGGGAAATTGATGCCGAGCTTGGGGAATGGGAAAGCTCTTGTGTTTCTGCATGTGAGTGTTGTGACGGCGTCCAGGCAGGACACGGCACCCAGGCACACACGGCCACTGCTGCCCTCACACAGGGGCTGGGGGCTCTGGTGAATGGGGCTGGGACAGTGAGGCTCTGCCGGGCAGTGATGGAAGCAGAAGGCCGGGCTCTGCTCCTCTTGTGGACAGGCAGCCCCCTGCCTTCCCTCCGCGGCCAGTCCTGGATGCCTGAGCCCACGACCAGGAAACAGTCGTAGGCGCAGCCAGTGCTCCCCAGGGGCCGCCTGCAGAACGGGGTTGGAACCAGGCAGGGCTACCCTGGACATCGGCCTCCTCATTCCTCCCATGCGTGGTGGATTCCATTGGAAACTGGTCTGTGCTGTTTCACAGGCTGGACCCCGAGGTTGGAAACCAGAGAGGGAAGCCCCCTGAGCCAGCTCCCCACTTGGCCCTGAGGCCCACAGGGTCGAGGCACCTGCCACTCAAGTAGTGCCCGCCCTGGGGTGGTGCCCATCTCGGGTCCTGGAGGGAGCCACATCTGTCCCCGGCGCGGGGCCATCCCCCCAGCACAGATGTTGAGGCTTTGGGCCTGGCCTCTAGTCCCACTCAGGCCTTCCGCCAGAGTCCTTGGGGGTCACCCACAGCTACGCGCTGCTGACACCGGCTGCCTGGCATCTGGAAGCTCCTGACTCGCTGCAGCCTCTGCTCTGAGCTTCCTGTCCGCTGCACCCACAGCCCTAGCAGGTTCCTGCCCCCTCCTCTTGCCCTCTGTTCCCAGCTCAGCGACCAGAGGGGCCTCCTAACACTGCACACCACCCTCTGCTCAAAACGCCAGAGCTCACAGCCCTAACTAGGCTGGTCTGTCCTGCCTCTCCTTGCTCCCCTCGGCACCCAGGCGAGTCCCGCCTCAGGCCTCAGCACAGCCATTCCTCTGCCTGAACAGCTGCTCGGTGATGCCTACGGTGACCCCTCACCCCATGGTGACCCCTCACGCTCGGCGTTTGCTCAAACCTGACCTCTCGTCAGACTCACCTGCACCACTTGGTTCACGCTGAAGCCCAAGCCCACCTCACTTTGCTGCGTTCTTTCTTTTCTCCCCTAAAGGACTAAATGATTAGCGCATTATTTTTACCCAGTGTTATTTTCTGTCCACTCCCGCTAGGATGTAAACGTCTCGAGGACATGCCCACTGTCCGCTTTGCCCACCCTCGTATTCCTGGGAACACTTCAGGGCACACACAAGTGACCAGGACGCACTGCCGCAGGGACAGACAAGGGAAGGAATGGTCTCAGGCTGCCTGGGATGCTCTCGGCGTCCAGCACACACGGGGCATCCATGCGGTGCCGTGTCCAGCCCAGGGCCTGCCCTATGGTGGGAGTGGGTGGAACTGGTCTGCACTGACACAGGTACCCCCAAAGAAATGACAAAGACTCTGCTAAGGTAGGAGGCTGCATCCCCACACGGACATTGCTTTGTACCAGAAAGAATCCTGAACTGGGCAGGAGGCCCGTCCTCACAGGGACACTGGTTTGTACCAGAAAGAACCCTCAACCGGGCAGGAGGCCTGGACTTTAATTACGGCTCCGCCCCTGATTGGCCGGGAAGCTGGAGAAGTCACTTCGTTCCCCGTCGGTGGCTTCAAAGTCCAGCTCATCTCCAGAGGGTGGCCCACGCCCAGGTGCAGACGCTGGTGAGCCGCCATCCACATGGACAACGGTGATCTTCGAGGAATGCGATCGTCACTGTCGGGGCGAAGCCCAAGTGGTCCCAGGCACCTCAAAGGAGGCTGGAACTGGGCTCCCAGTGGCCCCTGTACTGAGATGCTCTCTGCGAGTGCAGGGGCTGAGAGCTAAGGGAACGCTTCCCCCGCTTCCTTAATTAAAGTCGAAATCGCTTATGCACAATTAAATAGATTCTGACCGTGCACGGGCTCTTTAGACATGCTTTGATATTACAGACATAAAGCAAAGATTAAGTTGAATACAAAATGTTCCTCATGGGGTTGAACTGTTCAGAGCAGGCATCGTTTGCGCTGCTGGAGATAGATGGCGCGTTATTGGAAATAACGATGCCCACGCCACGTTTTCCCCGGGGCGGGCGCTTGGGAAATGGGAGCGCGCTTCCCCGAAACAAGGTCACTGGAGGCGGGGGACCCTGCTGGCGGTAGTGAAGTGTCACAGCGCTTCCCATCCCCCCAATTCCGGCCCCAACCCAAGTCCTCACAGGATGTCTAACGAGCAGAGCCTCATTGCAGCGTTAACAATTAGAGCGAGTGCAGACGGACCCAGGTGAGTGCCGCGGCCCGCAAGGGCCAAACAGCCCTGAAAAACCGACTTAATTTTGCTAAGCCTCACATTCTGCATCTATAAAACGAAAATAAATCCTAATAGAATAGCACCTACCTTACAAGGCTGTTGTGAGGACTGACAGCCAATGCAGATGCCTAGAATAGTCCTGGTGCATAAGTCCTCACACGCGCACGTGCACACACGCTCATATTCACACACACCCATTCACATGCACATTCACACACATTCACACAATGCACATTCACACACGCATTCACACACTCAGTCACACACACATACATTCACACAGGCATACACATTCACACACATGCACGTTCACACACACATACATTCACACAGGCATACACATTCACACACATTGACACATTCACACAATTCACTCACACTTGCACACCGCACATACACACTCTCACACACCCGCACATGCACACACACAGCGTAGCTTGAAAAGGCTATCAGGTCACTTCCTTGAGATCAAGGGTAGTATCTGCAGTGTCTGCTCTTACTGGTTTAATATCATGTGCATCCTCTGAGTGTCGGAGGCCCTCCAGCCGGAGCTACTCCATCTTGACTGAGGGCTGGAAAGTGAGGCTGGGACTTCCTGGGCTGACTCCCAGGAAGTTGGGTATTCCTAGACTCTAGATGCTTATGGCTACGGGAACAGATTGATAACGTTTACTAAACAGACCCAGACTTAGGAGTGTCCTGATATCCCGATATCTTGAGAACAGAAGCATTCCCAATTTTGCTTTAAAGATAATATTGATTCTTGCAAAATATACTAATAAAGAAAATCAATCCTTTATCACAAACCCTTGTAGCAGAGCACATCTCCCTATGATCTTTTTTTTGTCTTATATATAAACAAGCATTGTACGCGTTCCTCCTCTTACTCTCGGGAACGTCCTGCTCTGTCTATGGAGCAGCTGCCGATTCACCTTTACTTTCTTAATAAACTTGCTTTTGCTGCACACGGCAGACATGTCCTGAATTCTTTCTTGCACAAGGTCCAAGAACCCTCTCTGGGGGTCTGGATTGGGACCCCTTTCTGGTAACACGAAGACTCCACGGATGTTCGGCATGAGAGCTGGAACCGCAGGCTCCGTCCACTCTGTGTGGCCACCTGGTCTTGAACCACCTGGTCCGGCGCCTGCCCTCGTGGGTACAAAAGCAACGTGCGTTTGAGTTCTTACTGGGCCATGATCTCTCCTAGTTTTATACAAAGAAACTCACAGAAAAGGATTTACACTATGAAGCCTGTACGCTTAGTAACTTTAAGAAGAAACTCATCATAGCTAAAACATTTCAGATTGTCTTACTGTGAAAACCCAAAGAAAGGCAGAGAGGCCAAAACGCATTCTCAAAATGACGAGCAGGAAAGGAAACAACAACAGAATCGAGGGGAAAGAAGAGAAGGCTCAAATTTAAAGATGAAGATCAGAAAAGAGAATAACATCAGATCTGGTAGAGAAGAGAACGTCATGAGAAAACACTCTGGATGGCTTCATGCCAATAAAGACAATAAAACATGGACTAGAATTGACTTCAGAAATAGGAACTCTGAATAAAACATGGACTACTAGAATTGACTTAAGAAATAGGAACTCTGAATAAAACATGGACTACTAGAATTGACTTAAGAAATAGGAACTCTGAATAAATACAAAATTGCTAAAGAACTGAAAGAGTAATTACAAATCTCTTTACAAATCAAAGTCAAATGACTTTATCAAGAGTTCTACCAGATATTCAAGGAACAGAATAATCCCAATTTTATACAAACTTTAATCACCTCTGCATGGAGAGGGAGGAAGATGTGATTAGAGAGAGGGAGGGGCTTCGGCTGTATGAGTAAAGTTGATATTTATTTATATATCCATGTATCCATGCATGTGATTAGGCAGAGGGAGGGGCTTCGGCTGTCTGGGTGAAGTTTATGTTTATTCCATTTATCCACGTATGTGTGCACGTGTGTGCTGGGTACATGGATGAGGGTAGCGGGGAGGCAGAAGGTCAGGAGAGCCAGGACCAGCGACCCCGGCGGGTTTTCACAGGGCCCTGTCAGCCCTTTAGGTGCGCGGGACACTCCTCCTATGGCCAGGTGGGGTCTCTGTTCCCTCCCACTGAGCCTGGGTGGGGTCTCGGGTTCCTCCCACGGCCAGGTGGGGTCTCGGCTCCCTCCCACTCAGCCTGGGTGGAGTCTCGGGTTCCTCCCACTAAACCACAGCGGACCTCTCACTGTGTGATTACGTGGGGGGTTCTCAGAGAGGCTGGGTCTTCCACGCGCTCCTGCTCCCAGGCCACCCAGGGCGGCCGGCAGCCAGCATCAGCCCCCAGCCACGCGAGAACAAGGCTTCCAGTGGCCCCAGCCTCCGCTCTGCCTCCAGCCGAGGCCCAGACTTCACGCAGCAGAGAAAGGCAAGCGTCCGCGCTGGGCCCTCAGAAACCACGACAGCTAAGAAACAACGGTTGTCTTTACCGCTGCGCTTGGTGTAACCCTTTGCCAGAACAGGAGGCTCCTAGGCTGACGCAGAGGAAGGCGGGGAGGGAAGGCAGGTGCGGCCTGTCCAGATGCGGCTCCTGCACGTGGACGACCTTGCTCTGGATGAGGTCGGACGCACCTGCCCCAGCACAGGGCAGAGGATGGGGTCAGATGGGGGTGCAGGGCCCCACCTTCTGAGCCAAGAGGGGCGCCTGTGCCCCCCCAGAAGCTCAGCGCTGGGAGGGCGGGTTGTGTGTGATTTGTTTTCTGCTGCCCGGGACATCGCCTGCGCCTAGTCAGAGCTCAGTGAGAACATTAGAATTCCGAATAAAGGAATTAGGGGCTAAGGACGGGACCACGCTCGGAGCCCCTCTGGGGAGGCTGTGGAGGTTGAGGGGTCCAGGCTGCGAGGTCTGGGCTCCCTCTAAGGGAGGCTGACTGAAGACAGGGTGGGGCTGGCAGAGGGGCTCGATGTGGAGGCGGGGCCTGGCGTGCAGAGCGGCCGAGTGGCCTGCGTGGGAGGGAGAACTCGGGCCCAGGCCTCTCCTGTGTCCGCACGGGTCCCGTGTCCAGGAAGCACTCATTATCCACGGCTCTTTTACTTTGTTGATTCAACAAACACAGAGAAATTCACAGGCGCCAGGCAGTCATTAACCCCTAACAGCCTATGCCGTGGGTACAAGGGCCCCATGCGGACCGAGGCACAGAGGGCTGAGGCCACCTGCCCGGGGCCACTCCTCAGGGAGGAGGCTCTTCCAGCCGGGCAGTCTGGCTTCACCGGGAATGCCGCGGCCTCTGGGGAACGGATGCTCCCGGGGGCAGGCATGGCGACAGGATGCTTTTTCAGCGAAATACACAGAACAGTCCAGCTGTGCCCCAGCCCGTGGGCCACCGTCCCCACCTCCTTCCCCCACGTGGCTGCTGCCCAAAGGCAGAGCTGTGGGTTCCACTGCGTCCCCGGAAGTGTGTGCGAGTCTCAGCCCCGGGACCTGTGAGACGGACTTCATGGGGAAACAGGGTCTTTTCGGATGTGGCTAAAACAAGGCCCCTAGGGTGGGCCTGAGTCCAGGGACGGGTGTCCCCATAAGAGGGGAGAGGCCGACACTGAGGCCGTGGGATGCAGAGGCCGAGGTCACAGCCAAGGAGGGCTGACGATGGCCGGTGCTGCAGGAGCCCGAGCGGCAACGCAGGCCCCTCCCCAGCGGTTCAGAGACTGCACAGGCCTGCGGACCCCTACTCTGTACTTGGGACTCCCGGGGTTGAGAGAATACATTTCTGGTGTTTTAGGCTGCGCAGCTCTAAGCAACGAATGCAGCGGGTTAGGGTGAAATAATTATAACATTTCCTTCCAAGCAAAAGGCAAACCCTACTTAGAAGCATATGCGTCACCATTAGCCTCAGGGATCGAGGACAGATGAGGTTCGCGTTCATCACTGGCCCCTGGCAGCTGCTGAGCCCACGCTAGGGTTTCAGACATTCTGCCTTCACCGGGAGAAGCTCTGCAAGTTCGCTGTGCTCAGGGCCCCAGGTCAGGGTCCATGCACCACACCCCATCCCTCACTCCCTGTTTGCCCAGGATTCCTCCCTGCCAATCCACTCCTTCAGTCCCAAGGAAAACAGTGACTATTTTGTTTAAATCTGGCTAAATACACATAAATAAATGAAATGGACTCTCAAGCAGTTTAAATTAAATTGTGGCTTAACTGGACCACAAGTTTAGTGCCTCGGGCATTGTGTCACCACCATCCCTGATCATGAGCCCGGCCCAGGGGACACGTGGCCCCACTGCCGCCAGCAAGCCAGGTGCCAGCCTCCAGGATGCCAGAGCAAGTGCGGTTCTACATGCAACATGAGTGTGTGTCACCGGGAAAAGCTGCAACTGCCACTACCCAGAGTATCAGGATTTTTCAAATGTAATCAATAAGGAGAAGTCACTGGGATATAATAATATTTACCATTCTGAGTTAAAATTAGAATCTCTGTACGTGCTTATTACATACATGGATGAGGGCTCACGGGGCGGGTGCTTTGCAGTTAGTGGGGCTGTTAATCTACATGAGCAAGACCCACCAAGGCTTCCACAGGGAGCGTGGTCCGCACTGCCGGGTAAAGATCGCTCAGCGTGGTTTCCAGACCAGGGCTTCTCGACTGGGATCCACTGCGACCCTCAGTTCCCACGGGGCACCTGGCAATGTCCAGGTTTTGATTGTCTCGACTGGGGATGCTCCTGGCATGGAGGCATGGAGGCCAGGGATACTGTTCAACACCCACAGTGCCCAGGATGGCTCCCAGCAAAGCTATCCGACCCCAAACGTCCACAGTTCCAGACGGAGAAGCCCCACATCCCAAGGCACCTGGGGGACCTTGTACGAGGCCAGGAGGGCTGACATCCGAGGAGGAGCAAAGCAAGGAGGAAGCTCAGAGGATTTTTCACTGAAGCTCAGAAGCCAACTGTTCAGGACTTAAAGCATTTGTCATGCAGTAGATGTTGCCAGATAATCCAGCCATTGCAGATAAATGCTTTTATCAGCCGCTGCCTGCCTCTGTTCTGGCATCTTCACAAATTTGGTTCATGTGTCACTTACCTTCCCCATGTCTTCTTACCACCGGCTGCCCTGTGGCCAAACGAGTTTGTTTGCAGGAAATGAGACCCTTGTGACCCACACACACCTTTCAGGAAGACTATTCTAGGCTCCTCAGTGGGGCCTTCTTCCAGATGCACACTTTGCCTTTCAGCTGGAACTGTTAACCTCGGCGGTGACACGGGTTCACAAACAGGGCCATGCGACAACTGGAAAAACCGTCTAAACAAGATGACTTCTTCAACCAATCAGTGAGCATACGACTGCAGCTGAGAACTGTCTAAAATACAATGTATCTAACTTCAGTTCCAGGCTAATATTTAGTGTGCCAATGAATTTTTTATTTTTCAATTCTTACTTGTCCTATCAAGAAAAACATTAGATGAATTAAGACTATAATCACCCATGGGTTAAAAAAAAGCCAAACATAAATAATTTTGAATAAAATATGACTCAGGAGATTTTTGTTGTAAACTAAAGATGAGTAATATTAGCATCATTCCTGTAATCTCTTTCTGATACACATATGAGTTCACATGTGAGTCTCAACTATTTTGATTTGAAATACTTTTATTTTCTTTCTTTTTTTTTTCTGAGACAGAGTCTCACTCTTTTTTTTTTTGAGACGGAGTCTCGCTCTGTTGCCCAGGCTGGACTGCAGTGGCACGATCTCAGCTCACTGCAAGCTCCACCTCCCAAGTTCACGCCATTCTCCTGCCTCAGCCTCCCAAGTAGCTGGGACTACAGGCGCCCGCCACCACGCTTGGCTAATTTTTTGTATTTTTTAGTAGAGACAGGGTTTCACCGTGTTCGCCAGGATGGTCTTGATCTCCTGACCTTGTGATCCACCTGCCTCGGCCTCCCAAAGTGCTGGGATTACAGGCGTGAGCCACCGCGCCCAGCCAAGACAGAGTCTCACTCTTTCGCCCAGGCTGGAGTGCAGTGGTGCCATCTCAGCTCACTGCAAGCTCCACCTCCTGGGTTCACGCCATTCTCCTGCCTCAGCCTCCCGAGTAGCTGGGACTACAGGGGCCCGCCACTACGCCTGGCTAATTTTTTCTTTGTATTTTTTAGTAGAGACGGGGTTTCACTGTATTAGCCAGGATGATCTCAATCTCCTGACCTCATGATCCGCCTGCCTCGGCCTCCCAAAGTGCTGGGATTACAGGCGTGAGCCACTGCGCCCAGCCACTTTTATTTTCTATATGCCAAAGTTCCATAAATTATAAAGGGGTTTTATTTTTCATAAATACACACGTGTATAAAATGAAGTGTATAAGATCTAATTAGCAAGGTTTTGGTTCTGTTTAGAAGAGAACTTGCTAATGAGATCCATTTTTAGCCACGTTTTTGACTGAGAAATTGACAATTATTTTTCAATTATGATTTATGGGACACAATCTCCAAGTCTATAATACACATAGAAATTTGGTAATTAATAACTCTTATCCACAAAGCAGGGTATGTACAGTACAGCTGCATATAATTGCTCCAAAAAGTTTCAAAATCAAATTTTGAGGTAATTGCAGATTCACATGCAGTTGTAAGAGAAAATACACGGGCACCCTTGCACCCTTTACTCAGTTTTCCCCGTGGTAGCCTCCCCAAAACCGTGGAACGCCTTCTCCACCGGGACGCTGACATGGACACATCCAGACACAGAGCTCTCCTCACACCAGGGTCCCTCCTGCGGATTCACAGCCACACCCCCTGCCTTCCCAGCCACCTCCTCCTGAACCCCTGGAAACTGTTCATCTGTTCTTCATCGTCATATTATCATTTCAAGAATGTTATGAATGTTGAACCACACCCTACGTAACCTTTTAGGATTGGCTTTTTCCATTCAGAATAATTCCCTGGAGATTCATCTGGGTTGCTGAATACATCAGGAGTTCATCCCTTTTTACTGCAGAGTAGTATTCCATGGGATGGATGCACCAGAGTTTGTTTAACCACAAGTGGGAGAACATTTTGGTTATTTCCAGGATTTGGCTGTTATGAACACAGTGGTATAAGCATTTCCACACAGTTTGCTTTTCCTCTCTGGGATAAATGCTCATCAGAGCAACAGGTTTTACTTTTGATAAAATTCAATTTATCCTTTTCCCCCTTACTGACTGGCTAGTTGCATATTTAGTTTTTAAAGCAACTGCCAAATTCTTTCTGGAGTGGTTGTACTACTTGACATTCCCACCAGCAATGTATGAGAGAAACAGTTTCTCAGCATCCTTGCCAGCACTTGATATCACCGTTTTTAATTTTAGGCATTCTGATAGCTGTGTGGTGACATCTTATTGTATTCATTTGTCCCACTTTATTGATGTCTAATTAAAAGTGCACACTGTAGTGTTTTGATATATGAATGCATTGTGCAATGATTACCACAATCAAGCTAATTAATATATCCATCACTTTGCACAGTTACCATTTTGTGTGTGGTGAGAACATTTAAGATCTACTCTCTTAGAAAAATTCAAGTATGCAATATAGTATTATTAGCTATAGTCACCATGCTGCATGTTAGATCTCTGGAAGTGATTAATCTTGTATAACTAAAACTTTGTACCCTTTGATCAACATCACTTCCTCCACCCCCAATCCCCTGGCAACCACCATTCTCTCTGCTTGTGAGTTCAACTTTCTTAGATTCCACATACGAGTGAGATCACACATTACTGTTTTTCTATACCCAGCTTATTTCACTTAGCATAACATCCTCCAGGTTCATTACACATTTCTCAAGGCTGAATGATGTTCTGTTGTGTGTGTGTCTCTGTGTGTATATGTCAACAACATGTTCTTCAGCCACTCATCCATGAATGGGCACTTAGGTGGATTTCATATCTTGGCTATTGTGAATGATGCTACAATGATCATGAGAGTGCAGATATATTTTGTCTGATATAAGTATAACCACCCCTGCTCTCTTTTGGTTACGATTTGCATGGAATATCTTTTTCTGTCTCTTTCACTTTCAGCCTATGTATATCCTTAAAGCTAAACCAAGTCTCTTGTAGGCAGCACAGGGTTGGATTTTATTTTAAAATCCATTCAGTGATTCTATGTCTTTTGATTGGAGAATTTCATCCATTTAAATTTAAAGTAATTATTGATAGGTTAGAAATTACTACCACCATTTTGTTAATTGTTCTCAACTGTTTTGTAGTTCCTTTGATTCTTTCTTCCTCTTTTGCTGTCTTCTTTGTGATGTGATAATTTTTTCATAGTGTATGCTTTGATTCCTTTCTCTTTCTCTTTTGTGTATCTATTACAATTTTTTTCTTTTTAGTTACCATGAGGCATACATAAAATATCTTTTAGTTGTAACAGTTTATTTAAGCTGATAACAACTTAACTTCAACTGTAAACAAAAACTATACTTTTTCTTCTCACACATTTTATGTTATTGATGTCACAATTTACATTATATATTATGTATCCATTAACAAATTACTGTAGCTATACTTATTTTTAATACTTTTGTCTTTCTACTTTTATGCTGGGGTTACAGGTGACTTATGACTCACCATTACAGTATTAGAACATTCTGAATTTGACTATATTCTTACCTTTACAGTAAGTTTTATCCTTTAATATTTTTTCATGCTATTAGTGAGCTTTCATTTCAATTTGAAGAACATTCAGCATTTCTGGTAAGGCAGATTTAGTGGTGATAAACTCCCTAAGCTTTTGTTTGTCCGGGAAAATCATTATCACTCCTTAATTTCTGGAGGACAGCTTTGCCAAGTATAATATTCTTGGTTGACTTTTTTTCCCCAGCACTTTGAATATATCATCCCACTCTCTCCTGGCCTGCAAGGTTTCTGTTGAGAAATATGCCAATATTCTTATGGGGAAGTTCCCTTATATGTGATAAATGGATTTCTTTGCTGCTTTCAAAATTCTCATTGTCTTTGACTTTTGAGAATTTTATTATAATGTGTCTTGGTAAATATCTCTTTATGTTTAATCTATTTGGGGTTCTTTGGGCTTCATGGATCTGGATGTTTATTTCCCTCTCTAAATTTGGGAAGTTTTCCATCACTGTTTCTTTAAATAAGCTTTCTTCCCCTTTTTCATTCTCCACTCCTTCTGGAACACCTATAATGCATATATTGATTTGCTTGCTGGCAGTCCATAAGTCTCTAGGATTTCTTCACACTTTTCTTGCTCTTCTGATTGAATAACTACAAATGTCCTATCTTTGAGATTGCTGATTCTTTCTTCTGCTTAATTGAGTCTACTGTTGAAATCTCTATGGATTTTTCAATTCAATCATGCATGCTTTATCTCCAGAATTTCTGTTTGGGTCTTTTTTATGCTTTCTATCTCTTTGTTGTTGAACTTCTAATTTTGCTCATGTATTATTTTCTTGATTTTTGTTTAGTTGTCTATTGGTGTTCTCTTGTAGCTCACTGAGCTTCTTTAAGATTATTATTTTGAATTCTTTGTCAGGCTGTTTGTAGATCTCCATTTCTTTAGGTTTCATTATTGGTGCTTTATTTTGTGTATTTGGTGATGTCATGTTCCCTGATTATTCATGATCCTTGTGCCCTTGCATTGGTATCTGAGTATTTAAAGAAGTAAGCACCTCTTCCAGTCTTTATAAACTGGCTTTGGCAAGGAGAGCCCTTTATCAGTCAGCCCACCCAGAGATTATTTGGGCAAGGATGCTTCCATATGAAGGCCTGCTGCTGGAGTCCTCAGGCAGGTTAGCTTGCTGCCTGGGTTTACAAGGGCCAGCTTGGGGCCTGGGTCCATGAGACAGGCCTGGAGTTTGGGTCTGCATGAGTAGGCGGTATCTGGGTCTGCAAGGGCCAACCTGGTACCTGGGCTGCAGAGGCCACCCTTGTGCTGGGGTAGGCCTGGAGCATGTGGCTGCGAGGACTTGCCTGGAGCTAGGGTGGACCTGGAGGCTAGGCCTGTAGCTGCAGTCCTGGCACCTGGGTCTGCAGGGGCCAGCCTGGCATCAAGGTTCACTCTGGGGAGGGGGAGGGACCTAGTATTGGGGTCCACAGTGAAGTTGAGTGCTCGCTTCGTTCTCCTTCCATGTGGAGAGTATCTCCATATTGTGCTATGTGGACTTGGGGGAAGAGTGGTATGAGTTAATGTGAAACTCTCCTTCCTTTTTCAATGAGTCTTTCCTTATTCCTGTGCTCCATTCAGGTGCTAATCTCTCACCTGGATTCCTTAGTTCTTGTGAAGGTATTTTTGTGTGTGGATGGTTGTTCAAACTGTTTCTCTAAGAGTATGAAAACTGGAAACTCCTATTTTGCTATCTTGATGACATCACTCCTCACTGTCTTTTAATTTGCATGTTCTTAATAGCTAGTGACATTGAAGACCTTTTAATGCACTTCTTTGTCATCTATTCTCTTTGGTGAAATATCTTTTCATGTGTTTTGCTCATTTTCTATTTGGATTGTTATTTTGCTGTTGAGTTTTGAGAGTTTTTAAACGCATTTTAATACTAGTACTTAGTTGGGTATATAGTTTGCAAATATTTTCTCAAAGTCTACAGCTTATCTTTAAAACCTTCACACAAGGTCTTTTGCAGAGCAAAATATTTGAATTTTGATAAAGTCCAATTTATCCTTTTTTTCTTTTATTGGCTGTGCTTTTGGTGTCAAGAATGATTTGCTTAGCCCAATATCTCGAAGGTTTTCTTCTGTTATTATTTATTTATTTATTTATTTATTTATTTATTATGAGATAGGGTCTTGCTCTGTCACCCAGGCAACACCAGTGCAATGGTGTGATCATGGCTTGCTGCAGCCTCTATCCAGCTCATTGCAACCTTGATCTCCCAGGCTCAAGCAATCTTCCCACCTCAGTCTACTGAGTAGCTGGGACTACAGGTGTGCACCACCATGCCTGGCTGACTTTTTTTTCTTTTCATAGAGACAAGGCCTCACTATTTTGCTCAGGCTAGTCTCGAACTCCTGAGCTCAAGTAATCCTACCCGCCTCAACCTCCAAAAGTGCTGGAATTACTGGCATCAGCCACCACAACCAGGCTTCTCTTGTTATTTTTGTAATGTTTATAGTTTTATTGTAAGTCATGATCCATTTTGAGTTAATTTTTGTATAAGGTGTGGGATTAGGTCAAGATTCATTTTTTCTGGCTTATGGATGTCTTATTGTTTGTTGAAAAGGTTATATTTACTTTACTGAATCACTTTTGAACCTCTGTCAAAGTTAATCAGGAATTTTTTTGTGGATCTATTTCTGGGTTCTCTGTTCTATTCCACTGATCTATGTACATATCCCTCCACCAATACCACAAAGTGTCAATTATTATAACTATATAACATGCCTTGAAATCAGGTGGATGGATTTTCCCCACTTTATTCTTCTTTTCCAAATAATTTTACCTATTCTAGTTCCCTTGACTTTCTATATAAATTTTAGAATAATCTCATCTATATATTTTTTAAATCACTGGGATTTTGATAAAAATTGTGCTTAACCTCAAATTTTTATATCAATTTGGGGAGAACTGACATTTTTAATAAGCTAATTCCGTAAATGAACATGATACATCTCTCCATTTATTTAGATTGTTTATTTCTTTTATTTGCCTTTTGTAGTCCTCAGCATTAAAGTTCTATACGTGTATTGCTAGACTCATACCTAAGTATTTCATTTTGTTGAACAATTGTAAAGGGTATTATATTCTATGTTTAATTTTGATATCCATGTGTCTTGCTAGTGTATTGATTTTGTATGTTTATCTTATGTCTTGCAATCTTGCTGAATTCATTTATTAGTTCTAAGAGTTTTTTTTGGCTTTTTGTAGATTTCTTGGGATTTTCTGTGTATACAATCATGTAATTTGCAAATAGGGGCAGTCTTATTTCTTCCTTTATAGCTTATATACATTTTATTTCATTTTATTACCTACTGCAGTGACCAGAGCTTTCAGTTATATGTTGAATAAGAGTGATGAAAGTGAGCATTTTTGCCTTGTTCTCCATCTGAGGGGAAGTACATTCAGTCTTTCACCATTAAGTGTATGTCAGCTATAGGTTTTTGTAGATACTCTTTATCAAGTCAAGAAACTTCCCCTTGATTCCTATTTTCTGAGAATTTTTATCAAAAGAGGTGTTATTCAAAAAGTTTTTTGCATCAACTCATATGATTATGTGATTTTTCTTTAGCCTGTCAATATGGTGCTTACACTGATTGAATTTAAATACTGAATCATCTTTGCATCCCTGGAATAAACTCTCCACTTGGCCATGGTGTATAATTCCTTTTACGTATTGCTGATTTCTATTTGCTAATATTTAATAAGGTTTTAATGCATATACCTGAGGGATATTGGTCTGTAGTTTCCCTTTCTTGTACTGCTTTGAATGGTTTTGGGATCAGAATAATACTAGTTTTATAAAATGAATTAGAAAATGTTCCTTCCTCTTCCATTTTTTGGAAAAGACAGTATAGATTGGTGTTAATTCTTCCTTAGATGTTTACTCAGAGGTTTAGTTGTTTAGATGTTCTCCAGTGAAATCATCTGGGCCTGGAGATTGCTTTTTCAGGAATTTTTAATTTACAAATTCAAGTTTATTAACAGTTATAGGACTATTCTCATGATCTATTTCACACTGGATGAATTGTGGTAGTGTGTATTTTCCAAGGAATCGGTCCAGTAGATCTGGGCTGTCAAATGTGCATGTAGAGTTGTTGGCAGGGTTCCCTTCTCACACTTCTGATGTCTACAGGGTATGCAGTTATGTCCTCTATTTTGTTCCTGACGTTGGTAACGTGTGTCTTCTCTCTTCTTAATTTTGTTGAGCTTGCCAGGAATTATTTATTTATTTATGCATTTAGAGTCAGGGTCTTGCACTGTCGTCCAGGCTGGAGTGCAGTGGCATGATCATGGCTCACTGCAGCCTTGACCTGGGCTCAAGTGATCCTCTCCCTTCAGCCTCCCAAGTAGCTGGGATGACAGGCATGCGCCCACATATTCTGCTAATTTATTTTTAAATTTATATTTTTGTAGAGGTGGGGTCTTGTCCAGGCTGGTGTCGGATTCCTGACTCAAATGATCCTCCTGACTTGGCCTCTCAAAGTGCTGGGGTTACAGGTGTGAGCCACTGCATCTGGCCAAGTTTATTCTATTGATCCTTTCAAAGAGTCGGCTCTTTGTTTCACTGCTTTTCCCTATTGTTCTACTGGGCTAAGCACCATTGACTTCTGCTCTTCATTATTTCATTCCTTCTACTTGCTTTGCTCTTCCTCTTCTAGGTACTGCAGGTGGGACCTGAGATTGTACATTGAGGTTTTTCCTTTTTTCTAATGTAATTTCCCTCTTGACACTGTATAGCTTGGTCTCACAAATTTTGATATGTTGTGTGTATATTTTCATTCTGTTCAATGTATGTTTTGATTTCCCTTAAGACTTCCTCTTTGGGCCAGGTGAGGTGGCTCATGCCTGTAATCCCAACACTTTGAGAGGCTGAGGTGGGAGGATCACTTGAGCCCAGGAATTCAAGACCAGACTGGGCAACACAGGGAGACCCCATCTCTACAAAAAATTTAAAAATTAGCTGGGCATGGTGGTGCACACCTTTGGTCCCAGCTACTCAGGAGGCTGAGGTGGGAGGACTGCTGGAGCCCAGGAGGTCAAGGCTGCAATGAGCCATGATTGCATCACTGCAGTCAGCCTGGGCGACAGAGAGACATTGTCTCAGGAAAAAAAAAAAAAAAAAATACTTGTTTGGCCCAAGGATTATTTAGAAGTATGATTTAAATTTCCAGTGTTTGAAGATTATTCTATTATTGATTTCCAGTTTTATTCCATTATGGTCAGAGAACCACACTGAGAACACTTATATGATTTCAGTTCTTTTAAATTTGTTGAGATTTGTTTTATGGTATACTTTTGATATGGTTTGGCTCTGTGTCCCCACCTAAATCTCATCTTGATTTGTAATCACCACATGTCAAGGGAGGGACCTGGTGGGAGGTGACTGGATTATGGGCCAGTTCCCCCCTGCTGTTCTTGTGATAGCAAGTTCTCCTGAGATTTGATGGTTTAAAAGTGAGGCACTTTCCCTTCACTCACTCTCGCTTTCTCCTGCCACCATGTGAAGAAGGTCTTGCTTCTCCTTCACCTTCTGCCATGACTGTAAGTTTCCTGAGGCCTCCCCAGCCATGTGGAATTGTGGGTCAATTAAACCTTTTTTCTTCATAAATTACCCAGTCTCAGGTAGTTCTGTATAGGTGTGAAAATGGACTAATACAGAAAATTGGTACTTGGAGTGGGGCACTGCTACAAAGATACTTGAAAATGTGGACACAACTTTGGAACTGGGTAAAGGGCAGAGGTTGGAAGAGTTTGGAGGGCTCAGAAGAAGACAGGAAGATGTGGGGAAGTTTGGAACATCCTAGAGACTTGTCGAATGGTTTTGACCAAAATACTGATAGAGATATGGACAATGAAGTCCAGGCTAAGGTGGTCTCAGATGGAGATGAGGAACTTATTAAGAACTGGAGTAGGGTCATTCTTGCTATACTTTCACAAAGAGACTAGTGGCATTTTGCCCCTGCCGTAGAGATCTGTGGACCTTTGAACTTGAGAGAGATGATTTTTCTCTCATGGAGAACCTCTAGTAGAGTAAAGCAGAGGGGAAATGTGGGGTTGGAGCCCCACATAGAGTCCCCACTGGGGAACTGCCTAGTGGAGCTGTGAGAAGAGGGCCACTGTCCTCCAGACCCCAGAATGGTAGATCCTCCAACAGCTTGCACCATCTGCCTGGAAGAGCCACCATCACTCAGAGCCAGCAAGTGAAAGCAGCCATGGGGGCTGTGCCCTGCAAAGCCACAGGGGCAGAGCTGCCCAAGGCCATGGGAACCCACTTCTTGCATCAGTGTGACCTGGATGTGAGACATGGAGTCAAAGGAGACCATCTCAGAGCTTTAAGATTTAATGGCTGACCTGCTGGGTTTTGGATTTGCATGGGGCCTGTGGCCCCCTTTTTTGGCCAATTTCTCCCATTTGGAATGGGAGCATTTACCCGATGTCTGTTCCTCCACTTTATCTTGGAAGTATCTAACTTGCTTTTGATTTTACAGGTTCATAGGTGGGAGGGACTTGTCTTATTTCAGTTGAGACTTTGGACTTGGACTTTTGGGTTAATGCTGAAATGAGTTCAGACTGTGGGGGACTGTTTGGAAGCCATGATTGTGTTAAAATGTGAGGACATGAGATTTGGGAGGGGCCAGGGCTGAATTGATATGGTTAGGCTCTGTGTCTCTACTCAAATCTCAGCTTGAATTGTCATCCTCATGTGTTGAGGGAGGGATCTGGTGGGAGGTGATTGGATTACGGGGGTGGTTTCCCTCATGCTGTTCTCATGATAGTAAGTGAGTTCTTATAAGGACTCATGGTTTAAAAGTGTGGCACTTCCCCTTCACTCACTCTCTCTCTCCTGCAGCCATGTGAAGAAGGTCTTGCTTCTCCTTTACCTCTCGCCATGATTGTAAGTTTCCTGAGGCCTCCCCAGCCATGTGGAACTGTGAGTCAATTCAACCTTTTTTCTTCATAAATTACCCAGTCTCAGGTAGTTCTGTATAGCAGTGTGAAAATGGACTAACACAACTTTGGTATATGTTTCATGGTTACCTCAAGAAAAAGGAATATTCTCCTTTTGTTGAGTGAAGTATCCTTTAAATATCAAATAGATCTGTTGGATGATGATGTTATCTCCAACCACAACTGTGAATGTTTCTACTTTAAACTCTGTCATCCTTTGGTTCACATATTTTGCAGCTCTGTTGTTTGTGCATATACATTAGAATTGCTATGTCCTCTTAGATCCTTCATTTTTACATAACGTTTCTCCTCTGTCTCTGGTAACATTATTTACCTTGAAGTCTACCTTATCAAATACAAATATAGCCACAACAACGTTCTTTTGATTAATGTTTACATGATGTATCTTTTTGTCTCCTTTTATTTTCAACCTGCCTATATTGTTATATTTGAAGTGACTTTCTTGTGGACTGCTTATCACTGGGTCACGCTTTTAAACCCACTCTGCCAATGTCTCTTTTTAGTTGATTTTTGTTTTGTTTACACAATTTACACCTACTAAAATTATTTGTACGTTAGGACTTTAATCTTCCATTTTGTACTGTTTTCTGTTCTCTGTTCTTTATTTCTGTTTTCTTCTTCATGTTTCCCTGTGGATTGCTTCACTATTTGACAATTCTATTTTGATTTATCTCTTGTGTTTTTTGTATCTGTTCTAGGTATTACATTATACACACACAACCTGTCATGGTCCACTGGTGTTATTTTACCAGTTCAAGTGAAGTGTAGAGCCATCACTTTCCTTTATATGTCCCACATCCCATCTGTAAATAATAGTCTTACACATCCCTCTACCTGCCTTAGAGCCACATCAGGAATTTTCACAATCTTTACTCCCACCATCGAGCAATTCAGAAAACTCACGTGGAGAAGGAAAGTCTATCGCATTTACTCACATTTTCCTCATCATGTTTCCCCTCTACCATTCTACCTTCCAGTTCACTGACTCTTATACGTCCACTCCGTCTACCACTGAACCTATCCATTGAGTTTCCCATTCCATTTATTGTATTTTTACATCTAAAATTCCCATTTGGTTTTATTTTATATCTTCTATTCCTTTGCTGAGACTATTTCTCATCTGTTTCAAGCATGTTTGTAATTGTCCACTGAAGTATTTTTACAATGGCTGTTTTAAAATCTGTGCCCAATAATTTCGACATTACTATCATCTTAGTGTTGGTGTCAGTGGCCGTTGACTGTCCTTTTCACCAAATTCGAAATCTTTCTGGCTCTTGGTATGAGGGCTGATTTCCATGGAAACCTAGACATTTTGAGCCTCTCAGATGCTGGCTCTGCTGCGGCTGGCTTCCTTTGGCCCTGCTCTGGCAGGGGAGAGAGAGACAACACCTCTGCTGGCAGTGGGGACAGAAGTGCACATTCCCCACGAGGCTTCTGTTGACATCCATGGTGAGGGAGGGCTCCTCATTACCAGTGGGTCGGGATGGGGGTTCCTACTCCCCACATCTCTCTATGGACACGTCCCTGGCTGGGAGGGGTGGGTGTGTCTTGTTACTGCTCCCCACATGGGTGGCCGACACCATGGGTGTGGGTGGCACAGACGGTTCTGTTAGACAGACTCAGTATAAACAAGAGGGAAATACTCCATTGGCCAGAGGACTGGATGTGAACACACCCAGCATGGCTCCTGAGTTTATTCGGTGATGTGCCTTCTCCACTGAAGGTGCACTCAGCCATCAGGAACCAGCTTCTCCTGCTCAAGAATGTTTCCTGTGGGAGAGTGGCTGACTCCTGACAAGGAAGTCTGTTGGGAGAAAAGCTGAGTGTTGGGAGAGAAGCTGAGGCAGGGCTTGCATGTCTGCTAGACTTGCTGGCTTCTTGCTTCTAGCACTCCCATTATCTCAAGCAGCCATAGGTCTCTCATTCACTTGATACACTGGTTTCCTTTGAAACCCCACATCCCCACCAGCTGTTTGTTTGTTTGTTTGAGTACTATTAAATAGCGTGGGCTCCCAGAGCTCGGTGGACCCCGGTCCCACTTTCTCTCTCAAACTGTCTTTTTCTCATTCCTTTGACTCTGCCGGACTTTGTCGCCCACGACCTGGTGTTGGGTCTGATCACCCCAACAAAGTGTGGGTGAGACCTGAGGCCTTGTACCGGAAATGATGGATGGGTGTGTGTCAGAAGGATGTGGCCAGCACAAAAGATGTCCTCCCAGAAACTGAGAGTCTAAAACCATAATGGCTGCAACCTATTGTAAAACATGAGTCAATAACAAAAGAAAGAAAACCCCCATTTGCCACGTCGGAGGACAGGACGTTTGCTCAGTGCCGGTGCCGCCGAGGCAAACGGGTCTTTATCAGGGTTCTGCAGCCTGATCTTTGGTCCAAGCCGCTCTGACGCTGGCTGGGGCTCTTGCTGCAGGTCACCAGCTCACCTTCACTGATACCGACCTTGACACGCTTTAACGTGAAGGGGTTTTAAAGGTAAACCACGGGAAGCACCACCCTCTGCCACTGCACTGGGTGGCCTCCTCAGCCCACCGTCCCCTGGCCGGAGAGGCACTGCCCTGCACGTTGCTGGCCTGGACTGCCCTGTCTCAGGAGCTGTGCTGCCCAGAGCATCTGTGGCCAGATGTGCACAACTCTGACCCTCTAGCAAGGATCGCGACCCTTGGCCTTTCTCTTCCCGGCCCACTCAGCAGAACTGGCTCAGAGCAGAGTTTGGCCACACTTTGCCACAAAAGCCCAGGCTGCAGCTTGAACACACACAAACTCGCTGTTGCAACACTTCCCATCACAGCAGCCAGCCAGATGCTGCCACACTGGGCACCACCTAATTACTGATGTTCATTTGTTCATTATCCATGCGTTTATACCACATATTTGGACTTAGCCTTGTTTATCCATGGAAATGACGTTGCAGCAAAGGTTTGTTCTTTGAAACTGTCATAGCCAAAGAGATTTGGGCTTTGTTCTATAAACTTGCAGGTTTTGTTCTATGAACTTATACTTTCTGATTTCTTACTTCTCAGACATGATGCTAACAACATGCAATTGAAAGAAAAACAATTAAAATCACAACTAAAATTACCAACAACTATAACAGTCAAATCAAACTGCAGCAAGAGGCAGGGTACAGTGGCTCATGCCCATAATCCCAGCACGTTGGGAGGCTGAGGCAGGCATATCAATTGAGCCCAGGAGTTTGAGACCAGCCAGGGCAACATAGTGAGATTTTTGTCTCTACAAAAAAATAAACAAGAAATTAGCCAGGTGTGGTAGCACATACCTGTAGTCCCAGCTATTTTGGAGGCTGAGATGGGGGGATTGCTTGATCCCAGGAGGTCAAGGCTGTAGTAAGCCAAGATCGCACCACTGCACCCCAGCCTGGGTTACAGAGTGAGACACCATCTCAAAAAAACAAAAAAACCCTGTAGCAAGAGAGATTTAGGTTAGATGGTAAGACATTCTTAATTATAGAGCTTGAGGAACACTGAAGTAATAAGAAAAAATTATACAAGTTTCAAAAAAAGTTATAAAATATCCTTCATTGCCAATTTTAAAGGAAACCAGGCTACTTTCCTTGGAGACTGGGTGCAGCCCAGGCTCATAGCAGGGGAGCAGACAGCAAGGACGTCCCAGCCGTTTATACTCCAAGGCTCACCGTGATCTACCTTAAGGTGCCAGGGGCTTAAGGAGCAGACGCAGGAGCCCTCCCAGAGGAGCCACAGGAGAGATTGTATCTACTTCTGAGAACACGTTGAAGCATGTAACACTCTTCTAAGGCTGCTTAGCACTGTGCAAAGAGGAGTCTTGCCATACAGGCTGGAAAAGTCTGTGGCCCGAGGGTCCTGAGAGCAGGATCTGGCTGTGGCTTGGGCAGTCCCAGGTCTCCTCTGGAAATCAGGGCGAATGATCTGCACGGCTCTCCCAGTTCCAAGGTTTCATGAATACCAGAAAAGAGTGGAGAAGAAGGGAGGAGTGGGGTTTCAAAAAACAGCAAAAGAGAGTGGGGAGAAGATAGAGGAGGGAAGTAGAAGAGAAGGTTGAAAAGGAAGAGGCCTGGGCAGGTGAGGAAGGGCAGGTGAGGATGGGCAGGTGAAGAAGGACAGGTGAGGATGAGCAGGTAAGGATGGACAGGTGAGAGCAGGTGAGGATGGACAGATGAGAGCAGGTGAGGATGGGCAGGTGAGTGCAGGTGAGGATGGGCAGGTGAGGAAGGGCAGGTAAGGATGGGCAGGTGAGGACGGGCAGCTGAGGAAGGACAGTGAGGATGGGCAGGTGAGGGCAGGTGAAGAAGGGCAGGTGAGGTCTCACGGGTGAGGATGAGCAGGTGAGGAAGGAGGGGTGAGGAAGGGCAGGTGAGGAAGGAGGGGTGAGAAAGGGCAGGTGAGGATGGGCAGCTGAGGTCTCATGGGTGAGGACGGGCAAGCTATGAGCAGCGGATAGATGTACCTTGGAGTAGGCTCGGAACCAGGGGGCGGTGGGTGAGTGTGGGGAAGCCACAGACACCTGCTCTGCCCGGGGGTGCCTAGCTATGGAGAAGCTTCTGGTGGGCATCCACCCAGCCCTTTCTAGATATTTGCTCTGACGGCTGCTCCTTGCATTCCAGCTCCCAGGTGGAGGTCACAGCGAAGGAGAAGAGCCCAGGCTGGGATGTGAGTGCTGCTCCAAATCAGGGTTCTACAAAGCACCCAGGAGACAACCACCTAGGCCGCCCGCCAGGTAAGGGTGGGGGTGGGAGGACGGCACATCCTGAAGGGGGCTCTCCTCCTGACAAAGGCTCTGTATGCAGGGAACCCTCCTGACAAAGGCTCTGTATGAAGGGAACCCTCCTGACAAAGGCTCTGTATGCAGGGAACCCTCCTGACAAAGGCTCTGTATGAAGGGAACCCTACTGACAAAGGCTCTGTATGAAGGGAACCCTCCTGACAAAGGCTCTGTCCTCAGGGAACCCTCCTGACAAAGGCTCTGTATGCAGGGAACCCTCCTGACAAAGGCTCTGTATGAAGGGAACCCTCCTGACAAAGGCTCTGTATGCAGGGAACCCTCCTGACAAAGGCTCTGTATGCAGGGAACCCTCCTGACAAAGGCTCTGTATGCAGGGAACCCTCCTGGCAAAGGCTGTGTCCTCAGGGAACCCTCCTGACAAAGGCTCTGTCCTCAGGGAACCCTCCTGACAAAGGCTCTGTATGCAGGGAACCCTCCTGACAAAGGCTCTGTATGCAGGGAACCCTCCTGACAAAGGCTCTGTATGCAGGGAACCTTCCTGACAAAGGCTCTGTATGCAGGGAACCCTCCTGACAAAGGCTCTGTATGCAGGGAACCCTCCTGACAAAGGCTCTGTATGCAGGGAACCCTCCTGACAAAGGCTCTGTCCTCAGGGAACCCTCCTGACAAAGGCTCTGTATGCAGGGAACCCTCCTGACAAAGGCTCTGTCCTCAGGGAACCTTCCTGACAAAGGCTCTGTCCTCAGGGAACCCTCCTGACAAAGGCTGTGTATGCAGGGAACCTTCCTGACAAAGGCTCTGTATGCAGGGAAACCTCCTGACAAAGGCTCTGTATGCAGGGAACCCTCCTGACAAAGGCTCTGTATGCAGGGAACCCTCCTGACAAAGGCTCTGTATGCAGGGAACCCTCCTGACAAAGGCTCTGTATGCAGGGAACCCTCCTGACAAAGGCTCTGTCCTCAGGGAACCCTCCTGACAAAGGCTCTGTATGCAGGGAACCCTCCTGGCAAAGGCTCTGTATGCAGGGAACCCTCCTGACAAAGGCTCTGTATGCAGGGAACCCTCCTGACAAAGGCTCTGTATGCAGGGAACCCTCCTGGCCAAGGCTGTGTCCTCAGGGAACCCTCCTGACAAAGGCTCTGTCCTCAGGGAACCCTCCTGACAAAGGCTCTGTATGCAGGGAACCCTCCTGACAAAGGCTCTGTATGCAGGGAACCCTCCTGACAAAGGCTCTGTATGCAGGGAACCTTCCTGACAAAGGCTCTGTATGCAGGGAACCCTCCTGACAAAGGCTCTGTATGCAGGGAACCCTCCTGACAAAGGCTCTGTATGCAGGGAACCCTCCTGACAAAGGCTCTGTATTCAGGGAACCCTCCTGACAAAGGCTCTGTATGCAGGGAACCCTCCTGACAAAGGCTCTGTCCTCAGGGAACCCTCCTGACAAAGGCTCTGTATGCAGGGAACCCTCCTGACAAAGGCTCTGTATGCAGGGAACCCTCCTGACAAAGGCTCTGTATGCAGGGAACCCTCCTGACAAAGGCTCTGTATGCAGGGAACCCTCCTGACAAAGGCTCTGTCTTCAGGGAACCCTCCTGACAAAGGCTCTGTATGAAGGGAACCCTCCTGAGAAAGGCTCTGTATGAAGGGAACCCTACTGACAAAGGCTCTGTATGCAGGGAACCCTCCTGACAAAGGCTCTGTATGCAGGGAACCCTCCTGACAAAGGCTCTGTATGCAGGGAACCCTCCTGACAAAGGCTCTGTCCTCAGGGAACCCTCCTGACAAAGGCTCTGTATGCAGGGAACTTTCCTGACAAAGGCTCTGTATGCAGGGAACCCTCCTGACAAAGGGTCTGTATGAAGGGAAACCTCCTGACAAAGGCTCTGTATGAAGGGAACCCTCCTGACAAAGGCTCTGTATGCAGGGAACCCTCCTGACAAAGGCTCTGTCCTCAGGGAACCCTCCTGACAAAGGCTCTGTATGCAGGGAACCCTCCTGACAAAGGCTCTGTATGAAGGGAACCCTCCTGACAAAGGCTCTGTCCTCAGGGAACCCTCCTGACTAAGGCTCTGTATGCAGGGAACCCTCCTGACAAAGGCTCTGTATGCAGGGAACCCTCCTGACAAAGGCTCTGTCCTCAGGGAACCCTCCTGACAAAGGCTCTGTATGCAGGGAACCTTCCTGACAAAGGCTCTGTATGCAGGGAACCCTCCTGACAAAGGCTCTGTATGCAGGGAACCCTCCTGACAAAGGCTCTGTCCTCAGGGAACCCTCCTGACAAAGGCTCTGTATGCAGGGAACCCTCCTGACAAAGGCTCTGTATGCAGGGAACCCTCCTGACAAAGGCTCTGTATGCAGGGAACCCTCCTGACAAAGGCTCTGTATGCAGGGAACCCTCCTGACAAAGGCTCTGTCTTCAGGGAACCCTCCTGACAAAGGCTCTGTATGAAGGGAACCCTCCTGAGAAAGGCTCTGTATGAAGGGAACCCTACTGACAAAGGCTCTGTATGCAGGGAACCCTCCTGACAAAGGCTCTGTATGCAGGGAACCCTCCTGACAAAGGCTCTGTATGCAGGGAACCCTCCTGACAAAGGCTCTGTATGCAGGGAACCCTCCTGACAAAGGCTCTGTATGCAGGGAACCCTCCTGACAAAGGCTCTGTCCACAGGGAACCCTCCTGACAAAGGCTCTGTCCTCAGGGAACCCTCCTGACAAAGGCTCTGTATGCAGGGAACCCTCCTGACAAAGGCTCTGTATGCAGGGAACCCTCCTGACAAAGGCTCTGTCCTCAGGGAACCCTCCTGACAAAGGCTCTGTATGCAGGGAACCCTCCTGACAAAGGCTCTGTATGCAGGGAACACTCCTGACAAAGGCTCTGTCCTCAGGGAACCCTCCTGACAAAGGCTCTGTCCTCAGGGAACCCTCCTGACAAAGGCTCTGTATGCAGGGAACACTCCTGACAAAGGCTCTGTATGCAGGGAACCCTCCTGACAAAGGCTCTGTATGCAGGGAACCCTCCTGACAAAGGCTCTGTCTGCAGGGAACGCTCCTGACAAAGGCTCTGTCCACAGGGAACCCTCCTGACAAAGGCTCTGTCCTCAGGGCACGCTCCTGACAAAGGCTCTGTATGCAGGGAACGCTCCTGACAAAGGCTCTGTACTCAGGGAACCCTCCTGACAAAGGCTCTGTCCACAGGGGATGCTCCTGACAAAGGCTCTGTCCTCAGGGAACCCTCCTGACAAAGGCTCTGTATGCAGGGAACCCTCCTGACAAAGGCTCTGTCCACAGGGAACCCTCCTGACAAAGGCTCTGTCCTCAGGGAACCCTCCTGACAAAGGCTCTGTATGCAGGGAACCCTCCTGACAAAGGCTCTGTCCACAGGGAACCCTCCTGACAAAGGCTCTGTATGCAGGGAACCCTCCTGACAAAGGCTCTGTATGCAGGGAACCCTCCTGACAAAGGCTCTGTCCACAGGGAACCCTCCTGACAAAGGCTCTGTCCTCAGGGAACCCTCCTGACAAAGGCTCTGTATGCAGGGAACCCTCCTGACAAAGGCTCTGTATGCAGGGAACCCTCCTGACAAAGGCTCTGTCCTCAGGGAACCCTCCTGACAAAGGCTCTGTATGCAGGGAACCCTCCTGACAAAGGCTCTGTATGCAGGGAACACTCCTGACAAAGGCTCTGTCCTCAGGGAACCCTCCTGACAAAGGCTCTGTCCTCAGGGAACCCTCCTGACAAAGGCTCTGTATGCAGGGAACACTCCTGACAAAGGCTCTGTATGCAGGGAACCCTCCTGACAAAGGCTCTGTCCTCAGGGAACCCTCCTGACAAAGGCTCTGTCTGCAGGGAACGCTCCTGACAAAGGCTCTGTCCACAGGGAACCCTCCTGACAAAGGCTCTGTCCTCAGGGCACGCTCCTGACAAAGGCTCTGTATGCAGGGAACGCTCCTGACAAAGGCTCTGTACTCAGGGAACCCTCCTGACAAAGGCTCTGTCCACAGGGGACGCTCCTGACAAAGGCTCTGTCCGCAGGGAACCCTCCTGACAAAGGCTCTGTATGCAGGGAACCCTCCTGACAAAGGCTCTGTATGCAGGGAACCCTCCTGACAAAGGCTCTGTATGCAGGGAACCCTCCTGGCAAAGGCTCTGTCCTCAGGGAACCCTCTTGACAAAGGCTCTGTATGCAGGGAACCCTCCTGACAAAGGCTCTGTCCTCAGGGAACCCTCCTGACAAAGGCTCTGTATGAAGGGAACCCTCCTGACAAAGGCTCTGTATGCAGGGAACCCTCCTGACAAAGGCTCTGTATGAAGGGAACCCTCCTGACAAAGGCTCTGTATGCAGGGAACCCTCCTGACAAAGGCTCTGTCCTCAGGGAACCCTCCTGACAAAGTCTCTGTCCGCAGAGAACGCTCCTGACAAAGGCTCTGTCCTCAGGGAACCCTCCTGACAAAGGCTCTGTATGCAGGGAACGCTCCTGACAAAGGCTCTGTATGCAGGGAACGCTCCTGACAAAGGCTCTGTACTCAGGGAACCCTCCTGACAAAGGCTCTGTCCACAGGGAACGCTCCTGACAAAGGCTCTGTCCGCAGGGAACCCTCCTGACAAAGGCTGTGTCCGCAGGGAACCCTCCTGACAAAGGCTCTGTCCGCAGGGAATGCTTGGGGGTCTCATCACTCGGGAGTCTCTTCGAGGCATCTCTCTCGCTTGCCTCCGGAGCTGGGGCAGTTCTGGAGGGACCCATGGCCAAAGGTCCTTCCTTTGCTTCTTTCCCCACATTCCATCACCCTTCCTACTTTTTCTTATCTCGTCTCTGCCTTTTCCTAACAAGTTAGACAGATGGGAGTATCACACCCTGAAATGTAAGAACGATGACCTGGAGGCTCAGACACAAGGCCCCTGTCTTAAGGCCAACCAGGCTGCCCTGGGTGTGAGCTGCCCCGGCACCATCTTTCCACACAGGCCCTGAGCCCAAGCGGAGCCCCCAAACAGCCAGTACAGTGTAGAGATGGCGGCAGAGGCCCACTGGACACAGAGAAGCAGAGGCTGACCGGTGTGAGGCAGAGTCCGACCAGCTGTAGAGAGGCAGAGAAGGACCGGTGTGAGGCAGAGACTGACCAGCCATAGGGAGGCAGAGACGGACCGATGTGAGGCAGAGACCCACCGGCCGTAGGGAGGCAGAGACGGACTGGTGTGAGGCAAAGACCCACGAGCCATAGGGAGGCAGAGGCTGACCAGCTACTTGACTCACTTCAAGTAAAAAACAATCACCTGAGAAACACGGGCCATGAATGATGCAACAGAGAAGGGGCAGGTACTTGGTCACCAGGGAGTGACACGTGCAGATACACACACAGACACACAAGACACACACAGACACATGTACACACACACACACAGATACATGCAGACACACACAGACACATGCACACACAGACACACACGCAGACACATTACACACAGACATGTTACACACACATGCACACATAGACACCCACACACAGACACATGCACACACAGACACGTTACACACACGCACACATAGACACCCACACACAGACACATGCACACATCATGGACATGTTACACCCATGCACACAAATTCCTGTAGACGGACACACGCACACATAGACATGCACACACAGGCACACACAGCCATACACACAGACACATGAACACATCATAGACACGTTACATACATCCACACACCCACATGCAGACACATGCACACACAGACATGCACACAGATAGACACACTGATGCACACACACACAGACATGCATAAACGTTACACACACTACACAGACTCATGTAGACACATATGCACACATTCATGCACACGCAGACACATTTGCACACACACACCACACACTTGCACAGATGCACACAAACATGCACACACTGATACATGCAGACACATGCACACTAAGACACACACACCTGCACACACAGACTCATGCACACACTGACACAGGCAGACATGCAATGACGCAGTGTGCACACACATACGCACATGCACACGCACGCATGTCATGTCTTTAAGTATTCCTACATGTCTGTATGTCTAAGAGTTTTAAGAATATTATGTTGGGTGCAGTGCTTCATGCCTGTAATCCCAGTACTTTGGGAGGCCGAGGTGGGCGGATCACCTGGGGTCAGGAGTTCAAGACCAGACTGGCCAACATGGTGAAATACCATCTCTACAAAAGATACAAAGAATTAGCCGGGTGTGTTGGTGCGTGCCTGTAATCCAAGCTACTTGGGAGGCTGAGGCACAAGAATCACTTGAACCAGGGAGGCAGAGGTTGTAGTGAGCCGAGACAACGCCACTGCACTCCAGCCTGGGCAACAGAGGGAGACTACATCTCAAAAAAAAAAAAAAAAAAAGAAAGAAAGAAAGAAAGAAAAAAGAATATTATGTTCCAGTATAATTCTGCTAATTCTGTTTAAACATATAGGTAAAAGGATTATAATTGGTACATTGTTAAAACTGTTTTTGTCTCTGAAGTAGTTATTTGCATCAGTATTTTTCCTGTGGAGCCACATGGAGAGACTTGGGTCCAGCCCACCAAGCTGCATTTCCAGAGCTGCGGCACTGGGTGGGCGGGTAATAAGCGGGGTTCCAGGGCCTGCATTCAGAGGAAGCGAAATCCAGGGGGGAGGCTGAGTCCCTGCTCTTCTCCCCGCGCTTCCCGCTCCATCCTGAGCCCCTCCTCTGCTGGCCTCTCAGACACTGGGACTCCAGGGCCTCTCCCACACCCTCCTTCCTCCACGAACACAGGCTGCTGGAGGTCCTAAAAATTCCCAACACCACAAGTTTGAGAGCCGCTGTGCTGAACTACCAGTCCCCAGGCCCTGCCCCACTGGTGGGGCCGAAACCCTGGCTGGGGCCAGATGACCTCTCCTACCTAAGATACCATCTCACCTGGAACTCTGACCAAGGAACAGAACTCTTTAGAGGCACGATGCTGACACCGCCAGGGAAAACGAAAGGAGGCTTAGTTTGAAACCCTCACGGTTTCCTGCAGGGATCCCACCCACATCTCCTGCCCTGGGGGCTCCGGGGTGGACACAGGACCACTGAGGCCTGGAGGGTGTCGCTGGTCTGGCCCGAGCCCCAGCTCCATGACCATGTGGGGGCGCATCTGCTAAGCTTCAGTATCTGGGAGTCCCCAGCCTGTCCCCAGGGAGGCTTGAGGCTGTCACCACCCCCATAGAGGAGCAACAGAGGCTGGCGCGGCCCGGCCCCTGCATCGCCGGGGACGCCACGTCCTCACAAGGCACCAAGCAGCAAAGCTCAGCGTCCTGAACAGAAAGCGGGCAGAAACCAAGGCGAATTTCCTAGAAACTGTAATTAAACTTTTACATTTTAATAATTATAATTTTTAGTTGGTAATTTCTTTTTCAATCAATTTTATCAAACAAGTGATTAATCACTCCCACACCTTCTTTCACTGAACGTAATGACGTAACGCGCCGAATGTAATCTTCCATGAGGAGCTGCTCACTCCGTTTTCACTGAACGTAATGACGTAACGCGCCGAACTTAACCTTCCGGGAGGAGCTGCTCACTCAGTTCTTTCACTGAACGTAATGACGTAACGCGCCGAACTAACCTTCCGTGAGGAGCTGCTCGCTCAGTTCTTTCACTGAACGTAATGACGTAACGCGCCGAATGTAACCTTCCGTGAGGAGCTGCTCGCTCAGTTCTTTCACTGAACGTAATGACGTAACGCGCCGAATCTAACCTTCCGTGAGGAGCTGCTCACTCAGTTCTTTCACTGCACGTAATGACGTAACGCGCCGAATGTAACCTTCCGGGAGGAGCTGCTCACTCAGTTCTTTCACTGAACGTAATGACGTAACGCGCCGAACTAACCTTCCGTGAGGAGCTGCTCGCTCAGTTCTTTCACTGAACGTAATGACGTAACGCGCCGAATGTAACCTTCCGTGAGGAGCTGCTCACTCAGTTCTTTCACTGAACGTAATGACGTAACGCGCCGAATCTAACCTTCCGTGAGGAGCTGCTCGCTCAGTTGTGAAGCTTCGTGCGGTGGGCAGCTGGGCAGGCCTGGGAAGGGAGCAGAACGGGCGCCGTCCCTGAAGCACCTGGAGCCTGGCTCTGGAGGGGCCTCCACACACCTGCTTTCCCTGCAGCTCTGCCTGCCTCAGAAGGGAGCAGGACCCACCTTCCCAGAGCCAGGCCCTCGGTCCCCGTCTGACGCGACCCTTCTCCCACGGAGGCCTCGCGCCTCAGATCACAGTTTCAGCTCGACTACCCGGGTTCCTGGCCTTGCCAACGGCCACAGAGCTCCCGGCCCTTCCTGTCGCCCACAATGTGTCAGCGCCCGCTTCCTCCAAGGTCAGGGCGGCCGGCAGGGCACAGGCCCCGACGCCGAGAGCTTCCTCTTAAGCTGCAGCCTCCACCCAGGCCCACGTCTCTATGGGGGTCATGCCCTGGACACAGCGTTTCAAAGAAAGGGCAGGTCCCAGAGCGGCCGAGAGGGCGACAGGTGTCCGCGCTCCCACCTCCCGTCCATGGGCAGACGCATAAAGAAACTTCCGGAAGGAAGGCCACAGACGGGCTGACAGTGCACGGTCAGGTCAGGTGATTTTTACTTTCTTTTTTCTGTCCTTCTGTATTTTCCCCCAGACGATACAGGTAATTTTAGTAACTGGAAAAAGGAATAAAAACGATTCTAATTTTAGAGGGAAAATCACATCTGACAGGTTTTTACAGAAAGAAACTGAAGCCCTATGAAATGACAGCGTGATTGATCTACCTTCGTATTAATCCTTATTGACACTTCATCTCCTGAAGCTTGCGCCCCGTCAGTCAAGTTGATGTTCACCGACAGGGACTTGGTAAAAACTCCGTGGTTTCTGAGCCTCCTCGCTGAGGGGAGCTTCTGTAACTCTCAGGCGTTAAAGCTATTTTTTATGAAGAGGCATTTCGTCAGCAAACAGCAGAAAAGGACAGGAAAGATGTTTTTATGGACCCAGACATCAGCGCATTCTTCGTAAACTGACGGTAAACACGAGTCTGTGATGTGCTGCTTTGAAAACAAGGCTTATAGCTGTAGGATGACTTAGGGATATTTTCCCATTCTTCAAGTGTCTTCCTTTTTCTTTTTTAAAGCCACATTTTTATATTCAAGAAATGTAACGTTTGAAACAGACTGAACAATCAGAGGAGACACTGTGCAGTCCTCTATGCAAACACATTTGAAAACCCAGAGGAAGTGCAGATGTTCTCGGGAAACAGAGACACCAAAAACTGTCCCATGAGAGTTAGAAACTTCAGCAGACCCATTTCCATTGAAGAAACAGAAAGTTACTACTGACTGTCCTATACAAAGCACTAAGCCCCGACAGGTTTACAGAGAATTCTCCCAAGATTATAAAGCCCAGATAGTCTCCATGCTCTACAAATTATTTCAGAACATTGAGAAGGAAGGAAAGCTCTCTAGTTCATTTTATGAAGTAAGCAAACACTGATATTTAAACCAAATATAATGAGAAGAAAGAAAACTTAAGTTCAATATCACTCATCAATATCAATGCAGAAATTCTAAACGGAATATTATTAAACAGAATCCAATGCCTCTTAAGAAAAAAAAATACTACGACAAAGTAGAATTTGTTCCAGAAGGTGCAAAGTAGGTTCAGTGGTAGGAAATCCATTAACATCATGCACCATAATAACAAATTTAGGTAGAAAAGTCATGTAATCATCTCCACAGATACCAAGCAGCCTTTGATGAATACTCAGGGCGTTGATGGGTATTTCACCAGCACCGGCAGCCTGTGTTAAGTTCTAAAGCCGCTCTCTTAATGGAGAAACACTAGAGGCATTTCCATGGCAATCAGAAACAAGGATACCCACTACCTCTGATATATTTAACATTATACAAGAGGTATTAATGAATAAAACTAGACAGCAAAAATCAATCAGAAGCATAGAGCAGGTAAAGAAGGGGTGAAACCATCTCTCTTTGCAGATAGGATCATCTTATACTTGGAAATCCCAGAGAATCAATGACAAAACTTATTTATTGAATAAAAAAATTCAGAAAAGTAGCAGGCTATAAAATCAACAGCCTTCCTATACACAAACAACAGAGAACACAATCATTGGAAAAGTCCATTTATGGCCAAGCATCGAGGCTCACGCCTGTAATCCCACACTTTGGGAGGCCAAGGTGGGGGGATCGCTTGAGTCCAGGAGTTCAAGATCAGTTTGGGCAAAATGGCGAAACCCTGTCTCTACAAAAAATACAAGAGTTACCCAGATGTGGTGATGCCTGTAGTCCCAGCTACTTGGGAGGCTGAGAGGTGGGAGGATCAGCTGAGCCTGGGGGGCGGAGGCTGCAGTGAGCCAAGATCGTGCCACGGCACTCCAGCCTGGGTGACAGAGTGAGATCTTGTCTCAAAAATTAAATTAAATTGATAAAAAGAAAGAAAAAGTCCATTTACAGTAGGAAAAAAACATGTAGGAACAAATTTCACAAGGAATGTGTACTGTTTTTACAAGAACAAATTTAAAACACGAAAGTAAACATGAACAAATGGAAAGCGAGCCGTGCTCCTGGACAGACTTGGCACTGTGGAGGTGGCTTCCTCTTGGTGTTAGCTCATCAGTTCCACTCAATCCCAGTAAAACAGGGTAAGCTATTTTATGGAGTTGGACATGTCGATACTAAGGTTCAAATGTGGATAAAGAGCTGGGCACACGTGGAAAAAGAAAAACAACAAGGGGAAAAACTCATATAGCATGAACTCTTAAACATCAGGGGGTGAAGGACCAAAAACCCCATCAAGAAATGGGGAAACACATGAACAGGCCATTCACAAAAGATAAAAATGACTCTCACACGTATGGAAAACATGTTCAAGCACACTCGTAATCAGAGAAATGCAGATTAAAACAATACTGAGATACCATTTCTCACCCATGAGACTGGCAAAAATTTAAAAATCCTACCACAACCCCTGGCCTGGCTGTGAGCAAACAGCGCTCGACACGGGGCACAGCTCTCAGGAGGGAGGAATGTGGCAACATCCGGCTGGCTAATGACCTCTGTGCAACCCCAATTCTGGGAGTCAGCCCTGCAGAGATGAAAAGGTCCACATGTGGTGTTCACAGCAGCACAGGTGGAGATGGCAAAACCCTGGAAACAGCCCAGTGCCCGCACAGAGCAAGGTCGCCGAGTAAACGCGGGTGTCTACACGGTGGGGCACGTGCCGGAAGGAGGAAGGTCTGTAAGGCCTGCCACGAGATGACTTCCAGGACATTAAGTGAGAAGGCAAAGTGAGAAGAAAGGCAGAGATTTGCCACCCATGGTGTAAGACAGGGGCCAGCTGAAATGCACAGGTGCCTGCCTGGCTGTTCAGGAGGAACAGAGGAGGATGAACAGAAACTAAGGCTGTCTCCCCAGGGAGGGAGGTGGGAAGGGCCTTCCAGAGGCAGTGACTCCTAAAGCCTTGGGGTGCTCCGCACGCTCTTCACATGCCACAAGTGAGCCACACCCACACGCAAGACCAACGCCCACGATAAACCCAGGTGCCTCACAAGGAATCCACAACCCCACGGAAGCGTGGGGAGACAAGGGCTCTCCCAGGTAATTGTGGAAAATGTGTTTCCATGAAATCCGGAGGCTAAAGACTAGAAGAGCCACACGCAGCAGGCTCCAGTCTCTCGGGGTGAGCACGGCACACGTTTGAAGGCCCAGCACGGTGCTCACACCTGTGATCTCAGCACTTTGGAGGCCGGGGTGGGTGGATCCTTTGAGGTCAGGAGTTCAAGACCTGCCGGGGCAACACAGCGAGACCCCCATCTCTACAAAAATTAGCCAGGCATGGTGGCTCATGCCTGTGGCCCCAGCTACTCGGGAGGCTGACGTGGGAGGATGCTTGAGCCCTGGAGGCTGAGGCTGCAGGGAGCCATGACTGCACCACTACACTCCAGCCTGGGGGACAGAGTGAGACCCTGTCTCAAAAAAATAATAACTTTAAAAAGTATCAATATTGTGAAAAACAAAAACGAAAAACAAACTGGAGAGCTATTACAGACGGATGATGGGAACGATGGTGAGGGGCCCTGGACAGAACTGTGGCTCTAGTATGAAGAACGCGGTGACATCTGAGTGGGGTTTTAAAGTAGTGACCAGGGCGGGGCCAGTGGGAATCCCTGGTCTGGACCATTCTGCCAACACTGGAGGAAGCTGGGTGGGAGACACGGGAACCTCTATGAATCTGCAACTTTCCTATAAGTCTAAAAATCGTTCAAATAAAAAGCTTTTAAAAATCTAACATTTCCTGCTTAAACCCCAGGACAATGGTACAAAAGGCACCTTGAGTCTGAATTTGACAAGTTTTACTGAAGCCTTCACATCCCAGCCCCAAATATCAGTGCTGGGATTTCCTCACAACAAACCCATCTGGCACATTCACTCAGCCCACTTCTAGAATGGCCTACAAAAATCTTAACAGTGCTTTTTTGCAGAAATGAAAAAGCCCATCCTAAAATTCATATGGAGTCTTAACGGACCACGAATAGTCAATACAATTTTGAAAAAGAAGGGCAATGATAGAGGCCTCACACTTCCAATCTCAAAGGTACTGCCAAGCTATGGCGATCAAGATGCGTGGCCTGGCATGTGGACAGACAGGGCAGTTGAGGGTGGAGCAGGACGCCCAGAGATGAGCCCTACACCTATGATCAAGTGATTTTGGGAAAAGAGTGCCAGGACCATTTAATTCAGGAAGGAGGCCCTTCCTAATAAATGGCACCAGGAAGATGGGGATGTGCTCACACAAAAGGGTGCAGCTGAGCCCTACCCCACCCCATATACACAATTCAAGTAAAAGGCCAGGCGTGGTGGCTCATGCCTGTAATCCCAGCACTTTGGGAGGCCGAGGCGGGTGGACAACCTGAGGTCAGGAGTTTGAGACCAGCCTGGCCACCATGGTGAAACCCCGTCTCTACTAAAAATACATAAATTAGCTGGGTGTGGTGGTGGGTGCCTGTAATCCCAGCTACTTGGGAGGCTGAGGCAGGAGAATCACTTGAACCTGGGAGGCAGATGTTGCCGTGAGCCAAGATTGCGCCACTGTGCTCCAGCCTGGGTGACAAGAGCCAGGCTCTGTCCAAAAAAAAAAAAAAAAAAAAAATCAAGTAAAAATGGGTTGACGGCCAAAATTTACAGATAAAACTATAAAACTCTTAGAATAAAACATGTGGTCAAATCTTCATGATGTTGGATTTGGCAATGGTTGCTTAAATGACATCAAAAGCACAGGCAACAAAATAAAAATAGATCAACTGAGCTTCATTCAAATTAAAAACTTCTGTGCATCCGAGGACACTATCAACAAAATGAAAGCCCACAGACTGGGGGAAAATATTTGCAAATCACATATCTGATAAGGGCTTAATATCAAGAACATATAATGAATTTCTCTAACTCAGTAACTAAAGACAAACAACCAAATCTAAAAATGGGCAAAGGGGCTGGGCATGGTGGCTCACACCTGTAATCCCAGCACGTTGGGAGGCTGAGGTGGGAGGATCACTTGAGTCCAGGAGTTTGAGATCAGCCTGGCAACATAGCGAGACCCTCTCTCTACAAAAAATACAAAAATTAGCTGGGTGTGGTGGTGCACGCCTGGAGTCCCAGCTGCTCCAGGGGCTGAGGTGGGAGGATTGCTTGAGCCTGGGAGGTTGAGGCTGATTGCACCTCGGCAGTCCAGCTTGGACAACAGAGTGAGACCCTGTCTCTAAATAAATAAGTAAATAAAATGGGCAAAGAACTTGAATAGCCTTTTTAAAAAAATGTACATTGTACCCATTTGAACAGACTTTTCTCCAAAGAAGATGCACACATGCCCGGCAAGCAGATGAAAAGATGCTCAGCATCACTCATCATTAGGAAAAATGCAGATATGAGCTATCGCTTCACATCTGCCAGGATGGCTGTAATAAGAAAGACAGACCATCCTGAGTGCTGGTGAGGAAGGGAGATACTGGACCCCTCAGGATTGCCGATGGGAAAATGGCTCAGCTGCTGTGGAAGTTTGGCAGATTGTCTAAAAGTTAAGCAGCAGCATCGGCATCTGGCTCAGCATTTCCCTCCTAAGAACATGCCTGGAGGAAGTGAAAACAGGAACTCAAACAGAGGATACAAGCGCCGACGTTCAGAGCAGCATCAGTCCCATTAGCCAAATGATGGGGACAGCCCACGTGTCGCCAACAGAGGGTGGACGCACACAGTGTGGGGTACCCTGCACGAGGGCACTGCCCAGACACAGAATAGGAGGAGGTTCTGACACGCGCCTCCTTCGGAGAAGGAAGGAGCTCCTCCTTGGAGCACGGCTGGAGCTGGAGAGCGTTATGCTGAGTGAGAGAAGCTGGACACTGGAGGACCAGCACTGTGTGATTCACCTACATGAAATCCCTAGAATAGCGGGGTTCATAGAGAAAGCAGAGTCGACCTTACCAGGGGTTGGAGGTGGCACTATGGGGGAGTTACTGCTTAGTGGTTACAGATTTCCTGTTGAGGGCAATGGAAGAATTTGGCAAAAAGTGGTGGTGCCTGCACAGCACGGCGGTTGGAATTCATGCTACTGAACTGTCCACTTGAAATAGTTAAAATGGAATACCTTAGGTGATGTGTATTTTACCCCAGTCACACCAAGGAGCCGTAGGGGAGGTGGACGGCCTCTATTGCAGCCTGCTGGCTGTGAGGCCTGGCCGGGTCCCTGGCTGAGCGCTCAGCTCACCTGTAGGGAGGACGGGGCTCACACAAACCCCGCAGCGTGAACATTGTCCATAGGTGACACCCAGGCCCAACACAGCCCGATCTGAAGGGACACTGAGTGCCAGCTGCATGCCTTCTGCCAGGAGGGTCTGGTGCCCAGGGTGGTGCCAGGTGGGACAGGTGCCGTGGGGACCCCAGGCCTGGCAGCAACAGCTCTCCCTAGAGACCCCCAAATCTGTGCCCTGAGGCTCAGCCTCACCCGTACAGCCCCCAGGAAGGGTCCCTCGGTTGGTGAGGCTGCCCTCCCTGTGCCAGCTGGGCTGTGGCTGGCCCGCCTGAGCTGCTCCGTGGTGTCCTGGGCTGCACCCGGGTAGGGCCTGCCTGGTGTCCCTGCAGGCTGCCGGCCTTCTCCCTCTGACACGTCCTGGGTGCCCTCGCTGGCCTCGGTGAGCAGTGAGAGGGGTCCTATCACCCCATAGCTACCGTGGAGCTGCTGCCTCCTCTGCTGTTGCAGAACGAGTCTCTCTGCTCTTTCTTCTTCCCTTTTGTTTTTTTCATCTCCTGATGCTATTCTTAGATGTCTGTTTTCTCATTCAACACCCAAATGTTTGTGGAGCCCCCGGCAGAACTGGGCACTGTGTCGAGTCCTGATGCCTCTTGGACATTAGTCACCAATGGCCGCATCTCACAGGCGAGCTCAGTGCTCGGCCAGACCTGCGGACCTTCGGCTCTTCATGGCTGCTGGGTGCTTCTGGTGGCTGGAGCTGCCAGGGGCCCCTCTTTGCTGCCTGGGAATGAGTCTCCCCTAAAGCAGCCCCAAAGCCCCCACGGAGCACCCTGCTGGAAAGTGCCTCCCAGTCATTTCTGCCTCAGGACACGGACGTCTCTCGCAGGTACGAACTGATTTCTGGGCGGTTCCTTATTAATCCTAAATCTTCAGACCAGAGAGTGCCCAGCCCTTGAACGAGCAGTTTCTGCATCGGAGATGCTGGCGGGAGGGACTGTCATACATGGTGACCCGACTGATGGGCTGGGGTCATTTAATTTTTATATAATTTAACTGTGACAGACTTCTAAAAATAGCTTCATCACCTGTCTCAGGAACATAATTCTCAGTTAAGATAGTTTCCTGACGTGCTGTTGCTTATTTGCTAGAAAAATCGAGGGGGCCAGGCAGCAGGGGAGGAGGGAGGGGCCGCCCTGGGGCTGGCTGAGAGTCTGCAGTCGACCCTGGCGCATCTCTCGTGGGCTGGCCAAGGTGGGCATGGGCCGGGCCTCCAGCCTCCACGCCCCTCTTGGGCTCCTCACCCGAGTGTGACCTGGTCTCTGGGGTCTCACTCAGCCGTTTCCATCTGTGCCTCCTTCTGGGAGGAGGCTGGGGGTGGCGTCTCCCGCTCTGATGAGTCAAGCTTCCTTATTAGATCTCATTGCCTCTCCCGGGTGGCCACAGCAGCCACACATGGATCCAGGACAGGCACCACACCCACCCTCTGTGGCTCGTTCTTCCTGGCCTGAAGGTGCTGCCTCAGGGTCTGTGTTCTGCCTAGGGCCTTGGCCGTCTGTCCTGGGGCGAGGGGCAGGCTCCTGCCCACCTGGCGAGGAGGCAGCACCCACCCTGAGCCCTTGGGTGGCAGGTCCAGTAGGGTGTCCCCTTTCTCTGCACCCATGCACCTCAGGAAAGAGCCCAATTCACCACCTCACAGCACCCTCAGGGCACCCCCACCCTGAGACCTGGGCTTCCACGGGCTCAAACCAGGAATGAGAGAGGGGTCCTCACAGTCAGGTCCGAGGGTCTGAGAGTGAGTGGGGAAGGCGATGTGGGGCCCACCAAAGCTGTGAGGCCACAGGAGGTTGTGGCCAAAAACCATGCTGTCCCACCGAGGGGCAGCTGAAGGTGGGAGGTGTGGAGGGAGGGCAGAATGGGGCCTGCTGCCCCTCCACTGACTGTGCCCTCAGGGACAAGAGTACAGCTGTGTGTGACATGCATGTGACAACCCGCGTGTGTGACAGCCAGGTGTGACAACCATCTGTGTGAGAACTGTGTGTGCAAACCATGTGCAAACCACATGACAACCACATGTATGTGATAATCATGTGCAGCAACTGTGTGTGTGAGAACTGTGTGTGACACGTGTGTGACAACCATGGGTGTAACGGGTGTGACAACCATGTGACGGCCATGTGACACTGTGTCTGACAAGCACATCTGATAACGTGACAACCATGTGTGACAGCCAGGCATGACAACTGTGTGTGACATCCGTGTGACAACCATGTGACAGGCATGTGAGTGGTGGCCGTGTGGCAGCCGTGAGGCAGGCATGTGAGTGGCAGCCGTGTGACAGCTGTATGACAGCTGTGTAACATCCATGTGGCAGGCGTGTGACAGCCGTGTGGCAGCCGTGTGACAACCATGTGACAGGTGTGTGAGTGGCAGCCGTGTGACAGCTGTATGACAGCCGTGTAACATCCATGTGGCAGCTGCGTGACAGCCATGTGGCAGCCGTGTGACAAACGTGACAGGCATGTGAGTGGCAGCCGTGTGACAGCTGTATGACAGCTGTGTAACATCCATGTGGCAGCTGCGTGACAACCGTGTGGCAGCCGTGTGACAACCATGTGACAGGCATGTGAGTGGCAGCCGTGTGACAGCCATGTGACAGCCGTGCCTTTCAGGCCATGTAAAGGGACCTGAGGCCGCTGCGTCTTTTGCTGCCGCCTCCACACAGCCTCAAGGCACTGGTTCTGCTCAGTAACACAATCGGTAACTTCTGGATTTGTGACCTGGTGTGTCTGGTCCCCGGTTTCTTTCTCTGCTCACCCCAGACTGGGCCCTCCACAATGCACTGTGGTGTCACTCAGGAAACAGCGAATGTTTCCCGATCTGCCACTCAGCCAGGTCGGCGAGAACATCGTCCCAGGAAAATTTCACATTTGTGAGAAACAGCAAATGACACGTTGCTCACACCATTTGCACGCCCTAATAGCCTTTTAATTCAATGTGAAATGGGCCCATTATCCATTTCTGGAAGAAAAACAGGGAGCTGGAATAACTCAAATGTCTCATTCCCACACCGTCCACATTTGGAAAACCAACTTTGAAGAAGTTTTATTAACAATCATCAAGGCATACAGGAAAGGGAAAAGAGCGCCCGTGCAGGGCTGGGGTGCCACCCCCACCCACAGCGGAGCCCCCAGAGGGCAGAGAAGGGGGAGGGGAGGGGAGGGGGAGATGGGCAGCCGCTCCGCTGAGAACAGACGTGCTGGGTCCTCCGCCGTCAGGACCCCGCTACCAAGTCCCACACCACTACAGCTGCTGCAGGGTCCCCCACGGCTGCCGCCGCTGAGGAGGTAACTCGGGGGCCGCCAAATACCCTGTCAGCAAGGACACCCCGAAATGCCACAGAGTCCCTCAGCCGATTCTGAACAGTGTGGCCTCATGAGGATTAAAGCCCAGGTCACGGCACGGTATGTTTTGATGTTTCTTATTTTTCTCTACATCAGTTTGTCTAAACCAGTCTTAGATGTTCATCTGCATAAAAAGCAATATTCCAATTATAAAAGTAATCCGTGGAAAAATAGAAAATCAGACAGTACAATAAAAGCAAAGAAAAAAATACCCAATCCCACCACCAGAAACAGCCACCATACATTTTGCAGGACGTCTTTCCCTCTCGTCTCTGCATAGTTTTACGTGGTCGCCAAATTCAGTGTTTGCTCAGCAATGTTGGCTGCCACCCCCCTGTGGCAGCGCGGCTCAGCTCCAGGGCGGTGGGTGCCATCGGGGCACACGGGCCAGCGGGGAGCCCCGGACTTGGGTTAGAACAGCTGCGTCAGGGAGCAGGGGACAGGGGACAGGACACTCACGCTGAAGGGCTTCCTCAGACCCCTTTCCTAACAGCCCCTCTTTTCTCCCTCCCCACGGGAAATCTGCTCCAGACAGAATGGTTTAGCAAGGGAGCAAGGTGGAGAAGTTGGGGGTTTGTGCTGTGGGCAGGGACAGCCGGGCACAGGGCTCTAGAGCGAGGTCACGTCTTTGCTGAGCGGTGGTTCCTTCACTGACCTCAGGAATCCAGCAGAAATAAAGTTTTGATTCTTCTTTGATTCCACTAGAAGCCATCACTGAACACTCCCCAACACTCTCATAAACCATTTAAGGATTTTTTTTTTTTTGAGGCAGGGTTTCACTCTGTCACCCTGGGGCTGGAGTGCAGTGGTGCAATCTTGGCTCACTGCAGCCCTGACCTCCCAGGCTCAAGTGATCCTCCCACCTCAGCCTCCCAAGTAACTGGACTACAGGTGCCTGCCATCACACCCAGATAATTTTTTCTATTTTTTTGTAGAGACAGCATCTCACTATGTTGCCCAGGCTGATCTTGAACTCCTGGGCTCAAGCAATCCTACCACCTCTGCCTACCAAATTGTTAGGATTACAGGCGTGAGCCACTGTGCCTGGATATAAGCATTTTGGTGGAAACTGCGTAATACCTCACCCTGAGGATGGATCTTAATTTACTTACATTTCCCTATTGTCAGACATTATTTTGATACTAAAGTTCCATGCTAGTTCATGAATACTGCAAAGAACATCCTTTTGCATATTAAATTCATTTTCTCTGGGAAGACTTCCTGACCCTAATCTGTTTATATTTGAAATTACACTACTAAAACATAAATGTATTTTCATCGTAAAAAAAAAAAAAAGCACACAGGGTAAAAGCACATGGCCATCCTCACCCTTCCCCCTTCAAAACAAATCCGCTCCCCACAGGTAACTACTTTTAAGGTGACTTACTTATTTACCCAGAACTTCTACTAAGCCTTTATGTATGTACATATACATTTTTAGAATTAAACCTTTTGAGATTAATAATAGATTAACATGCAGTTGCAAGAAACAATACAAAGGGATCCCCTGTACCCTTTACCCAGTTTCCGCCAATGGTGGCCTCTTGCAAAACTGCAGTACAATCTCACCGCCAGGACTGATGCTGACCCACGCAGGCAGAGTCACTCCCGCCACCCCCTCCCAGCTCTGTAAAACCCTGGCAGCCCCTAATCTGCTCTCATCTCTATAAGCTTGTCCTTTCAAGAATGCCATGTAAATGGAATGGCAGAGTCTGATTATTTTGAGACTGGCTTTCTTCACGCAGCATAATTCCCTGGATATTCATCCAAGCTGCTATGTGTACCGATAACCCATCCCTTTCTACTGAGAGTATTCCGCAGTACAGAAGTGTGATCATCGAACTATCACCTGTGGAAGGGTCTCTGGGACAATTCCAGTTTTTGGTTGTTAGTAATAACATTATGAAAATTTGTGTCTAGGTTTTTATGTGAATATATTTTCCATTTCTCTGGGGTAAATGCCCAAGATCACAATTGCTGGGTCATATGGGAGTGACATGTTTAGTTTTATCAGAAACAGCCAAACTGTTTTCTAGCGTTGCTGAGCCATTTTACATTTCCAGCAAGGCATGAGAGGTCATTTCTCTGCATCTTTGTCAGCATTCAGTGTTGTCAATATTTTCTATTGATTTCAGCCACTCTGGTAGATGTGTAGGGGCACAGTGGTTTTAATTTGCATTTCCCTAAAGGCTGACGGTGCTAGGTGTCTTTGCACCTGCTTGTCTGCCTTCCGTGAGTTTTCCACAGTGAAAGGTCTGTGCACACATCTTGTACATGTCTAACTGGACATGTTTTGAATGTTTGTTTACCGGTGATTTAGAGAGTTCTTTATATATTCCAAACTTTGGTCCTTTAGTGAATACGTGGTTTGCAAATATTTTCTCCCATTCTGTAGTTTTACGCTTCATGCTCTTAAAATGTCTTTTGCAGGGCAGTTTTTAATTTTGATGAGGTCCAATTTATCAAGTTTACTTTTTATGGGTTATGCCTTTGTTGTCAAGTCTAAGAAGGCTTTGCCTACCCCTGTGTCCCAATGAATTTCCCCTATCTTTTCTAGAACTCTTATGGTTTTATGTTTACATTTAAGTCTGTGATCTGCTTTGAGTTGATTTGTGTAGCAGGTGGAAGGTTTAGGATAAGCTTCTCCATCCTCCCTCCACGCCACCCCACCCATGGATGACCAACTGCACCTACATCATTTCTTGAAAAGGCTTCAGATGTGGATTTTTTGTGGATGTTCTTTATCAAATTGAGGATCTACTTCTAGTTTTCTGGGAGTTTTTATTGTGAGTAGATATTGGATTTGTCAAAAGCTTTTCTGCATCAATTAATAAGATTGTATATCTCTTCTGTTGATATGGAGTATAGTGTTTGATTCTGAATGTTGAACCAGACTTGTGTGCCTGGATTAAATCTCATTTGGTGCAGCAACTTTATTCATTGCTGGATTCAATTTCCTAATATTTTGTTGAGGGTTCTGCATGTGAATTCGTGAAAGATACTGGTCTATAGCTTTCTTTTTTTATTTTTAAATTTATTTATTTATTTATTTTAAGATGGAGTCTCGCCCTCTCACCCAGGCTGGATTCCAATGGCGCGATCTCGGCTCACTGCAACCTCCCCCTCCTGGGTTCAAGCGATTCTCCTGCCTCAGCCTTGTGAGTAGCTGGGATTACAGGCATGTGCCACCACGCCTGGCTAATTTTGTATTTTTAGTAGAGACGGGGTTTCACCATGTTGGTCAGGCTGGTCTCTAACTCCCAACCTCAGGTGATCCACCTGCCTCGGCCTCCCAAAGTGCTGGAATTACAGGCATGAGCCACTGTGCCTGGCCTATTTACTTATTTTTGAGACAGAGTCTCGCTGTGTCACCCAGACTGGACTACAGTGGTGCGATCTCGGCTCAGTGCAACCTCTGGCTCCTGGGTTGAAGTGATTCTTGCGCCTCAGCCTCCTGAGTAGCTGGGAGTACAGGTGCGCACCACCACGCCTGGCTAATTTTTGTATTTTTAGTAAAGATGAGGTTTTGCCATGTTGGCCAGCTTGGTCTTGAACTCTGGGCCTCAAGTGATCTGCCTGTCTTGGCCTCCCAAAGTGATGGGATTACAGGCATGAGCCACCGGGCCCGGCTTATAGTTTTCTAGTTTTCTTTTTTTGTAATGTCTTTGTTTAATGTGGTCGCCAGGTATGGCTGACCTCATTAAACCTCACATTGAGTGAGGAAGGGTTCCCTTCTCTTCTTTGAATGTTTGGTAGAATGAATTCTTCTTTAAGTATTTGGTAGAATTTTCCAGTAAAATCACCGGGTCTGGAGATTTTTCAGGACTTTTTAAGAATTAATTCAATTTTGTAACATATTATTAATATTACTTCGAGACCTTTTGTCTCTTCTAATCTAAGCACTGGGTGTTATAAACCTCCCCCAAGAACTGTTCCGACTGTATCTCACATATGCTGCTCTGTTGTATTTTCACTTTCATTCAGTTCTATGTGTTTCGAATTTCCCTTTGAGACTTCCTCTTTGACCCATAGATAATTTTAAGGCATGTTATTTAATTTCCAAGTATCTGGAGATTTTCCTGTTGTCTTTCTGTTTCCTGAATCTGTAGATCTATATCTTTTGCCAAATCTGGGAGGTTTTGGGGGCATTCTTTCTTCAAATACTTTTTCAGCCACACTCTTTCTCCTCTCTTTCTGGGGCCTGATGATACAAGTATTAATACTTTTGTTATCGTCACACAACTCCCTGTGACTCTCTGCCCATGCTTTCCAGTCTTTCTTCTCTCTTCTGTTGATGTTGGGTAATTTCTGTGGGTCAGGTTCACTAATTCCATCCAGCGTGATCTCCCCTTTACTGTTCACCCCATGCAGTCAGAGTTTAAAAAACTGTTGTTATATATTTCAGTTACGTGATTTCATTTTTTTCTTTTTGATATCTTTCATTTCTTTGCTAAGATTTTCTATTCCTTCATTTGTTTCAGGAAAATACATGATTGGTGAAGCATTTTAAACCCATTGTTGATTGGTGAAGCCTACTTTAAAATAGTAGTCATATAAACCAACATCTGATTCAGCTTGATGTTGGTGTCTGTTAATTGTCTTTTTTCATTTATGTTCTGGTTTTCTTGGTTCTTGGTGAGTGAATTTTTTTATTGTATCATGGACATTTTGGATATTTATTCTCTTGTATGTGGAATCCAGTTGTCCCAGCACCATCTGCTGAAGAGACTATTTCTCCATTGCATGGTCCTGGCACTCTCATCAAAAGTCAGCTGACCACAGATGTATAGGTTTATTTCTAGAATTGCAATTGTATGCCATTGATCAATATGTCTCTCCTTATGCCAACACCACACTATTTTGCTTACTGTAGCTTTGTAGTAAGTTTTAATAAATAGTGTGAGAACTCCAACTTTGTTCTTTTTTAAGATTTTTTTCACTTACTTTGGTCCCTTGTAATTCCATATGAATTTTAGGATCAGCTTGTCCATTTCTGCAAAAAGTCAGCTAGGATTTTGATAGGAATTGTATTGACTCTATAGATCAGTTTGGGAGTATTGCCACCTTAACAATGTTAAGTCTTCCTATCCGTGAACATGGGATGTCTTTCCATTTCTTTAGGTCTGTAATTTCTTTCAGCAATGTTCTGTAGTTCTCAGCATACAAGTCTTACACCTCTTTGGTTACATTTCTTGCTAGGGGTTTTACTCTTTTTTATGCTATAGTAAATTGTCTTCCTAATTTCCTTTCCAGGTTTTTCATTGCTAGTATACAACAACATGCTGAGTTTTGAGTATTGTTTGACTCTAAGTTCTGGTTTGTTTTTGTTTTTGAGAAGAGCCTGACTCATGCTTCTAAGGTTGGACAGTCCTCATCATTCAGGGACTGTGCATATATTTACTTCTAGTTTTTTTCTACGTTTTTTGGTTTGTTTTGTCTTTTTATACAGTGTCACACTCTGTCATCCAGGCTGGAGTGTGATGGTGTGATTGTAGCTCACTGCAGCTTCAAACTCCTGAGCTCAAGTGATCCTCCCACCTCAGCATCCCAAGTAGCTGCAACTACAGGCCTGTGCCAGCACACCTGGTTAATTCTTTTTTTTAGAGACAGGGTCTTTCTATGTTCCCCAAGCTGGTCTCAAACTTCTGAGGTGATCTTTCCACCTTAGCCTCCCACAGTGCTGGGATTCTAGGCATGAGCCACTGCATCTGGCTACTTTGTTTTTTAATTTTTGATTTCTACGTTTCCTGCCTTTACTCACCAGCACTCGGCATCAGTATTTGACATGAGATGGGACCAAAGCTGGGTTTGCCTGCCCTGTAGAGCTGTGCTGGGCAGCCCCCAGCAAACCCCCTCCGGGACTAGGCGTGGTGCTTCCCCGCTCCCCACTGATCAGAAATTCTCCAGTCTCATCTTGGTACTCTTTGTCCACCCTCTCTTCTCTCTTTTCCAAGGCTTCCTTTTCAAGTTTCTCTTTTTGTCCCTTTCACCTGATTTTTTTCCTTTAGACTATTACCAACCCCCCCCCCCCCCCGCCTCCATCTTCCCTGGCTTTTAAATCAGATTCTGCCTTTGCACATGAGAAGCCCAGCTGGGTGCTGACACAGGTTCTGAGGGATGCTCCCTCGAGGTTTCATCCTCATTGGCCCTTCCACCCAGGCCCAGCGCAATGGGCGGGCGGCTCCGCGAGGCTGGCCCTGTGGACGGCGCTGAGACCAGAATCCACAGCCAAACGCCAATGAGCACAGGACTCCGCCCACCAGCCCCACAACCCCATGAGCCCCGGAAAGTTGGAGCGTCACGATAGTGGGAGGAGAAGCTTTAAAACCGGCACCAATGAAGGAGACGCAGAGGGCAGCCGCGGGCATTTGGCCACATTCTTGTTTTTTCTGGACGCGGTGACCACAGCTCCTAGTGTGCAGTAGGACGCCTGGGCTGCAGCATCCGAAAAGTACGTCTTGAGTGGGCGTGAAGATTGCCTTCTGGGGAGCGAGGTTTAGAACCGAAAGCTGCATAAGCGGCAGGTGCGCTGGGCACCCGGAACGTGGAGTGTGGTCAGCGCGGCCCCGGCAGCTCCTCAGGGCGCGGACTCTGGGCCTATAACATGGGGGGCCCGTCAGTGGCGCCGGAGCAACTTCTCAGAGTGCGGACTCTGGGGCCGAGGCTGAGGTGGGGGCTTCACAGCTGGACTTGCTTCTTCAGCGTGTGCTGCGGCAGGAGGGAGGAAGGGCTGGCCCAGGCGTGAGAGCATTAAGAAGAGAGAATTAGTGAGCCTGGGCCACGTACATGGGAGTCACACCAGTTTCTCATCTGTAAAATGGAGTGAATGCACGAGCGCAGAGGCGTTCTAAAAATCCCGGTGGGGTGACGTGTCAGAGGGGTCCGCGGCGCTGAGGTGGTCACTGAGCGCTTGCTTCTCTTGTGAGGGTGCTGGGTGCTCGGGCGTTTACGGTAGAGCAGAAAGGCTCATCATCTATGTCCTGGGGCAGATGCAGGGAGCGTCGGCAACGTGAGGAGGGCGTGAGGTTTGCTGGCGGCACCCCAACACGAACAGGCTCAGAGAGTGCATCAGGCTCAGAGGACCTCACTTTCATGCAAAAACATCAGACTACGCGACGAGCTCCCAGTATCCCTGAGCCACCCACTCGGAACCCTCAGTCCATCTGCATGTGTGACCCTGAGGTGCAGACAGATGCAGGCAGGCTGAGGTGGGTGCTGACCCTCGCTGGCCAGACCAAACCCTCCCGGGGTCAGTTTTCTTCTCCACAGAGGTCTGTCCAGCTCAAAGGCGCCCCTGAGCTCTCTGCAGCCCAAGGCTTCAGGCTATTTCTAACATTTATACATGAAGAAAGATGAGGAAGTTTGCCCCTGGTGGAAATCTGAGACCCCACACAGACCCTAGATCCATGAGTAAGGGTGGAAAGAAAATTCCATGTATGCATTTTCTCTTTCTAGCCTTAAGTCAATGCAGATTTTTGAAAACTGCCCTTGAAATGAAATGGAAAGAATGTTATTTTCTTCTTTATTAATTTCGCGTGGAGTGGTTTTGAAGCCCTTAGTTCTGGTTTTATTTGAGAAAGCGTCACCATTACAGTCTAAAAAGGAAAGCTTCATGCACTAAAAAGGAGAGAAAGAGGCCAATTCATCAGTAAATCAAAACACCCTAAGGAAGAGTTAGAGAATCCATGTTCTGATGCTTCCTCCTAGCAAGTATTAATTTTACCAATATTTTTCTAAAAACCATCATTTGAGAGATAAAAGACAACCTCTGATTCTAAAATGCTTTCTTCTCAAGGCCTGGCTGGAGTTAAGTGAAGCATTTGAAGGATCCTAGAATAATTTCCATAACTCAGGGGCCCCCAGCAACCAGTGAGACCATGTCGCAGGCCATGCAGAGCACGGTTCAAGAAACACCCATGAGACCGTCCACTACAAACTCTCAGGGGGCTTGCTGATGGCCCCACGCCCCAAACCCTGACACAGTGGCCTTGTCTGAGACCATGAATGCTCAGGGGGCTTCCCGATGGCCCCATGCCCCGACCCCCGACACAGCGGCCTTGCCTGAGACCACAAACGCTCAAGGGGCTTGCTGATGGCCCCACACCCCAACCCCCAGCACAACAGCCTTGCCTGAGACCACACAGTGGCTTCCATGTGAGTTTCGTGGGCTGGATGCCTGGCTCTCAGCCCCTTTGAATGAGGGACCACTGAGTCCCACTGGGTGAGATTGAGACCTGCTGTCCTGCACCCTGGCAGGGAGAGGAAGACCCCAGGCAGAAACTCGTCCTAGAGACAGACTCCCACCACCTGTGTGGACTATCCCAGCCGCCTCCTTCCTCTGTCACCCTAACGTCCCAAAGCTCTGTGTGAACAGATGCAAGCTCAGGCCTGGCTGGATCAATCCACCTGTCACTCCCTGGGGCCTTCACTCCGGTCTCTCATCATTTTCCTTTTTTCTTGGCTCTGCCCTGTCCCCTAGGCGCGTGTGTGTGCACGTGTGTGTGTGTGTGTGTGTGTGTACATGTGGACCTGCGTCTGTCTATATTTCCTCCTCCCTCACAACTAGACTCTAGATTTTAGCAGGTGGAGACATTTTTCTAGCTCTAACTCAGCACAGAATCCAGCTCACACTCAACTCAGAAACATCTGCTAATTTAACTTCCTCTGGCCCTGCAACCACACATGGTGGATGAGGCCGTCAGGTGAAGAGGCTGCAGCCCTGCAGGGCGCCAGGTGGTACATGGCCACCAGGACCACAATGAAGACCCGAAGGCGAGAAATGTGACAAACAGTAGACAGGAAGCCACTAAGATCATCACTGAGAAACAGACAATAGAAGAAAAAAAAAAGGCAATGAAGAAAAACGTTCAGCCTTAGCCAGACATCATCAAGTGCAGCGTTTTCTAGAAACTCGACCTGTAGCCAGTGCACTTTCGTGTGGGTGCAGCCAGCAGGGCCCAAGTCTGGAGGAAGCTCCGCAGGTGCCAGCCTCATCCCGAGTGCGCAGCAGGCCCTCCTCTTACACCTCCTGCCACGTGTGTGTTTCCTAATGACCATGTATCACTTTTACAGCAAAAAGCCACGTATTTGGAAAATTGAGAAGAGGTTAAAGCACTGAAACGCAGTGCGGTGAGGCTGAGAATGAGAAGGATGCATCTGGCAGAGCTTTCCCGAGAAACGACCTGGCATAATGTGTAAGACCTTAGTGTTTCTAACTTTTGACGATATGCAAAGTTTCTTCAAAGATGTATCTACAAATACGTCCATGACAGTGGTATTTGGAACATCAACAAACTGGAAACAACCTACATGGCCAATAACTGGAGGACACAGAAACAGAGTTTGATAAATCCAAACAAAAGGATGCTTTCAATATAACACGATGTGAAATAACCCCAAACATGTATGAGAGCCTTCACCCATATGCGTGTGTGCGTGTGTGTGGTCATTCTATAAATACACATTGAAACTATCCTAATGTATTAGCAGCTATTACCTCTGGACAGTTGCAATCTTACGCAAGATTTTTAAAAAGTAATTTATACTTCTTTTTAATTTTCATTTCCAAGTCTTCTGTGATAAAAGTGTACTGCTTTTAGAATGTGAGAAAAAGCAATAAAAGGCATTTTAAATTGCATTTGTTGTACCTGGAAGCCTGAAGAGGCCCTCCACTTGTTCCCGTGGGCTCACTGTTGGCTTCTTTTTGATGCCACATTCCCTTTGGTGTGAAATGATTTCTTCAGAGGCTGACAACCACGGTTCACATCAAAGAGCATCAGCCCAGACTTGACTGAAGCACAGACTCCAGGAAGCAGCGGTGCGTCAGCAGCTCTGGGGCTGGGGTGTGTTTCTGCACCTTGGCTCAGGACCGGCCACGGGTGCACCTGAGCACCCATGGGAGGGCCCCCCACAGCCACAGCCTCTCAGGGGAAGGACCTGGGCCTCTGACGCAGCACTGGCTCCAGCCAGGAGTCCCAGGTGTGTGGCCTGGGTGCTGAGTCCCCCCTGGAGCCTGGTGCAGCACCGGCCGGCAGGAGCTCAGCACACCAGGTGCATACCCCATGCAGTGATCAGTGGGTGCTGGCAGGCAGACTCCAGCAGGGCCAGGGTCCAGCGGCTGTGGCTGGTGCCTTCCGGCCTGGGCAAGAAGAACATGCTCTCAAATGCCCTTTTCTTGTGGCCTTTGGGAAACAGGTCACATAGGCCTGCAGTGAAGGTGGCCAGATTTAGGGTGGGGTTGAGCAGTGCCTTTCCATGGGGCCTCGGTGCAAAGAATGGCACAGACCCCGAGGCGGCAGGTGCTCTGGCCACCCCATGATCGTGCTCCCAGGTCTGGAGGCATTCAGTGCCATGCAGCACTTTTGAAAGGAACAAGATCCCCATGTTGAGGAATAATCTGCCACCAGCAAAGGACGGGCCTGCTGCAGGCTGGAGCTCCCTGAAGGTGAGATAGGAGTGACACGGCCAGGCCAGGCCTAAGATTCTGATCCACCGGCACCAACCCCGGAGAAACCAACACGGAGGCCTCAGCATGGCCCCGGGGCCATCACAGTGAGGAGAAACTTGGAGGCAGCCCAGTCTCAGGCACCTGCTGGCATCCTGGAACCTTGGCCGGGACTGGGGCCTGTGGTCGGGAGACGTGGGAGGGCCCCGGCTGAGCTGTGAGGGCTCCTGGACAGGAGGGCAGGCTCCCTGCCGGGGCAGGATGGGAGAAAACGCCTCCTCTGTCAGCCCAGCAGAAGCCTTGGGCCACAAGTGGTGAGAATCACGGCCAGCCCTGCAGGTTCTCAGGGAAGAAACACGATCGGAGCCCCCAGAATCACAGGCCCCCTCGTCGGTCCCCAGCACTGCACACCCACGCCTAGCCACTGTTTTCTTCACCCTAGAATGTTTCCGTTTCTAATTTGGCAAGTATTAAAGAAACCAATGATACATATTTCCTATCTTCCCTCTTCTAGAAGATGTCTTTTCTTTTGGCAGAAAACAAGGGAAAATTAAATCAAGGAAATTTGTTCACAGTCAGAAACTGTCATCTTGAAGTGGCTGTGAACCTCCAGGAAGAAGAGCTGGAGGCCTGGAGATGAGGGGGCTGGCCCTGCCCTGTGACTACAAAGGTGAAAGAGCTGGAGGCCTGGAGATGAGGGGGCTGGCCCTGCCCTGTGACTACAAAGGTGAAAGAGCTGGAGGCCTGGAGATGAGGGGGCTGGCCCTGCCCTGTGACTACAAAGGTGAAAGAGCTGGAGGCCTGGAGATGAGGGGGCTGGCCCTGCCCTGTGACTACAAAGGTGAAAGAGCTGGAGGCCTGGAGATGAGGGGGCTGGCCCTGCCCTGTGACTACAGAGGTGAAAGAGCTGGAGGCCTGGAGATGAGGGGGCTGGCCCTGCCCTGTGACTACAGAGGTGAAAGAGCTGGAGGCCTGGAGATGAGTGGGCTGGCCCTGCCCTGTGACTACAGAGGTGAAAGAGCTGGAGGCCTGGAGATGAGGGGGCTGGCCCTGCCCTGTGACTACAAAGGTGAAAGAGCTGGAGGCCTGGAGATGAGGGGGCTGGCCCTGCCCTGTGACTACAAAGGTGAAAGAGCTGGAGGCCTGGAGATGAGGGGGCTGGCCCTGCCCTGTGACTACAAAGGTGAAAGAGCTGGAGGCCTGGAGATGAGGGGGCTGGCCCTGCCCTGTGACTACAAAGGTGAAAGAGCTGGAGGCCTGGAGATGAGGGGGCTGGCCCTGCCCTGTGACTACAAAGGTGAAAGAGCTGGAGGCCTGGAGATGAGGGGGCTGGCCCTGCCCTGTGACTACAAAGGTGAAAGAGCTGGAGGCCTGGAGATGAGTGGGCTGGCCCTGCCCTGTGACTACAAAGGTGAAAGAGCTGGAGGCCTGGAGATGAGGGGGCTGGCCCTGCCCTGTGACTACAAAGGTGAAAGAGCTGGAGGCCTGGAGATGAGGGGGCTGGCCCTGCCCTGTGACTACAAAGGTGAAAGAGCTGGAGGCCTGGAGATGAGGGGGCTGGCCCTGCCCTGTGACTACAGAGGTGAAAGAGCTGGAGGCCTGGAGATGAGGGGGCTGGCCCTGCCCTGTGACTACAGAGGTGAAAGAGCTGGAGGCCTGGAGATGAGGGGGCTGGCCCTGCCCTGTGACTACAGAGGTGAAAGAGCTGGAGGCCTGGAGATGAGGGGGCTGGCCCTGCCCTGTGACTACAAAGGTGAAAGAGCTGGAGGCCTGGAGATGAGGGGGCTGGCCCTGCCCTGTGACTACAAAGGTGAAAGAGCTGGAGGCCTGGAGATGAGGGGGCTGGCCCTGCCCTGTGACTACAAAGGTGAAAGAGCTGGAGGCCTGGAGATGAGGGGGCTGGCCCTGCCCTGTGACTACAAAGGTGAAAGAGCTGGAGGCCTGGAGATGAGGGGGCTGGCCCTGCCCTGTGACTACAGAGGTGAAAGAGCTGGAGGCCTGGAGATGAGGGGGCTGGCCCTGCCCTGTGACTACAAAGGTGAAAGAGCTGGAGGCCTGGAGATGAGGGGGCTGGCCCTGCCCTGTGACTACAAAGGTGAAAGAGCTGGAGGCCTGGAGATGAGTGGGCTGGCCCTGCCCTGTGACTACAAAGGTGAAAGAGCTGGAGGCCTGGAGATGAGGGGGCTGGCCCTGCCCTGTGACTACAAAGGTGAAAGAGCTGGAGGCCTGGAGATGAGGGGGCTGGCCCTGCCCTGTGACTACAAAGGTGAAAGAGCTGGAGGCCTGGAGATGAGGGGGCTGGCCCTGCCCTGTGACTACAAAGGTGAAAGAGCTGGAGGCCTGGAGATGAGGGGGCTGGCCCTGCCCTGTGACTACAGAGGTGAAAGAGCTGGAGGCCTGGAGATGAGGGGGCTGGCCCTGCCCTGTGACTACAGAGGTGAAAGAGCTGGAGGCCTGGAGATGAGGGGGCTGGCCCTGCCCTGTGACTACAAAGGTGAAAGAGCTGGAGGCCTGGAGATGAGGGGGCTGGCCCTGCCCTGTGACTACAAAGGTGAAAGAGCTGGAGGCCTGGAGATGAGGGGGCTGGCCCTGCCCTGTGACTACAGAGGTGATCAGGCAATCTCATGAGCGTTAACTATTTTTTTTTTGAGACAGAGTCTTGCTCTGTCGCCCAGGCTGGAGTGCAGTGGCGCGATCTCGGCTCACTGCAAGCTCCGCCTTCCGGGTTCAAGCGATTCTCCTGCCTCAGCCTCCCGAGCAGCTGGAATTACAGGTGCCTGCCACCATGCCCGGCTAATTTTTGTGCTTTAGTAGAGATGAGGTTTCACCACGTTGACCAGGCTGGTCTGAAACTCCTGACCTCAGGTGATCTGCCCGCCTCAGCCTCCCAAAGTGCTGGGATTACAGGCGTGAGCCACCGCACCCAGCCAAGCGTTAACTTTTAATGCATTTTATTTCATCAAAGCATTTTCACTCCATTGCATCAATTGCTATGATGTTAAATAAAATGTACCGATATAAAACTTGTCATAGAATTTTTTCCTGTTAATCTGCACACAAAGACATTCCCTCCAAAAGAAGAGGAAAAAAAAAAAAAAAGCCAGGAACTCTCCTCCCAGCTGCAACAGATGCATGCTAGAACCACTGTACGCTCAGAATCTGTTATCTGCCAGGTTGGGGGTGGCTCAGGTGTGCACACAGGGGTCAGTGCCAGGAAGGGTGTCCTTGGGGTGTGAACCTGAGCTGGAGAAGGAAGGCAGGGGAGCCAGCCAAGTGTCTGCTTAGCTGTGGGTGAAGAAGTTACAGCCAGACCTTCCCCACTAGGGCCGATGCTGCAGCGGCCGGGCTGGGACAGATGTCGAGGCCAGGGTCTCCGGACCGGAGCGGCACGGCTGGGACAGGTGTCGAGGCCAGGCTCTCCGGACCAGAGCGGCACGGCTGGGACAGGTGTGGAGGCCAGGCTCTCCGGACCGGAGCGGCACGGCTGGGACAGGTGTCAAGGCCAGGCTCTCTGGACCGGAGCGGCTGGGCTGGGACAGGTGTCGAGGCCAGGCTCTCCGGACCGGAGCGGCACAGCTGGGAGAGCCGACCTTCACTGCTCCAGGGTCCCCAGACGCCCCTCCATGAGCCGCGTCCACCTACTCTTCTAAGTGCTTTTTGAACATTTCTAAACCGCAGAGAAAAGGTGAAAGGATCCCTTTAGCTGTCTGTATTTGGGCAGCTCTTTCCATGATTTTAAAACCCACAGTGAGAAAAACATTTTATGCTGTGACCAGGAACACACAAAACTAACTGCACAGTGTATGAAATGCTCATATTTTCTGTCTATTCCATCTCACTATGAAAACGCAAGTCACATCCACAAATCACCATTTCCAAAACTTCTCAGAGATGAACGTCATGTAGGATATGTGCTAAGAATCAATTCCAGGCCCACCCTGACCCACCACCTGGGACCCCTGGCGAAGGGGTCCCCAGAGTCCCTGGCTAAGTGGCTTCCCATTAACCAGGTGATGAGTGTGATGAGAAACGCGGGCAATGAATCCCTCCACGCGAGGGCGGAGACACGGGTGAGAGCACCCTGCTGGGGGCACAGGAGCCCCTCTGTGCGCCGCACCCAGGAGCTCAGCCAGGAACAACTAGGACCACACAGCCTTTGCCACTGCACTAATCCTATGCAAGAATACATTTGCCTCTTCGAGCTGGAATTTAGTAAAAACTGCTGCCACATTCAGATCAGCCTGAAGGTTTCTGAAGCTACACTGGGCCCCATAATTCTAGCCTTTGATTTCATGTGCTCACTACTCACGTCTAATCTAAGATTTAAACTCCATCGCTTAACTATCTGAGAAGGTTAAAAATATCCAGAAGGCCATTGAACTCTGGGAACTGCCTCGGAGGGCTCCCGGGCCCAGCATGTGCGTCCCCTCCTTCCCGGGCCTGGGTGAAGGGTGGGCAGTGCGGGGCAGGTGTGGCCCCTCCACAGGCCCCGGCTGAGGAAACCCAGCAGGGATGGAGGACCTGGACCTGCTGGACTATGATGTGAGGATCCCCTCGGGGAAGGAGGACGCAGAGCTGGCGAGGCCTGAGGTAAGAGATGTGAGGATCCCCTCGGGGAAGGAGGACGCAGAGCTGGCGAGGCCTGAGGTAAGAGATGTGAGGATCCCCTCGGGGAAGGAGGACGCAGAGCTGGCGAGGCCTGAGGTAAGAGATGTGAGGATCCCCTCGGGGAAGGAGGACGCAGAGCTGGCGAGGCCTGAGGCCCTCACAGGTACCGGTTCTCACACAGTCTCAGCTTCCTTAATTGACAAAGGCAACATAAAGGTCTTCTGCGCTATTTTTATATTACATTTCAATTAGCCTTTTTCTAAACTCATAATCAAATTAAAATACTGCATGGTTTCTTTTTGAGGGAATGTATTACTGATTTTGACACAGGTCAGGGCGTCATCATTCAGTTCAACCCTCTCATCTGACGTGGCGGGGATCAGAGACCAGCAGTTAAAGCCCTGCCCAGCATCTCTTGGCCGCCCCGGACATCCGCATGGCTGTCTGCAGAGGGAGGCTGTCTGATAGTTCACAGTGCCTCAACAGCACGGAGCTCCTCGTGGCCAGACTGTCGGCAGCTGCCTGGCATGGTCTCCCATCACGTGAAAAGGCTGAACCGGCTGTTGATAAGATTTCTGTTAGCAATTCTATGAGTCTGGGTGAACTCCTGGCCCCGCCGGGGACCCATTTTGACTTGACATTTGCTTCGGGTGCCCCTCACTGTGGTTCCCCAAGCAGACCTGTCCCTACAAACCAGCCGGCGGGTGAGCAGAGCCTGCGGGTGCCCGCAGGACACGCCAGGCCGACTGCAACCATAGGCACCAGCCCACCTCCCGTCTGCTCAGCGCCGCCCGCCCGGGGAAGGAACTGCTGAGGCTCCTGCCGGAAAGCCGTGGCTGTGAAGGAGCCAGTGCTGTTTCTCCGACACCAGCAAGGACCCTGAGTGCCTCCCACACGGGAAGGCAGGGTACATGTCTCGTCAGAGGCAGGCTCTGATTCAGCCGGTTTAGGGGGCCGAGATTCTGCCTCCCAAGCCTCATCTGAGGAAGGGGGTCTTAAACTCCCTCAGTCAATGCCCGCCCTCGTTGGGCTCATGCCTACCGGCTGGGCTACCTGATGGCAGCACCCGTTTGTGTCTGAGCGACCTCACTGGCAGCAAGGGCCCCATGGCTCCTTTCCTTACCACCAAGAACATCCCTGACCAAGCGTTAGCCCTAAGATATCCCCATTCATTACAAAATTACCCATCCGTGGACAGGCGCGCAGTACTCAGACACAGGTGGCCGTCCCTGGATGCCCTGCGTGTCCTCGTCCTGCAGGCCCTACCACCCCTCCCGGCCCCCAGAGCTCATGCCTGTCGGCACAGCCCCATCTGCTCCCTTCACTCCCGCCCCCACGCCTGCCAGGGCTGCAGAGAGACGCGCCTCCCACGACAAGCAGCCCTCCGTTCCCGCTGCCCTCCAGGTGCCTGCCTGAGACCCACTTCTTCCAGAAAAGCAGCCCCCAACCATCAGACAAAGGAACAACAAAGCTGCGCAGATCCTCCCGAGACATTCAGAACCCAAGCACCTGCTTTTCACCAGGGCAAAACCCACCACGCTATCGTTTCTGACCGGCCTGTTCCTACCAGCATGACCCATGAGTGGAGGCACCTGCACCTGTGACTATAGCCATGCAGCCCCAGCCGCACGCTGGGCAGAAACCCCGAGTCACAGCTCGGCCACCCGCCCCCCACACACTTCCTGTGCGCCTGGCACAAGCAGGGCTCAGCCAGGCGCTGAAAAGGGAAAGCTGAGCAGCCTCCTGCCTGTGGCAGCTGAGAACTCACTTCCCTCCTTTTCTTCTCATGCCTACAAAAACACCAATTTTTGCCTTAAATTATCGAAATCTCAACATTTAAAACACACTTTTGCAAAGTGGAATCTAACAACTGGCAGTGGCCTTGGACAGACCTGGAAGTTGTTTTTGTCACCTCTCCCCAGGGAAGATGCGGACACAGCAACACTTTGTGGCAACAGTGGATAGTCCCGAGAATGTGACATCTAAGGTGACCTCATCCCCAGAATGTACCACAATGCCCCCCAAATTCCCTAAGAGAGCCCGGCAATCCCATCCCTCTGACTAGGAATTCCTAAGGAAGAACCTTCAGAGGCCAGCTGTGTACCCTGCACCATCCCAGAGAACAGGGGTGGGGGAGGAGGGTCCCCTCTTCCGCGGTTCTGCTTGGGGTCTCGGGAAGCCTCCTGGACTCTCAGCAGAACGAAAACCACTCAGGGCTGAGTCCGTGCCCCTGTGGCATGTGGCCCGCGGGGTCACCCAGCTGCCTGGGCAGGGCTGAGGGTGGAACAGCCTCTCCACTTAATCACTCCGAGATCTCCCAGCTGGGTCAAAATCCATTATTTACAACCTGCCCGGCGCTCACTTTGAGCACACGCGGAAGCCAGAGGTCTCTGCAGGCAGAGAAGGGGGGACCCATGAGGCTCCCGCAGGGAAAGGACTTCCTGGAATTCTCCAGGCAGGTCGAATTGCTCCCAGCCCCTTTGGAGGAGGTGACAGAGGGGTCCCCGCAGCCCCTGCTGTGTGGGGAGACCCCGGGAGCCAGGCGCGCGGGCGGGGGCTCCACCGGTCACTCCGAAATCGCAGGATGCCCCAGGGTCTCCGGGACTTGTCGGTTTAGGGCAACGTTCGGGACGCGGAGCGGGCCCAGTTCACCTGCCGGACGCCCCCTCCGTCCATCCCAACCCGGGAGCCCCGCAGGAGGGACCCTTCTCGTCCCCAGTGACCACAGTCCGGACCCGGGCTGCGCTCGGCGGGCAAGGCTGGGAGCTCCCCGGGCCGGAGGACGGGGCGCATGGGCTCCGGGGTTTGCAGAATTCGCGGCTGCGGGAGCTGGGTCTTCTCTCCCCCAGTTCGGGCCGCGCCCCGGCTGGTCGGAGGAGGCAGAGTAGCGGTGCGGCCGTGTGTCCGAGCGGGAGTGGGGCGTTCATCTCCGGGGAGAAGGGGGACCGGGAAAGGCGCAGCGCGCCGAGCATTCGCCCACACCCCGCCCGCTCTCCGCGCGAGCCGGGTGCGCCCCCAACCGAACCGGGGCGGGCGCCGGGAGAGTCGGGTTTTCCCGAGACCCGCGCCCCTTCCTCGCCTTCGGCTCACCCGGGCTCCCGCAGGACCAGCGCGAATAGACGGGGCGATCCGCGGCCGAGACCTCCATCCACGCGCGCGGCGCGGCCAGACCGGCGAGCGCCTCCGGCCCGACGCCCCCCTCGACTCCCGGACTCTGGGCGCTGAGCAGGAGGGGGAGGCACCAGCCCCGCCCCGCCCCGAGCCGCCCCCGCCCCCTTGGCCGGAACAGGGGGATTCCCAGGTCCCCTTCGACCCTCCCGCGCCCGCGCGCACCGCGCACCCGGAGAAGAAGCTGCGCGCGGAACCATCAGACAGGAGCCCGCGCCCCCCGCCCCACCGCCCACTGCGGCCCCGGCTCCTTCGCCGCGGACCCCCCCACCCCGGCCCCACGGCGCGCTCAACTTTACCTGCGGTCCAGACTCCGCGAGCTCCGGGCTCCGCTTACCCGGCCGGCGGCCTCCTCGGGGCGGAGCGCGGCGTCTCTGGAGCCGGCATCCCGGACTCCGGCGCCGCCCCGCGCACCGCCCCCGTCCCAGCCTTCAGTGGCGCGGCGCCCCCTCGCGACATCCGCGGGTCTCCAGGAGCGAGCCGACCCTCGGCTGGGTTTGGAGCCGGGGCCAAGTCCACTTGGAGGGAGCGCGGAGCCCACCCAGCTGCCCTTGGGGGGCAGGAGGCCCAGGCTCCACTCTGCACACCGCCCCCACCAGCGCACGCCCTGGCAGGGGCACACACGCTCACACTCACACAGGTGCACACTCACATCGGCAATCTGTGCAACTCATACGCTCACTGCCACACTCATAATCACACACACAGGTGCACACACATCGGCAATCCGTGCAACTCACACGCTCACTGCCACACATAATCACACACAGGTGCACACTCACATACTCTCATAACCCCAGTCATTCATACTCACGTACATGCATACACACGCTCATAACCACATTCATCCAGGCACACATGGACACACTCATACACACACGCATGCACACTCACACACAAACACTCTCAATGTCATTCCAGAGGCACGGGCTGCCTCCTGCCTGCTGTGACCACTCCAAAGCAGCCTTTGGGGTACAGGGGAAGAGACGAGGAACCCGGCCCAAGACTCTGGAAGGACAGGACTGTGGGTTTTCAGTCAACAGCCAAGGCACTTCTCGTTGAGCGGATCCCCAGGAGACGCCAGCTGTGAGGACTCCGGACGCTTCTGTGGGATGGATCCTGGAGCCGCAGCGGAGCCTCTAGTGAGTGGATGTTTCTCATTTGCATCCACAAAAAGGAAATGTTCCTCTCCAGCTCCAGCCGGAGCACCAGGTCTTGGAAGGGAGGCTCTTCTCCATGGAAACATCTACCGGATTCAGAGCAGGAGGTGCCTGCACTGCTGCCCCTGAAAGGGCAGAGGCTGCTTTTCTGGGGGGCAGCTGGTGGTTAGCGGAGGCCTTTGAGGCTGAACAGATCTGCCCCTGGGGACATTGCCCTGGGGATCCAGTGGACGTTTGCAGCTGCAGGAGGCAGAAGCAGCCAGGACCCCTTTATCTCAGAAGCCCCTGTTAAATACACTCATTAGAAAAGTAAACAAGATAACTCAGATTGCGCTGTCTGTGCTGGAACGCAGGGGTTGCCCTACAGCTGGTGGTTTGGACGTGGGGGTCTGAAGGGTTTCTCTGACCTCGGTCTGTTCTTCTTGGTCCAGTTCAGCCCTGGCTGCCTCTTTCAGACCCTGCACCTTGACCCAGTCTCTGGTGGCTGTGACCGTGCAGAGTGCAGTCAGCCCATCACCTCCCTTTTGCAGACTCTATATCTACTGATCCAACCAAAATGCTCACCAGCCTTTCCAGGCACCACATCACGTTTCAGACAGCCCTGGCTTGCTAGTCAAAGCTCTAGGTCTGTGCAGTTGTTGGGTTTTTTCCCCCATGATTTTCAGTTACTTGATTCTTTAAAAGTCTAGGTTTTGTATATTACAATTTGTCCCTAGTACATTTTATTTCGGTAGTTTTTATTAGGTTAAACTTTTTCATGAGCCTTGTCAGATGTTTCAGAATCTTAATTCTGTTATGCAGCTTATTAGCTTCCTTCTCATCTGAAGCCATTGGACAACTGCTTAGTCGAGCTGGGCCATCCAAGTCATCAGCATAATTCATGTTTCCAAAAAAAGGGGTCACACCGGCAAGCCCGGGCCCCCGAGCACTGCCTGGACACCAGCTGCGACTCCACGCCCACCCTGCTGATTCATTTCCCATTTTGTTTGGGAGGATGTCAGTGGAGACTTTCAGAAATCAAAATACAATGAATCAGGCATCTGAACTAGTAAACCTGCCAATATCACACAAAAAAGACAACAAATAATGTGGTCTGTTTAATAAGTTTTTTTTAGTATTGGCTAATGTTCACCAATCTGGGGGGGTGGTGGTGCTGCATGAACCCCGTCGGCCTGGAGTGGGGAAGGTCTGTGTACCCTGGACCGAGGTCCTAACACGTGGTGCCTCAGTTTCCTTGTCTATAATAGCAGAACGCACTTCGCTGTTTTACTAATTAAATGAGACAATGCTAGGACATGTCTGGCTCACGGCAAACAAACAAACAATGATCATCATTATTTTAGGTGCTTGCAAAACCTGTCACAATCTGGAATGTTTCCAGAATGCTGAAACACTGAACACATCTGCAAACTGAGTCTTGAAAATGGGACCTTGAACTTACAGCGAGGACGCAGTGCGGCATCCTGCCCAAGGGCAGTTCACACCTGCACAGCATGCGGATGAAACACGTCCCTTGACAGGCGATTTGTACAACCCATTTCCTTCTCCCTGTGATCCTGTAAATCGGTCCCGTGTCTCTCGGACGTGGGCAGGCCTCGTGTGTGTTTTTCTCCCCCTGTGATCCCGTAAATCGGTCCCATGTCTCTCGGACGTGGACAGGCCTCAAGTGTGTTTCTCTCCCTCTCTGATCCTGTAAATTGGTCCCGTGTCTCTCAGATGTGGACAGGCCTCGAGTGTGTTTTTCTCCCCCTGTGATCCTGTAAATCGGTCCCGTGTCTCTCGGACGTGGGCAGGCCTCGTGTGTGTTTTTCTCCCCCTGTGATCCCATAAATCGGTCCCATGTCTCTCAGACGTGGACAGGCCTCAAGTGTGTTTCCCTCCCTCTGTGATCCCGTAAATCGGTCCCGTGTCTCTCAGATGCGGACAGGCCTTGCATGTGTTTCCCTCCCACTGTCATCTTGTAAACTGGTCCCATGTCTCTGGGACGGGGCCTCGTGCGTGTTCCTCGTAACTCGTCTCTGTGCTCTTCTCCTCTCCCTAAGCCGCAGCCTTCCTCACCGTGTGCGTCTCCTTCCTGTTCATGGTTCCTGTTGCTCCGTCTCTGAACTTTGGATGTTTCATATGTTCCCTTTCTTCTGATTGTTGTTGACAGCAGACTTAGGCAGACACTGAGGGTGCTGGGCCTTCCAGATGCTCAGGTCCCAGGACCCCTGCACTGTGATGTCCTAAGAAAGCACTGGTGATGGGCTTCAAGGACACAAGGATGCGGGGACAGGGCCACAGAGGGTGGGACTCGCTCCCGTTCATGCTCATGATTCCCCTTTGTAAATCACACACTCACTGTCACACTCACAATCACACTCACACAGGTGCACACTCACATCGGCAATCCGTGCAACTCACACACTGCCACAGTCATGCATATGCGTCCACACACTCATACCCACATTCATCCAGGCACACATGGACACACTCATACACACACACGTGCACGCTCACACGCACACTCTCGTACTGTGGTCATCCCAGGGGCACAGGTCCCAGGTGACGCGCCTGCACCTTCCTGTAGCTCCTCTTTTAGGAAAGGAACAAACACTTTAAGATGTTTTTTGTCTGTAACGCGTGCTCATTGTAGAAAATGTGTGAACTTTTTGTGAAAAACACAAATAAGAAAATAATAAATCGCTTCTAACTCCCATCTTCATCATCCAAACTTATCCCTGTTAACATTTTGGCACCGAAACACTTTGGTCTCTTTTTTTGTTGTTTTTGTTTTTGTTTTTGTTTTCTGAGACAGGGTCTTGTTCTGTGGCCCAGGCTAGAGTGTAATGGTACGATCATAGCACCTCCTGGGTTCAAGTGATCCTGCCACCTCAGCCTCCTGACTAGCTGGGACCACAGTTGTGCCACCACACTCAGAGAGTTTTGTTAGTTTTGGGGGAGACACAGTCTCACTATGTTGCCCAGGCTGGTCTTGAACTCCTAGGCCCAAGCAATCCTTCTGCCTTAGCTTCCCAAACTGCTGGCTTACAGGTATGAGCCACTGTGCCTGGCCTACTTTGGTCATTTTTTATGTAAAAATAAATTTTGGTTTATTATACAAAAATCGCGTCATAAATATACACTGGGCAGGGTATACACACTGCACAAAAGGAAATGCACACTTTTTATTTTTTCCAACACCATTTTAAATAGATCTCCATCCTGGGGATGCTGCCACACTTTAACTGAAACTCTATTATTTGACATTGATGTTTTCTCCAATTTTTCACTATCTTAAAATACTCTGCCATAAACATCTTCACAGACAAATCTTGACCCAGTTTCTTGACTGTGGTGACATTGCTGAATCCCAACCAATGTATTATTAGAGGAAAATCCTTGGTGTGAACATTACAATTGAAATTTTATTTCTTCAAAAAAATAGACTAGGCACAGTGACTCCTTCTTGTAATCCCAGCATTTTGGGAGGCTGAGGCAGGAGGATTGTTTGAGCCCAGGATTTCAAGACCAACCTGGGCAATATAGCACAACTCTGTCACTACAAAAAAAAAAAAAATTGAAAAATTGGCTGAATGTGATGGCACATCCCTGTAATATTAGCTACTTGGGAGGTTGAGGTGGGAGGATCACTTAAGCCCCAGGAGTTGGAGGCTACAGTGAGCTGTGATTACACCACTGGACATCAGCCTGGGTGGCAGAGAGAGACCCTGTCTCAAAAAAAAAGAAAAAAATTAAAAAGAAAAAAGAAAAGAAAAGAAAGAAAGGAAGAAAAGAAAACGAATAGCAAGCCTCTGTGTCCACTGGCTTATCTGTCTTGGGTGCTAAGCCTCTTGGGCAGGGGCACCTTCTTATCTGTGTCCTTGGGCCTTGGCATGGGCCGGGCTCTGAAGCATGTTGTCGGCAAGCGTTCACTGAAGGTGGAAATGAGGAAGTGGATGGTACTGTCATAAACTTAGATGTCAAATTACTTTCTTTACTAGTATTTTCCAAATTAGTCATTTTCTTCTAGACATTTACTATAATTTTCATATCTTGGCTGATTTTCAAAATAAGATGATATATTCTGCAGCTTTTCCGAGGTAGGATTGACACCATACAAGTCACCCATTTAAGTTGCACCATTCAGTGGTTTTCAGTGTATTCAGCGCGTGCAGCCATTGCTACATCCATTTTAAAGCATTTTCACCACCGCACCGAGAAACCTGTGTCCCTCAGCCCTCCCGACCTCCGCCCGCTCCCTTCCCCGTGCGTGGTACTGAGGGGACCCAGGAACTCACCTTCTGCAGTGCGGGAGAAGCTCCCACGGACGTCGGTCCCCGGGCTTCTGTCTGTCTTTCGGACACGTTCATTCTCCTGAACATCTGCCTGGCTCTCCGCTCTCTCCCTTTTTTTCTGTTTCTTGTTCATGGGAGACAGGGGCCCGTTTCTGGCATCTGCAGCCTCCCTCTCTGCGTGCTGAGGGGAAGAGGCTGCGGCGTGGCGGGGCTTGTGGCCCACTGGGCAGCTGCTCGAAACGCGCGTCCTTCTGTTTCCCGGTCCCTGATGTGTCGCCCGCGTTTACAGTGTCGTCTGTGTCCGTGCGGTTCCCCCAGGTGCCCGCAGGCCCATCCCTCCCCCAGGAGGCGGGTGCTGCCCCCGGTACCTCTTCTCAGCGCCAACCGGCTTTGACAGCAGACGCTTCACCTCACAGGGAACACAGGGTCTCTCTGCAGCTGTCTCAGGCCTCCTCCTCTGTTCATTACTTTAATCTCTACCCTAAATTCCCTAACTCCACCTTTACTGTTATTCTACTTCCTCATCTTAACTTGAGCTCCAGATGGGAAGCGGTCCACTGAAACCCTCACACGTTCACTCTGCGAGTCCCCGGCTGCCCAGCGCATTCTTGGCGAGGGAGACGACTGTGCTCTGGGGTCTCGGACCCACGTGTGGTGCAGAGGATAAGACCACCTTCCACTCGGCTAATAGGTGTGCTCCTGAAATTTGTGTAAATTAAAACGTTGAAAGTGGATTCAAATGTAAACACGAATCTGGTGGGCTCTCTGACGAACAGCTCTTCATGCCAGATTCTTTTGTAACGCAAGCACTTGTGTTCTTACCGAGCTGTTGGCAAGGGAGCAGTTTCATACGTTCAGTTATCTCAGCCCAGGGGGCATCCCAGCAGTGACCTGCACCTTCTGTGATCACTTCCTTCCCTCTTGCTGAAAGCAAGCTGCATGTGGTTGAGGCCAGCAAGCAATGCTATGCGGTTTTCATATTTCTGAACGTTCCTAATCAGTGTCCTTAATGGACAGCTTACGTAACGCTTCCCGATAGTGCCTTTGCTATTACGAAACGTTCCTGATGCAGCAAGCAGCCGGCGCTTCCTCCGAGCATCTCACCGTTTCATTTAAACCCACAGTGGAATGCAGACGTCCTTTCTGTCTCTGTCAATTTTGTGCTGTGAATGTAACATTCCATTTCACTACTGTCACAATTCTGGGAAATGGCCTTGGATTTGATGAGGAAACCCCTGTAAGTTATTTGCGCTGTCCAGCCCTGCACCGTGTGCTGTGAAAGGTTGTGGGTGACTGGGGCTTCCTTTTGCTCCCCAATTACGTGGCATCCATGACATTCTCAACAGAGGTATTTCTCTTCTGTGAATGGAGTGGTTTACCTTTATGTAGTTCAATAAATATTTGTTCACATGTTGTGTTAAGCACCTACCCAGTGCCGTGTGCCAGGCGCTGCAGTGCCTGGACATGCACCAGACACAGCCTCTGCCCTGGAGAGGCTGGAAAACTCTGTGGAAGAAAACAACACCCTATGTAATTAGCTGCATTGAAAGCCACACTCGGGAACAATATGATGATAAGACCCAAGGCCAGGAGGTGCTGCTGTCATTGCTCAGGAAAGATAATGGCCCAACAGCGTCAGCTCCTCCTGTAAAACGTGTTTGAAATTCTACCAAAAACACAGGCTGCCACCCCCCGCCCCCTACCAACTTCGATCTCCACAGAAAATTTGTTCAGATCATAGAGGCAGGAGGCAGCACTGAGAAAGAGGGAGAATCAGAGGGAGAATGGAGGGAGAAAGTGCTAGAGAGAATGAGAGGGAGGGAGAGAAAACCAGAGAGGGAGAGAGAGAGGGAGAGATGGGGTGGGGGGCAGGGAGGGAGAGAAAGGAGAGAGGGAGGGAGGGAAGGAAGGAGGGAAGGAAGCAGTCCCGTCTGTCCCTCAAACCCCGTTAGAGCAAGGAGCCATTCTCAGATTAATAACAAGCTGCAGGCATCTTGGCCTGCCTTGGAAGCAGCCACCTTCCCGGTAACAAGTCAGTGCATCAGAGCAGGTGCATGGAGAGAACAGGTGTTTCCTGCAAATGACAGTGAGGATGGCACGAAAGAGCCTCAGTGGAACGGGTGAGGCAGAAAGTAAGGGAGTCAGCACCCACAACGGTGGTGGCCCAGCCTCCTGGGATGGGACTGGGTTTTGGGTCTGCATGTGGGGACCGGGTTTCAGGGTCTGTGTGGTTTCTCCCTAACTGGAAAAGACTTGCCTCCTTCCTCCACTCCCAAACCCTGGACACTCTGGGCCAGCACAGCAGCCCCTACAGGTCTGAGCTCGGTCTTCCCCTGTCTCCCGCCTCCTGTCCACCCCTTCAAACTCTCCAGCTTCTCCCAGAGGACGCCACTCCGCGGCAGGTGCACAGTCCTTTGTGTGCTTATCTTTTAAACATATGCTGCCTCTCCCTCCATGAGTGGCAAGACCACTGCCTATAAGGACACGTGCATTTCAGGCAGAAACGCGCTTACGATGGGAGGCTTCCTCCATGCGCTGCCGCCTCGCATGGGTGCTAACAGCGCCCTTGCACCGCATCCTCAGAAGGCCCTGCCACGCTCTTGTGTCTCCTGCCCGTTCATTCTTGCAGGACAGCTCCGGCACCCGGGGCTTTTGGCGGTGCTCTGCTGGGGAGCGGGATCGCTAGTCTCCGGGGCCCAGGGTGAACGCAGGAGTCCCCTGGTCTGACCACACCAGTCTACGGCCTCGCACCTGCCCATGGTGAGAACCGCAGCTCCACAGCGGGCGCCATGGAGCCGTGCTCCCCGGGACAAGGAGGGGCACGGACGTCCCTTTCCTTGGCACAGGAGGCACCTCTGAGCAATTTAGGAATTTCTGTACTTCTTATGAGACTAGAGTCCGGTCATGGCCTCTGGAATACCAAGGACAAGACGAGGTCCCTGCGCAAAAAGCCTGGGGCCCGGGAATTTCCCGCAGCGGCCCCTGTGGAGGCTCCTGTCCCCGCCAGCGTCCAGCCCGCGAGCCCGTTCCTCATTCTGCCTCTCGCGTGTGCACCGCGCTGTGCGCCCACGGCTGTAAGGCCCGGTCCGTGGATGGGCTGCTTTCCTTGCGGGGAGCCTGAGCCGGCCGGGATCCAGGGCCTCCTGTGCCGCTCAGGGCAGTGCTTGGCCTGTTCACGTCTTGCCCCCGCGGCGGGGGGCATGCGGGGCCCCCTGGGAGCAGCGGAGCCGTGGGGTTTCCGTCCTGGGAGGGCACGGAGGTTCCGTGGGAGGTGCCTCGCTCAGATTCTGTGGTGAGCCCACCCGTGCTGCTGACTCACACCCGTGTGTGCCTGTGTGCCCAGGTCTGTGAGATGGGAGTGCGTGTGCAAGTGTGCGTGAGTGTGCATGTGCGAGTGTGCAGGTGTGCACGTGTGAGAGTGCGTGTGTGCACTGAGTGCATGTGTGAGTGCATGCGTGTGTACAAGTGTGCGTGCATGTGCATGGTGTGAGTGCATGAGTGCGTGCATGCATGTGGGTGTGGTGTGTGTGCATGCACGTGTGTGCATGTCTGTGCGTGCATGTATGTGTCTGTGCGTGTGCATGCGTTTGCATGTGAGTGCGTGCCTGTGTGCATGTGTGCGTGCATGCATGTGTGGGTGCGTGTGTGCATGCACGTGCATGTGAGTGTGCGCGAGCGTGTGTGTGTGCATGTGTGCGTCTGAGTGTGCATGTCTGTATGTGTGAGTGTGCATATATGTGCGTGCTCTCTCACCCTGCCTCGCCCCAGTGTGTGCAGCGCTGGAACCAGGCGCCCTCCCGAAGCCTGGGCTGGCGTTTGCGCGGTGCTGCTCTCGGGCGCTGCCAGAGCAAAGGCCACGCTGTCTGTGGGAGAAGCCCCGGGGCCTGCACCTGCCCTGTCCAACCACTGGGGCTCCGGTCCCCAGAACCCAGAGACCCTGAGCCGGGCCGACACAGCATCCCACAGGGACGCGGCGACCGCCGCCGGGGAGGGCCCATGAGGAGCAAAGGCGAAGGAAGAGCAGCCCCTGCTCCTGGGGGTGGCCGGGAAGGGCGGGGCGGTTCCCTGCGCGGGGGGCCAACGGGGGGCGGAGGTCATTCGCACAGGGCAGACCCACCTACGCCCTGGGTGCGACCCCGGGTGTTCCGAAGAAATGGATTAATTTTACCTTTCATTAGCAAACTGGCCATATTGTTTCTAAGGGGGGCGGGGCTGCCGTCCGGATCTGAGCCAAATGTTTTCTCTCCCTCGGGAATCTCCTGGGTGGAAGCCACTTTGACTCCTTTGGAGGAAGCAGCCCCCTCCCCAGCGCCACCGTGGAGAAGGGCTGGGTCCTGCGGCCCGCGGCGGAGCGGGGGGTGTGCGGGGTTCCACGCGCAGGGTCCCATCCACCCGAGGAAAAGGGGCTTCCGCAGAAAAACCCACAAAGGGAACGGGGGCGGCAGCTGAGCCTCGTCCGAGCTGGGCCTGCTGGACGGGAGCGCGGGGCAGGCGCGCAAAGGCCGTGCAGGCGCCGCGGAGGAAACGCGCCCCCTCTGCGTCCTGAAGCGGGTCCACCGGGCCGGCAGGGCCTGCGCTGTGCGCGAGGATCTTCTGCGCTCCGGGGACGCGGCTCGCGGGCGTCTGCGGCCCCCCTAGGAGGGACCCAGGACGCCGCGGGTTGGACCGGGCTCCCGCGTGGCGGCCCCTACTCTGAGCACTCGGGCAACCCTTGTGCGCCGCGAAAACCGGGAGCGCCTCGGCCGTCAGAGGCTTCGCGACAGCCTCAGCCCGTGTCCCCCACACCCGGGACCCCGCTCTCCCGGGGCGGCCTTCGCCTGCGTCCTGCCTCCCCCGGGTCCGGGAAGCGCTCGCCCCGCTGCGCAGACCCCGGCGTCTCCTCCCTGGCTGGGCCGCCTTGTCAGGATAACATGTTCTAAATTAGCCTGTGCTCCGGGAATATTTGAGAGGCTCCTTCGCAGAGGACTAAAATAAAAGTGACAAAAAATGTAAATATCGAACATTTGAAAAAACTGTTCAAGCTCACTTATAATTAAAGAATGCAAATTAAAACAATGACACTTTTCCTATAAAATTAGGCAAGTATCTTCTAACTGCCCCAGCTATCCGGTTCTGAAATTCTCTCCTAAGGAAATAAACGAGAGCCGAGAAAGTATCGGTCCAAGAATGTTAATAGGCATTACATCCGCAATATTGGAAAACTGGGAACCGTGGAGATGTCCAGCCTCAGGGGGTTGGATGGAGTTCAGACTTCTTCGGGGTTCAACCACGTGGTGCGCGCGGCCACTAGCGGGGTCTCTGAAGACTTTTTCTGCACCGGGCACCCCTCAGGAGCTCAGGTGAAAGGCAGGACAAAACTGCGCCTCACCGGATGCTGACCCTGGTCACCGACGCTCTCCTGTCCCCCTGTGGCTCCACCTTGGAGAACCCACCTGGCTTTTCCGTGAGCTTCACACTCGTCCGAAACCCGGGATGTGTGCGACACGCGGCCGAGGGTTGCTGGATGCCTGGAGGCTTAGTGCCCCTCACACCTCTCAGCACCTAAGCAGGCCTCTCACACTCAGCAGGAACGAAAGAGAACAGGAGGCAAAGTCACACCATCTCCCCGCTGCATTTGAGGGATTCGGATTCCCCTTCCTGCTTCTTGGTATTTTCCATATTTTCTACAAACAACTTGTGTAACTTCGACAGTCATAAAACATGGAAAGCATACGACTTGAGGAAAGGGGACCCTGGGCACTCTCTGGTCTCTGTCCCTGAAGCCACATTCACTGGGATAGGAGGAGCCGCTCACCCACGTCAGACTTTTGGGGTTTAAGCTGTGAAAGCTGCTGATTTACCCCAGTGGCATTTTACAAGCAGGTTATTTCACAGCTTTGTAAAATACTGAGAATTTAAAGTGCTGCTCCTGACCACAGAACAACTGAGGGAATAAAGTTAAACAGAAAGACCCTGAATTTCAGACTTCCTCAGATAAAAAAAAGGAAGGGGAAGGAAGGAAAAATAATTCTGGTTGATGTATTTCCAACTTCAGGTCAGATAAAAGAATCATAGGCTTTGCAAAAACACTTCCCATTCGCCTGGTAGGCTACTAGACAGTGATGATTTTACTTTTTTATTTCTATAGTTTGCCCCTTTACTTTGAGCCCCGGCTCAAACCAGTCCGTGGGGCACATGCCCTCTCCCTGTGTCTGGCACTGCTGCCCCGTCCTGGCCCTGCCCCAGCAGGTGCTCATGCAGGGAGACAGAGGCTGATGGTTCCAGGCTCCATCTTAGTGGCTCCAGTGAAGAGAAGGTTCTGGCAAAACTCCCTGGCTGGTGTGGCTCAGGTGCCGTGTTCTCAAGGATGGCTATTGTGGCCAGGGGCACCAATGACCCTGACGAACCGGGCTGAGTTCCCGGGCAGTGGTGGTCGGGTCTGGCCGAGCCCCGTGCTGTGGGACCCCATGGGGAATAGCTGAGATCCGGGGCAGTGGTGGTCGGGTCTGGCTGAGCCCCGTGCTGTGGGACCCCATGGGGAATAGCTGAGATCCGGGGCAGTGGTGGTCGGGTCTGGCTGAGCCCCGTGCTGTGGGACCCCATGGGGAATAGCTGAGATCCGGGGCAGTGGTGGTCGGGTCTGGCTGAGCCCCGTGCTGTGGGACCCCATGGGGAATAGCGCTGTGGCCTGTGACAGCTCAGTGCCAGGGACTTGACCCAGTGACAGCAGGCCAGGCTGTCCCGCCTCGGCACGGCATGTAGGCCTGTGGCTGGGCTTCCCCACATGGGCATCCTATGTGTCTCGGGGTGCCAGCAGCAGGCCGGCCCCACCCGCTTGATGCCAGTGGGACCCCCCGCCATGCTGTGCAATCAGAACTGCCTCCAGGCATTGCCAGTGCCCCTGGGGTGGGATGAGGGCAGGGTTGACCTGAGGGGACCGTGCACCTGCATGCCCACCCCAAACTGTGTTAAAATAAAGGAAATCGGGCTGTTTTAGAGCTGAAATGAGATTTTAGTTGCTTCTACTTAATCTTAGAAGTCATCTGGTCCCTTCTCATTGCACAGGTGAGGAAGGTTTAGTAAGGCCTCAGATACAATTTAGAGGAATAGAAAAGGCAAAACCCTGTTTATGTTCATTGTTTGGGGGCTGAATATTCATGGCCACAAAGGAGAATGTGATCCTGACAGGTTCAGGGGGTGCGGCCGGCTCACTGGAGAAAACAGGTTCGGAGGGTGCAGCTGGCTCAGGAGCTGCCGAGCAGCCCCCACCAGGCTCCCTGGCAGGCAGCGGCAGCCCCCAGAGTGAACGGGCTCTGACCACCCTCCAAATTCCCAGCCCCCAAAATGGGAATTGCAGGGGCTAAAAATAGAGATGTGGGCTGTTATGAACATAGCTCATCTCCTTTCTTCAAGCTGAATAATTCCAATTCTGTCAGCAATTTTTCATGAGATTTATCTGCCAACACTTGAGTAATCCGTGTGGCTGTGGCTTAAGTCCACCCTGAGTGTTCCCACGCTGTTAAGTTGTGGGGTCCAGAGCGGGACCCAGCACTTAAAATTCTTGCAGCGTTACCACCGGGGGCCCTGGGAAGGGAGCACGCGTTACCGCCGGGGGCCCTGGGAAGGGAGCACGCGTTACCGCCGGGTGCACTGGGAAGGGAACACGCGTTTCTGTAGCATCTGCATACAGCGGATGCCGTCAGGAACTGGGGAAGGGGAGCGTGCGGTGGCTCGGCCAGGGGCCACCCCTGCTCGTCCTTGCAGAGCACAAGCCGATGCCCCAGCCGCTTTGACTCAGAAGTCAGCCAAGCTGCAAACCCGGGACGCTCTGCCTCACAGCACGCCAGCGGCTCAAACCCACCCCAGAAACACTGTTTGTCCACAGGGACACAGGTACCATGAGTTGTTTCCTATTATTGTAAAACGATTCACTTTCATTCACTGAAGAGCTTTCCCTAGTTACCCCCTCAGTCCAGGGCCGTGTGCTGAGCTGTGACAAAGAGGGTCTCTGTGATCAAGGTGTTTCCGCTTGTATGCGGGAGATGGCACAGAGACAGGTGACAGGCGTGACCACCCGGGAGACAGCACAGAGACAGGTGACAGGCGTGACCATGTGGGAGACGGCACAGAGACAGGTGACAGGCGTGACCACGCAGGGAGGCATGGCGTGCACAGCAGCCAAGGACAGGGCTGCGTCTGTCATCCACACCCTATGGGGGACCGGCCCCGGCGAGAGGCACAAAGCATTTAAAGGCAACTTTGATATGTGGGGAGGGCTTCATTTCCGAATTCTTTCCCTTTGGTGAAGCAGTGGGAGGGAAGAGGGGTTGGTTTTCTGGAAACTCGGCTCCCATTTGTCATTCCCTCCTCAGTCACTGAGTTCGTCTTTTCTACACTTCAACCCCAGCGCCCGCCTGTCACAGGCCCCAAAGTTACCAGGCTGCCATCAGCCTCGGCCCTCGTTCCCACCCAGCGCGCCGACTGTCTCCGCTTCTTCCCCTCCGCGTCGCCCCAGTGCCTCCACGTGACGTCGTGGGGCCGGTTGCCCTTTCGTAACCTACTTGTAGGATGCACTGGGCAACGCCAAGTGTATAGATGCTCTTCCCAAGTCTACGCCCCGGGTGGAAAGTGTCGCCATCCTTGTGACGTCATCCTGTGTGATGTCATCCTGTGGAACAGGCACGTCACGGTGCCATGGACAGGCGCCACTGCTTGTGGGGGTCTGAGGATGCCATAGTTTGGCTGCAGGCTGCTTTTGCTGCCCTTTGCCCCCTCTTCCTGCTCCCCCTCCTCCCCCAGCAGTGTGCATTTTCCCATCTGTTATCAGAAGTGGGAAATGTAATCACTAGCTGAAGCATCACAAGGGCAAATTTTTCCTTAGTAACTGGCAGGAATGCTGGTTCCGAGTTTGCTTTGCATACAAATGTTTGCTTGTTGGATGGTGAGATAAATATCAACAAGAAGCAGCTTTAAAAAGACCCCTTTAGCTGGAGGGCATTTTTGAGGCTTCCCCGTGTTCATCAGCTCTGAGGCATGAGCTTGGCTCCACGCACGCCCCGTGACACGTGGACTCCTGGGTACTACAGGAGCCACGCCTCGGAGACCCGGCTTCTCGCAGAGACGTGGTGCGGTAGGAAGCTCGGGTGCGTTTAGACGCCCAACAGAGATTTTCTTTTTTCCTTTTTTTTTTTCAGACAGAGTCTCGCTCTGTGGCCCAGGCTGGAGTGCAGTGGCGCGATCTTGGCTCACTGCAAGCTCCGCCTCCCGGGTTGACGCCATTCTCCCGCCTCAGCCTCCCGAGTAGCTGGGAATACAGGTGCCCGCCACCATGCCGGCTAATTTTGTGTGTGTGTGTGTGGTTTTTGTTTTGTTTTGTTTTGTTTTTGTAGAAACGGGATTTCACCGTGTTAACCAGGATGGTCTCAATCTCCTGACCTCGTGATCTGCCCACCTTGGCCTCCCAAAGTGCTGGGATTACAGGCGTGAGCCACTGCGCCCGGCCACCCAACAGAGATTTTCAAAGGGAGTAAACCTTGCCGATCAGGCGGCACGCTGCTGCCAGGTGGGCTGGGTTATGGGTCTGAGCTTTCCCGGCGGGAGCAGCAGGGCCAGGCGGAGCTCACGGGGATGGCACGGGAGCCACCTGCTAGCTCAGCCTGCAGCTCCCAGTGACACTGGACAAGGCCCAGTAGATGCCGGGTGGGAAACGGAGGACAGCCACCACGCGCCGCCCACAGAGGGCGCTGCGCCCGCAGCACGGGGTCTGGTCCCACACGACTCAAGGGCGGAGTTCAGTTCTGTGCTGGCACCAGGGACACGGGCTTGGAAAGCAGGAAGACCTGCTGCGCCAGAGCCGAGAGGAGCCAGGCAGAGCCGCTCCATCACCCACCAGCCGACGGCACCCCAGGGTGGCTCTGAAGCCCGAGTCATTCGCTGTACGTGTTTTGAAAGGGGAGACTTCTGTGAAGCATCGTTTATTCAGAGGGACCACGATGGCCTCATCTGTCTGCTTGTCTGTTACAGTGAATGGGTATGAAGGGCCCATCCCGTGCCGGGCCTGGGGCTGCTTGCTGGGGGGCCGTGAAACCTCAGGGCATCTACACCCGGGCACAACACACACAGCTTATAGAGAACAGGCAGGTCAACCTGACCACGGCCAACACCTGACTCTGGAAACAGTCACCTGGGGAGCAGTCGCCGGGCTGCAGAGTCGGCGTTTCAGCCTGAGAGGGAAGCTGTACGCTGGGGCGCAGAAGCCCGGCATCTGAACTGTTCCCCTGCCCACATATTTTACTATATTTCCTTACCCCTCAACACTTATGAACCAGAGATTATGAGGACCAAAAATACAAAGGCTCCGCAGCTTTTCAAACAGGTACAGAGAGCGATGGTGGGCGCTGCGAGATGCTGGGGAGGGCTGCTGGGGATCTCCAGGCAGGTGCAGCGACCAGGGAGATGTTTGCCACTGATGAGAAAAAATGCCAAATGCTGCTATAGTTGTAAAATGTGGGGTTTTGTTGTTGTTTTTGTTTTTTTGTGTCAAATTGGACTCTGGCCAAGTTATAAAGGGGAACATTTGAATTTTAAAAGGAAATGCAACAGCCCTCTGGATCTAGAGTAACAGCAGGGCTTGTGGGAGACAAGCGTTGTTATGAAGCGTGCAGAGGGAGAAGGTCCCTCCTAAGGTGCCCTTCGTACAGCCCTTTGGATCTAGGGAAACACCAGGGCTCGTGGGAGACGAGCTTTGTTATGAAGCGTGCAGAGGGAGAAGGTCCCTCCTAAGGTGCCCTTCGTACAGCCCTTTGGATCTAGAGAAACACCAGGGCTCGTGGGAGACGAGCGTTGTTATGAAGCGTGCAGAGGGAGAAGGTCCCTCCTAAGGTGCCCTTTGTACAGCCCTTTGGATCTAGAGAAACACCAGGGCTCGTGGGAGACGAGCGTTGTTATGAAGCGTGCAGAGTAAGAAGGTCTCTCCTAAGATGTCCTTTGTACAAAACCCGAGCGGGATTTAAAGGTCCCCACATTCCCGCGTCTGTTATGGTGGAAGACGAGCCCTGGAGTGCCACGTGCCCTGCCAGACAGCGGGGCCTGGGCCACCATTGGTGCTCCCAGACGTCTCCAGGCCTTTCCCTCAAGGATAAGCCTCATTGATGCTTAGCTGGGACTTCTTCCCTGGCGAGGAGGGCACCTTGGGGGGATCAGGGATGCTGGGAGCCAGTCCTGGCTCTGCTTCCTCCTGGCCGCCCCCACCACCAGGCATGCTCAACATGCGGAGTTGGTGTGGAGGCCGGGGCTGCATGCTTGGGACACGATTGAGGAGAAAAGTCACAGAGGAGGTGGCACGCAGTTCTCAGCGCCCGGGCCTCGGCGAGATATCTCCAGACCAGCAGGGACAGGAGGTCACTTCATTTGCAAAGGCAACCTTAGAGCAGCTCCAGTTTTCAAGGACATGATATGTTTCATGCCACGAGGTGGCTGTTTATTCAGTTCTGAAACCAGGGACCTTCTCATTGGCTTAGCCCTGGCAGGGCACGTGGTGGCCGTGGTGTTAACTCCAGGGAGGGTGCAGGTCAAGCTGTGGTTATTTTGGAGCCGGGCCTAGCAGCACAGTGGTGATGCCTGCACAGTGGTGACGCTGTTTTTCCTGCTTGACCTGTGAGTGATGGGCGGATTACTGCACTCAAATGGAACCCTGAAGGAAAAACAGTCTGGAGGCTCAAGGCTCTCAGGCTCACCTGTTATAACTGGTTTGCATGTCTCATATCAGGTGATCACACGGCCAAATATTCTTGGGGAATTCTGTTTACATGCAGATTTCTTTATAATTCTTACCGTTTGCTTAATACGTATGTGCATGTGTGAGTATACTGGAAATACCTGAAAATGTGCAATAAGCTTCATAGGGAGAAAAAGGAGGGCAGATTGAGATGCAGGTGAGAGAAGGGGTGTCCGCCGCTCTTGCCTCCCTGCCTGGACGTGAAATGTGGAGCCTCGCCCAGTGCTCAGTGTCTTGCCTTTCGTTTTGTTTATTTATTTATTTTTTTGACTCAGCATCTCACTCTGTCGCTCAGGCTGGAGTGCAGTGAGGTGATCACGGCTCACTTCTGCCTCAAACTCCCAGGCTCGAGCAATCCTCCCACCTCAGCCTCCCAAGTAGTTGGGACTATATGCGTATACCACCACGCCCGGCTGACCTATTTATTTTTTGTAGAGTTGGAGTCTCACCATGTTGCCTGGGCTGGCCTTGAGCTCTTGCACTCAAGTGATCTGCCTGCCTTGGCTTCCCACAGTGCTGGGATTGCAGGCGTGAACCACTGTGCGTGGCCGGGACTTACTTAGGATTTTTAAGTGACTAACAGGGTCCCAGTCCGGGAAGCCCCTGACTAGCATTAAAGGGCAGCCTCTGGAGGGTGGGGGCAGCAGGGTGTAAGATGCAGGAAGCAAAGTCCTGGCTGGACCAGGGCAGACAGTGTGCACCCGGCCAGCACTCATGTTCACAGGGGTCGGGTCGCCGCTTCTTCCTCCCCAAGGCTGGATCCGGGGTGCTCCCTCCCAATCCTCCGGCTTCTTCAGTGCCCAGAGCTGAGTCCTCTCAGGCCACGGCCGGTGTCTGTGCTTGGCCTTCCCGGACGGCCTCTGGCTCTGGATTCTGGTGCCAGGTCAGGGGCCCGCCCACACTTTGCACAGGTGACCCCTTCCTTTTGTAAAGACCCACTTGGGTTTCCTCTCCTGCGCGTCCCCTCCGACCTCCGACCTCCCAGTCTGGGCCCGTGTGCGGGGAGTGACGTCAGTTATTTTTCTTGCCCTAAACCGCCCTTCTCATAGGACCAGCGCCTCCCTTTGGAAATCACTTCTTCTCCATCAAACCGCACGTTTTCAGTGGCAGAGGACTGTGATTGGCCCAAGGGTGGCTGACAAAAGGCTTTTAAACCACGGCGGAGGCTGAGGCCCCGGGCTTTGGAGTCTGTGCAGGGACCTGACAACGTGCACTCCATGATGGAGTCTTCCGACGGCCACACTGCCTTGTGCGCCGCTGGGGGGCTCGTGGGTGGTGCGCGTTGGGTGATGACCAGGCAGATGCTTCCGTCTGGGGCCAGGGGCTCGGCCAGGCCGGCAGGGCGGCTGCTGGCTGCAGGCATTCCGCAACGTGGGCGCTGTTCCAGGGGGCTTTACTGTTGAAGGGGGTGTGGGCTGTTGCAACCCAACCCACAGCACTTTTCTCAAGAGTTGTGAGAACTCGAAATTAAGCCACACACGTATTTTCAGAGCCCGTGGCGAGCGATCGGCCCACCGACCCCACGTGACTGAACGGGAGAATGGCTGGGAACGTGTCATCCTGTTTTCCCCCAAGCCGAGGGGGATGTGGATGTCTTAAGACAACAACCCCTCCGCACGCTGCACGTGGGGCCGGGTCCAGGAATAATCTTTTAAAAGGCACGTATGTATTTATAATGTAACATATGCAAACAAACTTAAGTTCCTATGCGCGTGGGTGTCATGTTTGTATCTTTTTCTGTTGCAGAAGTGGAAAACCACAGCTAAATACATACATCTATAGCTTATGCTGTCTTCAGCATACACCTTTTTTTAATACCTGATCTCTTTGACATACTTCACATAACAGATTTTTTAAAGACAACGAACTTTGGAACAAGAACCCCTTATTGTTACTCTGTGTGCTGTTCTGATGAAGGTCCTCAGGTTTTCTTCTCTCTCTTTACCTTCTGTTCTCAGACAGCTCCTGGGAGCTGCAGCCCTGAGGAGGCTTTATCTCTGGACACTTGTTTTTGCACCGTCCCTGCAGGGGGTCCGGGGCCGCCCCATCCCCTCACTGTCTGACTAAACCACACAGAAGGTTAAGCAGCAAATTCGAGGCTCCCTCCTCAGAGATGCCTTTTTAAGTAAGACCCAGTGTACTCAGGCTGAGATCAGAGCCCCTGGGCCAGGCGGCCGCGAGTGCTTCTTGGAGCCGGTGAGCACAGACTCGGTGTCGTGAGATCGTGGAGCAGGCCTCTCCCTCTGCATCGGGGCTCAGGGCTCAGCAGGGACAGGGAGCACACAGCGGCTCCCCGCACGGCAGCAGGGCAACCACGACGACTACAGTGCAGAGTGCGCGGCCTCGGCCTCAGCCTCCGGCCCCTGCACGGCCTGTCAGCTGTGTGGACTCCTAGTCATGTAAGAGTTGGAGAGTCAGGAATCCGGGAAGAAGAGCTCACGCCCCCTGCCCTCCTCTGGGCAGACCTGGAGCTGCTAATGCTGCAACATGCTCGTACCTCAAGGGAGCACCACCCCGGCCTCGGCAGTGATGAGGCTGCCCAGCTGCACGGGGAGGCCACGGACCAGAGGTCACAGAGGGCAAGGCTGTGGAGAGCAGGAGAAATGAGAAGCACCTGGAGCAGGAGTTTCTCAAATCAGGAAGGGACAGGAGCATGGAGGAAGAAGAGCGGGAACTTGCAGAAAAAGAACCAAAGACAGACACAGCTGCAGACAGGTTTCACCTCTGCATGCAGGTGCACAGCCTTTTCATTCCTGTCTTCATATTAAATATCGTTTTCCCAGGCTATCCAACCCAGAGGACAGCTAACACCCGAATGTGAACGGCTGTGCAGTGTGAGGCTCACCTACACGGCACAGACCCCACCAACACTCCCCAAAATATCCACCACTCTCGGAAGTCTACAAGTCCCACTTGAATTTTTTTAGATAACCTCATTTCCTGCTGCCTTCCCAACTGTGTGGGAGCCATTCAACACGATGGCTGTCACCATCCTCCAGGACAGTCCTCCACCCTAGAGCTGTCTCAACCCTCCAGGACAGTCATTCATCTTAGAACTGTCTGCATCCTCCGTGACTGTGCTCTACCCTAGAGCTGTCACCACCCTCCAGAACAGCCCTTCACCCTAGAGCTGTCACCACCCTCCAGGATAATTCCTCCACCCTAGAGCTGCCTCCATCCTCTATGACAGTCCACCCTAGAGCTATCTTCGTCTTCCAGGACAGTCTTCCACCCTAGAGCTATTGCCATCCTTCGTGACAGTCCTTTGCCCTAGAGCTATGGCCATGCTCCATGACAGTCCTCCACCCTAGAGCTGTCACCATCCTCCAGGACAGTCCTCCACTCTAGAGCTGTCCCTTTTTCCAGGACAGTCCTTCACCCTGGAGCTGTCTCCATCCTCTGTGACAGTCGACCCTAGAGCTATCGCCAACCTCCAGTACAGTCCTACACTCTAGAGGTGACTCAATCCTCTGTGACAGTCCTCCACCCTAGAGCTGTCACCAACCTCCAGGACAGTCCTCCACCCTAGAGCTGTCACCAACCTCCAGGACAGTCCTCCACCCTAGAGCTGTCTCCATCCTCCATGACAGTCCTACATCCTAGAGGTGTCTCAATCCTCTGTGACAGTCCTCCACCCTAGAGCTGTCACCACCCTCCAGGATAATTCCTCCACCCTAGAGCTGCCTCCATCCTCTATGACAGTCCACCCTAGAGCTATCTTCGTCTTCCAGGACAGTCTTCCACCCTAGAGCTATTGCCATCCTTCATGACAGTCCTTTGCCCTAGAGCTATGGCCATGCTCATGACAGTCCTCCACCCTAGAGCTGTCTCAATCCTCCAGGACAGTCCTCTATCCTAGAGCTGTCTCAGTCCTCCAGGACAGTCCTCCACCATAGAGCTGTCTCCATCCTGCATAACAGTGCACCCTAGAGCTGTCTCCATCCTCCATGACAGTCCTCCACCATAGAGCTGTCTCCATTGTCTATGACAGTCCTCCACCCTAGAGCTGTCTCCATTCTCCAGGACAGTCCTCCACCCTAGAGCTGTCTCTATTCTCCATGACAGTCCTCCACCATAGAGCTGTCTCCATTCTCCATAACAGTGCACCCTAGAGCTGTCTCCATCCTCCATGACAGTCCTTCACCTTAGAGCTGTCTCCATCCTCCAGGACAGTCCTCCACCCTAGAGCTGTCTTCATCCTCCAGGACAGTCCTCCACCCTAGAGCTGTCTCCAGCTCACTGCAAGGTCTGCCTCCCGGGTTCATGCCATCCTCCTGCCTCAGCCTCCCGAGTAGCTGGGACTACAGGCGCCTGCCACCATGCCCGGATAGTTTTTTGTATTTTTAGTAGAGACGGGGTTTCACTGTGTTAGCCGGGATGGTCTCAATCTCCTGACCTTGTGATCTGCCCACCTCGGCCTCCCAAAATGCTGAGATTACAGGCGTGAGCCACCGCGCCTGGCCAGGCTGTGCTCTCTTCTTCACTAAGGGGGGCGGCTGCGTCCTGGATGGGAATGAATGAGCTGAGCGGTGCGTTTCTAGGCTGCACAGAAGCTCTGGCCAGGCTGGGCTGCTCTCCACCTGTGTTTTGAAACAATTGGCTTTTTCAGCAAAAAAAGAAAAGACAATGTCGTGTGTTTTTTTCTTCTTTTTTCGTGCCAAAAGTACCTGGTGAGTCACTTAGACCAGTGATATTTCAAACGTCCTCATTATTATAACAATGTTGTCGTTATTAGTACTTTTATCTATCAGGGAACCCCTTCCTCAATCCAAATCCTGTGTGGAGATCCAGCCTGGATACCGACAGATGGGTGTGCCAGGGGCACTGGAGCGCCACCCCTGATCTTCCTGGTCTTTCTGCACCCCCAGGCACCTGCGAGGGCCTCGTCCTGAGCCTGGAGCCCAGCAGGACCCTCTTGGATGGTTCCCCTGCTGTCTCCTGGAGCCAGAAGCGCCCGTTCTCAATGCTGCTGTCTCTTCTGCACCAGCGAGTAGACTCTGAGCGCCCACTCTGTGCTGGGCCCTGTGACGGAGACAGGAAGGGCCGGGAGTGGGGGCTTCAGTGAGGCGCTTGGGGAGTGCGCAGGGAGAACGGAGCGCCAGAAACCTCAGGGGAGGAGTCGTAGCTGCTACGCCAAGACCGTGGCTGCAAAAACAAAGGCTTGTCTCCGGTGAACCTGTGGGATGTGGGCCACAACGGGTCGCTGGGCTCCCCCTGGGCGCTGCCAATACCCCGGGCTCCAGGACAGGCGCCCACGCCAGCGGCCTCAGCACAGGGACGCAGCTGTTTGCTTCTCTCTGAGACCTCCTGGTCGCGTCCCAAAGCTGAATGGTCCTTCTTGTCCCTGGCAAGTACCAGTTTTACATCGTGCAGCGTTCTGAGCGGGCGATAGAATCCATCCCGCTCTGCCCCACCCAGGACGGGACCCGCCCATCGTCCGCGCTGCAGGCGCCCCTTGCTGTTGGTTGCTCAGGAGCCGTCTCAGTTGTCTGACTGTCACGGTACCAAAGTGCTGGTGTAAAGTGACCCTCATTTTGCTTAATAATGTTTGGCCCCAAAGCACAAGAGCAATGATGCTGGCAATTCAGATCTGCCAAGGAGAAGCCGAAAGTGCTGTCTTTACGTGGAAAGGTGAAAGTTCTCGGCTCAGGAAAGACAGGAAAAAAGTCACATGCTGAGGTTGCTAAGAATCCACCAAAAGAAGGAATCTTCTATTTGTTAAACTATTAACAAGGATAAAGAAATCAGTGCATAGCACACGCACCGGGCTTCCGGCATGTGTAGGGGCTCGGAATGTGTCCCCTGAGGACAGGGGCCACCGTGTTACTGACTCAAAGCATCCCCTCCCATGTAGCAGAAATGGGGTCCTTCCACCAACCTCTCCCCAGCCCCTCCCCACCCTGGAGCCCACCCTCCCACTCCTGCCTGAGTTCGACTTCTGTTGACTCCACGTGTGAGATCATGCGACGGGAACGGTGCGGGACACCTCCCTTTACAGGAACATTCAGGTGTTGATTGATGTGCCGGACTGAACACTCCACGCTCTGGAATAAGACCCTTTCTTTGTGACCTGAAATGGCCTTAAGGTTTGGGTTTAATGTCGCCTCTGTGGGGTTCCGAAACACCATTGGGTTGATTTATCCGGGACTGGGTTGAGGGGGCTGCCCTCGTTTGGTACGTTTCAGAGGAACATGGTTTCTTTAAAAGTGTTCCGAGTATGATGGTATCAGGCTGGGTTCAAAAAAACCCTTTGGGCCAGATGCCATGTTGTGCGTGCACCTGTAGTCCCAGCCAGCTGGGAGGCTGAGGCAGGAGGATCACTTGAGCCCAGGAGGTGGAGGCTGCAGTGAGCTGTGATCACAACACTGCACTCTAGCCTGGGCGACACAGCAAGATCCTGTCCCAAACAAAACAAAACCCCCACAAAAGCCTAAAGTGTAGTGGCTGACAAGCAACAGCATCATTCGCTCAGAATCTGCAGTCTGGGTAGGATGGGCTGGGCTGTGTGAAGCCTTGTGCACACCACACCCGCCGACGGTGGCTACCTGCATGGTCCTGAGGCGTCAGGCCACCCCTCCTCTCGCCTGGGGCCACTGACCACGGCCACGCCCGGGGGGCTTGTCTGCTTCACCCGGTCGCCCAGGTGGGGGCCCACTGGCCGGGCCACAGGTATGTGAGGTCCCTGCTGCAGGTGGCCAGTACCTGGGGCTCACTGCTGCTGCCGCCCCACCCGGCACCCTCGGCCGTGACCTCCACTGCTGGTGCAGCTTCGCCTCTTCACCCTTAGTCACCGTTTGCTGCTGTTCCTTTAACATTTTACCAAGGTGCAAACCTTCTCGAGCCACAGACCTGCTGTGAACGCAGCTTCCTCTTTGACTCACGGTAACGTCCAGGTCCATAAAGTGGGGCCCAGCAGCCCCTGCAGAAACATGTGCACGTCCAACATCATCCCGGGAATGCGGGTGGCTGCCCTGGGCTCCAGGGAGGACAGTTTTGCCAGATGCGACTCTTGGAGCTTCTTTTCTTTCGGTGTCTAAAAACAGTCCCACTTCCTTTGGGCCCCACGATTCAGATGGAAAACCCACTGCCACTTCAGCTGAGGTTCCCTGCAGGCCGTGAGTCCTTCCCCAGGCTATGCAAAGCGTTCGTCTTCATCTTTAGTTTTTAGATGTTTAATTCTGGTGTGTCTAGGTTTGTCCTACTTGGCACTGTGAGCTCCTTGGATCTGCAGGTTTCTGTATTTTGCCAAACGTGGTGAGTCTTGGCCACGACGTCCCCGACTTTCAGCGTTATGTTCCTCCCCTTACCCTGGGACTCTGAAGATACACATGTTGGATACGAATATCTGCGCATTTTCCTCAGCCTGCTTTCTCTGGGTTGTTCAGATGGGTAAACTCTGTGGGTCTTTCTCCTCCACTCTGTGATGAAACCCTTGCCAAGGAGCTTGGGGAGAAAGAGTGCTCGTTCCTCCGAGGCGTCCACCGCCTGCGGCTCTTCCCACAGATCAACAGTCAGAGCTCCTCCAGCAGCGTCGGGCGTCCGTGCAGGAAAAGGACAGCCGAAGGGTTCATCAAAACCAAAAACGAATGCATTTTACACGTGATGTCGCCTGCAGATAGCAGGCTTTCCTGGGACATGAGGCAAGTGCTTCGGGGAATGCAAGGGTGTGGGGAGCTTGTCTCCGTCCTAACCTTGGTTGCCAAATTCACTTTGCTTATGTGTTCTAACACCGAGACCAGGGAAGCCACTGGAAGGATCGGAAACCACGCAATTCCAAGTGCGGTACGTTCTGCCTGTCGGAGACTGCGACGTCTGGAGAGTCGGGTGGCCAGGGCAGTACCTGGGCAGGAGGACCTGGCTGGGCAGGCCGAGTGCTGGTTTGGGAGAGGGGTCCGGCCTGCAGTCAGTGGGAAGAGGGTGCCCCGGCTCTGAAGCTCCAGCTCCCAGTGACTCAGAGGCCATCCCTGCCACAGCAAGGTCAGAAGACACTGAGAGCCGCCTGGGCCAGTGCGGTAAAGAAAGGTGCTCATCCTGCACCCTCAGGAGCAGGGAAAGAAGGGGTCATGTCTGAGGTGCAGGGTGGGGGCGGCACCTGCCCTACACCCACAGCACCTTCCTCTCTGTGGTAGCTGGACAGCGTCATGTGCCCCTTCCTGCTGCTTTCCAGCTGGCAGCCCTGGGAGTCTTGGTCAACAGTGCCCCTGCCTGGGCAAGGGGTGGACGGCCCGGTGTCCAGGGGAGGGGAGCTCGGGCCTGGGGGTCTCTGGGGCGGGTGGCCACAGCCTCCTGACTCCACTTTCCTTCCCAGCCAAGGATGAGGTTCCCGGCAGTGAGCGGGCGGCAGCGTCTCCTCACTTCCCCCATGGACCCAGCAGGACAGCACCTGGGCCCTATACTCAACCTGCCTCTCCTCACGTCGCCCACATGGACGCAGCAGGACAGGACCCGGCCCTGCACCCGACCCTCCTCTCCTCACCTCCCTCACGGACGCAGCAGGACAGGACCCGGCCCTGCACCTGACCCTCCTCTCCTCACCTCCCTCACGGACGCAGCAGGACAGGACCCGGCCCTGCACCTGACCCTCCTCTCCTCACCTCCCTCACGGACGCAGCAGGACAGGACCCGGCCCTGCACCTGACCCTCCTCTCCTCACCTCCCTCACGGACGCAGCAGGACAGGACCCGGCCCTGCACCTGACCCTCCTCTCCTCACCTCCCTCACGGACGCAGCAGGACAGGACCCGGCCCTGCACCTGACCCTCCTCTCCTCACCTCCCTCATGGACGCAGCAGGACAGGACCCGGCCCTGCACCTGACCTTCCTCTCTTCACCTCCCCATGGACTCAGCAGGACAGGACCCAGGCCCTGTGCCCAGGCGGGCTCTCACCTCCCTCACGGATGCAGCAGGACAGGACCTGGCCCTGCACCTGACCCTCCTCTCCTTACCTCCCTCATGGACGCATCACCTGCCTGATGACCTGGGGGTTGACGTCCCCAGACGCTTGAAACAACAGCCGTGGTGTGTGCTGTGCAGGTGTCCCGGTGCCGAGATGCACCCATTAAAACCTCCCTCACCCAGCAGGGTCCTAACTGCCCCTGTTCACGGCCCTCACAGGCAGAACAGTTCCTAAAGGCTTCCTGAAGCCGTCTGTCCCGGTTCGAAAACACCCTCTGTGAATTGCCCTCCTGTGCCTCTCGGAGGTGGGGCTTTTAGAAATGGACGAGGCCGTGGGAGCTGCCGCCTTCAGGGCCTGGTGCGGGGGCAAGGACACAGCGGCCACTGCATGCGTTCAGAGCCACGAACTCCGTTGCAGGAACGACACCTCCCTCCCTCCCTCAGGTATTTAGGAAAGAAATGACCGTCAGAATAATTAGCCTTTAAAGGCAACGTGCTAGAAGGTTCCAGGGTCCCTATCATCCGGGGAAAGGAGTGATTCCCCTCCCCAGTCTGCAGGGGGGCGGCCACGTGGCTGCTGTCAGTACAGAAGGCTCAGGAACAGGAGGGAGGAGGAGGCTGAAGCCCCCAGTGCCGTTCTTCCCAAAGCACCGCCCTCCACCATGATTCCGTGTTCTCTTCTGGACGCTACCCGTCCTGGGGTCTTTCTCCCACGCTCCAGCCTCTGCCAGGCCGGCTGCTAGCTCCACGCTTTCTTGCTCTGGGAACGGGCTGTGTACCAGCCTCCCAAGGCAACTAAGGCTCCAGGTGCCCTGCTGCTCCTCGGGGTGTCTGTGAAGCAGGCAAGGCGGCCAGGCACGGGCAGGTGGGGCCTCCCTGTGGGCTGGGAAGCTGCAGGCATCCACGGGCTTGGGATGCCGGGGACTGAGGGCAGCCTGAGAGCTGGGTCCCTGGGAGGACAGCATGGAGGGGAGGCCAGTGTGGAGGGGAGGCTGGTGTGGAGGGGAGGCCTGTGTGGAGGGGAGGCCGGCGTGGAGGGGAGGCCTGTGTGGAGGGGAGGCCGGCATGGAGGGGAGGCCTGTGTGGAGGGGAGGCCGGCGTGGAGGGGAGGCTGGCATGGAGGGGAGGCCTGTGTGGAGGGGAGGCCTGTGTGGAGGGGAGGCCTGTGTGGAGGGGAGGCTGGCGTGGAGGGGAGGCCGCCCTGCGCCTTTGGATTCCGACCCCAGCCCTGGGGAGCTCACCGCAGCACCTGCTCCCCTCACGCTGGGAAACATCACACACGCTCACTCCAGATCCCGCCAGCTGAAAGCTGACATCGAGTGTGAAAAGCAGCGGAGAATAAAAGACATTTTCTATGTTTCTCGTCTGCTGCAAGCTTTCTGTGCACATGGTTTCACCCGGCCCAGAGGCCCATCGGGCCCACTCTGGAGCAGATGCTGCCTCATGCCCCCGGGTCTCTGCTGTGAGGAGGAGGGAGGGGACAGACCTCCATGGCGCCACAGTGTCCTGGGGAACTGAGGCGAGTCACAGAGGCTGCAGAGGAAAGTGTGAACTTGTCACAGTGGGGGAAGGACGTGGTGCCGAGGCCAGGCTGCAGGGCTCCCTGTGCCTCCCAGCCCCGCACCTCCTCCCTCTGGACCGGCTCCCACAAGGACATCCCACCCGGTCAGCAGCCCACGGAGGCTCCCGTGCAGGGACCACCCCCTCCCCGTGCTGGGCCGGCTCCGGGACCACCCCCTCCTCCCTGCTGCCCCCAGAGCTGCTCACCCTGGGGATCTTCCCCCCATCCTCTTCTGGCTCACCGTGGGCTCAGGCCCTGCCCGATGGCTGAGGATCTGGGGGCCTCACTGGGTCTCCTTAACTGTCCGCTGCCCACAGCCAGTCCGAGCGTTTGAGGAAGCGAATTTCCAAAAAATGCTTCCATCTCACGTTCAGACACCTGCTTCCCAGCTCCGCCTCCAGCACCAAGTCTGCACGTTGCACTTCAAACGAACAGCAATCTCCAGGATTATCATGCCGCGTTGTTCTGCGCCCGTGGTCGGAGGGTTCCTGCCCACTGTTCCTCACCTCCGGTCCACGTCGGGGCTGGCCAAGACTGATTGGTGTGCAGTGTCCCTGTGGGAGCCGCCTCACCTGGGTCCCTCACACCCGGGCTCCATGTCAGACTCTGCCCGGAATGGACACAGAAGCAGAGTGGCCGCCAGCTTGGGGGTGGCACGCACCTTCAGCCAGGAAGAAAGCCTTTGCGGTGGGAAGCCACTGGCATTCTGGGATCACTCGTTACTGCAGCGCAGCTTAGCGAAAGCTGACTATGGCTTCTCCACTGAAAACCTGACATTTGTAATGAAACGGGATTCACTTGGATGACACCTTTAAGACACGAAGTCTATCCATGACCATGCCACTCTCCAGTTAAGATTTTAGTACTTTCAATAAACCTGTAGAATTTTCTCAAAGAACTTTCAGTTTTTAAATTAGATATAGTCTTAGTACTCAATTTTTTGATGCTGTAAGTTTTTTAAAATTACATTTTGCTTGTTCTAGTTCCTAGAAATAGAAATGACATATGTACACTGACTTTGCGTGTAGATACCAAATAAATGCTTTTTAATTCTAATCATTTATAATTTGGGGGCATTAGAGGCAAGCATGCAATCTAATAATACAACGTAGGGTTTTCCTTGAACTTAACAGTAAATACTTTAATATTTCAGTATTAATTACAAGTTTGGGGCCAGGCTCAGTGGCTCATGCCTATAATCCCAGCACTTTGGGAGGCTGAGGCAGGAGGATCACTTGAGGCCAGGAGTTTGAGACTAGGCTGGGCAACATGGTGAGACCCCATCTTTACTAAAAGTTACAAAGTTAGCTGAGTGTGGCGGTCCACACTGTAGGCTGTTACTAGGCAGGCTGAGGCAGGAGGATCACTTGAGCCCAGCAGTTTGAGGCTGCAGTGAGCTATGGTTGGACCACTGCACTCCAGCCTGGGCAACAGAGCAAGACCTTGTGTCCAAGAAATACTGCAAGTTTACTTATAGAAAAAAAACCCTACAAGTTTGTGTAGATTTTTATGAGGCTGCCCATTAGGTTAAGGAAGAGTCTATTCTTGGTAAATTTAGAGACCCCTTTTCAAACATGAATGGATGTTAAGTTTTATAAAATAGAAAACCAAATGTTTAAATATCACTTAGGCTGCATTGCCACAAGTTTCGAAATGTAGTTCAAATGCGGTTCACACAGATGTCTGTTCAGTTTCCACTGTGACTGATTCTTGGCTCACGAGTTAATACAAATTTCCAAATGTGAGAGGTTTTTCTAGTTAACATTTCATTGGTTTCTAAACGATCAGAAAACTCTGGAAATACCCTATATATGTCCATTACACCAAACTTGTGTATTATGCTGGTCATTTTTCTGTATTCTTTCTGATTTGTGTGTGTCTTATCAATTATTGAAAGAGGTATTAAAATCTCCCAAAATGCTGCTGAATTTGTCAATTTCTTTTTATGGTCTCATCATATTTTGCTCATAACAGCACAGCTCTAATATGTGTAGGTACCTTTTATTTTTGGATCTCTGTTATTAGCGATATGTATCTCCAATATTGAGTAGGGTAATGCACTCCAGTGGGGTTCACAGGGCCATGACAACCTCCTTTAGGATTTTCTTTCATGGGGGTCTGTTGGTGGCAAACTCACAGCTTTTGTCTGAAAGTGTTTTACTCTACCCTTCATCTCGAACAATAATTTCACTGGGCACAGTTCTAGACTGATAGTTATTTCCTCTAAGTACTTTGAAGATGTGTTTTCCCTGTCTTCTGTCTTCTATTTGTTTCCATTGAATGTTTCAGAGAATCTAAATTATCTGCAAATTTTAGGATTTTGGTTCTGAATTCCACCATAAGTTCTGATTTCATTTTAATTATATTATTTTGGATTCAGTGAGATTCTAGAATCTAAGGCTTGAGTTCTTTAAGCAATTTTGGAAAATTCAAAGCCATCATATCTTCAATTACCTTTTCATGTTCCCCAGACTTTCTTCCTGAAACCTGGATTTCAAGATGCACCCTGGACCTTCCCATTCCGACTGCCATGTGTTTTATCTTCTCTTCAATATTTCCTATCTTGCCATGTTGATTTCTGAATGATTTCTTTGGATTTGGCTTCCAGTTCACTGGTTTTCTCTTCAGCTGTGTCTAATGTGCTTTTTGATCTGTCCATTGAGTTTTAAATTTCAGATGAACTCTAAATAGGATTTTTAAAGTGAAAAAGCATCTCCAAAAATGTGTGATGATTTTAAAAATTTTAAAAATTATTTTTTGTAAAGAGAAGGTCTCACCACATTGCCCATGCTGGTCTCAAACTGCTGGGCTCAAACAAACCACCCATCTTGGCCTTCCAGGGTGCTGGGGTTCCAGGCGGAGCTGCTGCACCTGGCTCGTGTGATGATGTTCTAATAGTCTCTGTCACACACACCCCTTTCCTTTATTTCCTTACATAGATCAAACCTCCTTGTCTCAGCTTCTGTGACGATCGAGCATCCGACACCTGCCACTGTGGTTTGCTGTTTTCCTGCCTCTCCCTCGTGGTGTTCTGTGATCTTTATTATTCAAGTTATCTATCATTTTATCTGGGGAATTAGTTGAGATCAAAGTTGTGTTCCTTTAGAAAGGATGTCTGCTTACTTCTGCCGGCCACTGAGGATGCCCCCGTCAACCCCATTATCCACTTGAGGTTTCTCAGATTATGCACATGGCATAAATCTCGGCTTAGGAACCAGCTTGTTGTTACTAATTCTCAGAGGACTTTTCCCCTTCCTTTGCCCAAGCTGAGGCCAAAACAGGCAATTTCCCTTACTCATGTCCTTGGCGTGAAGGGCCTCGTCCTTGTTCAGTCTTGCACTGAGAGGAGAGCTCTCTGAGCTCGTGGCTAGCAGGTTTCCTGCTGGAAGCCTTACCTGGATGCTGGGCAAGGCTGTCAGAATAAAGTTCAAGGTGGTCAGGGCTCTGCAGGGTCCCTCAAGGGAGTTTCCCTCATCTGAAAACATGATTGAACACAGTGAGCAATTTTCAGTTGTGGGGTTCCTAGCAGTGTCTAACAAGCCATTCTGGAGTCCATCAACATTTTTTTTTTTTTTAATAAAAAAGGTGAGATGGAATTAAGGCTGGAAGTGGCGGACTTTGGGAGAAGCATTCCAGGAGTCTGGCCTCCTGCGATGAGCAGAGCTCTCCTGGTGGGCAGAGCAAGGATGGGAAACAGCTGGAAGGAGAAGGACTGCGGGTGGGAGGCATGGACGGGAGGAGGAACATGGGAGAAACAAAGCTTGCACAAGCACTTCTTATGGGTGGGCAATGGGAGCAGAAGAGGAGGGTGGGCTGCGCTCCTCTCTCCAGGAGCCCAGGCTGCAGTGGACCAACAGGATAACAACGGGGAGAAGAGAGAAGGACCAACAGCCCCTTCCAACCCCAGCTAAGCCGGAAGAGGAGGGAAACACACCCTAGGTTCCCTCTTGACCTAGAGACGAAGGTTCCAGGCTGCACATCCACGTTTATTCCCAACGTGCACACCGGTGAGTTCCAAGAGGGCTGCAGGGTCCGGGCCTGGGAAGGGTGTCCTGGGGTCTCAGCTTGGGCAGCACAGGGCCCTCCTGGGGCGGGTCAGGCTCCTTTTCTGGACCTGTGCCTCCCTCAAGCACGAGAGGCCTCGCTGCAGGCACCCTGCTGCTCTAGGCCTGGGAAGTGCAGGAGAGGCGGGTACAGCTTTCAGCCTATTTGAGCTCGCACCTGAAAAGAAACAGCAGCGTTGGCGCCAGGTGTCAAGGCAATGCATGCAGCAGACTCACGCCTTCGATGATCAAAATGCATCTTCCGGGAACTGCCTGGAATGAAGGGAGGTTTGAGGTGACATCTGAATGACTTTCAAGGCATTTTCTGTCTCAGTTGTCGCCTTCTGTCTGTCTCAGGGCGCAGCAGAACTCATCACTGCGCTTTCCCGACTCTTCCAAAGATCTCGAGGTTGCTGGAGAATTGTGCTTTTTAAAGAAAGTGCCTCTTAATTGTCCTTGACAAATACATAACCCAACCACAGGGATGTTTATCTCTGGCCAAGGCAGCTCATCTGTAAGTCATTCTGTCAGCTCAGGCTGAGCCAGTTTCTGACTTTCAGACAACTGCCTTTCCAGGCCTCCTTGGGAAAGCACTGCTTAGAGCTCAGTCTCCAGCTGCTGACAGCGTCTTTGTTATCCCCGGCAGGTGTCACGAGCTGACTGTTCACGGGGCGCTCACTGACATCTTTCCTTCCTTCTTCACTGCAAAATGTTAAAAATGAATCTTTAGAAACTAGTTCTAACAACAAAAAATAATCCTAGGGGCTCAAATGGTGCCAACGCCCAGCTCTCCTCTCTTCAGAAGCCTAGGGTGTGGGTACAGCAGCCACGTTCCCAACACCAGGGCTGAAGGCAGATGTGGCATCTGCCCTCTGCATCATCTCACTAATCATTGTTGCTTTTCCAAAGAAGCAGTCCTGGCCATCTGGGCAGCTCTGACTCAGAGAGCCCTGGGATCCACCCTACGGGGCTGGAAATGGGTTTCCTGGACCTAGGACAAAACCACACTTTCACACACGGGGCCAGGGCTACGCTGCTGGTGACCCTTGTCAGTTTCATATGCGGGGTTGGGGCTACGCTGCTGGTGACTCTGGTCACTCACACACGGGGTTGGGGCTATGCTGCTGGTGACCCTGGTCACTCACACACGGGGTTGGGGCTACGCTGCTGGTGACCCTGGTCACTCACACACGGGGTTGGGGCTACGCTGCTGGTGACCCTGGTCACTCACACACGGGGTTGGGGCTACGCTGCTGGTGACCCTGGTCACTCACACACGGGGTTGGGGCTACGCTGCTGGTGACCCTGGTCACTCACACACGGGGTTGGGGCTACACTGCTGGTGACCCTGGTCAGTTTCATATGCGGGGTTGGGGCTACACTGCTGGTGACCCTGGTCACTCACACATGGGGTTGGGGCTACGCTGCTGGTGACCCTGGTCACTCATACACGGGGTTGGGGCTACGCTGCTGGTGACCCTGGTCACTCACACATGGGGTTGGGGCTACACTGCTGGTGACCCTGGTCACTCACACACGGGGTTGGGGCTACGCTGCTGGTGACCCTGGTCAGTTTCATATGCGGGGTTGGGGCTACGCTGCTGGTGACCCTGGTCACTCACACACGGGGTTGGGGCTACGCTGCTGGTGACCCTGGTCAGTTTCATATGCGGGGTTGGGGCTACGCTGCTGGTGACCCTGGTCACTCACACACGGGGTTGGGGCTACGCTGCTGGTGACCCTGGTCAGTTTCATATGCGGGGTTGGGGCTACGCTGCTGGTGACCCTGGTCACTCACACACGGGGTTGGGGCTACGCTGCTGGTGACCCTGGTCAGTTTCATATGCGGGGTTGGGGCTACGCTGCTGGTGACCCTGGTCACTCACACACGGGGTTGGGGCTACGCTGCTGGTGACCCTGGTCAGTTTCATATGCGGGGTTGGGGCTACACTGCTGGTGACCCTGGTCACTCACACACGGGGTTGGGGCTACGCTGCTGGTGACCCTGGTCACTCACACACGGGGTTGGGGCTACGCTGCTGGTGACCCTGGTCACTCACACACGGGGTTGGGGCTACGCTGCTGGTGACCCTGGTCACTCACACACGGGGTTGGGGCTACGCTGCTGGTGACCCTGGTCACTCACACACGGGGTTGGGGCTACGCTGCTGGTGACCCTGGTCACTCACACACGGGGTTGGGGCTACACTGCTGGTGACCCTGGTCAGTTTCATATGCGGGGTTGGGGCTACGCTGCTGGTGACCTGGTCACTCACACATGGGGTTGGGGCTACGCTGCTGGTGACCCTGGTCACTCACACACGGGGTTGGGGCTACGCTGCTGGTGACCCTGGTCACTCACACACGGGGTTGGGGCTACGCTGCTGGTGACCCTGGTCACTCACACATGGGGTTGGGGCTACGCTGCTGGTGACCCTGGTCAGTTTCATATGCGGGGTTGGGGCTACGCTGCTGGTGACCCTGGTCACTCACACATGGGGTTGGGGCTACGCTGCTGGTGACCCTGGTCACTCACACATGGGGTTGGGGCTACGCTGCTGGTGACCCTGGTCAGTTTCATATGCGGGGTTGGGGCTACACTGCTGGTGACCCTGGTCACCCAGGGACCATCAGTGCCCCCAAGGGCTGTATCTCAGGAAAACCAGCAGAGGCATCCCTAGGTGAAGGAGCTTCCCGGGCAGGTAGAGGCTGGCCAGGCACACGACCCGCGGTGAATGCATCAAGCAGTACCTTGGAGGCTGTTTCCTAAAAACTGGTGTCTTGTGTTGACATCATGTCTGATGGCTACACAGTCTCCATCAACTGCGAGCTGCCAGCCACACGGTCACCATCCACCAGGCCCTGCAGGGAACTGTCCAGGAGCCTGAAGACCACTCTCTGTGCTTTGCAGTCACTTCTAGAGAAAGGTGACAGTTAAATGTCATTCCATCAACTGTGGGAATGAGCTCGTGCAGACACTTTGGGAAGGCTGACGACACTGCCTGGGCCCCAGCTTTCTGGCTCTGCAGCTCCGAGGGTTTAGAATACTCTCTCTGAAGACATAACTTTGCCCACCTGGGAGGGGCTTGCTGTGAGGTTTCCCTTCAGGTCCTTCTGTTGTTGGAAAAGCCGTTTTTGGCTGACCAGGTGTGGGGAGTGTGAACCAGCATCACTGACTGGGAGTGTGAACCAGCATCACTGACTGGGTGGGAGTGTGAAGCAGCATCAATGACTGGGAGGGAGTGTGAACCAGCATCACTGACTGGGTGGGAGTGTGAAGCAGCATCAATGACTGGGAGGGAGTGTGAACCAGCATCACTGACTAGGAGTGCGAACCAGCATCACTGACTGGGAGGGAGTGTCAACCAGCATCACTGACTGGGTGGGAGTGTGAAGCAGCATCACTGACTGGGAGGGAGTGTGAAGCAGCATCACTGACTGGGAGGGAGTGTGAACCAGCATCTCTGACTGGGAGTGTGAACCAGCATCACTGACTGGGAGGGAGTGTGAAGTAGCATCACTGACTGGGAGAGTGTGAACCAGCATCAATGACTGGGAGTGTGAACCAGTATCACTGGCAGGGAGTGTGAACCAGCATCACTGACTGGAAGGGAGTGTGAAGCAGCATCACTGACTAGGAGAGAGTGTGAACCAGCATCTCTGGGAGGGAGTGTGAACCAGCATCAATGACTGGGAGTGAATGTGAACCAGCATCTCTGGCAGGGAGTGTGAACCAGCATCACTGACTGGGAGGGAGTGTGAACCAGCATCACTGACTGGGAGTGTGAAGCAGCATCACTGACTGGGAGGGAGTGTGAACCAGCATCACTGACTGGGAGTGTGAAGCAGCATCACTGACTGGGAGGGAGTGCAAACCAGCATCAATGACTGAGAAACTAATTCCACACTATCCAGGAAAACTGCACTGGGGTGCCCCCCAGTCCCAGTAACTCTACTTGTGGGTATTTAACCCCAGAGGCTCATTCACGAATGGATCAGGACATAGGTAAAGAATGCTCAGGCAGCTGCATTTGCATAAAAAGAGCCATAAGCAACACAAACGTCTGGCAAAAGGAGGACAAGCTGTGGAACAGAAACATCGCTGAGCACGGAGGGCAGTGATGGACCACGGCTGTGTGCACGGACAAAACCCTGAAGCACACGAGAAGTCAGAAAGAACAGGTTCCCTCCCTACTTACCATGGGGTCCCGTCCTGATAAACCCAAGTGTCCCAAGTTGGAAATGCATTTAAACACTTAACTCTCCAAACATCATGGCTTAGCCCAGCCCAGATTAAACGTGTCAGAACCCTATGTTAGCCGACAGTTGGGCAAACTTGTCTGACACAAAGCCTATGTTATAATGAAGTGCTGAATATCTCGTGATGTACTGACTACTGAACTGAAACTGGTAAGCAGAATGGCTGTGTGCATACTTGGAGCACAGATTCTAGTGAATGTGTATCCCTTTGGAACCAGTCTAAAGTCAAAAAACTGTTGTCAAACCATGGTAAGCTGAAGACCGCATTGAGTACAAAAATGGGCAAAACCAAACATACAGTCTTAAGCATAAATATGCATGTGGTAAAATTACGCAGAAAAAAAATCAGCGATTAATATGAAATTCAGGATTTGTCTAAGGGTATGGCGGGGGAGGAGAGTACCCAGACAGGAAGGGCTCCAAGAATCCTGTTTCTTACGCAGGGTGCTGGGTTAACAGGTGGTTGTTTTACTTACTCTTTTTTTTTTTTTTTTTTTGAGACGGAGTCTCACTCTTTCGTCCAGGCCAGACTGCAGTGGCGCTATCTCGGCTCACTGCAAGCTCTGCCTCCCGGGTTCATGCCATTCTCCTGCCTCAGCCTCCCGAGTAGCTGGGACTACAGGCGCCCACCACCGCGCCTGGCTAATTTTTTGTATTTTTAGTAGAGACGGGGTTTCACCATGTTAGGCAGGATGGTCTCGATCTCCTGACCTCGTGATCCGCCCGCCTCGGCCTCCCAAAGTGCTGGGATTACAGGTGTGAGCCACTGCGCCTGGCTGGGTTTTACTTACTCTTAAAAACTATTTTAATTCACATACCATGAGTTCACCCCTTTAATGTGTACAATTCAGTGGAATTTCAGTATATTCTCAGTTGTGTAAACATTACCACAGCCTAATTCCACAACACCTGCACCACCCCTGAAGGAAACCCCACACTCATCTGCTTTGACTCCTCACTGCACATCCTCCTGCCCAAAGAAGTGGGAATGAAATGGGAAGCTTTTCATGCACCTGCAGGACGTTTGGGCATCTTCTCTGGGAATGTCTCGATCTCTTGCCCATTTTTACATCTGATTGATTGTCTTTTTATTGTTGAGTTGTAAGAGTTTTTATATACTGCAGACACTAGACCCTTATCAGATAGATAATTTGCAAATATTTTTTCTAATTCTTGTATTTTCATTTTCTCGATAGTTTTCTTTGTAGCATAACAGCTGGTAATTTTCATAAAGTCCAAGTTATCTATTTTTTCTTTAGTTCCTGTGCTTTAGTTGTTAAACCTGAGAAATCCTTGACTGACCCAAGAGACAGAGTTATGTCTGTTTTTCTCTAGGAGTTTTTAGCTGTTACATTTAGGTCTTTGATTCATTTTGAATTAGTTTTTGTATATGGTGTGAGGTAACGGTCTAATTTCATTCTTTTGCATGCAGATGGAATTGTTTCCTTTCTTTTCTGGGTTGTTCACTGCTAGTGTATAGAAATACAATTGATTTTTGTATACTGATCTTGTATCCTGTACCCTTGCTGAACTTACTGTATCTAATTGTTTTTTAGTAGGTTCTTTAGGCTTTTTAAATATACAAGACAATGCCACCTGTGAAGATTGTTTTACTTCTTCCTTTCCAATATGAATGCCTTTTATTTCTTTTTCTTGCCTAACTATCCTATTTTATTCATTTTCATTCTTTAAAAATCACGTTTCATATATTTTATATAACCTCTGATTCTTGGGATATCCAGCCTCCATTTTCCATTAAAAAGTAAGAATGGTAAGTATTTTTTAAAAGACTTCTGGCTAACAGTTCCTGATACAGCCTCCACAATCTCCCCTCTAAAGTAGTTACAAAGACACAGGCAAAGGAAAAAAGAGTAACACCAAGACCAAAGCCCACAACCCACTGCCAGGATCTAAAAGGGATTTTCACAAACCACAGGCAGGCACCTGTGCACTCTTCCTCACCACTGCCTTCCTAACTGGCACAGGCAATCAGAACTGGGCAAGTGTGATCTTAGCAAGTAAAATGTTATTGGAGGCAGAGAAAAAACAAACTCAGTGGGCAGCGTGGAATGGGAAGTAGATCAAAGGAAAATACAAAGTCCTGGAGACTGAGCCACATTAGGTGGATGCCTGCAAGATACCGGGAATTGAGAACCTGCATTTATTCATTCAACAAACTTTTGTTGAACAGATATTATGAGCCAGTTCTGTGTTGAGAGTAGAAGCTACATCAACCAACCAGACTGCATTCCTGCTGTCATGGAGCAGTCAGCCAAAAAAACAAAACAAAAAGGCAAAAATCAAAACAACCCCAAATTCAGCAAGGGCTATAAGGAGGGGAGGAGACAGGGTGGTCAGTAGGTATAAAATCAGTAAGCATATGGTCAAACTCAACACTACCATCAATCAACTGGATATCATTAACATCTACAGACAATGTTATCCACCAGCAGCACAGTAACGTTCTTCTCAGGCTCACAGGAACATTCACGCAGACAGGCCATCAATCACACCTCAGCAAACTTAAAAGAGGAGAAATCATGCAGTGTCTGCTCTCAGATCACAGTGAAATTACAGCAAAAATCAGTAATAGAAAGATAACTGGAAAATCCCAAAAACATGCAGCAATTAAACAACAGATTTCTAAATAACATACAGGACAAAGAAGTAATACCAAGAGAAATTTAAAAATATTTTGAAGTAAATGAAAATGAAAACACAAGTTACCAAAATTTGTGGGATGCAGCAAAAGCAGTACTTCAGAGAAATTCAGAGTACTTAATGTATATATTAGAAAAGAAGATCTAAAATCAATAACTGAAGCTTCCACCTGAATAAGACAAGAATAACAAATTAAATTCAAAGTAGAAGTAATAGGCTGGGTGCGGTGGCTCACGCCTGTAATCCCAGCACTTTAGGAGAGGCCAAGGCAGGCAGATCACCTGAAGTCAGGAGTTTGAGACCAGACTGGCCAATGTGGTGAAACCCCATCTCTACTAAAAATACAAAAATTAGCTGGGCGTGGTGGTGCATGCCTGTAGTCCCAGCTACTCAGGAGGCTGAGGCAGGAGAATCACTTGAACCCAGAAGGTGGAGGGTGCAGTGAGCCAAGATTGCACCACTGCACTCTAGCCTGGGTGACAGAGTGAGATTCCATCTCAAAAAACAACAATCACTAAGTAGAAGTGATAAAAAAAATTAGAGATGAAAACAATGAAATTGAAAATAGGAAATCAATACAGAAAAGTAAGGAAGCCAGAAGCTAGTTCTTTGAAAAGAAAGAAAATTGATATCTCTTTAGCCAGGGTAAGAAAAAAAAAAAGGACACAAATTGCTAATATCAAAAAATGAGAGGCGACATCACTACAGATCCCATAGACATTCAAAGGATAATAAGGGAATACTATGAACAACTCTATGCCCACAAATGTGATAACCCAGATGAAATGGACCAATTCCTTCAAAGACACAATCTGCTGAAACTCATATAAGAAGAACCAGTTTGTCTAAATAGGCCAATATCTATTGAAGAAATTGAATCAATAATAAACAACTTTCCAAAGCAGAAAGCATCAAGCCCAGATGAGTTTACTGGTGAATTTTGCCAAACATTTAAGGAAGAAATTATATTAAATTTCTATCATCTCCTTCAGAAGACAGAAGCAGAGGGAATACTTCCAAGCTCATTCTATGAGACCAGCATCACTCTATTACACAAACCAGATGAAAACAAGAAAACTATAGACCAATATCTCTCATGAACACAGATGCAAAATCGTCAACCAAATCTTATCCAATTGAAAGCTACAATGCATAAAAAGAATTCTACAGCAAGACTATTGGGATTTACCCCAGACTACTGGGATTTGAAAATCAATGTAACCCATCACAGCAACAACAAAAAAATTACGTGAGCATATCAACAGATGCAGAGAAAGCATCTGACAAAAATTCAATACTTATTCATGATAAAACTCAGCGAACTAGGAATAAAGGGGAACTTCAACTTGACACAGAAAATCTACAATAATGGTGAGAAATGCAAAGCTTTCCCATTAAGATCAGGAACAAGGCAAGGACATCCTCTCACCACTCCTTTTCAACATCATACTGGAAGTCTCAACTAATGCAGTAAGAAAAGGAAATAAAAAGTATACTGATTGGGAGCGAAGAAATAAAACTCTTTGCAGATGACATGATTGTCTGTGTAGAAAATCCAAAAGAATTGGACTGCCCCCACCAAGTGCCTCCTGGAACTACGGCAAGTTTTCAGCATACAAGGTTAATACACAAAGTCAACTGCTTTCCTATATACCAGCAATGAACAAGTGGAATTTGGAATTAAAAACATAGTATCACTTACATTACCTGTGCCAAATAAAATACTTTTGTATAAATCTAACTATATATAGATAAGATCTCTATCAGGAAAACTACAAAATTCTGATCAACAAAGTCAAGGAAGAATGAAACAGAGAGATATTCTATGTACATGGATAGGAAGAATCGAGTCTTTCAAGGTGTCAGTTCTTCCCAATTTGATCTACACATTCAATGCAATCCTAATCAAAATCCTAGCAAGTTATCTTGTGGATACTGACAAACTGACTTTAAAGTTTATATGGAGAGGCAATGACCCCGAATACCCAACAAAATACTGAAGGAGAAGAAAGAAGCTGGAGGATGGACAGTACCTGACCTCAAGACTTAACTAAAGCGACAGTAATTAAGACACTGAGGTACTGGTGAAAGAAAGACAAATGGATTGATGAAACAGACCCACAAAGATACAGTCGGCTGATCTTTCACAAGTGAGCAAAGGGAATACAGTGGAGAAAAGAGTCTTTTTAACAAATGGTTCTGGAACAACTGGATGTCCATAAGCAAAGAAATGAATGTTGACACACACATTACACCTTTCACAAAAATTTGCTGAAAATAGATCAGAGACCTAACTATAAAATGCAAAACTATGAAACCCCTAGGGAATACCTACATGATCTAGGTATGGTGGTGAACCTTTTCACACAACAGCAAAGGCACAGTCTATGACAGAAGTAACTGATGAGCTGAACTTCATGAAAATGAAAAAATTCTGCTCTCTCAAAGACACTGTCAAGAGAATTAGAAGACGAGGCAGACTAGGAGACAGGACTTGCAAGAGACATGTGTGAGAAAGGATTGTTCTCCAGAATGCATACAAAACTCTTTCCTAACAGAAATCAAAACTCGCCGGGCATGGTGGCTCATGCCTGCAATCTCAGCACCTTGGGAGGCTGAGGCGAGCAGATTGTTTGAGCTCAGGAGTTCGAGACCAGCCTGGGCAATATGGTGAAACTCAGCCTCTCAAAAAAAAAAAAAACAAAAACAAAAAACAGAGAAAGTCAACAATTAGAAACGAACTGATTGCAAAATGGGCTAAAGATTTTAAAACCTCGTCAAAGAAGATATGAATATAGAGATGGCAAATAATCACATGAAAAGATGCTCTGCATTGCGTCGAACGCCACTGAGGACATAGAACAACAGGAACTCTCATTCACTGTGGGTGGGAATGCAAAATGGCACAGCTGCTTTGGGAGACAATCTGAGTTTCTAAATGCACTCTGATCGTAGGATCCGGCAATCACATGCCTTGGCATTACCCTAAGGAATTAAGAAGTTATGTCCCGGCAAAAACATGTATATGGATATTTAGAGCAGCTTTGTTCATCATTGCCCAGACTTGGAGACAACCAAGATTATTTTCCAGTAGGTGAATGGATAAATGAATTTTGTGATTCCGTGCCAAAAAGAAATGAGCTCTCAAGTCATGAAAAGACATGGAGGAAACTTAAATGCATATTACTGGGTGGAAGATGCCAATCTGAAAAGGCTACATACTAATTCCAGTCATATAACACGATTCTGTGCCACACCACGGTGGTGGATACGTGGGGACACGATTCTGTGCGACATCACAGCGGTGGATATGCGGGGACACGATTCTGTGCGATACCACAGTGGTGGATACATGGGGACACGATTCTGTGCCACACCACAGTGGTGGATATGCAGGGACACGATTCTGTGTGACATCACAGCGGTGGATATACGGGGACACGATTCTGTAAGTGGGGACACAATTATGTGCCACACCACAGCAGTGGATACGCAGGGACACGATTCTGTGTGACATCACAGTGGTGGATATGCAGGGACATGATTCTGTGTGACATCGCAGTGGTGGATACACGGGGACACGATTCTGTGTGACATCACAGTGGTGGATATGCGGGGACATGATTCTGTGTGACATCACAGTGGTGGATATGCGGGGACACGATTCTGTGCCACATCACAGTGATGGATACACGGGGACACGATTCTGTGTGACATCACAGTGGTGGATACACGGGGACACGATTCTGTGCCACACCACAGTGGTGGATATGCAGGGACACGATTCTGTGCGACATCACAGCGGTGGATATGCGGGGACACAATTCTGTGCCACACCACAGCAGTGGATACGCAGGGACATGATTCTGTGTGACATCGCAGTGGTGGATACACGGGGACACGATTCTGTGTGACATCACAGTGGTGGATATGCAGGGACACGATTCTGTGCCACATCACAGTGGTGGATACCCGGGGACACGATTCTGTGCGACATCACAGTGGTGGATACGCGGGGACACGATTCTGTGCGACACCACAGTGGTGGATACGCGGGGACACGATTCTGTGTGACACCACAGTGGTGGATACGCGGGGACACGATTCTGTGTGACACCACAGTGGTGGATACGCGGGGACACGATTCTGTGTGACACCACAGTGGTGGATACGCGGGGACACGATTCTGTGTGACACCACAGTGGTGGATACGCGGGGACACGATTCTGTGTGACACCACAGTGGTGGATACGCGGGGACACGATTCTGTGTGACACCACAGTGGTGGATACGCGGGGACACGATTCTGTGTGATACCACAGTGGTGGATACGCGGGGACACGATTCTGTGTGACACCACAGTGGTGGATACGCGGGGACACGATTCTGTGCGACACCACAGTGGTGGATACGCGGGGACACGATTCTGTGCGACATCACAGTGGTGGATACGCGGGGACACGATTCTGTGCCACATCACAGTGGTGGATACGCAGGGATATGATTCTGTGCGACACCACAGTGGTGGATACGCGGGGACACAATTCTGTGTGACATCACAGTGGTGGATACGCGGGGACATGATTCTGTGCCACATCACAGTGGTGGATATGCGGGGACATGATTCTGTGCCACATCACAGTGGTGGATACGCAGGGATATGATTCTGTGCGACACCACAGTGGTGGATACGCGGGGACACGATTCTGTGCCACATCACAGTGGTGGATACGCGGGGACATGATTCTGTGCCACATCACAGTGGTGGATATGCGGGGACATGATTCTGTGCCACATCACAGTGGTGGATACGCAGGGATATGATTCTGTGCGACACCACAGTGGTGGATACGCGGGGACACAATTCTGTGTGACATCACAGTGGTGGATATGCGGGGACATGATTCTGTGCCACATCACAGTGGTGGATACGCAGGGATATGATTCTGTGCGACACCACAGTGGTGGATACGCGGGGACACGATTCTGTGTGACATCACAGTGGTGGATACGCGGGGACATGATTCTGTGCCACATCACAGTGGTGGATACGCAGGGACACGATTCTGTGCGACACCACAGTGCTGGATACACCATCAGACATTTGTCAAAACCTATGGCATGTCTGGCGCTAAAAGTGAGCACTGCGTGGGCACCAGGTGGAGAACCACTACCTCCCGATCTCCACGTCTGCCAGACACCGTCTCACAGCAAGCACACGTGCAGATTAGAGCTTCATGGTTGTTTTGAAAACTTAATATGAAAAACTGATCAGATATGAAATCTGTGCATGCTGTTATACAAAATTTCAACTTTCCATTTCTCAAAAGAGAAAAGGAAGGAAATTTCATTAAATTTAACTGTTACAGATTTTTGAATGGTCTAAAATTTATCATCTATTTATGCAACGACTATCTCAAAATTTAAGGAGTCACCTCCTCAAATTTTAAATCACAAATTTCCTTACAGCCAGTTTAAGCTTAAAACCTGACATGAAATTTATACTAAGGGAAGCAAGTTCAAGTTTCTTCTTAAGACTTTATTTGGAACAGTTGTATAATTATTCAGTATTTAATATTTTCCCTAACATTCAGTGGTTTCTTCGCATAGCACAGAACATTTCATAAACGTTAATCACAGTCCCTTAAATGTTGATCACAGATGACTTCCTGGCTCTTTTGTGTAGAACACACACTACAGTCAGGGGCTGCCAGCATGGAGGTGCCGTCCTGGGCCAGCCTTCCGGAGGCTGCCATCGCTGCAGGCAGGGTCAGGGGACCCGCCGGGCAGCAGAGTTTGGGAGTTGCTCCAGTCAGGGCTGCGAGGACACGGCTGGTGCTGATGGAGGCTGGAGCCGAGGACAGGATGGGGCTCTTGGAGTCCCTGCAGTGGGGTCCCCACCGCTGCATGGGGGCGGGCCAACAGTGAGACAGGTGGGAGAAAAGTCCCATTTTAAGCTATCAATGTGGATGTGCTGGTGCCGAGACCCACCTCCAACACGTGACAGAGAAGGTGTGCAGCACGGCTGTGCAGAGATGCGGCTGGGGGTGCTGGCCCGCTGCCCCCGTGGGCAATCCCAGAGCCTGGGGCAATCCCACTGCTCCTCCAGGAACCAGGGACCCCTTGCTCTTCTGCGTCGGGGAGAACCTGCTGCATCTCCCCTGCATGCTCTGTTCACTCGACCACACGGTCAGATCAGGCGGAACACCTGGGGCCACGCTGGTCCTGAATGCTGCATGCGGCCCGGCCCCTCCTGTCACCAGGCCCCGCGCAGCCGGCTACCACGCCACCCTCCTCCCGTCCTCTTCACCCCTAGGCCAGACCCAGCAGCAGAGGGTCCCCGTTCTCGCTGCCCCTGCAGCACCCCCTGTATTTCCACACTGTGTTTAAGGAGGCCTTGCAGAGCCTCATTAACACCCCCATGAAGCCAGAGGGGACTCGGCCAAGAGCAGAACAAGGGGCCACCTTGGTCCCAGCAGGACCAACCACACGCAGAATCGCCCTCAGGGAGAAACCACTGTGGAAGGGGGGAAGGTCTCCCAGCCTTTCCCAGAGGTCTCCACACAGCATCAAGGCCTCGTTCATCGGCCCCTGCCCCTCACCCCTCGGCACATTACTCCCTGCACGTTTTGTGCCCCTCCCTATAAACTGTAGAATCTTCTGCTTTCTTTGGGTATCAACTTGTACATCTATTTTTGTTTTCTGTCCAATTCATCTTACATTCTTGCTCGTGTCGAAATCGGACCTGAGGTGGGCCCAGTTCACCTCTTGCTTCTCTGGACAGGAGGAACTCCCTGACCGGCGTCTGGTCATCCTGCAGCCTCCTCAGACTGCAGACCCCGGAGAACCCACAGGCGGGTTGGGTGGTGAAGCTGCCTCTTCACTCGGCGCTGCAAATAACCTAGTTAGTACAGGAAACAGTCACCCGGGGCTGGCGTGCTGCTGGGTAACGGTGCCTTTCCTCTGCCACCATGTCGCCGCATCTTGACGACAGCAGCACCAGGACCCCGGGGTCCTCTACCCACTGAGGATGCCTCCCTCCCCAGCCAACCTCCATCGAAAACCCCACAGGAAAGGTCCCACACCCAGCGGAGACAGCCTGAGCCTGGAGGTCCCGCGAGAGCCACATCCTGTGGACGGAGAGTTCTCACACGTGCCGCCTCCCGAGCTGTGGTCAGGGGAGGGTGCCGTCGGAAAGCAGGAGTGTGTGCTTTTGGAGAAGGGCCGTGGCCTCGAGGTGCAGCCTCCCACCGCCACGCTGCGGGACTGATGCTGGGAGGAGGAGGGGACGTGAGCCGAGGCTGCTGGCCGGGAGGGGTCCTGGCGGCGGCCACAGCCCAGCACCTACCTGTAGCTCTCGGGCCCCCACATCCCAAACAAACAAAAGGGAAGGATGAAAATAATGCAAGAGAGTAATTCTTCACACTTAACCGTTTTAAAATACCAGCTACAAGCCTGGTTCTTATGCTCAGAGGCAAAACCCTGAGATCATCACGCTCGCAGTTCTGCGGTTTCCATTTCTGCCGTTCCACATGGTCCCGTCCGTGGGAATTTTTTTCGTTTCTGTTTCACAGCTAAGGAGCTGGATCCCAGCGAGGGAGGAGGCGGGTGCTCACCGCTGCCACACACCCACGAGAAGAGAACTTACAAAAAGGATTTTTATTAAAGAGAAATCTGTTTGGTGGGTCAGATATGAAATAGATTTACAGAAACTTTACATCAGGTGTCTCCAAGACATAAAAGGCCGCCCAGGAAAAGCAACGCCCCCTTGCCAGGATGCCAGTGGGAGGACGGCAGGATGGCAGCCCAGGCCACGTGGCGTGGACCCTGCGTAGGAGGCTGCAGGAAGCTCCAGGCTGCCCGACAGTCACGGCGTTCCCCGGAAATGGGTTCCCTAGGAGGGAGCAGCAGGCGGCGGGGGTTCCAGGCATGTCTGTGCTGGGCTCGGAGCTCGTGCACGCACGCTGTCCTGCTTAAACTCCTAGTCCATGTCTCGTGGGACCCCCAAAGCCGTCCCCTAAGGAATGTGCTCTGGTACACAAGGGGAAAACACACCAACCCACCCCTTACCGAGACAGCGGGCGCAGCAGCCCGGGCCACGTGAGCCTCTGCTGAGCTCTCTGGCACAGCACGCCCGGGCCTTTAACACCTGTCACTTACAAAAGTAGACATTCCTGTAGTAAAACTTCTTAAAAACACCTATTTCTGCAAAATAATGTGTTTCTGTATGTGGAGCTCTGCAAATATACATGTCCTTTGGGAAGAAAGCAGCGTGGACCAAGACTGAGGGCTGGTCTGGGGACGTCCGAGTGCTGCTGGAGGTCGGTCAGGCTTCAGTCCCCGCCCGCCGCCCGCGCTCACATGAGGTCGTTGAGCTCCGCCTCCAGCGCCTTGGCCATCTCGTCAGCCTCGGAGCTGCTGCCCTCGTCCTCGTTGCTGGACTCCCTGCTGGACTCGCTGGCGGCGTCCTCTTCATTCAGCTTCCTCTTGTGGCCTCTGCAGAGAAGCAAACATGGTGTGAGATGCTTGTGGCAAACGCACAACGCCGGGTCACCGCCTGGTCTGCATTTGGAAAGTGGCTTCCGTGGTTTTAACACAAGACGGCACAATTCTCTGGTCAAGGACACACACAGGCCACCGACCCAGGGCCACGTCACACACGTGTGGACAGCAGAGCCCCAGTGCAGGAGAAGAGGCCCCAGCCCTGTTACACACCAGGACACCACTGACAAAGCGGGTGTTCACCTGCTGCAAATGCACGTTCCGGCCGCTCATGAACACCTGTGATGCCAGAAGATATCAGAACAGAAAACAGGACAGGAAAGTTAAGATCATCTGTCAGAGTAACTATTAGTGTTACGTGAACAAGCACCTCCCAGCTCACCAAGTGGGCCACGGTCTGGAAATTCTCATTTCCTCAGGCCGCTGCTAAAATGACTCTTAATAAACAAAGAGAACACCAGCCCTCTGCATAACCAGCCGGTGCCACTAGGCTTTCCTTAGGAGCCGCTGCAGGTGCACCTGGTTTCTGTGACGTGAGCCGACTTGAACGGGGCACACCCAGGAGATCTCCAGAGCCCTGAAATTCCAACCACCTGATGTCCTGCCAGACACCCTCCCTCCTGGTGCCATGCTGGGACGTCCCACTGTGCCAAGGAACCTCAGCTACAACCTTAGAGGTGGAAGCCTGGTTAAACGTGCACAGCCTGTTTTGATTTTACCCTGATTAGGGGCAACTGGGCCATACTAGCCTTCAGTTACAATCCTGAAAAGTCACTGAGAGAAACTAGTGACAGTCACCATATGTGAGTACCCTAAGAATATTTTCTTAGCTAACGTAGACACAATGTAGCTAACATACACACCTATGTGACACATTATGTGTGATACAGCCGCACACACACACAGCAGGCATATAACACACATGCACTCGAGGCTCACACACAAACTACAGCACGGTAATAAGTGTGATACAGCTGCATGCACACAGCACGCATGTAACACACATGCACACGAGGCTAACATACACGAACTATAGCGCAGAAATAACTTGAAACCATTCTTGCTGGTATTAGAAGAATCACAGTTCATTTATAAGAGACAAAAGGAATAAAATCAGCCGATCAGATGGAACCAACAGAAGACAAGAGAACCCCGTGGGCTGGCACACACAGCCGATCAGTCACGACAAGCTCATTCAGAGAACCCAACTGTTCGTGGTCCAGGAAATACCGCATGAGAGAAACACAAGGGCCCCAGAACTCCAAGTCCTGTCCAAGTGGCAGGCACTGGGCCGTAGGATGACAGTCCCTCCCCCGCTCCCTCCTTCCCTCCTGGACCTGCCTCTGTGCCCAGCCCCTCCCTCCCTGGCCTGCCCTGTGTGCCCAGCCTCCCTCCCTCTCTGACCTGCCCTCTGCGCCCAGCCCCTCCCTCCCCAGCCTGTCCTCTGTGCCCAGCCCCTCCCTCCCTGGCCTGCCCTCTGTACCCAGCCCCTCCCTCCCTAGCCTGCCCTTTGTACCCAGCCCCTCCCTCCCTGGCCTGCCTCTGAGTCCAGCCCCTCCCTCCCCGGCCTGCCTCTGAGTCCAGCCCCTCCCTCCCCAGCCTGCCTCTGAGTCCAGCCCCTCCCTCCCCAGCCTGCCCTCTGTACCCAGCCCCTCCCTCCCCGGCCTGCCTGTGAGTCCAGCCCACCCTGTAAGATGGGAACTGCCATCTTTCATCACATACTGGGACCCCTGGATCCATGAGATCCTTTCTTAAAAAACAATGCATCCCATCATTTAAAAGCGGAGTAGGCAGGGCTTGGCGGCTCACACCTGTAATACCAGCACTTTGGGAGGCCAAGTCAGGCAGATCACCTGAGGTCAGGAGTTCAAGACGAGCCTGACCAACATGGTGAAACCCCATCTCCACATAAAGAAAAAAAAAAAGCAAAAAATTAGCCAGGTGTGGTGGTGGGCACCTGTAGTCCCAGCTACTCGGGAAGCGGGGGCACGAGAATTGTTTGAACCCGGGAGGCAGAAGTTGCCGTGAGCTGAGATCACGCCACTGCACTCCAGCCTGGGTGACAGAGCGAGACTCTGTCTCGGGGGAAAAAAAAAAAAGGCGGAGTAGCGGGAAGTGCACGCCCTAATACCTGCCGTCCAAGTTTTAAACGAATGTATCATTTTTATGTCAACTGGAATGAGTATTTTCTACTGAGAAATAAAGGCTTACTTTTAATTGCTATATGAGAGTGAGGGGTTGCAAATTAGCTGGGAGTGTCGGTGCATGCCTGGAGTCCCAGCTATTTGGGAGGCTGAGGAAAAAGGATCCTCTGAGCCCAGGAAATGGAGGCTGCAGTGAGCCTGGGCCATGACCGCAACACTGCACTCCAGCCTGGGCGACAGAGCAAGACCCTGTCTTAAAAAAAAAAATCTCCGCGCACCTTTTCTGTGCACCTGCTTCCCCTCTGCACACCTCGTCTGCAGATCTTGTGCCCGTGCCTGTGTTGGGCTGGGCACCACCTGCTTCCCCTCCATGCCTCGTCTGCAGATCTTGTGCCCGTGCCTGTGTTGGGCTGGGCACTGCCTGCTTCCCCTCCATGCCTCGTCTGCAGATCTTGTGCCCGTGCCTGTGTTGGGCTGGGCACCGCCTACTGTTTGCTTTGAGGACGCCAGGCGTATCATACACGAGTTTCCTTTATTTCCAGTCTCTGCTGACACCAACGACGCTGTCAGGGCCACGAGTCTGGCCTCCGGTTGCTACAGCAACAAGCTTTTGGCAATTAACCAATTCATCAGTCATCTCTCTTCCTCCGCATACACGCTGACGGCTGTTCTGGGAAAACCCGGCTCCCGTCCTCCCATTAGGCTTCCTCCACCTCACTCCATTTTGAGAACTTGAAACAAAGCAAGATAGAGACGGTTCTCGTAAACGTGAAGGTGCTGCAGTGAGAGGTGCCCCGAACCCCTGGAAGAGCTCAACCCACTGGCAGGTGGACGGGACAGAAGACCCTTGCGAACAGAGGCGGCGTTTCAGGCCCCCAGAGCAGTGCACGGCGCTGACCTCGGGGAGGGGGCAGTCATGACTGTGAACAGGAGAGCCGAAGTGCCCTCTCAGGTCGAGCTCGGGACGGTCACCAAGTCCAGGAGGGGGCGGGCCTGGATCTCGTGTGCACGGGGCCTCGGGAGTGCGTGGCGCGACCCTCACAGTCTGGTGCCCGGCTCCCTGCCTGTGTGCTGATGCCTTGCTCAAGGGAGCCCTGGCCCCTCCTAGTGGGGCCAGACTCGGGGGTGCTGGCAGGTGTGGTCGACTCCCTCACAGCGACGCTGGGTTGGACGTACCAGGGGCACCGAGCAGAGCAGGGGCAGGGGCAGGGGCCCCAACCGAAAGTGAAGACGGGGCAGACGTGAGCCAGGCGGGACCCTGGGGCAAGCAGGAAGAGGAGGGGGAGAGTGAGAGGTGCAAGAACCAGTTCCAACAATTCCTTTCTTTCTAAAATCAAGCGGGGAAGCCATCCGTGGCAGAGTTCTAACGGCAACAAGAGGATGGCAAAGAATGGGAAATGCCAGCTGTGACTCTCTGTTTGAGGTTTAGAAATATGTTCCCCTCACAAGGCCGACAAAAACACCCAGAGTGCTGTTGACAGCAGGACACACCTTCAGAAACGCCAGCGTAACTTGGCAGGGTGCCACAGGACCTGAACCGAGGCCACGGAAGGGACCACCTCAGCTCCTGCTGGAGAGCCCTGTGCACATGCACCAACACGGCTCACACACAGACACAGCTCACACACACACGGCTCACACACAGACACGGCAAACACACAGACACGGCAAACACACAGACACGGCTCACACACAGACACGGCTCACACACAGACACGGCTCACACACAGACACGGCTCACACACAGACACGGCAAACAACACAGACACGGCTCATGTGCAGTCACAGCTCCCAGGCAGACACGGCTCCCTGGCAATCACGGCTCACACACAGACATGATAATGATGACTCTAAAGGCCTCTGATCATGACTCTGTCGCTGTTGTGTGAGATGAGGCGGCCGCAGGCGCTCACGGCACTCGCTGGGAACAGTTTCTTGTGGATCCACAGCTGGGGACGCTGTGGTTTGGGGCTGTGCTAAGTGCTTCTTCCTTTGATTTTTACAAGAAACCTGAGGGCAGGCGCCACCATTCCCATCTCACAGCAGGGGCCTGGACCCCACGATGCTGGTAAGAATGCTGAGAAACGTCTTCCATGCACTTTGGAAAAACGCAGCTGACTGGGGAGACAGGGCCAGGGCTTCCATGAGGCTGAGTGTCTGGGACCAGGTCAACGGCTTCCACCCTGAGGGGTCACAGAGCCCGGGCTGGAGCGGCCCTCCCTCCACGGGTCCCCCCAGGCCCTGCACGGTCCCTCCTGGTGCTGCGAATGCCGCACCCTCGGTCTCGCTCCGTGATGAAGTACAGGGAGCGCCTCACGAAGGTGGCACAAAACCTTTGCTCTTAGTTAAACGATGTTTGGAGCATGGGATTTAAAAATACGAGATGAATGGACTTTAGTCATTAAAAATTACCTCGAACATTAGACACAGCTGCAGGCTATGGTTAGTAAATGTCCGCAACTGATACCAGCTTCACTTCCTCAGCATAACATGCAATATTTGTATTTTGTTCATACAACCAGCTGCACAGCTCCATAGAGAAATATTAACAGATAGAATTTAGGGAAAATTTAAAGCTTTAACATTTATCTCAAATTCAACATGGAATAAGGCAAGAATACAAACAGAATAATATATATGTATACCCCACCCCCATATTTCAGTTTTCCAAACACACTGGGCTGTCACAGTGCACACGATTTGGCACCGGAAAGATATCCGTCAGTGCGGCAAATGCACAATTGTGTCACACCAGCATCTAATCCAAAGGGGATGGAACAATCCACAAGCACAGGGTTCCCGTGGCCACTGCCAGCATGGCCGCGGGAACAAAAGGGAAGACCAGTGCTGCTCACCGTGAGGCCGCCACGTCACTAAAAAACCCGTGCTGGCGTGGCCAGGTCTGCACGCACCAGACACCTGCAGGAGGCGCTGTGCACGGCGGATAATTTCCCCAGTGCACCCTGGAGTGGAACGTGGCGTGAGAGCGGCGTTGGGGCTGCCCAAAGCAGGTGAAGCCGCACACAAGCGTGGGGGTCTCCGCGGGGACCTGGAGGGAACCCGCCAGATGACGTCAGCGGGACCCAACAGTCCAACCACCTACAACACAGGGCTGGGCTCTGCCAAGGAAAGCAGGCGGCAAGAGCTGTTCTGCTGCTGAGAGCGGGCCCGGGCCCAGGGAGAGCCAGCGGTGCCCTCCCTCCGCGGCGTCTGCACCTGAGTCCCAGTTCCCGCAGGGCCCCAGCGGGGATGCCACAGCTCTGGGTGTGAACATTGTCATGCTCTCCTCAGCAATCTCATGGCATTAGAATGAACCTGTGTGTGTTACAGGTGGAAGAGGGGCAGGGGCCCTTCCCAGCAGGGAGCTGGCCGGGCGCTCACCACACCTGACCCTCCCCTCCGAGAGCCTGCTGCCAGGCCGGGGCTCTTTAAAGTGGGAAGTTCAGTGACCTATTTTAGGGTAAGAATTGCTGCTTCGTGTATTGGTATGAAAGGACTGGAAAAAAATTAATGTCTCTCATTTAAAATTGGGCAATCATTAAAAAACACTAATTCAGCAGCTTTGTACCCAAATTCTAAACTGCAGGCACCGGAGTGGCTGGCAGCACACGGTCAAGTCACGCGACCAGGAGCCTTTAGCCCTGTGCGCCAAGGACCACTTTAACACCCCTAGGCACGGTAGGCATGGTGGGCACGGTGTTCACACCTGTAGGTCCAGCACTTTGGGAGGCTGAGGCGGGAGGATCACTGGAGGCCAGGAGTTTGAGGCCAGGCTGGTCTCAATGGGCAACACAGGGAGTCCCCATCTCTACAAAAAAATTTTAAAAACATTAGCCAGGCATAATGGTGTGCACCTGTGGTCCTAGCTACTTGGAAGGTTGAGGCGGGAGGATCCCTTGAGCCCAGGAGTTCAAGCTTCCAGGGAGCCATGATCGTGCCACTGCACTCCAGCCCAGGCAACAGAGTGAGACCTTGTCTCTTAAGCCCCTAAGTATGGGGTGGGCAAGGCAGGGCCTCCTGACCTGTTCACAGTGACAGCAGTTGTCAAAACGCTCTCACTTTTCCAAGAGATGCAGTTTGTGTAGCTATGAAAACACGAAAAAGCAAACTTTCACAAACCAAAACTCCGCGCGCTGTGTGAAGAGAGAACGAACACAACCTCCACCTCCGACACCCTCGAGTGGCAAACCCTGAAGAGGCCACAGAGTCAGAACACACACGGGAGGGACGCAGGGACAGAACGTGCACGGGAGGGACGCAGGGACAGAACGCGCACGGGAGGGACGCAGGGTCAGAACGCGCACGGGAGGGACGCAGGGTCAGAACGCGCACGGGAGGGACGCAGGGTCAGACCGCGCACGGGAGGGACGCAGGGACAGAACGCGCACGGGAGGGACGCAGGGACAGAACGCGCACGGGAGGGACGCAGGGACAGAACGCGCACGGGAGGGACGCGGGGTCAGACCGCGCACGGGAGGGACGCGGGGACAGAACGCGCACGGGAGGGACGCGGGGTCAGAACGCGCACGGGAGGGACGCGGGGTCAGAACGCGCACGGGAGGGACGCGGGGTCAGAACGCGCACGGGAGGGACGCGGGGACAGAACGCGCACGGGAGGGACGCGGGGACAGAACGCGCACGGGAGGGACGCGGGGACAGAACGCGCACGGGAGGGACGCGGGGTCAGAACGCGCACGGGAGGGACGCGGGGACAGAAAGCGCATGGGAGGGACGCGGGGTCAGAACGCGCATGGGAGGGACGCGGGGACAGAACGCGCATGGGAGGGACGCGGGGTCAGAACGTGCATGGGAGGGACGCAGGGTCAGAACGTGCATGGGAGGGACGCAGGGACAGAACACACATGGGAGGGACGCACAATCCAGTCAAACACGTATATGTGCTGACCACTCATCTTCCCCACAAAAACTATCCACGCCACACTCATTACAACTGCTTTGGAAAAGCCTGAAACTCACAAGAACTTACATGTCGTGGGGACACCTCCTAATCCCAGGAGCACCTTCTGATTCCCCACCCCACTCTCAGGACCCACAAGTCTTTCCCATGGAGTGGCCTGGTACCCCTGCTGAGAGCCAGCTGGCCATGGACATGGGGCCGTTCCGGGATGGACACTTCTGCTCCATGGCCCAGCACGCTGTCATCACACCAGCCTCCATTACTCTGAAGCAGGATGTGCGTCCTCTGGCCTGCTCTTCCTCAAGACCCTCCAGGGTCTCCTGCGTTCCTGTAAGAGCTTCAGGACTGGTCTGTGGCCCCTCCAGGGGCAGCATCCTCCCACGATGCCCCCCATGACTGAGTGGCGGGGGAACCTCCACGGTCTCGCCATGGCCGCCTCTCCCTTTGCTTGCCAGTTTCTGCCACTGGTGAGTTGGTTCTCACTTCCGGTGCACATGTGCTAGCAACTGTCACTCTTCCCGATGGACCCAGCTCTTAGCATCGTAATTCCATCCGTTATCATTATAAAGCGTCCTTCTTTACCTGTAGAAGCATTCTTTGTTTAAATTCAGTCTTCTCAGATATTAGCAGAACACTCCAGCTTTCCTACGGTGATGGCCTCTGACCCAGTTGTCCATCCACTCGTAGTTAAAGCTCTGAATCCCCTCACATTCACGCCGCCACTCTGCTTTCTGCTCCTCAGGCCTCACGTAGTTTTAGTGATGGCCTCTGACCCAGTTGTCCATCCACTCGTAGTTAAAGCTCTGAGTCCCCTCACGTTCACGCCGCCACTCTGCTTTCTGTTCCTCATGCCTCACGTAGTTTTAGTTCCTGTCTTCCCTTTTCTGTTTTCTTTTGCATTAAGTGAATATTGTCCAATGTAACATTTTGGTTCCTTCTGTGAACTCCAAGTATCTGTGTCAGGTCTCACTTAACTTAAAAAGTTTATTTTGCCAAGGTTGGGGTCACCTGCCCGTGACACGGCCTCAGGAGGGCCTGACATGTGCCTGAGGTGGTCGGGGCACAGCTCGGTTTTACACATTTTAGGGAGACATGAGACATGAAAGAACATATGTAAGATGAACACTGGTTCACTCTGGAAAGGTGGGACAGCTGGAACCGGGGAGGGACTTCCAGGTCACAGGTAGACAAGAGACAAATGGCTGCATCCTCCTGAGTTTCTGATCAGCCTCTCCAAAGGAGGCCATCAGATCTGCACCTGTCTCAGTGAGCAGAAGGTGGCTTTGGATAGAATGGGTGGCGGGTTTGCCCTGAGCTGCATCTGTCTCAGTGAGCGGAGGGTGGCTTTGGATAGAATGGGCGGCAGGTTGGATAGAACGGGAGGCAGGCTGGCCCTGAGCAGTTCCCAGTGTGACTTTTCCCTTCAGTTTCATGATGGTGGGGCCCAAGGTTTATCCTCCTTTCACACTTGTATGATTTGTTTCATGATGTATTTTGAGTTACTTCCTTAGCGTCTGCTCTTGGGTTTAGCATACATATATCTCGCTCGATCAGAATCAATTTTGGACTCATGCTGGCCTAATTCCAATTCGATACGGAGACATGGCTGCTGCACAGCTCAGCCCCTCCTCACTTTGTGCTTCACTGTACGATACCACATCCATGCACGCCATGAACCCAACAATGCATCGTTGTAATTATTTACAGCAGGAGTGAGAGCAGGTGCACACTCGGACTCCTCACTTTGTGCTTTACTGTTTTTTTTTTGGAGACGGAGTCTCGCTCTGTTGTCCAGGGTGTAGTGGCACGATCTCGGCTCACCGCAACCTCCACCTCCTGGGTTCAAGCAATTCTCCTGCCTCAGCCTCCTGAGTAGCTGGGACTATAGGCGCATGGTGCCATGTCCAGCTAATTTTTTGTATTTTAGTAGAGATGGGGTTTCACCATGTTGCCCAGGCTGTTCTCGAACTCCTGAACTCAGGCAATCTGCCCGCCTCAGCTTCCCAGAGTGCTGGGATTACAAGCATGAGCCACCGTGCTCAGCCTTGCTTCACTGTACAATACCACATCCATGCATGCTACAAACCCAACAATGCATCGTTGTAATTATTTACAGCAGGACAGGGAGCAGGTGCACACTCGGAGCGCAGTGAGACCAACCTTCTTGTTCAGCACTCCTGGGTCTCTTCAGCTCTTGTTGTAAATTCCAGTCACCATCTGCTGTCATTTAATCCTAGGCCCCTCCTCGGCGCGGCTACTGGCAAATGTTACATCTCCACGTGGTATGGGCCCAACAATACAATTAGGTACAAAGAGTTGTTTTATTTCGTTTTGTGACAGGGTCTTGCTCTGTGGCCCAGGCTGGAGTGCAGTGGCGTGATCTTGGCTCACTGCAACCTCCCCTCTGGGTTCTAGTGATTCTTGTGCCTCAGCCTCCTGAGTAGCTGAAATTACAGGCGTGCACCACCACGCCCAGCTAATTTTTGTATTTTCAGTAGAGACAGGGTTTCACCATGTTGGCCAGGTTGGTCTTGAACTCCTGACCTCAAGTCATCTGCCCACCTCGGCGTCCTAAAGTGCTAGGATTACAGGCGTGAGCCACAGCCACCACATGCCCAGGCATAGAGTGTTACACTATAAAACTATACTGCTTTTTAAATTAAGAGAAGAAAGGAGAAACAACACGCTACCTTACAGAGTTACATAATCTGCATTCCTTGTGCTTGCTTGTTTGTGTGGATTCAGATTTTCATCTAAGTCACCTGCTTTCAGCCTGAAGAGCTTCCTTTAGAACTTCTTGTAAGGTGCGTCTGCTAGTGAATTCCCACTTTGTCTGGGAAAACCCTGCCTTTGTTTTTGAAAGGTTGTTTTGCTGGATACAGGGGCCTGGGTGTGGTGGTGCCATCTCTGAGGAGAAGTGGCTGTGGTGTGATGGGTTCTCCCACCCTCACGCCTCTCTCCCGTGGACACCTCACACCTCCTCTGCTGCCCTCAGGCCTCTCTCCCATGGACGCCTCACACCTCCTCTGCTGCCCCCAGGCCTCTCTCCCATGGACGCCTCACACCTCCTCTGCTGCCCCCAGGCCTCTCTCCCGTGGACGCCTCACGCCTCCTCTGCTGCCCCCAGGCCTCTCTCCCGTGGACGCCTCACGCCTCCTCTGCTGCCCCCAGGCCTCTCTCCCGTGGACGCCTCACGCCTCCTCTGCTGCCCCCAGGCCTCTCTCCCGTGGACGCCTCACGCCTCCTCTGCTGCCCCCAGGCCTCTCTCCCGTGGACGCCTCACGCCTCCTCTGCTGCCCTCAGGCCTCCCTCCCGTGGACGCCTCACGCCTCCTCTGCTGCCCTCAGGCCTCTCTCCCGTGGACGCCTCACGCCTCCTCTGCTGCCCTCAGGCCTCTCTCCCGTGGACGCCTCACGCCTCCTCTGCTGCCCCCAGGCCTCTCTCCCGTGGACGCCTCACGCCTCCTCTGCTGCCCCCAGGCCTCTCTCCCGTGGACGCCTCACGCCTCCTCTGCTGCCCTCAGGCCTCTCTCCCGTGGACGCCTCACGCCTCCTCTGCTGCCCTCAGGCCTCTCTCCCGTGGACGCCTCACGCCTCCTCTGCTGCCCTCAGGCCTCTCTCCCGTGGACGCCTCACGCCTCCTCTGCTGCCCCCAGGCCTCTCTCCCGTGGACGCCTCACGCCTCCTCTGCTGCCCTCAGGCCTCTCTCCCGTGGACGCCTCACGCCTCCTCTGCTGCCCTCAGGCCTCTCTCCCACGACGCCTCACGCCTCCTCTGCTGCCCCCAGGCCTCTCTCCCATAGACGCCTCACGCCTCCTCTGCTGCCCCCAGGCCTCTCTCCCGTGGACGCCTCACGCCTCCTCTGCTGCCCTCAGGCCTCTCTCCCGTGGACGCCTCACACCTCCTCTGCTGCCCTCAGGCCTCTCTCCCGTGGACGCCTCACGCCTCCTCTGCTGCCCTCAGGCCTCTCTCCCGTGGACGCCTCACGCCTCCTCTGCTGCCCTCAGGCCTCTCTCCCGTGGACGCCTCACGCCTCCTCTGCTGCCCCCAGGCCTCTCTCCCGTGGACGCCTCACGCCTCCTCTGCTGCCCCCAGGCCTCTCTCCCGTGGACGCCTCACGCCTCCTCTGCTGCCCTCAGGCCTCTCTCCCGTGGACGCCTCACGCCTCCTCTGCTGCCCTCAGGCCTCTCTCCCGTGGACGCCTCACGCCTCCTCTGCTGCCCTCAGGCCTCTCTCCCGTGGACGCCTCACGCCTCCTCTGCTGCCCTCAGGCCTCTCTCCCGTGGACGCCTCACGCCTCCTCTGCTGCCCTCAGGCCTCTCTCCCACGACGCCTCACGCCTCCTCTGCTGCCCCCAGGCCTCTCTCCCATGGACGCCTCATGCCTCCTCTGCTGCCCCCAGGCCTCTCTCCCATGACGCCTCACGCCTCCTCTGCTGCCCCCAGGCCTCTCTCCCATGAAGCCTCACGCCTCCTCTGCTGCCCTCAGGCCTCTCTCCCATGGACGCCTCACACCTCCTCTGCTGCCCCCAGGCCTCTCTCCCATGACGCCTCATGCCTCCTCTGCTGCCCCCAGGCCTCTCTCCCATGAAGCCTCACGCCTCCTCTGCTGCCCTCAGGCCTCTCTCCCACGACGCCTCATGCCTCCTCTGCTGCCCCCAGGCCTCTCTCCCATGAAGCCTCATGCCTCCTCTGCTGCCCCCAGGCCTCTCTCCCATGAAGCCTCATGCCTCCTCTGCTGCCCTCAGGCCTCTCTCCACCAACCCCTCACGCTTCCTCTGGTGCCCCCAGGCCTCTCTCTCTCTCTCTCTCTCATGCTTCATGCTTCCTCTGCTGCCCCCAGGCCTCTCTCTCTCTCTCTCTCTCATGCTTCATGCTTCCTCTGCTGCCCCCAGGCCTCCACCTCATGCCTCCTCTGCTGCCCCCAGGCCTCCACCTCATGCCTCCTCTGCTGCCCTCAGGCCTCTCTCCCATGAACGCCTCATGCCTCCTCTGCTGCCCCCAGGCCTCTCTCCCACGACGCCTCACGCTTCCTCTGGGCCCCCAGCCCTGCTCCCGGCATTTCCTCTTCCACTGGGATGTGCCTAGGTAAGGATCTTTGTGTTCATCCTATTTGGAGTTTGTTGTGCTTCTGGGATGTATAAATTAATGTTTTCCATTAAATTTGGGGAGTTTTCAGTCATTATGTCTTTGAATAGTTTTTCTGCTCCTCTCTCCCCTAAAGATTATCTTTCTTAGTTAATTATCCAAGATTAAAAACAACTTTGATGTGTAGGGTTTCTGGTGGAGCACTATTCCCTGTTGTCTAGGAGTGGGAGCTCACGCAACCCTCCCAAACGGACAAGAGGAGGTGAACCTCAGAAGGACCCTGCCTGCCGCCCTGTGTCTCCCACGCAGGCTGACCACACACCCCTGTGGAGAAGAGCTGAGTGTTGGGATCTGGGTACTCGTGTCAGGAAACTAAGCCTTTAAAACGTGGTGCTGTTTTCCTTTCCTGTTTATCACTGCACCAGATGGGACAGGAAACGGGGGCACCAGGACTAAAATCTCCAAGTACTTAGGGAGCCATCGTCAGCTGTTGTCTCTGTCAACAGATCATGGGAACGACCAGCTCATCTTCTTGCCAGTAACATAACAGCTCCCACCATGCTGTGCTATGTTTCTTGGCAGTTAACTCAATGTCGTTTTCACTTCTCCGCGAACTCTAGGAATGATCTGAAGAAAGAGGCTATGGTATATTTTAAAGTTGCCTTTGTGAGTGATGATTCACCTCCGGCCACCAAAAGCATAAAAGGATAGGCTCAGGGACAGATCAACCGCACGGGGACCTCACCCAACCACAGGCTCAGGGACAGATCAACCGCACGGGGACCTCACCTAACCACGGGCTCAGGGACAGATCAACCGTACGGGGACCTCACCCAACCACGGGCTGAGGGACAGATCAACCGCACGGGGACCTCACCCAACCACGGGCTCAGGGACAGATCAACCGTACGGGGACCTCACCCAACCACGGGCTGAGGGACAGATCAACCGCACGGGGACCTCACCCAACCACGGGCTCAGGGACAGATCAACCGTACGGGGACCTCACCCAACCACGGGCTGAGGGACAGATCAACCGTACGAAGACCTCACCCAACCACAGGCTCAGGGACAGATCAACCGCACGGGGACCTCACCCAACCTGTGCAGGAGACCTCACCTCACCTGGGCGCCTGTTCTTTTCGGTACCTGGAACTGGTGTTGGGACGGTGTGTCTGTGAGATCCTTAAACATTCTGAAGATGACTTGTTTGGTTTTTTATTTTGAGGATTTATTTTAAGGAGTGAAAGTGCCCGGCAGGCGGCTGCATATAGAGCAGGCATCTGATGTTTGTTGACTTGAGAGAAGAATGAATCACTCTTGGTAGACAAGTAAAAAACACAACCTTCCCCCTTCTGTTAAAACTCATTTTCAAGTTCAACTGACATTAAGATTCTGTGGAACAGCTTGGCCACGCGAAATTAGCAAGACATACCACCAGCTAGAGCACTGACGGGAAAGAGCAGAGTTACCTCCGGCTTCTGTACGAAACACGTCGCCACGCATGGGAAAGAATCATGATGAAACCTACATGTTCGACATGCAAAAATAAAAAACTCAAACCACATTTACTTCGTTACAAGCAAAAATTTCATGTGAAAAATTTCAAAACATTCACATCTCACTGAATACCCCAAAACAGGAATGAAATAAAACTGGAAGTCCCTGGTCCTTAAGGAAGAAGTGAGGTCCCCAAAGTCCAAGAGTCACAAAAACCCAGCTGGACAGGAAGCTGAACAGACCCCACCGCCCCACCCTTTTGAGGGGCACACACGGCCCCCAGCAGTCAGGCTGCTATCGCGGCCACATGCCTACAGCGATCCGCAAACGGCAGGCGTGGCGCAGGCAGGGAGCAAGCGCCGAGTCCCACCCGTCCCGGCCGTGGGTATGAGAGTCCCACCCGTCCCGGCCGTGGGTATGAGAGTCCCACCCGTCCTGGCGGCGGGTATGAAGGCTGCGCAGCAGAATCTGAACAGACTCCCAGGACACTTTATTCTCCTGATCTCAAATTCTGAAATCACCCAAGCCCACCGAGTCTGTAAGACATAGGGTGAAACGGTAATTACAGTACTGATCTGGTCCTTGCCCGAGGAGCCAGAATGGAGAGGCAGAGCCCCAACCGCCTCCTGCAGCTGGGAGGGCAGCATGGAAGCCGCGCCAGAGCCGAGGGGTTTTCTAATCGTGCTCGTGTGGTTTCACCAGGGAGGGTCAGTTCCGTGCTTGTGTGGTTCTCTAATCGTGCTTGCGTGGTTTCACCAGGGAGGGTCAGTTCCGTGCTTGTGTGGTTCTCTAATCGTGCTTGCGTGGTTTCACCAGGGAGGGTCAGTTCCGTGCTTGTGTGGTTCTCTAATCGTGCTTGCGTGGTTTCACCCGTGAGGGTCAGTTCTGCCGTGCGCAGGTCATTTAGCAAAAAAAAAAAAAAAAAAAAAAAACCACAAAAACCCAGGGGTGCTAACTCCAGTCCTGGCCCCCAAGTCTTCAGCAGCTCTGGGTCCCGACCCGCTGAGCGCCACATCCAGTTGCCCACAGGGGGAGACACGGATGCAGCACGTATCCTGGATGACGTGGCTGGCCGCCAGCAACACCCTGACTGGTCTTAGTGGAAAAACACTTTGGGTTTCTTCTTTTAATTAGAAAAAAAACTATCAGGTTAAACCACCTATGTTCATACAAAGAGCACGCTGCAAATCCACAGATACTAACATGGCCACAGCAGACAGACTCCTTGGAGCTGGCTCAGCTCAGCCCCGGGCTAGAGGGTCTTCAGGGGAGGGCAGTGGAACCCTCCCAGAGGCCCCCAGTGCACCGCCTTCCCCGGGCCTGACCCCAGAGCTTCACGACAGACCCAATGGGTCTACACCGAAAAGTAAAGGAAGGTTCGGCCAGGCAAAACCACCCCGTAATTCATGTGGGAAGAACCAAGGCTTGTTATCACCCAATACGGAATTTCAAAATCTCTCCTAAAACAATTTCATATCATTTCAACACAGCTGGAAAATGCTGCTTTCTACGTGGTAAACACAGAGTGGGCTGCCAGGAGAGAAGCTGCACTCATTTCCCTGCTAAACCACAGAGCTGCAAATCAAGTGATTTTCTGTAAGTAATTCCTGCAAACGGGAACAATGACTATCTTGTCTTGTCTGCATTTGTTGCTGGAATTTCTGGCCCAATTTTGTAACTAGATTGCCTGAATGAGTTACGCTCTTTTCTTGAAATGCTGTTTATTCACCTACAGGAGAGCCTAAGAGTAAGACCAGACGTGGGGAGAAAGAAAGCAGTCTGCACTGTCTTCTTCACCACAGACACCAGACGTGCACCTGGAGCGCCCCCTGCTCGCCTGCTGAAGCTGGGAGCAGCTCCTCCGAGGCTGGCGCTGCTCCTACCTCATTTCACAGGTGAGGAAACCAGGATGCAGAGGTCCAAATACCGGCCCACAGCCCCGCAGCAGACGCAAGAAGGCTCTGGAGACCAAGTTCTCAGGGCAAATCCTCGGGACACGCGTCTGTACTGAGGATGTCGGCAGGACCTGGAGGGCCACATCCTGTCTAACGGGCGGGCAAGACAAAGCCTCCGAGGTTACCTCGGACGGCCTCGGAGCAGCCCTGGAGCTAAAGACGGGAGCCGTGCTTCTAAATCCTCAAGAAGATGCTGCCACCTGGGGTTACGCAGCCCGCTGACTGCGGACGTGTAGACAGGACAGACACTTTCTCAGGAAGCTTCTGGGAGATGTACTCCACCAAAATGCAGAGACAGAGAACACCCCAGAGAGTGGGGAAGGCAACTCCAGGGGGTGGCGAGCAGGGCGGGCGGGGGGAGGCGGGGACCTGCGGGGGAGGCCAGGGGAGTGGAGCGGAGAGGCAGCCAGGGATTCAGAAACAGGCAAAAAGGAAGAAAGCTAACAAAGTGAGGTAATTATCAAATCCAGGTAAAACAGATGTTTAAGAAAGGGAACAGCATCACCGTGTCCTATTGTATTTGGTAAAAGCAATTTACGGTCATAGGAAACACTGCATCATTCCACACCCCCAAATCCTGGCGTGTTGATATTGGCAGGGCGGAGGCAAGAAGAGACGCAGTCTGTGTGTTGAGCGCTAAGAATCAACAGACGGCACCCAAAATGCCTAAGGGCACGGCAGGTCTCCGCCACCACCCAGAACCGGGCAGTGAGGTGGGTGCCTTTCACACAAGGACATGCACGGGGGATGCGGGACGGGGACCTGTCCACACCCTGGGTTTCATGCCTGTTCATCGACCAACCTGAGAAAAGATGTCTCAAAGCAAACCGGCTCCTCCCCACCATTCGACAGCAGCACAGAGATCCAGAGAACAAAGCCGATTAGTGGAGAAAGATGATGTCAGAAACTGCGATGAGACCGTGAGCTAAGCGTCTGGGAAAAAAGCTAAATCCCCCCCTTACTAAAAAATAAATCTTAATTTACAAAGACTCATATGTAGAAAAGGTCAAACGTAAACGCATCCAAGGAAAAGACACAGGGTTAAGATTCTCGGACAAGATTCAGAACCAAGCAGCTGTCAGATCTGCACAATAGTAACATCGCTGCATGGCAGAAATGTCACCAAAGTTAAAGGTGACAAAAAGCTACCTTTCACGGCAATGCAGAAAACACTGACCAGTCACAAGGAGCAGGTGAGCAGCGTTTAGAGTGCGCTGTTGCGGCCAAACGCCCGAAAACAGGCCTCATTCATGGCGAAGGAAGCGCAAAGCAAACCACGGTGCTCAGCTCTTCCCACCCACAGACCGCACGCCGGAGGCGGGGACCACTGTCACCGGCGGGGGACCCACATCAGGCACCACCCTCGACATGCAGGACGCTGGCTCCTGACCAGCAGTGCCATGTGCAGACCCTGCACACGCCTGTGCACACATACAGACCCCGTACATGCCTGCGTGCACACATGCAGACCCCCCCACACCTGCAGAACCCACACACGCCTGTGTGCACGTGTAGATACCTCACACACACGCCTGTAGACACCTCACACATGCCTGCGCACACGTGCATACCACCACACGCCTGTGCACGTGTAGACACCCCACACACACCTGCGCAGATGTACAGATCCCCCCACACACCTGCACACACGTGCAGACACCTCACACGCCTGCACACATGTAAGATGACGTGGATCAGCATGGAGACAACCAAGTGGCCATCACCAGGGGCTGCTGAGTTTGGAAGCTGCTGGTGTCACACACAGAATGGTGGAGGGCGTGAAGAATGAGATGCAGGCAGGCGGCCCACCAACTGCAGAGTCACCTCCGGGAGCCCGTGTCAGGCCCCTCCCACCTCAGACCCCGCACTCACCTGGGCCCCCGGCCCCCTGCTGCACTCCTCTCGCTGGACGCCGGTGCCCCGAGCGTCCGCTCCCTGCGGGTCCCTGGCTTCCGGGGCTGGGGCTCCTCCTCCTGCTCCTCAGGCCTCCTCTTCTCGCTGTCGCTGTCGTCGCTGCCTTCTCCAAGGATGTCGTCCACCTGACAAACAGCCAAGAGTCAGCGACAGACCTCCTTCCCGGGCCCCGTCCCCCCGCAACAGGCTTCTCCCGGCAGAGTCCAGGGCTCTGAGTGCAGCAGGGTGGGGGCTGGAGGTAGCACTCTGCTTTCTACCTGAGCCCTGGGGCTTGAAACTCAACCAATCCTTAACAAAGCCCCGGGCAAAAGACGCTTGGAAATCCACAGAGCAAACCCAGACAGTCGGTTCGCAGGCAAAGATTGTGTTTAAATTCCTTCTGTCCCTTATGTGAACAGGGACTTTATTCCTAGTGCACTGTTGGATTTTATGGTGAATAATCAGAATATTTGCTTGAAATTTTCAAGATCAATGAGATTCACAGCACGACTCCCGAGTGGCAGGGCTTTCGGGGAGGTGTCCCAGTCCTTCCCATCCTGGAATCTGGGAGGAGAGCAGCCACCTGGGGGTGGAGACGTGGCCGTGCCACAGGGACGCTCGCTAAGATGTCCACCCGCTCGCTCTGGGCACGCCTCCAATTTGGGAAACATGCAGAGAGGGCGACTCCTGAACACCTGGGGTGAGCTCAGCCGGCCCCACGCCTGACACGTGTGACGCGGACGGGAGTGGCAACACAGGCGGCAGGCAAGTGAGCAGGTGATGCGAGTACCGCATCCAAACCTCAGCCTCCCCGAACCTCAGCAGGCGGGAGGTGGGTACCGTCAGTGCCTCGATGTGGCGGCGGGAGAGGCTGAGCCCAGTGCCGGGAGGTGAACTCAAGTTCTCCCCTCCTCTCCTGAACTGCACGGAGATGGGAGAAGGACGCACAGAAAGAACTTACACCCAGGAGCGAAGGGCCCGCTCGGCCGATGACTAGCGGAGAGAAGAGCACTTTATGTCCAGCATGGATCACGTCGGAGAGGTGTTGGCGGGCAGCTCTCCCGGGGGCTCCCATCCCAAGAGCACGGCCCTGCTCACAGCTCTCTGATGTTGAGGGCGTCTGTGTGCAACGGCACAGCCCCATGGTCCCTGAGACAGGCAGGTGAGGCGGGGCAGCCTGACCACAGTCCCCCAGCGCAGGCTGTTTCCCAGGAGGGATCTGGGGGTGCACACCTGGCTGGGGCCTCGAGGGGCACTCACCGACGCCGACCTAACCCCACCCCCGCAGCAGGTACGAGAAACGGCCACAGAGGACGGAGCACAGCTCCTGAGACAGGCGCGGTTCGGAGCAGTCGAGGCCGAGTCCAGAGTCACAGAGACTCGGTGTGAAGCCACTTTGATCAGGAATCACAGCTCAGCCCCCGAGCCCACATGGAGGCCGACTCATCCACCCCGTCCACTCTGCAATTTCAAACTCATCGCCACGTGTCCAGCTAGTCACAGCACATGTGCCCTGGCCTGAATCATTAAAAGGCAGAAACATTTTAACCAATGGTTAATTAGCTAAGGCAGCGGCTTTATCATCAGGTCATTATAATGATCTCTAAAAGTAACACGTTCCCAGGGACGCTGGCATGGAATGGTATTTAATAAGAGCATCTGGTTACTCGACAAGGTTACTGATGTTCACACTTCACCAGAATGCTTACATCACTGAATTTACTGTGTCGACGGCAAATCTCCTACGGGAATAATTCTACTAAATTCTATTCTGAAATACTTAGGGCCTTTAACACGGCATCATACCTTGTCAAGAGAGAAAAACAAGGCAGTGTTAAAATCTGTTATTTTACATTTGACAGCCAAGGGCAGGCAGGCCAGCCAGCATGGCAGCCCACGGACCCGAGGGACCCTCGCTAGTGTGGCGCCCCACCTGGGAGGGCCTCAGACGTCCGTGCCAACGCTGGTGAGGCAGGGCAGCCCGGCACGTGCCCCCGTGCTGCTATCTGGAAGATCTGGAGGTACGTTTTGCACAGCCAAGCCAGAAACGTGGGCACACATTCACATTAAAACCTGACCTCGCCTACATCATGCTCCCCTGATCTCCTCTCCCTCTTTCTGCCTGACTCGTGTAAACACACTGATGTGGGAACGACACCTACCTTTCCTGGGCTTGTTTTTACAAAAAAGGTGACTGCGCTTTCTGAAAAACAGTTTTCTTCACTACAGAGGCTCCTTGACTCAGGATGGGGTCACGTCCAGATGAGCCCATCACAGGCTGAAAACGTGTCAGCACAGCCGGCCCAGCCGCCTGCCACGCTCAGACATTACCCCATCGCTGGCAAAGTCGTCCAGCACAAGGCCGACTTGGAACAAGCTGTTCTACAGAATTCTGAGCCAAGACTTCTAATTCAAATTGTGCTTTCTACCAAACACACGTCACTCGCACATCATTGTAAAGTTAGAAAATCGTTAAGCGAACCATTGTAAAGTTGAGGTCGTTTGTATTTACTTCACTTAAAACACGCTAACATAATTTTTTTAATCTTAAGGAAAATTTAAAAGTATGTAAAGAGAAAAAACACAAATGAATTCATACCTAAGTGTTGGAATTTCTACCAAAGAGCAAATACAGATAACAGCAGATGCTACTGTATCCTGTCAATGCACGGAAATGAAATGTTTCTACCAACCTCCCTGCACGACCCTGGATCACAGAATAAAACTCTCCCCAGCTCTGCCCTGGAGTGAGGTGGGACGGCTTCGAGAGAGAGGACGGGAAACAAGAAGAGACACAGAGCAAGGTCGGGAAAGCACCCTGAGCATGAGAAGCAGAACAGGCAGGAACAAGGTAACGCAGCTGGAGAGGCAGCGGACGCCGGCTTTGGGGCCAGCAGAACAGGCAGGAACGAGGTAACGCAGCTGGAGAGGCAGCGGACGCCGGCTTTGGGGCCCAGCAGGCTTTTCCGCAGGGGTGTACAGGGGACGGGCCCCACCTCAACCCTCGGTGATCTCCCAGCCCTGGTTCCGGCACCTTCCCTTCCCTGCAGTTCCATGATCACACAGGAACCTGCAGGGGGACCGACACATGGGTGTGAGTCTCTTTGTGAGCTGGCTGAGACAGGCGGGTGTTTGTGCACAAACACACCAAACGCACACCCGTCCTGTGCCGAGGCTGCGGTGCGAGGATCCACACACGCCAAACGCGCACCCGTCCTCTGCTGAGGCCGCAGCGTGAGGATCCACACACGACAAACGCACACCCGTCCTGTGCCGAGGCCGCAGCGCGAGGATCCACACACGCCAAATGCGCACCCGTCCTCTGCTGAGGCTGCAGCGTGAGGATCCACACATGCCAAACGCACACCCGTCCTGTGCCGAGGCCGCAGCGTGAGGATCCACACACACAACACACATTCGTCCTGTGCTGAAGCCACAGCACGAGGACTGAGTGCTAGTCACACACAGTCACCAGGCACAGTGCTTTGGCCACGCCCACCACGAGGAGACTCAGGGACTGTGTGGGGGTGCATGCTTTAGAGTCGCCTCCAGAAGAAAAATCCACGTTAGCGAGTTCTCACATCTCCTGTGATTTTGGGAGCACTCCTGGTGAGAGCGAGTTTTCATGTCCCAGGTGATTTTGGGAGCACTCCTGATGTTAGCGAGTTCTTACGTCTCACATGATTTTGGGAGCGCTCCTGGTGACAGTTGAGTTCTTACATCTCATGATTTTGGGAGCACTCCTGTTAGGGAGTTCTTACGTCTCACATGATTTTGGGAGCACTCCTGGTGACAGTGAGGTCTCAAGTGATTTTGGGAGCACTCCTGATTACAGTGAGTTCTTACGTCTCACGTGATTTTGGGAGCACTCCTGATGTTAGTTCTCATGTCTCACGTGATTTTGGGAGCACTCCTGATGTTAGTTCTCATGTCTTACGTGATTTTGGGAGCACTCCTGATGTGAGTTCTCATGTCTCACGTGATTTTGGGAGCACTCCTGATGTGAGTTCTCATGTCTCACGTGATTTTGGGAGCACTCCTGATGTTAGCGAGTTCTCATGTCTATGTGATTTTGGGAGCACTTCTCATGTTAGCGAGTTCTCAAGTCTCATGTGATTTTGGGAGCACTCCTGATGACAGCGAGTTCTTACGTCTGGTGATTTTGGGAGCACTCCTGATGTTAGTTCTTAAGTCTCACGTGATTTTGGGAGCACTCCTGATGTTAGTTCTCATGTCTCACGTGATTTTGGGAGCACTCCTGATGTTAGTTCTCATGTCTCATGTGATTTTGGGAGCACTCCTGATGTTCTCATGTCTCAAGTGATTTTGGGAGCACTGATGTTAGCGAGTTCTCATGTCTCTGTGATTTTGGGAGCACTTCTCATGTTAGCAAGTTCTCAAGTCTCATGTGATTTTGGGAGCACTCCTGATGACAGCGAGTTCTTAACGTCTGGTGATTTTGGGAGCACTCCTGATGTTAGTTCTTATGTCTCACGTGATTTTGGGAGCACTCCTGATGTTAGTTCTTATGCCTCATGTGATTTTGGGAGCACTCCTGATGTCAGCAAGTTCTTACATCTCGTGATTTGGGAGCACTCCTGATGTTAGCGAGTTCTCATGTCTGTGATTTTGGGAGCACTCCTGATGTTAGTGAATTCTTACGTCTCATGGGATTTTGGGAGCATTCCTCATGTTAGTGAGTTCTCATGTCTCACCTGATTTGGGGAGCACTCCTGATGTGAGTTCTTACATCTCACGTGATTTTGGGAGCACTCCTGATGTTAGTGAGTTCTTACATCTCATGTGATCTTGGGAGCACTCCTGGTGATGGTGGCCCCACACCCGGCCTCTGTTCTTGAGGCATTTTATCAGGGTCATCATATTTCTTGGCTTCCACGTATATTAAATGCAGAATTTAAAAACGGTTAAGATAAAATTACAATGTTAATTTTCATGGCTTTCAGGTTTCTTCAAAGCCGTTGCAGGTCAACGCTTACTGACGCCATGCCTCGCTCTGCTTAGGCACGTTCTGGACGTGGAGGTCAGAAGCATGTGCTACACGGGGACCGGTTTTCCTTGAAAGCAGTGACATCAAGTGAGTGGTCTGCTAGCTGTAGAAGCCTCCGTGGTTTAAATCCAAGAAGAAATTCAGATGCCTACTGGGTCTCAAGGAACTGGGCACACATTCCCACAGCACTGACCAGGCGCGAGTTCTCAAAGCTGCTCCTCACATGAGGGGCGGGGAAGCCCTTGTCAGTGTGGGTGGGAGCAGCATCCCCCACGGCAGGCGCTACTCTTGGGTCAGCAACTTTGCCTCTCCTCTGTCGACGTGGAGACCCTTCCTCTAACACTGGAGCAGCCAATGCCCACCTAACACACTGACGCGCCGGAAATGGCCAGAGGTCTCGACACCCCTCACTCAAAGGCCCCCTGACAGGCTGCACTTGACCCTGGTTCCAGATCCTCTTGACTCCCCATCGTCTGTGCCCCAAAATGAGCAGCCCCACCCCATGTATCCCCAGGATGAAGAGGGGCCACGGCAGCCTCCAGGGAGCACCCCGGGACAGGTACCTAGTCCATCTCACAGGCCCACGGGGGGGTGCAGGCAATGGGCCCGAGAGACAGGCTTATCTGGGGTGAAGCTGCCTCATCTGCCCCAAGCACATGGAGTGGAAGAGGGACACATGTGAGATGAGGCTGTCAGGCCAGGGCCAGGCCACGAGGAGCTTCCTGAGGCTGCTGTAATAACCAGGCACCACGGCTCAAAAGATCCAAATTCACAACCTCACAGCTGTGCAGGTCAGAAGTCCAACATGAGCCTCACAGGACCAAAATCCAGGTGTCCACCGGGAGAATCCCTTCCTCGCATCTTCCAGCTTCCAGAGGCCTCGGGTCCTTGGCGCCGGGGCTCCTCTGACCCCTTCTCCTGCCTGCAGGCGCTGATTGTCTTAAGGGCCCAGGACTCACAGAGAATCAAGGAGGCTTTAAATATTCACGAACATAAAACACTCTGGCCTCTCTCCCATGCACAGAACAATCCACAGCTGCAGCCTTCTGCTTTCAATACCATTTGTTCCCAAAGAGCTACATCTGGGGGGTTACGATTACTTTTTATTTCTGAGAGAAAGGATTAGGTTTTGGGGTGGCTGAAAGCTGCTGGGTGCGTTCAAGACATCTGTCTCCCATTGAGAATTCAACCCCCTTTGATATCGAATGACTAAGAACCAGTTGTCACCACTGCCTGAAACAGGACTGCGTGGGGAACAGACCCCGAGTCCTCCACGCCTGACCAGGAAACCAGGAGGGAGACGGGACGTGTCAGCAGCTTCCAGGCAGGAAGAGGCAGCGTCCCTCCCTCCTCTCCTCCCACCCCTGGTCCTAGGCAGGTGACTGTTCCTTATACAGAACCTTCTGGAATCTTAAATAAAGTGGTCTGGGCTTACAGGTAGTGGCTGAGAAAAATTTTTTTTAGAGAAAACATTTTTGTGAAACAAAAAACAGCTAATGTTCAAAAAGACAGAAAAATGGCAGAGAAATTCAGCACACCTCAAAAAAGGGTCTGATCCTCACAGGATAAACTGGCGTCTAAAGGCGATGACCTGAGTTACTGAGACGAGTCTGTCCTGAATAGAACTATCTGCATTTTTCTGCTACTGTTGAAGATACACAGGAGCTGTTTTCCTCCTCAAGAAACCTCTGCTGCCTTCTGGATGCAAACAGAATGGTGGCTCTCTCCAGAGGACAGCGGTGCCAGGCGGGCAGGGAGGACAGGCTCTGGTGGGAACATGAAGACCTGAGGGAAGGGGACGGCCTGTGCCCTGACCAGCTGCAGGTGAGGACCCCACACAGGCGCCACCCATGAGGGCACCTTACAGGAGGACACGGGATGTGGTTTCCCAGGACAGTCCTCCTAAAGAACAGTCTCCGAAGGACGGTGCTGCGCAGATTGCCCATCCCTAACATCCGGACTGTTGTGGAACCTTCTATCAGGGGGTGGCCTGGGACCCAAGAGGAGAAGCACACGGGCCAAGGGGCCCAGGACACAGGGGCCAAGCAGGACCCGGCTGAGAAAACCCCAGCTCCACCGATGCTGCCTAAAGTTGTTTCGTGCTGTGATAACGAGATGCTGTGAGAATCACCAGTCACTCTGTGTGCGTGTGTTTAAGGCCCACGTGCAACACACAGCCCTCCAGCGTTTCTCAACGGGGGCCGGTCGGCGTCGGGCAGGGGGTGTTGACCGGCCCCAGGGTCACCCCTTGTCATGACCATGAGTGCCTCCAGACCCCGTCCCATGTCCTTGGGGTGGGCCGGGAGAGCCGGAGGGGCTGGGCGGCATCGGTCCTGGTGAAGACGCAGGCACGAATCCTAAGCCACAACTTCCACATGTTCTCATGCCACACACTGCGGACACATTGCTTAATGCTGTTCTAGGTCTCCTTGAATAGGAAGTTGCGTGAAAACCACAAGTGCTTGTCCCAAACCAGACACAACTACACAAGTGCAGGACTCTAGCTCGGCCTCCAGGTGCACAGCTCAGCAATCCGCCCGCACACCAGAGCTCTGCGGCCCCAGCACGAGCGCCGGCGCGGGCACCGGGGCGTGGGGTTGGCTCACCTCTTTGTCCATACTCTCTAAATCCTCCTTACAAAGAGTGTACAGCGGCATTGTCTCAGACATACTGGGCTGTCGCTTTCTTCTAGAAGGGCCAGGCTGCTCTCCGTCCTGAGCGTCAGGCAGCTCTTCGCCAAACATCTGCGGCTGGGGTGGCGGAACCGCTCTGAAAGGAATTTCATAGGTCCCACATGAGGAAGGTCAGTTCGAATGGCACTTTTCCGCACCGAATCAGACTCCTGGGCTCTCGGACTAGGTAAACACTCACACACCCCAACAGGGAACACGTATGAAAAACGTGATGTTTCGCCAATACACTTTTCAGAGGTTAATGGATCAGAATTTGCTAACTGAGCCAGGGTGACTGGCAAAACACGTTTCTGACTATCCTGTGGAAAAATAACACCCATCTTCTTTTATCCACAAAACCCCCGTGGGGCAGAGAGCATCTGCCAGGCTCTGGCATCTTAGAATAAAGGGCAAAGAGAGACGGGAGATGAACCGTGTTCTGGGAACCCCCAGGACATGTCATTCACCCTCAAAATAGGGTCCGGAGAGCTACATGGCAAAACACAAAACAAGAAAATGCAACATCTCCAGGCTACGAAAACAGACACGAGAAATGGCCAAGTGACAAAACAGACGTCAGTGGGCTGAAATTAAAATCATTTCACAGGTCAGCACGGTGGCTCATGCTTGTAAAGCCAGCACTTTGGGAGGCTGAGGCAGGTGGATCACTTCAGGTGAGGAGTTCGAGACCAGCCTGGCCAACATGGCTAAACCCCATCTCTACTAAAAATACAAAAATTAGCCCGGTGTGGTGGTGCACGCCTGTAATCCCAGCTACTCAGGAGGCTGAGGCAGGAGAATTGCTTGAACCTGGGAGGCAGAGGTTGCAGTGAGCCGAGATTGCGCCACTGCACTCCAGCCTGGGCAACAGAGCAAGACTCCATCTTAAAAAAAAAATTCACGAAACAACAGAAAAAGGTAAATCTTGTGCTTGTATAGTTAAATATTAATGTAATAAATCAACTAGAAAGGGCCAATCTTCTGTTTCAAGGATCTTTCTGTTATGTTCAAACCGCAGCTCCGTTTGAAATGGTTTCTCTCCTCTGTACACATCTTTCTCAATCTGGATATGTCAATCTTATTAATATATTCTGATGCATGCCTCTGACTGCTGGAATTTAAGGCAAGCCTCTGGGAAAGGGGTGGTGCGGCCCTCCTGAGAGGCGGCTGTTTCTAGCTGCTGGTTCTTCCCTGGATGACCAAAGGACGAGACCAGGAGGCACTAAGCGTGCGTCCCAGATACCAGCTCGCTCGGGACAGGCACGAGGATGAGGGGATAAAACCCATCCTGGTGAAGGAAAACGGGCACTAAGTCAAAGTCACAAAACTAAAAAGACACAACCGTGTTAGGCTATTTACTAATGGAGAGAAGATTTTCTGCCCAGAAATCTGAAAGCGCTGATCTGCGCTGTTTGGAATTCAGGACTTCCCAAGCCTTGTCAAAGTCCACTCTTCACGGCGGCCCTCTGTGAACACGCGCTTCCCATCCCACGAACGCCGCAAACGCCACGCTTCCCACCCCGCGAAAGCCGCGCTTCCCATCCCACGAACACCGTGAATGCTGAGCTTTCCATCCCGTGAACGCCACGCTTCCCATCCTGCGAACACCGCGAACGCTGTGCTTCCCATCCCGCGAACACTGTGAACGCTGCGCTTCCCACCCCGCGAATGCCGCGCTTCCCACCCCGCGAATGCCGCGCTTCCCATCCCACGAACACCGTGAACGCCGTGCTTCCCACCTGCATTTGGCTGAAACACCCATGTATGTACAAGTGGACACACGCAGTCCAAAGCAGTGTTGTTCAAAGGGCCAACTGCACTGTTATTTTAAACTGAATTAAATGTTTCAACTAAATGTTAAAAACCTGTGATAACTGCTCTACTCCCGCCAAACACCCCACCTCTGGGGTCTCACAGAAGGCCATGGAGGAGCCTGACATCCAACCCCACCGGCAGCAATGAGGCCCCACCCACCCACGCGGGAAGGTCAGGATTCTCACCAGCCCCCACAGCTGTCCACCAGCAACGGCGTCACCCCCATCCCCTACAGCAGTCCACCAGCAACGGCGTCACCCCCATCCCCTACAGCAGTCCACCAGCAAGGGCGTCACCCCCATACCCCACAGCTGTCCACCAGCAACGGCATCACCCCACCCCGACAGCCGTCCACCAGCAACGGCGTCACCCCACCCCCACAGCAGTCCACCAGCAACGGCATCAACCCCATACCCCACAGACATCCACCAGCAACGGCGTCACCCCACCCCCACAGCCATCCACCAGCAACGGCGTCACCCCACCCCCACAGGTGTCCACCAGCAATGGCGTCACCCCACCCCCACAGCCGTCCACCAACAACAGTGTCACCCCACCCCCACAGCTGTCCACCAGCAACGGCGTCACCCCACCCCCACAGCCGTCCCCCAGCAATGGCATCACCCCATACCCCACAGCTGTCCACCAGCAACGGCATCACCCCACCCCGACAGCCGTCCCCCAGCAACGGCATCATCCCACCCCCACAGCAGTCCACCAGCAATGGCGTCACCCCACCCCCACAGCCGTCCACCAGCAACGGCATCAACCCCATACCCCACAGACGTCCACCAGCAACGGCGTCATCCCACCACGACAGCCATCCACCAGCAACGGCGTCACCCCACCCCCAAAGCAGTCCACCAGCAATGGCGTCACCCTACCCCCACAGCCGTCCACCAACAACAGTGTCACCCCACCCCCAAAGCCATCCACCAGCAATGGCGTCACCCCACCCCTACAGCCATCCACCAGCAACGGCATCAACCCCATACCCCACAGACGTCCACCAGCAATGGCGTCACCCCACCCCCACAGCCGTCCACCAACAACAGTGTCACCCCACCCCCAAAGCCATCCACCAGCAATGGCGTCACCCCCATCCCCCACAGACGTCCACCAACAACAGTGTCACCCCACCCCCACAGCCATCCACCAGCAACAGTGTCACCCCACCCCCACAGCTGTCCACCAGCAACGGCGTCACCCCACCCCCACAGCAGTCCACCAGCAACGGCATCAACCCCATACCCCACAGACGTCCACCAGCAATGGCGTCACCCCACCCCCACAGCCGTCCACCAACAACAGTGTCACCCCACCCCCAAAGCCATCCACCAGCAATGGCGTCACCCCACCCCCACAGCAGTCCACCAGCAACGGCATCAACCCCATACCCCACAGACGTCCACCAGCAATGGCGTCATCCCACCCCGACAGCCATCCACCAGCAACGGCGTCACCCCACCCCCACAGCAGTCCACCAGCAATGGCGTCACCCCACCCCCACAGCTGTCCACCAACAACAGTGTCACCCCACCCCCAAAGCCATCCACCAGCAATGGCGTCACCCCCATCCCCCACAGACGTCCACCAACAACAGTGTCACCCCACCCCCACAGCCGTCCACCAGCAACGGCATCAACCCCATACCCCACAGACGTCCACCAGCAATGGCGTCATCCCACCCCGACAGCCGTCCACCAGCAATGGCGTCACCCCCATACGCCACAGCCGTCCACCAGCAACGGCATCACCCCACCCCCGCAGCCGTCCACCAGCAATGGCGTCACCCCCATACCCCACAGACGTCCACCAGCAACGGCGTCATCCCACCCCGACAGCCGTCCACCAGCAACGGCGTCACCCCACCCCCACAGCCATCCACCAGCAACGGCGTCACCCCACCCCCACAGGTGTCCACCAGCAAGGGCGTCACCCCCATACCCCACAGCTGTCCACCAGCAACGGCATCACCCCACCCCCGCAGCCGTCCACCAGCAATGGCGTCACCCCCATACCCCACAGATGTCCACCAGCAACGGCGTCACCCCACCCCCACAGGTGTCCACCAGCAAGGGCGTCACCCCCATACCCCACAGCTGTCCACCAGCAACGGCATCACCCCACCCCCGCAGCCGTCCACCAGCAATGGCGTCACCCCCATACCCCACAGACGTCCACCAGCAACGGCGTCATCCCACCCCGACAGCCGTCCACCAGCAACGGCGTCACCCCACCCCCACAGCCGTCTACCAGCAACGGCATCACCCCACCCCCGCAGCCGTCCACCAGCAATGGCGTCACCCCCATACCCCACAGACGTCCACCAGCAATGGCGTCATCCCACCCCGACAGCCATCCACCAGCAACGGCGTCACCCCACCCCCACAGCCGTCCACCAGCAATGGTGTCACCCCACCCCCACAGCCGTCCACCAGCAACGGCATCAACCCCATACCCCACAGACGTCCACCAGCAACGGTGTCATCCCACCCCGACAGCCGTCCCCGTCCCCCAGCAATGGCGTCACCCCCATATGCCACAGCTGTCCACCAGCAACGGCATCACCCCACCCTCGCAGCCGTCCACCAGCAATGGCGTCACCCCCATACCCCACAGACGTCCACCAGCAACGGCGTCATCCCACCCCGACAGCCGTCCACCAGCAACGGCGTCACCCCACCCCCACAGCCGTCCACCAGCAACGGCATCACCCCACCCCCGCAGCCGTCCACCAGCAATGGCGTCACCCCCATACCCCACAGACGTCCACCAGCAACGGCGTCATCCCACCCCGACAGCCGTCCACCAGCAATGGCGTCACCCCACCCCCACAGCCGTCCACCAGCAACGGCATCAACCCCATACCCCACAGACGTCCACCAGCAACGGTGTCATCCCACCCCGACAGCCGTCCACCAGCAATGGCGTCACCCCCATATGCCACAGCTGTCCACCAGCAACGGTGTCACCCCACCCCCACAGCCGTCCACCAGCAACGGCGTCACCCCACCCCCACAGCCGTCCACCAGCAACGGCGTCACCTCACCCCCACAGCCGTCCACCAGCAATGGCGCCACCCCCATCCCCCACAGCCATCCACCAACAACAGTGTCACCCCAACCCCACAGCCGTCCACCAGCAACGGCGTCACCCACCCCCACAGCCATCCACCAGCAATGGTGTCACCCCCATCCCCCACAGCCGTCCACCAGCAACAGCGTCACCCCCTTCCCCCACAGCCGTCCACCAACAATGGTGTCACCCCCATCCCCCACAGCCGTCCACCAGCAATGGCCTCGTCACCTCCATCCCCCACTCTCAGGCATCAAAAAGAGGCCGTGTGGGGAAATGGACTCCTATCCCAAATGGCAGGAACAAGGGGGCCTCCACTCCTGCTGCTGGAGCATGGCCCAAAAAAAAAAAATCAGTGATGGGAGAAGGTTTAAATAAGATCCAGAGTCTCCTAACATGATGTGACAGGTCCAGGTTTCAATCCAGTATCACTTGCCACAGCAAGAACCAGGAAGATCTCAAACTATGGAGAAAAGGACAATCAACAAGGGCCAAGCTGAGAGGGCAGAGATGCTAAAATTCACAATGATTTTATAGCATCCATGATAAAAATGCTTCAAGAGCAATTGCAAGTATGCTTGAAACAACTGAAAAACACAGAAAGGATTGGCAAAGAAATAGAAGATACAGACATTTTATAAACAAAAAATAAAAACTAAAACCAAAAAATGTCCTGGACAGACTAGCAACAAATGAAGGAGACAGAGGAAGGCTGTGAACCCGAAAATCTAACAGAAGTCACCCAACCTGGACAACACAGAAAATGAGCTGAACAGGAAAAAGAACACAGCTTAGAGACGCACGAGATACAAAAAGCCTCAGCATCCGTGTCCCTGCCGTCCCAGCATGGCAGAGATGGCCCTGAAAAGCAATGGCTGGAAATGTCCCAAAGACGTCAAAAGACATAAACCTTCCAACTCAAAAAGCAGAGTCAAACATAAACAAGGTAAACCCTCCAAATCTACACCAGGACACCTCGTCATCAAACCTCAACTAAAGACAGAGAAAAACCTGGAAGGCAGTGAAAGAGAAAACACAGCTACCTACAGGAAAAACGGTCAAAGACAGAAGATCACTTATCAGAACCACGGAGCCCAGGGAAGCCGGATGTTTTTCAGGCCCTGAGAAAAAGGAAGATCAACCCAGAGTCTTGTCCTGTGAAAACGTCCCCCAGCAAGGGAGGGACTGGAGAGGGCCCAGGCCTGCCCCGAGAGCATGATGGACACTGCAGGGCAGGTCGGGAGGGAAGGGACCCCGAGGGAACCTCCCGTGAGGACGGAAGCAGGAATCCGGGCAAGCACCGGAGACTCCGCTCGAGTTCTCCAGACCACACTTGACTGTCAAAACAAAAGTCATAAGAAATAATCCCAAAGCAAGCAGAAGGAAAGTAAGAAATAAGGAGGCTGAAAAACAAACAAACAAAAAAAATAGAGAAGGTAAGCGGAGCAATTCCTTCAAAAACACAACCACAACTCACCCAAACGCAGCAGGTCCTGTGAAAAGCCCTGTAACTGTTAAGGAAAATGGATATGAAATTTTAAACCTTGCAAAAACAAAATCTCCAGGACCAGACGGTCTCACTGGAGAATTCTCCCGAATATGTGAAAGGAAGGGGCAAGTCCGCAGTCTCACCAGTGATGCTGGAGGGTGGGGCGCTTCCCACCTCATCACGGGAGCCACAGCAAACCTGGGGGCAGATGGCACACAACGTGACAAGTGCAGCCCCACAGGCCCCTCAACGTCAACATAAAGACACTTCACAGAAGCGCATCAAGGTTACTATACACCACAACCAACGGGAATTGTTTCTGGGGTGCAAGGTTGTTTTCATGTCCAAAAATCAGTCAATGTGACCACCACATACTGACAGGCAAAAGAAGAAAAACCACACACACCACCATATCAATCAACAAACTCCTAAAAAATTCAACACCCACTGGTGATAACAACTCACAGAAAACAGGAAATCCAGCTTGATCAAGGGCATCTACGGGCAGAAAACCCAGAAACAGACCACACAGGTGCACCTGAGCGCCCTCGAGACGCTGCGGCAGAAGCAGCCGTGGAGCGAGGACGGTGCCGGCGACAATGCGGCTGGGGCCAGAAAACCACCCTCAAGAGCATCTGGGGCTGAGGTGTCGCATGAAAGACTATAGAACTTTTAGGATAAAACATCAAGAAAATCTCTGGGATCTGGGACTAGGCTACTAGTTAACTTCACAACAAAAGCACGATTCCTAAAAGAAAGAAGTGATAAATAGAATCTCGTCAAAATTAAAAACTTTTGCTCTGCCAAAGACCCTCTAGAGGATGAAAACTCAAGTTGCTGACTGGGAGGAAAGGATTTGTAAGCCACACATCCAACCAAGGACTAGCAGATGGAACAAACACAGGAGGTGATGCGTCATTATTCACCACGGAAATGCAGGTTACAGCCACAACCAGCTCAGGACACACCTATCAGAATGGCTGCAATAAACAGCACTGGCCACGCCACCTGGGTCACTCACCGCTGCTGAAAACATGAAATGATGATGCAGGTATTCCAGAAAAAGGTCTGGCAGTTTCTTTAAAAAGCTAAACACACACTCACCATCCAATTTAGCAACTGTATCTACCACTGGACATTTATCCCAAAGAAATAAAAACTTAGATAGGTTAAGCATCCCATATCCAACATGCTTGAGACCAAAAGTGTTTCCGATTTTGGATTTTTGAATTTTGAAATATCTGTGTTACACTTACGGGCTGAGCATCTGCAACCGGTGACCCCAAATCCGAATGCTCTGATGAGCACTTCCTTCCAGGGCCACGTCAGTGCTCAGAAAGGTGCGAATCTTCGTGCTCAGAAAGATGCGAACCTTGGAGCATTCCCAATTTTGGATTTTCAGATGAGAGGCTCAACCTGTGCAAACATTTAGAGCAAAGGCTGGAAACAACCCAAATATCCCTCAAAGGGTGAACGGTGAAACCACAGTTGGCTCCACCACACACCATGAGACCCGGCTCCGCAAGAGAAGGACATGAATGAGGGGCACAGAGGTGCTCCAGGAACTGGCTGAGGGAGGAGGGCCAACTCCAGAAGGTTGCCGACTTGCCGAGGTGCTCCAGGAACTGGCTGAGGGAGGAGGGCCAACTCCAGAAGGTTGCCGACTTGCCGTACACAGCACTCCGGAGAGGGCGCGGTGCAGGGAGGGACAGCAGGTGGAGGGCCAAGGGTCAGGGAAGGGGAAGCGGCTGAGGCCATGAGGGGCCGCAGGGGAGCTGGTGTGAGGGTTCTGTGTCTGGATGAGTCTGTGTGGGTCCTAGTGGTGAGCCTGTTCCCCACTTTCACAAGAGGCAACCACAGGGGAAACAGGATAAAGGGTCCAAAGGGCCTCTCTGCAATATCACTGCATATACATCTACAAATATCTCAAAAAGTCTAACCAAAAAACTGAATGTTCCCACTCACCTCCAGGTCCCCAGTGAGCCAGCCTGCCAGCCCAGCACCAAAAAGGTCAAAGCCAGAATTAGAAAAAACGTACAACGTTCAAAGACTTAGATGAGGACCAGTCCAGGGACGAAGGGCCAACTGCCCTCACTGCCAAGCGTCCTGTCACAATGGGGTCTGCACAGGGTTCCGAGAACAGAATGAGGAACCACCACTCTCAGGAGGGTGGGGAGACGGGGCCACCTCCACAGCAGCACAACCAATGCACACAACATATGAGGCCTGGGGCCACTCAGGCGCGGGACCCACTGTGAGATGGGGTGCCATGGGGGAATCGGGCAACCAATGCCCGTGACAGATGAGGCCTGGGGCTGCGCAGGTCTGGGAGCCTCCGTGAGACAGGGGTGCCATGGGGGAACTGGGCTGCAGGGCACCAGTGCTGTTGCAAGGGTGTGAGGGTGGCTGCAGGAGACCACGCTGGACCTGTTTATACAGGTGGAGTGGTCCTGCAGGCACTAGGGGTCCACACGTGGAGTGGCATTGCGGACACAGGTCTATTTAGTGCAGGGAACTGGGCAGGCGCCACATGAACTCAGACAAGCAGGGGGGACTCTTGGATTAAACCAAAAGAAAACACTCTACTGTTCCTCCAAGATGGAGGCCTACGGAGAAAAGGTAGGGTGTGACCAGAGGCGTGGCCAATCCACACAGGCCCAGGTCCTCACTGCAGCACGAAGGCCCCGCAGAACTCCTGCCGGCTGGTCCCGTTTCCTTAGACTTCCAGCACTATGTCTAGCCTGGGGAGGGAGACATTCAAACAGGGATTCCTTTTTTCTGATGTAAGTAGGTCGTTTCATCAATTTTGAAAACTATCAAAAAGCAGAACCCAGGCTCATTTTAGGAGAACTCAGTTTCCAACACGTACAAGTGAAGGGAGAGACATTTCCTTAACGTGACAAAGATGCATCCAGCCTGCAATCACCCAGACCAGGCGGCCCGCTGCTGCAGCCACAACAACGCTGCTTCCCGCCACCAAACTGACGATTATCGCAACCTAACAAATCACATTAACATCCTTTCATATAAATGAGCTGGTATTAACTGAAGTAATATTGATATTTTGGTGCAAATTACACTTTCACATTAAAAACAGAAGAAAATTTCATCAAAAGTCGACTTATTCAAATGAACTACAGCCCAGCGTGCATCTTCCTCACGGAAGGCAGAGCTAAACAGTTGTTTATGACGTGCCATTCGAAACTGAACTGCTGCTGTTCACGTAAATTATACACATTTCAGAACACATACACAGTTATCGGCTGCCATGTTATTAGTGTCATTCAAGTAAAAGTGTTTGACTTTATTCAAATCCAGCTTACCATCTGCAAGTCTGTTTTCAGATAACAATTATCTTTTTCTCATGGATCTTAGAAATTCCTAGCTCACTTCAAGCAAGGCTGAATTATTAAAACACCAGTTTTGCATCTAATCTTTAACCACTTTATGTAGTTTAAGACAATGAGGACAGGAGCTTGAGACCAACCTCAGCAACATGATGAAACCCCGTCTCTGCTAAAAATACACAGATTAGCCGGGTGTGGTGGCACGTGCCTGTAATTCCAGCTGCTCAAGAGGCTGAGGCAAGAGAATTGCTTGAACCTGGGAGGCGGAGGTTGCAGTGAGCCAAGATTGCACCACTGCACTCCAGCCTGGACGATGGAGCAAGATTCCGTCTCAAAAAAATAAATAAATAAAAATACTGAAGAAAAAATAAGTCAAAGGTTTGTGATTTTATTTTAAATTATTTAAAAAAAATTTTTTTTGAGACAGGCTCTCACCCTGTGGCCCAGGATGAAGCGCAGGGGTGCGATCACAGCTCACTGCAGCCTTGAACTCCTGAGCTCAAGAGATCCTTGCGGGTCCGCCTCCCAAAGCACTGGGACTACAGTGCGAGCCACCCCCCTGGATATTTTATTCAACAGTATGAAAAGCAGCATCTAAAGAACAGGTGCTGTTCGCAGTACTGATCGTGTGGCTGCTTTAAATTATCACATAATTTCGAAACCAAATCTCAGCAGTATCACTTCAGTGCACGTATCTGTCCTGCCATGGTGCTTCTACTGATTAGAATGACAGCCCAGAACAGACCCTGACTTCCTAGAGGTGGGGTCTCCACATCCTTCTGCTCTAGGTGGTGCTGGCCCGTTCACTGACTGGCCCACAGCAATCCCATAGGCCAGGTTCCGCTCCGCTGTTCTCAGAAGCGTCCAGGAGCTTTGTCAACTGGCTGGAGAGTTGGAATTAATTAAGTCAAATAAAGAAGTAAGAGTAGCACCAAAGCACTAAGCCCTGGTGTTACAGAAAGAGACCTGTTCCCAGTCCCTGGGATCACCGCAGTGGTGAGAGTGGCTGTGGGCTGGGCCTGAGCGGCTCCAGGGTAGGAGGCTTCGCAGGAGCAAGTGGGCAGCGGGTGGGATCAGCTATGCCTTCGCCACAGATGAAAGGACGCAGAGCTTCCAGAGGGCACGTGCCATGCTCAGGGCCCTTCTGGACCGTGCCCCAGGCGCCCCCTCATTCGGCTGTTCTTGAGCCTTTAAAATAAACTGGTATTGCTGAGTGAAACGTTTTCCAGAGTTTTGTGAGCCGATTCAGCAGATTATCAAAACTGAACAAGTCTGTGTGTGGGGACCCCCAACACTGTGGCCAAGCTGGACGGTGAGGTGGCCTGGGGGTCCGAGATGAGGGCAGCCTGGTGGGACTGAGCCCCTAGACTCAAGGCCTGATGCCAACTGTGGGTCGTCAGCGTCAGAAACAAACTGAACTTTAGGCACCTGCTGGCCTCGAAGAGCTAGAGAAGCAGTGTTGGAAAGACACCTTGTATTAAAAACCCAACCAGCCCGCAACAGGAAGCCCTTCTGAAGACCAGAAACGACATCACCACGAGGATGCCTTCTTAACAGGAGATGACATCGTCACCAGAACACGATGGGAAGTGACATCACCAGGACACGATGGGAGGTGACATCGTCACCAGGACGCCTTCCTAACGACAGGAGATATCGTCACCAGGACATAATGGGAGGTGACATCATCACCAGGACGCCTTCCTAACGGCAGGAGATGACATGGTCACCAGGATACGATGGGAGGTGACATCATCACCAGGATGCCCTCCTAATGACGGGAGGTGACATAATCATGACACGATGGGAGGTGACATCATCACCAGGATGCGCTAATGACGGGAGGTGACATCATCACCAGGACACGATGGGAGGTGACATCATCACGAGGACGCCCTCCTAATGACAGGAGGTGACAGTATCACCAGGACACGATGGGAGGTGACATCATCACCAGGACACCCTCCTAATGACAGGAGGTGACAGTATCACCAGGACACGATGGGAGGTGACATCATCACCAGGACGCTTTCCTAATGACGGGAGGTGACATCATCACCAGGACACAATAGGAGGTGACATCATCACCAGGACGCCTTCCTAATGGGAGGTGACATCATCACCAGGACACCTTCCTAATGGGAGGTGACATCACCAGGACACCTTCCTAACAACGGGAGGTGACATCACCAGGATGCCTTCCTAACGGGAGGTGACATCATCACGAGGACACCTTCCTATCCATCAGGGATGACATCATCTCTGTGGCTGGGGATCCTCTTCCCTCTCATCAGAATGGAGGACCTCAGATTCATCCCAAACCCCCCACCCCCTAGGTCCCAGAGCGTTGCCAGGCTGCCGCACAGGAGGCCACCCTGCACCTGCCCACCTCCCAGTCACCCGACCCGACTCCTCCTCTTAGCAACACTCTCCACCATGACCTCAAGGGCCGTGAAATCAGCCGAGAGGGGCACACGCTGCTCTCCAGAATTGTAAAAGACAAAACACAATCTATGAAACAGAAAACCAGGGAGGAACTAGAGTGCGTTTCCAGAGGGAGTGGCCTCTCCCGAAAGCCGGCTGGGCTTTGCCGCGGTGCCTGGCGGGGCCTTCTCACCTGTCCACCCAGGTTCGGGAGCTGCCGCCCACTGTGCGAAGGCCACGCCCTGGCCACCCCTGCTCCTGACTTGGGAGGGCCGTGCACTCCAGGCCTCAGCATCCCCACGCAGGGACAGCGCTGGATCCTGCAAAGGCTCCAAAAGGACATCAAGCCGTACCTCTCCATCTCCCCATTAACCGTGAGCACCCATCTCCCTCTAGCAGCCTGCATTCTGTACCCGTCACAGGATCTGAGGTGTTGTGACCTGTTAGAGGGCTTCCAGGGGCAAACGCACACCAGGTCTTGGTGGGTGCTCCTTGCCTGGGTCAAGTTTAATTGAGTTGAACTTTTGGTTGAATTTCAAAGCAACAACCACGGTACAAACAAAGACTCCTCACTTAAATCTCCAACAATGTCCCACAGCCATTTACATGGGGTCTGCAGGGGCCACAACCTTAGGCTGAGGGCTGATCTCGGGTCCACGCGGGCAAACAGGCACAGAGGCCACGTGCTCAGGAAGCATCCCTCGGGGCCTGCAATCTCCCCTCTCCAGGGCAGCACAGATCCCGGCTACCAACGCCTTCCAGTCCAATCAAGTTTCCCTTCCTCACAGTGCTGTTTACCAGCCGCCACTGCCACCAACCCCTGCATCTGCTCTGTGTGGAAACGAAGAGGGCAGCCCGGGGTTGGCAGAGCAGCAAACGTGGAGCCGGCGGAGAGCAGATGGTGAGGCGAGTGGGGCGGGGGGCTCAGAACCAGCCCTGCTCTGCTCGTTCTCTGCTGAGTGTTCCCAGGACCGAGTGCTCTGCGGGGCGGCCACAGGTGGGCACATGCGGGTGCCTGGACAACATCTGAGAAGCTGATCGTCAGGGTTTTGTTTTAGTTTTGGGACCCAAGACAGGAGAGAAAAACAAAAGGACCCAAGACTGCAAGCGGGGGCGGCGCTCCCACGAGGTGCAAGCGGGAGTCACCGTCTGCAGCCTCCACTTGCCCTCACTTCGGGCAACTGGTGCCATCCCCCCAACAGACTGGAGCAGCAAGCTTGAAGAGCCCTCATTAGCTGGGGGCAGTGGCTGGGCCGCCACGTACCTGAAGGAAGAGGGCTCCTGGCGGATGGGTAGGGAGCTGGAGGGCGCAGGGGGCCCCCGGGTGCCCGTCCTGATGAGCTTCCCCGTGTTGGAGTCGTAGATCCGAACCTCGGGGCCAGGCTGGGCCTTGGGAAGAACCGGCATCGGGTGGAACAAGGCGGTGGGGGGCACACCCTCCCGGTCGGGAAAGGCCGCAGGGCTGTTCTCCCTGTCGGAGGAAGAGAACGAGGGCCATGAGCGGGGCGTCCGGGTGATGAGGGGCACTGCCCAGGCGCATGAACCAACAGCTGTCCAGCAAGGGAACGCCTGGCACGGACCTGCTGGGTGCAGCGAGGACCCACCTCTGTGCCTTGGTGTGATCGTCCCTGAGCGGGAAGAGCTGCTCCTCCACCTTGTCCCAGCGCTCCAGGCAGCTCCACAGCCAGTCAGGGTTGACCACGTGCAGGTGTCCGCACTCCTGTGCCTGCAGCACCTTCTCTGTGCCTGCAGGAGACCCGGCTGCGTCAGGCTGTCCCGGCCAGCACTGGAGGCTCAGGGCCCACATCCGGCTGCACCCACCAGGGCCCTCACCTGGCTGTACCCCACCAGGGCTCAGGGCCCTCACTCGGCTGCACCCCACCAGGGCCTTCACCTGACTGCACCCCTCCAGGGCTCAGGGCCCTCACCCGGCTGCACCCCACCAAGGCCCTCACTCGGCTGCACCTCTCCAGGACTCAGGGCCTTCACCCAGCTGTACCCCACCAGGGCTCAGGGCCCTCACTCGGCTGCACCCCACCAGGGCCCCCACCCGGCTACACCCCACCAGGGCCCAGGGCCTTCACCCAGCTGTACCCCACCAGGGCTCAGGGCCCTCACTCGGCTGCAGCCCACCAGGGCTCAGGGCCCTCACCCGGCTGTACCCACCAGGACTCAGGGCCTTTACCCAGCTGTACCCCACTAGGGCTCAGGGCCCTCACTCGGCTGCACCCCACCAGGGCCCTCACCCGGCTGCACCCCACACCAGAGCTGCCCACTGCAGGTTCCCATCTGCCAGGCCAGGGATAAGCAGCCATGGTGGGAAGGGGTGCATCTCAGACGGGGAGCCAGGCACAGCGGGTGACCTGAGCAGCAGGAGGACCTCTCTTAGCATGTGTTCAGGAAAGCCTCTCAACAGTGAGGCCACGAACACAGAAGCAAAAAGGAAACGTGAGCACAATTCAGGGGGAAGGAAGGAATGCGAGAGAAGGGTCAGGAGCTGGGCACTCACAGGACAGGGCAGGCGGGCACCTGAGGGGCCAAGAAGGACCCCGGCCTGGCCCAGCTCCATGCTCAGGAGAGAAGGGTCAGGAGCTGGGCACTCACAGGACAGGGCAGGCGGGCACCTGAGGGGCCAAGGAGGACCCCGGCCTGGCCCAGCTCCATGCTCAGGAGAGAAGGGTCAGGAGCTGGGCAGACACGCGGCAGGGCAGGCGGGCACCTGAGGGGCCAAGGAGGACCCTGGCCTGGCCCAGCTCCATGCTCAGGAGAGAAGGGTCAGGAGCTGGGCAGACACGCGGCAGGGCAGACGGGCACCTGAGGGGCTAAGGAGGACCCCGGCCTAGCCCGGCTCCACGCTCAGGAGAGAAGGGTCTGACTGCCCACAGGAGGCCAGGGCTTGGCTTTCTCGCTGGGCTCCACGGAAAGCCCGCCTCTGCCCTGCAGCTAGCACCTGGCTATTTCACACTGAGATGGAACCTTCCATTTACCCTTGATTCAAATGCTTTACTGAGCACATGCGTGTCCAACGCCACATGATACGTGCCAGAGCCGTGGCCTCAAATAAGACCACACCTGCTGTCAGGGAGCGTGCGTGGACAGGGATGAGCTCACCCCACGAGGCTTTCCTGAGCCCCGGAGGCGGGGCCACGCACTGAGAAGCCCTCTCAGGAAACGCCGCCAGGACAGGAAGCGGATTGGAGGAGCAGAACCGCAATCTTCATTTGCGGAAAATCCAGGTGCTTATGGGAGCATTTTCACAGAATAACTAGAATAACGAGGTATTTGGGTTTTTTAAGCACCGGGGTGTAAGTCTTCCTTCAAGAATCACCTATTGCTGAAAGGTTGTTTTATTCGGCCGAAGTTTCAACATGTCAGAGCAGCCTGCCCCGTCTGGGACAGGTTTCACCGTCGGGAGACAGCAGGCCTGTCCTCCGCCCTCCCAGCCACAACGTGTCCTTCTGTGCACGTTTCAGCTGAAACCTTGCATTTAGTTTTCTAACTCAGAGGGTTTGTCAATCTTTTACCTGCAACTCCTGTTCCTGCCTCGAATTTCTCTACTACGTCCCTATCGCTGATTCCCTGTTCTCCAACCCGGCCATGGCTTACTCCAGGGAGAAGGTTGAACTTTCTACACACGAGTAACTCCCACCCCTGAATGGTGTGTGCGATGACTGCGGTCTGAAAGCATGAACGTGCCCAAACTCCAATTTCACCCACTGTCATGATCTATTCTTAAAAGATGGTGATTCTGGGAAATGTTTCTGAAAATTGAAAGTGAGATAAACAGCAATGCCAACTCTAAGGAGTGCCTGCAAGGAGCCCATGGGCCTGGCCACACCCAGGGCACAGGGAGGCAGCACTCACCAGCTCGCGCGGCGATCAGGTGCGTGGCCCTGTCAGGGGCGTCGGGGCTCAGCACCAGCCGAGTGAGGATCTTCGCTCCCAGCGCCGTGGCGTGGTAATGCTCCCGCGTCTTCTCTATCGGGAAGTTTGTCGGGTGTAGCCCACTGAAAATTATGGCCACGTCTGCCAGCACCTTGCTCTTGAGCTCCGGCACGATCTTGCGGATGTCCGGCGCCTCCTCGATCTCCTTGTTGAGGTAGCGGTCGTACTTGGCATAGTAGTCAGTGTGTACACGGACCAGGATCTCCTCCAGGTAGATGAGGTGGTCATCCTCATCCGTGTCCTCCTCCTCCTCCTCCTCCACGCTCTGGTCCAGGGACTCACCCGCAGTGACCCCCGACAGCTCGCTGTTCTGTGACTCGGTCTCCGCCTCCTTCCTGTCGGCACAGCCGTTGCCCAGGCCGCAGAGGCCATCCCGCTCGCCCTCCTCCTGCCCACCCAGCTCGGGCTCCTTGTCCGGGGCATGCGCGCCAGGCTCGGCCTCTCCGGGGAGACTCGGTGCTGCAGGCCGCCCCGGCTCCAGGGAACTGCCCTGTGCCAGCGCCCCGGCTCCCTCTGGGGCAGCCTTCGGCTTCTGCCAGCCTCTTTTCCCCTCGCTTTCGCCATCAGAGGCGGAGGAGGAGGACTTCGTGCCCTCGGACTCACTGCTGCTTTCGCTGTCGCTGGATAAGTCGAAGTCCAGGTCAGTGCCCGTGGCACCCTGGGCAGGCCGCTGTCCCGGTGCCACCCGGCCACCCTGCGCACAGGATCCCTGGGGCTCAGGAGCGCCTGCCAGCTCTCGGCTGCTGGTGGGGGCCTGGGCAGGGGGCCAGATGTCCCTCTCGTCCGGCTTCCCGGGGCGGGGTGAGTCCCGCGGGGTGGCGGCCTCACTGCCGTTCAGCTCCCGTGCAGGCTTCTCCAGGCCATTGCTGGGCTCCACTCCAGGGGCCTGCGTTCCCCCCTCAGGGTCTCTCACGGGCGGAGATGGCTCTGAGACCTCAGTGCCTCGAGAATGATTTACTAAATATGCATGCAAAAGGAAAAGTTACCGCAATTTAGCATTAAACATTAAATAACGTTCCAAGTTAAAGCAGCACCCTTCTCCATGGCTGTGAAGTCCACCACCCTCTAGACCAGGCCTTGGCAACCTTGCCGTGAAGAGGCCGGACAGGGTGAGCACCCCTTACCTGAAGTGTGTGGGACCAGGGACGTTTTGGATATTGAATTTTTTTCTGAGTTTGGAGTATTTGCGTTAAACTTACCAGCTGAACATCCCCAATCCGAAAAATCCAAAACACCCTAATGAGTATTTCCTTTAAGCACCATGTGGGCACTCAAAAAGCTTTGGATTTGGGGGAGGAGGGATCCTCCACCTGTAAGGACAACCAGAGGTTTCCGGGCTGCAGACCTGGCGCCACCGTGACCGTAAGCCCCCGACGACCTGGCGCCACCGTGGCCGTAAGCCCCTGCAGACCTGGCGCCACCGTGGCCGTAAGCCCCTGCAGACCTGGCGCCACTGTGGCCGTAAGCCCCCGACGACCTGGCGCCACCGTGACCGTAAGCCCCTGCAGACCTGGCGCCACCGTGGCCGTAAGCCCCCGACGACCTGGCGCCACCGTGACCGTAAGCCCCTGCAGACCTGGCGCCACCGTGGCCGTAAGCCCCTGCAGACCTGGCGCCACCGCGACCGTAAGCCCCTGACGACCTGGTGCCACCGTGGCCGCAAGCCCCTGACGACCTGGTGCCACCGTGACTGTAAGCCCCTGCAGACCTGGCGCCACCGTGACTGTAAGCCCCTGATGACCTGGCACCACCATGGCCACGGTTTCCCAAGCCACGGTCTGGAGGAAGTCAGCAACTCCACGCTGACCCCACCCATCTGGTGAAAGTCTCTACCTTCTACAGGAATGCCCCTAGTTTCACCCTCTCCTGGTCTTAACCTCCAAGTTCCATTTTAGTGACTACAGCAATAAATGTGTGCCTCAAAATATTTTTCAAAAAACTAAAGATTAAAAAACACTTAACTTTCATAGGGTGGACGTCAGCTGCATGCCGGACTGACAAGTTAAACCACGCTGCTCTCTGGAGCCCCAGCCAGCACCCAGCCTGACCACTGCGCACAGGGAACGGTTATTTCCTGCAGAGCCACCGCCCCCACATTCACTCTCTCTACAGAACGCCATGGCCCAATACCCAGGGATGTGTTTAAGGAAAACTGGGATGAAGGGAGCTATTCGGATGTGTTAGGTTAAACAGCATCCTCTAGTTTTTATTCAACTGGGAAAACGCTTAAGTGAGGGCCATTTTTTTTAAAGCCCAAATTGAAACAACATAATATCCTGTTTTTCAGTACTCTATAAATAAATCCAATAATCTCTACTGAAACACAAATAAAAAAACAAAGTGTATCTTGAATTTATAGCAGTCAAAACAGAGATAAGAAACAAGAAGAGCTAAACAATAAGCAAATGTGAATTCTTCTAGAGAATCAGGAAGGAGGTTACCCACCTTTCTTTCTCGTCTGAGATTCTCGGGACCCAGGGGGCGCATTCATATCACCCGTGCCCTGGAAGTATACATATTTCTTCACAGTTATCAGATTGGGGGCAAACTTCCAGACATCTTCTCGATCATCAATAATGCAAACCATTGAGTCTCCACAAGGAAAGAGATTTCTACAAGTGAAAATGCATAATTTACAAAAAATAATAATGAAAAGTTGTAGTCATTCATCTTGCCAAGCGTAACAGTTTAAGATTCTAATCCACATGTAACCAGCAGACAGCAGGTTAATCAGACGGACACCAACCGCCCCGAAGCCCTTTCTGTTTGGGTCGCGTTTAAACCTCAGTAATATCTTCTGTGCTGTTTCTGATTCTCCTTCAGGCAGGAGTTCCCCCAAACTGTTTCTTAAAGTGCCAGAGTCACTATTTTAGGCATTACGGGCCACGGGGACGAAACCCAACTCTGACCGTGTGGGCGTGACCATGTTCCAATAAAACTTCATGTACAAACAAGGCTGGGTAGCCTAAAGGCCAGAATTTGCTGACTCTGTAAACAGACCAGGCTAGGTGCTGTGTGGCTAATGCCTGCAATTCCAGCACTTCGGGAGGTCTTGGCAGGAGGGTCTCTTGAGCCTAGGAGTCTGACACCAGCCTGGGCAACATAGGAAGACCCCGTCTCTACAAAACATACAAAAGTTAGTCAGGTGTGGGGGTGTGCACCCGTAGTCCCGGCTACTCAGAAGGCGGAAGTGGGCTGAAGTGGGAGGATAGCTTGAGCCCAGGAAGTCAAGACTGTGGTGAGCTGAGACCACACTACTGCACTTAAGCCTGGGCGACCGAGCCAGACCGTCTCAAAAACAAAAAAACAAAAACCAGACCCGGTGCTGATGCAGAATTTCTAAGCGGACCTCCAGCTACCTCCATGCAAACCACAGTGCCCACCACTGGGGCCTATCCTGGGCATGTCCCCATTCGATCCTATCATTCTGCCTTTGGGTGACTTTTCCCCGTAACACACTAACAGCACCTCTCATTCTCTTTTGCCCTGATTAATCTACTCACTCTGGCGCTAACTAGCAAAAAGGAGGTTGCTGAAGTAAATACTTTCAGATTCTCTTCTTAGTTAACATTAGCAAGCACAGGTCTCACAGTCTGTGGGGACTCCCTAAATGTAAAAACCGAAGCGCTGGGAGGAGGGTGGCCACCGTGAGCCAGGAAGCGGCTGAAGCTGAGGCTGTGGCCACCAGGCTCCTCGGGAAAACAAGCCACACCTGACATGGTGTTACACCAGCAAGGACGGACTTCCGGGTGGAAATGGGGAAACTCCTCGAATACAGTGGGCAAGAAACGTCAAAGCATATAAAAGAATATTAAAAAGTCTTTGCGGAGGGGCGGGGAGGGGCCTGCCCTGTCAAAAAAGCTCAGAGGAGCTGACAGGAAGGGGCTCTGGAGCTGATGGAAAGGAAGAAATGGCAAAAGGCAAAAATATGGGCATAATAGTCAAGTGACTTAGGATTTTGTAAATTATTAGTAGGATTAACACAAGCAAGCTCCTAAGAAAATTATCAACCTCAGATGCTGACGCTGATGTCAAGAACTGCCCCTAAACCAGCGGCCCCGCAGAGCTGCTGAGCTTGTGCGTGGGGTGGGGCTATTCACATTCCTCTGCCCACTCGGGTCCTTTTGGCTGCCACCTCCCTGATGCCATCCCGTCCCTACGCCTGCCCTCCTGGGTTCTGGGCCCGAAAGTCCAGTCCCTGAGTTCCCCAGGAGCCCTGGCCATTCCCTGGATACTCAGAGGCAAAAGGGCCAAATCCTTCACAGCTGGCTACTGTGGGGACACACGCCTGCCTCCTGCCTCTCCAACCACAAATCTCGATGCCAGGTCTTCGCATAGGAATGAAAATTTGGAGGTCAAGGGACTAGAATGATCACATATGCCAGGGTTGGTTAAGCAAACAGATACACAACGTCAGGTGGCGGGCTGACATCGAATCAGTGCCGTCTGACAGAGATGAGGCAGAGAGGATGACAGATACACAACGTCAGGTGGCGGACTGACATCGAATTGTGCTGTCTAACAGAGACGAGGCAGAGAGGATGACAGTCTCCGCCTCCACAGACACAAAAGCCCAGCTCAAGGGCAGTTTCAGGGCAGGACAGGGCTGTTGGGATGGGGCAGAGCCTGGATTGGGGGCCCTGCACAAGCACCAGGGCTCAGGCACCTGGGAGACAGTGGGAGTACAGGTTAGAAAGGAACTTTCTAAGTACTCTGAGGCTAACAATGAAAACTGGAAAGGGGATGTTAAATTCCTAAAAAACATCAATACAGAAATACTGCTCTAGGCCGGGTGCAATGGCTCATGCCTGTAATCCCAACACTTTGGGAGGCTGAGGCGGGAAGATCACGAGGTCAGGAGATCGAGGCCATCCTGGCTAACACAGTGAAACCACCGTCTGTACTAAAAATACAAAAAAAAAAAAAAAAAAAAAAAAAAAATTGCCGGGCGAGGTGGTGGGTGCCTGTAGTCCTAGCTACTCAGGAGGCTGAGGCAGGAGAATGGCGTGAACTCTGGAAGCAGAGCTTGCAGTGAGCCGAGATCGCGCCACTGCACTCTAGCCTGGGCAACAGCGAGACTCCGTCTCAAAAAAAAAAAAAAAGAAAAGAAAAAAAGAAATACTGCTCTCAATTTCAAGATGCGATTTTTGAAATGGGAAATGAACAGCGAGGTCTTTGTGAGGAGCGCGGCTGGGTACATACCTAAGGTTTCCCGTTTTAGAAAATGGGTCAATACATTCATCCCTTGATAATATTCGGTGAGAAAAAAGCTTCTTCTCGGGGTCTAAAAAGCCTTGGAAAAGAAAACAGGACAAAGATTACATACCTGAGACACGGTTCGGCCACACGGCACATGGTGAAGCCTTGAATGTTTTTCTTACAGTGGCAGACACACAACATGATGAACTGGCACCAAACACTTCATCCCTTTTGAGGTAAGACATGGCTCGTGTGGGGCTTCTTTTCTCTTATGGTGAACTTATTTCTCAAACACAAACCATGTTGATAAGTGTTTATAATTCTACTAACATGAAAAATTTGTAATATCTTACTGAAGTGCCTATCTAAACCAGATGGATATGAAAATTATGGAAGGCACTTGCATAAGTAAAACAGGTAAGTCATCATTTGATCTCAAAACACTCTGCATGTGGTTCTTCACGTGATGGAGTCTGGACACTAAGCTGAAATTACTCTGCGTCACCTCGGATATGATCTTTCCTAATCCCAGGCGGGTGGCCCACTGCTCTCATCTGTAATGGTTAGTGGAGGAAAGGTTATCAAGGAAGTCTGCTTCTCCCAAGTTACTTTAGTAGAATTATACAAACTCACACTCTGTGTTGTAGAAATACACAGAAAGGCCGGTTATTTCTAACTATTATACACGTTTTAATAATGGTAATTTAGGCAACATCGAGGAAGCCTGCCTGACAGAGGAGACTGGGAAGGAAGGACATCTGGGACACCACCTTGACCAGCTAGTGCAGAAGGTGCTTCCACAGCGAAGAATCCGCTTAGGCTACATTTGACACTTGCACTTCACATGACATCCGTTAATTACAAGTCTAGTTTAACTTTTTAACAGTAATTTTCTAAAGAGCTTCACATGCTTGATGCTCGGCTTCGACTCCTTAAAGATAGTAAAACCAAGCTATCTGCAAACATCCCTTCTACACTTCAGGAAGCACCACTGTGAAAATCAACAAATCAGGCAGAGGTTTCTTGGGATCACCTCTGCTCTGGGTTTCTTGGGATCACCTCTGCTCTGGGTTTCTTGATCTATAAATTTATCTTCTGAACTTTAAGCCTACTGTGTTATCTTCCTAAGTTTGCAAAGTCTTCAATTTACAGTAAAGTGCTCATATTTTTAAATAAAGATAACTTAAAAATAAGTTATCTCTTGTTAATTTACAAGAACCACAGAGTATATAGGAAACATATTTCAGTTTGTAGAAGTAGGGGTACTAAACAAAAACAAAACAAGCTTTTCAGGTAATTTATTCCATTGGTAAAATATGTTGGAGGCATCAAGTTCAATGTCAATTTAATTTCACCAGCCATTTAAAACATTCTGGAGAGAAAAAGCTACGGTTAATTATGAAGCCTCAAAAAGAAATGTTTCAGCTACTCATCATACAAGTGGCTGAAGCCATAAATCTGCACATACCTCAAGAGATAGGTATTCCATGGCACCCACATAACGTGTTTAAGGGTATTTGATCATTTAACATTTACTGAGTTTAACATTACTTGGAATTTTGCTATGAATATAAGGTGCGGGAATGAATACAACATAATTATTACTCTCCCAAGAGGCTGAAATTGTAAGAAAATTGAACACATTGACACACAACCTCTATCTGGCCTGACACGTGCAGGTGCCGTGGAACAAAAGGGGGACTGGATTGCATAAGAGTGAGCCGGTCCAGAGTCGGGAGCTGGGACTGTGGTCTTGTCATGGCACGCAGGTCCCCTGCATAACCGTTAGTTATGCATGAAGCAAAGGAGGTAGACGAGACATCTCAAAAGCACTGTGAACCCAAAGTCCAACCACACAGCCCACATTCTCTCAAGACTTAAGTCTCACTGGAACGCCTGGCTCCACGCCTCTGCATGGCACACGGGGTCCACTTCCGGATCCGAACGCACCCCGGAACGCCTGGCTCCATGTCCCCACGTGGCACACGGGGTCCACTTCTGGATCTGAACGTGCCCTGACTGCACTCCACATAATCACTATTGTTTTCACGCTGGCTTTTAATCAACGACTCCCTGCACCCATCCCTACTGGGCTCAACCTCTGCACCACCACCTCTGAGATCACAAATGCGAGAAACACATTTGCTGTTTTTGATACAGGTTAAAACATACACATTACAATTAAAACAGAAGAGCTGCTCTGTGCACCACCTCAGTTACCCTGCAGCCCCATGGCACTATGCACAATGCACTGTGGGATCCGTAAGATCTTCTGGGAAGATGAACCTGCTTCCTGGCTGAAGCATCACCACCTCCAGACGTTTCAAATGCAGCACTGCCAGGAGCTTTCCGTTCCCTGATACCACTGGTTTGTTAGTATTTCATTAACCAAAAGATACTTGGGCTTAAAGGAGAAATAAATGCGATTGTTTCTTACTATGCGTAAATTCCAGATGATCACTGAGGCCATGAAGTCGCTAAATCTAAAGTCTGTTAATAGAATTATTAGTGTCTCTACTATCAGATAAAAGACACGCATCGCAAACTCTTAGCATCTCTGTCCTAGTCATACTGAAAGCACGCATGCTATCAACGCGGTCACTTTCAAAATGAAAAGCATCAAAAGCAGATGCTCAGCGACCACCTCAGGCTTCAGTCCGGACCTCACTTTCTCACTTGTAGAAAAGCTGACCCAGGTCGTCTCTACAGATCCCGCCAGCCACAATGAAGCAAAGCTCGGCCTTCCTGAACCACAGCCTGGACACAGTCCTCCTCCTGCGTTGCTGGGCTCGAGGGCCCGTGTTCTGTTGAGAATTTCTGCATCCATGTTCAAAGGGATACTGGTCTGCAGTTTTCTTGTGATGTCTTTGTCTGGTTTTGGCCGACATCCCTTGGACACATTGGAATGCTGGAACTTTAGCAAAGAAAGCAGAGCTTGAAACGGAGAAGGCACCAGACGGCCTGGTGACGCTCAACAAACCTAGCTGGTCTCACTGCAGGAGGACCCGCGCTCGAGGCTCTCCGCAGCCAAGCGCCCACCAGCAGGCTCCTTGCTCTGCTGTCTAAGCGGCTCAGCGGCCTGCGGATGTCTGCATGGATGCTCTGCTGAATCTGCGAGCAGCTCCCAGGCTCCCTCCAGCTTTCAGGCTGATAAAGAAACATGGCGTTCTCGTCACCTGCTTCATCTCTCACCACACGAGGCCTCATGAACGTGGAATCAGATTGTGGTGACCCATGCCCTGCCTGTTGGTGTGACGGGTGGCAAGGGTGTGGCCCGGCTAAAACCTGGGACCCCTCTGCTTTTAGCCCAAACCCCTCCAGCCAAGCATTTAAACAGACCCGAGCCTTCCACATGCTCATCTCACTGGGGCTTGTCTGCTCTGACCAGCAAACATCGATGCACCTCAGGAAAGGATAAGCAAGACGTGTGAAACAGCGAACCTAAAGAAGCCCAGCTTCAGAGAGAGACCTGGAGAAGGAAATCCGAAATGAGAAACACTTGCACGGGCACCAGATCAACGTATGGAAGACGGGACAGGAGGAGAAGAAACATCACCGGCATCCTGGACTCAGACGTGCAGGTCACCGGGCTGTGCCCCCTGGTGTGCACCTTGTGTGGGAGGCGGGAGGCAAACCCGTCACCCTCCCAGGGAGCAGGCCATGCGGCGCGCAGTCCTCACAGTCCTGGGGGTCAGGAACCACTCCCTCACCGAACAATCCTGGTTTTAGGAACTCACCCAGAGGATCCAGTCCACAGAGGAGGGAAAAAAATCTTACATAAAATGATGAAGATTTATAACAACGTGACGGATAAATTCTTAGTGATGAAATCTTATGTGAAAAGAACGGTATGTAAAGTTGTACATATACTAAGACAAACTAGGCAAAATTATACATACAAAAAAAACAGAGAATAGGGGACAGCCATGGATATGATGACCGTGAGGAATAATTTTCTGGTTTTTAGTCTTTCCCTGACATTTGTTATTGTGAGAGGGATGCCCCGCTCAGTTGTCTGGTTTGAGTGGGCGTCACTGTCCCTGCGGTTTGTGTGACTTATGGGTTGGCCTCTGGGAGGTGCCTGGCACTGGCTGCAACGGCACAATCCGGGGCTGGAACACATGGGGATTTCGGGGTCTATTTCCACACAGTGGGCAGCTTAGTCGGCCTGGGCTGCTCTAAAGAAACTCCGTAGTGTGGGTGACTCAGGAACACACGTCCCTTCCTCACAGTTCTGGAGGCCGGCGTCCCGACCACGGCGCCAGCAACTTGGCTGCAGGTCAGTGGGCGCCGGCTTGCTGCATTTCCCGCAGCTCCTAGGACCCACCTGGGTAAGGGCCCTGATTCCATTCATGAGGATGGAGTCCTCATGACCTCACCACCTCCCACGCCCCTCCTAACACCCTCGCCCTGGGACTGGGTTTTAACACATGGACTTGGGGGCTGTAAAACCCTCAGATCATAGCAGGCATTATTTCTTCACGGGCCCGAGGAAGTGAGCAATATCACCCTTGTGCATAATTACTCGTCTTCACATCATCTGTCTCAGGCAGCTATGCAGCAGCAGCCATAATGTTACAGGTGAATATTTCGAATTTCAATTACAAGAGGAATTAAAGGTCATGATCACAATTTCCTATAAAGGCACTAAATATTAAAGGAGGATTCAAAATTCATTTCCCCAACAACAACGAAAGACTAAGACCAATCTAGAAATACCTTTGAATTTTAAAATGCTCAGTCTAACGACCTCTGAAGCCAGCACGGAGGAGCTTGCCTACACTGCCACTCGGTGCCTACATCCATGTGGGACAGACGGTCGCCGTCCCATGGCAGCCCCCTCGCTTTGCCCACGTGGGACAGATGGTCGCCATCCCGCACTGTCCCCTTGCTTCGTCCACGTGGGACAGACGTTGCTTCGTCCACGTGGGACAGACGGTCGCTGTCCCACGTTGTCCCCTCGCTTTGTCCATGAAGGACAGACGGTCACCATCCTGTGGCATCCCCTCACTGCATCCACATGGGACAGTCACCGTCCCGTGGCATTGTCCCCTCGATTCGTCCTGCTGGTGCTGCCTCCCAGAGGGCACCGTAGCCTGGCATTCACACTATCACCCAGGGAGACAGAAGCAAACGCTAAACCCTAAGGGTACCCATGTGTAGGTAGGGGACAATCATGCTGTGTGCAGTGACAGCACCCAGCAAGAGCACACACAAGCAGCCCGGCCCAAAGTCCCTGTGAACTGATTTAAGAAGGTATCTGTCGGAGGATGCTCGCAGAAGTTTCCACGTGCCCATGTGGTCCTGACAAACTCCCACAGCGGCCCACCCAGTACCGCACCCAGCCAGAGCAGCCGCGGCCCCACCCAACAGCCCTGGTGGCAGAATTCCCTTACCTCTCACAACCCCCTGCACAACGGCCAACCCTAAGACTACAACTGAGTTGCAGGAGAGCTTCTTTTCTTTCTTCATCTTTAAGAAACCATCACCGAAAACAGGAAAGAAACCCACTGTTCACACGGCCTCTTCGGTTGCGGCTTGACTGACCTGCGATGGTGTGTGCGTACAGCCGGCTGCCGAAGGTGAAGACGTGCAGCTCGTACAGCTTGGCGATCTTCTCCAGGAAGTCCTTGCAGTGTGGACGCAGGCGCGTGTGCAGCATGGGCTCACCCCGGCCCAGCTGGAAGTGAAAGATGCCCTAAAAAGAACAGTAGCAACAGTCGGGAGAAAAGGCCTGAGGAGCCCCGGCCGCCCCCGCAACCTGTGTGCCCGAGACAGGCATCCTGAGAACACACGTGTGCCCCAGACAAGCGTTCTGAAGACACTTGTGTGCCCGACAGGCGTCCTGAAGACACACGTGTGCCTGAGACAGGCGTCCTGAAGACACACATGTGCCCAAGACAGGGGTCCTGAAGACACACATGTGCCCACCCCTCCACACGGGACAGAGGATACACGTTTGCATGTACATGCCCCCCCACACGGGACAGAGGATACACGTTTGCATGTACACGCCCCTCCACATGGGACAGAGGACACATGTGAGCATGTACACGCCCCTCCACACGGGACAGAGGACATGCGTGTGTACACACCCCTCCACGTGGGACAGAGGATGCGTTTGCACCCGCCCCTCCACATGGGACAGGGGATAGGAGTGTGCACACACCTCTCCACGTGGGACAGAGGACGCATGTCCGCCCGACCCTCCAAATAAGGACATGACCCTAACTGGTGCAAGGGGCTACCCGTGGCATTTAAAACCCACTATGTAAGTAGTTTCCATGCACGCAGTACAAGTGAGTGAGTGCGGCCTTCTCTGCTGCGGGAATGCCCTCAGTGAGTGTGAATACTGACTGCCCATGGTAACTAGGATAACCACCTACCTGCAACGACCGCCTAGGACATAACCACCCCTGATAACCACGCCAACAGTAACAACCTACACTAACCACGAGCTAACCACTGATGTCACTTCTGCCTTTGTTTCCTCAAATGCTGACAAGTGTTACACAGCAAGGCCACCGCAGCTGCTCGGAACAGACCTCCACCAACATCACGTGCTGACAGTGTTTTCCTGAGCTACTGAGTAAAGGAAATCAACATTCCCGGGTAACCTGGTATAACGCATGGGTGATTTTCAGATACAGTTTCTTTCATCTACGTATACAACATACAAGCTGAAAGTATTCTAAGTCATATTTAGTAGACAGTGAAATGAGCAACACCGACTCGCTTACATATGATCGACATGCAAATGAGTCTGCTTTCCTTAGGAAGCTAAACTTCGATCCTTTAAATCCTGTTATTTTCTCAGTAAAATATTTACTCTTAATGGCTTTAAAAAAAGGTAGATGACTTAAGCTCAGTTACATTTTTCTAGTTCTAAGTTAGTCACGACCGTCATGAAGAAGCTACTCTGTCAAATATTTAGGAGTGAGAAGTTCTAGTAACAACTTTCCCATTACTCAACAGTAAAAAGTCCAGCAGCTGTCCAGGCTTCGGGAGGTGTGGCCAGCACCACTTCTGATCCCTGAAATTGCTTTCAGAGGGGCCAGCAGTAGGGCCAGGCACCAGCCTCAGGGTCTCCTCTGGATGTCAAGTGGGGCACACTACTGCTACTGAGGAGGCAGAGGACAGACCGTTCATGCTTAGACCCCCCTCCCCACTACATCAGGACACTGTCACCTTCCAGACCACACAACTGAGAAACAGCCACATTATAACTAGACTCCACTGTCTTCAGCAGGCTTATCCTGGAGATACTGAGAATCACATGAATTTTTTGGTTTCCCAGTGAATATAATCCATGCTGACACTCTACTGCAGCTTATTAAACATTCAATAGCATTATGTCTAAAAGAACAATGTACCTAACTTAATTTAAAAATACTTTATTATTAAAAATCACCGGGCGTGGTGGCTCAATGCCTATAATCCCAACACTTTGGGAGGCCGAGGCGGGAGGATCACGTGAGGTCAGGAGTTCGAGACCAGCCTGGCCAATATGGCACAACCCCGTCTCTACTAAAAATATAAAAATTAACTGGGTGTGGTGGTACACGCCTGTAGTCCCAGCTACTCGGGAGGCTGAGGCACAAGAATGGCTTGAACCCGGGAGGTGGAGGTTGCAGGATAGAGAGATCGTGTCACTGCACTCCAGCCTGGGCAACCCAGCGAGACTCCGTCTCAAAAAATTAAAAAAAAAAAAACAATAAAAAATAATTTTATGATTAAAAAATGCTAACAACCATCTGAACCTTCAGCAAGTCATAGTCTTTCTGCTGGCGCAGGGTCTCACCTTGATGCTGATGGCTGCTGACTGATCAGAGGGGTGTTTACTGAAGGCTGGGAGTGGCTGTGACGATTTCTTGAAATAAGGTGACAATGAAGTTTGTCCCATCAATCAACTCTTCCTTTCACAAAAGGTTTCTCTGTAGCATGCAATGCTCTTTGACAGTGTTTTACCCACAGAAGAACTGCTTTCAAAACTAGGGGCAATCCTCGTAGACCCTGCCGCTGGTTTACCAAGTTGATGGAATCTTCCAAATCCTTTGTGGTCATTTCAACAACGTTCGCAGCATCTTCTCCAGGAGCGGATTCCATTTCAAGAAACTACTTTCTTTGCTCATCCGTAAGAAGCAACTCCTCATCTGTTCGAGTTTCATCCTGAGGTTGCCGCAGTTCAGTCGTCTTCAGGCTCCACTCCTAATTCTCTCGCTATTTCCACCACACCTGCAGCTCTTTCCTCCGCTGGGGTCTCGAAGCCCTGGAAGTCATCCATGAAGGTCAGAATCAACATCTTCCGAACTGAGGGTTGGAATCGACATCTTCCGAACTCCTGGTTGATGCAGATACTCTGACCTCTTCCCATGAATCACAAATGTTCCTGGTGGCACTCGCAATGTCACAATGGTGAATCCTTTCCAGAAGGATTTTCTGTTTGATTTTCCCAGATTCATCAGAATTGCTCTCTAAGGCAGCTCCAGCCTTAGGAGATGTAGCTCTTTTATTTATTTATTTAATTTATTTATTTAATTAATTAATTTATTTTTTTGAGATGGAGTCTCGCTCTGTCACCCAGGCTGGAGTGCAGTGGCGCGATCTCAGCTCACTGCAAGCTCCGCCTCCCGGGTTCACACCATTCTCCTGCCTCAGCCTCCCGAGTAGCTGGGACTACAGGCAACCGCCACCACACCCGGCTAATTTTTTGTATTTTTAGTAGAGACAGGGTTTCACCACATTAGCCAGGATGGTCTTGATCTCCTGACCTCGTGATCCACCCACCTTGTCCTCCCAAAGTGCTGGAATTATAGGTGTGAGCCACCGCGCCTGGCCAGGAGATGTAGTTCTTAAATAATAAGACTTGAAGGTGGAAATCATTTCTTGAGCCCTGGGCTGCAGGGTGGATGTGGTGTCAGCAGCATGAAAACAACATTCCTCTCCTGTACGTCTCCATCAGAGCTCTTGGGTGACCAGGTGCATGGTCAATGAACAGGAATATTTCTGAGAAGAATCTCTCTTTCTGAGTAACAGGTCTCAAGAGCGGGCTTAGAATGGTCAGTAAACCATGCTGTGAACAGAGGTGCTGTCATCCAGCCTTTGTTGTTCTGTGGATGGAGCACAGGCAGAGGAGATTTAGCATCATTCTTAAGGGCCCTGGGATTTTCAGAATGGCAAATGAGCACTGGCTTCAACTTAAAGTCACCAGCTGCATTAGTTAGTCTCCAACGAGAGAGTCAGCCTGTCCTTTGAAGCCAGACACTGACTTCTCCTCTCCAGCTATGAAAGTCCTAGACGGCATCTTCTTCCAATAGAAGGCTGTTTTGTCTGCACTGAAAATCAGTTGTTTAGCGTGTTTAGTTTCATCAGTGATCTCAGCCACATCTCCAGGGGAACTTGCTGCAGTTTCTCCAACAGCACCTGCTGCTTCACCTTCACTTTTGTGTTATGGAGACGGCTTCTTCCTTCACCCTCATGAACCAACCTGTGCTGGTTTCCAGCTTTTCTTCTGCAGCTTCCTCACCCCTCTCAACCTTCACAGAATTGAAGACAGTTGGGGCCTTGCTCTGGATTAGGCTTTGGCTTAAGGGAATGTTGTGACTGGTTTGATCTTCTACTCAGACCACTAAAACTTTCTCTTTCTCAGCAATAAGGCTGTTTCACTGTCTTATCATCTGTGTGTTCACTGAAGTAGTATTTTTAGTTTGCTCAAGAACTTTTCTTTGCATTCACACCTTGGCTGTTTAGTGCAAGAGGACCAGCTTGCAGCCTTTCCTGGCTTCTGGCGTGCATTCCTCACTAAGCATAATCACGTCTACCTTTTGATTTAAAGTGAGAGACTGGTGAGCCTTCCTCCCACTTGAACACTCAGAGGTCACTGTAGGGTTACTACGTTGGCCTAATTTCAATACTGTTGTGTCTCAGGGAATAGGGAGGCCTGAGCACCGGGACAGAGACAGGGAATGGCCGGTTGGTGGAGCAGTCAGGACACACACATCTACCCATTACGTTTGCCGTCTTATGTGGGTGTGGTTCGTTGCACCCCAAAACAACGACAACAGTGACCTCAAAGATCACTGACCACAAATCCCTATAGCTGACAGAACACTAATGAAGCAACTATGACAACAGTGACCTCAAAGATCACTGACTACAGCTCCCTGTAACAGCAGAGCACTAACGAGGAGGCTGAAGTACACGGGAAATTTCCAGAGCGTGGCACAACACCTGGGGGCACATGCTGCTGGAAAATGGCACCTGCAGACGTGCTCGCCAGGTTGCTCCGAGCCTCCTCCCTGTGAACACAGTATCAGTGAAGCACCATAAAACGAGGTGTGCCTGTAAGACTCACTCAATGCCCAACTTCAAAGGCACAATAAAAGCAGGAAACAGCCACAGCAACTCATGAAGGTATATGTGTGCAGAATGTATTTTCATAAAGTCCTTACATCCTTCAAAATACCTAGTTTGTCAGAAAATAGGCATTAAAAAAAAAAACCTCGGCCGGGCGCGGTGGTTCATGGCTGTAATCCCAGCACTTTGGGAGGCCGAGGCAGGTGGATCACAAAGTCAGGAGATTGAGACCATCCTGGCTAATACGGTGAAACCCCGTCTCTACTAAAAAAATACAAAAAATTAGCCAGGCGTGGTGGCGGGCACCTGTAGTCCCAGCTACTTGGGAGTCTCAGGGAGGAGAATGGCGTGAACTCGGGAGGTAGAGCTTGCAGTGAGCCAAGATCCTGCCACTGCACTCCAGCCTGGGTGACAGAGTGAGGCTCTGTCTCAAAAACAAACAAACAAACAAAAAACCTTAGTGAGTAGAGTAGCGGGTATGAATGAAGCAATCTGAAAATATCTAGTCACAGTTTATACTGCACAGAAGAATAGACTGCTGTATAAGATGCCACGATACACACAAATGACTATCACAGCCAGAAATAGAAGCTGTTTTGTGGGTTAGACCTGAATTCCGGCCCTAAAGGAAACTCCTGTGCAGCACGGCAGTTACTCGATTCTCTCCATTCTGCAAACAGCATAAAACGCGAGAGTTTGTGCCACCTGGGGGGTCTGTGCAGCTCACCCTGACCACCTGACTGACTTCCAAGGCCAAACTTAACCAAACTTCTTCCAGATGAAGCTTGTCACAAATTTGACTTACGTGCAACTGTCATCAATCTGTCCCAGCTGTTGGTACCACGCCCCGGCATTCAGCAGCGGAGGATGCCCAGCTCCATGGTGCATCCTCCAGCCTGCTGGGTGTCTGCTATTGGGACCTGCAGGATCCCCAGGAACCTTTAGGAACTGGTAAGGTCAGGACTGATGGGCCTCTGAAATCCCAAATCTAACGCCAGAGTCCACATACTGTTCAACAGCAAACACTTAAAAAACAACTCAGTGTTGGTGAGGGCCTCCCTGATGGCCACCGTCTAGGCTGACACAAGCCTCTGGGCACAGACATTCAAAGCCTTCGGTCTAGAAATTCAGCTTCTCTGGTTCCATCCTGAGGACACAGCTGAGGCACAGGAAGGGTTTCGTGTGCATTAAACAGGGTTCTGCCCTCACCCTGCATTTCCCCGTGTTTCCCCTGGAGAATGCACGCTGGTCACCTCCCACCCAGGCTTTTCCTCCAGCCCAGTTCTCCCAAGCACAAACCCAGGCGTCCACCTGCCCTTGACATCCTAGCCACATAAAGGCATCCAACACCAACGTCCTCCCCACCAAGACTGCCCCTCTCAGGACACGCCTTGCACCATCCACCACACCATCCTTACAGGCTCGGGACGTTTCTGCCTTCTCCGACAGCGTGCCGGGCAGGCACACAAAGGGCTCCCACACACACGGAAGGAAGCGCGAGACACAGTGGGCGTTGGGATGTCTGCCCGGGGGCCGCGGATGCTCCCCAACAGCCCAGCAGACACACGGCCCACGCCCAGAACTAGCAAGTCTGCTTTCCAAACCCAGGCTGACCTACGGGAAATCATCTAAAAAACAAGAGAACACACTTCTGAATCAAAATTCTAGGACCCGCGGTTCCTGGGAAACTGTCCGTAGGTGCTGACTGCACTCACTTTATTCGACATCTGCTGACAGTGCTGCTCGGTCGTGTGAATCAACGTCTGGTCCAAGTCCACCATGAGCACCAGCTTCCGGTTTCGGTGCAGTCGCTGCTGGTCTTCTCTTCCCAGCTGTTCAGCTTGCTACAATTAAAAAGAAACAAGAAATGACAAAGTCAGTGTGTTTGCATCCAAGGTAAAACTCCATTTCATCGAGAAACACGAAACTATATCAATGTGTTCCTCTCCAGCCCCCCACGCTCCATGGACTGCGCCATACAGGCCGAGAGGCAGGGCTGGGTCACCAACCTGGTCACGGCAACCTCGCTTGTGACCACAATTTTATAATTCAGTTAAATACATGAGCCAATGAAAACGGAGGGGGAAGGGAAACTGGTTGTTTCTATAAAAGCTGGATTCAACAGTATGGAGCGCTCAATAAAAGTGAGCTGCAAAATTAATGAAGAAACCAAGTCGGCCGGCTGGGAGACGCTGGGTGGCCCAAGCTGGGCAGCAGAGACTGGCAAGGGCAATGCGCTCAGAACCTCCCGCACTCAGAACCTTCCACGCTCAGCCTATTCTTGTGCCTCGAAGAGACCCGGGAGCCTGGCAACAGCGCATCGGGGTGTCCCTCCACGCAGGGCCCAGAGTGGTGCTCCTAACAAGGGCCCGGTCACCCCGGCATCAGGAGCCCGGCATGGGACACGGGATGTGATGCACCACGCTGCCTTTCTCACTGTAACTGGCCCTCACTCTTCACAACAAAATCCTGGTCCCGCTCAGGGGGGACCTCCTCCATTGCCCATCCCCGAAGGGAAACGCACAGAAGGGCTGGCAGGTGCCAGAAAGATGGGGGGTACTTCCTCCTCCCTTCACCCTCAAACTTGCCAGCTTTGGTTTATGCATACACATTTTACATTTGTTTAAAGTTTGGTAATTCAGAAAACCCAGAATCCTGTATCTGGCATTTTGCTTTTCCCATAAAAAGATAGACTGAAATTGGTGTCCATCATTTAAAAGCACGAATTTACTAAAATCGTAACACTGGAAAGTGTTTTACCTATTTACAAAACTGTGCAGCCCTGAAAGTCTGTAAGATCACAAACTAGTTTTTCTCAGCTCCCAGAGCATTTTCACCCACGGGGTGAAGCGAGGTCGGGGAGACAGTGTCTGCCTCAAGCACAGGAGGTGCCCGGAGCCGCTGACCCACAGTGCCCCAGCAACTCCTGAAATACATAAACGAGGCGTAGCACTCGAAGATAAAAACCCATCTCTCTCTTAACTGGGCACATGAACACCTGCCCGTTCTCTCCACCCCGCGTACCCCCCATGGGCTCTCCTGTCGGCTACAAGGCAAACACTCCTGGGACCCCCAACCTGCCCCTGCATGTGCCCACTCTCCCGAGCCAGCTTCCCAATGGTACCAGCAGCAGCCGCTCCTGTAGCCAACAAGGTGCTACCACCCGCGTCCCCCCGCCCCCGCTCCTACCCCCGGCCACCGACTCCTCGCCATTATCTACCCCAATATACGCTTTGCCCTCCCGGCTCATCCAGCACATGCCTCGGCAGCGTGGCCACCTCCTGAGCTCCATGAGCAGCTGTCACATCCCTCCCCAGTTAGGACTTGGCTCAAGGGAACCCAGGCTGAGCCTGGCTGTTCATAGCTGCGGCGGCAGCACCTGGTGTTCCCGACACGCAGGTCACACAGCCTCGGGGCCCTGAGTCGCTTTTGCAGGCGGACTTGTCTGTGGAGAACCAAGGGCAACCGTCCCTGCTTCAGGAAGGCCGCAGTCCCATAAGTCATCCGTGTGATGAGGGGTTGTTTCAGTAACAACGATGACAACCACACGTCCGTGCTTCTGCAGCCACCCTCCTCCTGCAGCCGCCCTCCTCAGAGCACCACGCTTCCCCAACACGCCGCCACTGACGCCCGGCTCACCTCGGAGCTCACCATCAACTCCGGCACGCTGTGCACCATGGACACGGTGGCCGTGGACAGCGGCACCTGCTGCTTCCCGTTCTTACTCTGCAACCTGCAAGTGCAAGGACAGGTTCAGGGCTTTCAGCTGAGTCTCTGTGCACAGATGCACACTGGGCTCTAAGTGACAGGATTCCAGCTGATGTTTTAACGGACACACGCTGCTATCTTAGCACAGAACTTGATTCTGTCGGCAAACGTGGAAACATTCTCCACAGACAGGAAAACTGGTGGAAACACTGAGCTCGTGGCCACACTCATGAACACACAGAGCCATAGTCCTTCGTGAAAACAAACTGCAAAGTCACACAGAAGCAGAAACAGGCCCTCAACCATGAAAACGCAGAAAAAGTAGCTGCTGCACCTCCCACTTGGCATTAGAGGTAAAGCAGCCCCCAGCATGGGGCGCTCAGCGGCCCAGAGGGAGGGGCTGCTCCAGGCACTCAGCGATCTGCGTCTTCAGTCAGGAGAAAACAGGTCTCGGCCCTCCAGCATGCCCCCCCACCACACCTGAGAATGGCATGAGGCTGGGGTCACAGAGCAGGAAGGACTGCCTCCAGGGAAACCCACTGAGTGTGACTCGCGTGGGGCCCAAGGGAGGCGTCTGCATCTGCCGCTGGGAAACCAAGGGCCTCACTGTGTTCCCAGCACAGCTTCTCGGACTCCCCGGAGGCCACCACCTCGAGCCCCAGCAGGCAGCGATCTCACTCTTCCAGATACTTACTGGGTGAGGTCTTGGCCACATTCAGCACACAGGCCTTTCATGACAACCGGGTGGCTGCATCCTTCCAACCTCACCAGAACCGCTCTACAAAAAAACACAAGGGGAACAACACTTTAAAATCTCTTGGTTTATCAAAAGAGCCCCCAAGTAAGAATTTTTAAATCTAAGTTTTTGTACCAATTCTACACTAACTCTTGCATAACTTTGTAGGCAGGTGACATCACCCCTTGAGGGCATTTCTTTGTCTATAAAATGAAAGGACTTTCCACCTACAGGTGTCTCTCACGAAAAATGACACGCCACCACACCTCACCACCCCCGTGCCACCCGTGGAACAGCTGAAAAAACTAAGGATGTCTGGTCCAAAGAGGAGACTTGGGGATAACATAAAGTTGTCTCAAAACACACTATTTATATGTGATCCTCTGACATTTCCGTTAGAGAATTTATAAAATCTAAAACTTTCATATCATTCCCAGTCTAGACAGAGGCTGATGCAACTACATTTTCCTGACAAAATGACTGTAATGCTCGTTTTATATAAACACAAACTGTTTTATTTGTCCAAACAGTGGTCATCTGGCAGAAGCCATGGAAGAAGTGCTGAAATCTGAAGGCTATGAGACCAGAGGCCGCCTGGCACTCAGCGCCCGCCCCTAGGTGCCCTCAGCCCCCACACTCCCACCCCAGCCGGGCTGCTCCGACCACCCCACCCCGTGGACATGAGACCGCCCAGCACTCAGCGCCTGACCCTAGGTGTCCGCAGCCCCCACACTCCCACCCCAGCCGGGCTGCTCCGACCACCCCGCCCCGCAGACACGAGGCTGCCCCGGCACTCAGTGTCCCTAGGAGCTCGCAACCCCCACACTCCCACCCCAGCCGGGCTGCTCCGACCACCCCACCCCGTGGACATGAGACCGCCCAGCACTCAGCGCCTGACCCTAGGTGTCCGCAGCCCCCACACTCCCACCCCAGCCGGGCTGCTCCGACCACCCCACCCCGTGGACATGAGACCGCCCAGCACTCAGCGCCCACCCCTAGGTGCCTGTAGCCCCCACACTCCCACCCCAGCCGGGCTGCTCCGACCACCCCACCCCGTGGACATGAGACCGCCCAGCACTCAGTGCCCACCCCAGGTGCCCTCAGCCCCCACACTCCCATCCCAGCTGGGCTGCTCCGACCACCCCGCCCTGCAGACATGAGGCCGCCCGGCACTCAGTACCCGCCCCTAGGTGCTCACAGCCCCCACACTCCTGTCCCAGCCGGGCTGCTCTGACCACCCCACCCACGGACATGAGGCTGCTCAGCACTCAGCACCCCCCCAGGTACTCGCAGCCCCCACACCCCCCTCCCAGCCGGGCTGCTCCGACCACCCTGCCCCGCGGACATGAGACAGCCACCCAAGCTGCATCTGTCAATGGGACCTTTCCAGGCGGGATGCCCCATGGCCCACCAAGAACCCCAGCCATGTCATCGAGAGGGCGCAAGGATCAGGCCACAAGCGGAAACAAGGCGGAGCCACATCCTCCATGCCCACTGTGCCATGGCAGGCTGTGCTGGGAGACTGGGAGGGGCGGGTCTGTAGCCTGCATCCTGCAGGGGAGCGGAGGGGCGGGTCTGTAGCCTGCATCCTGGAGGGAGACTGGGAGGGGCGGGTCTGTAGCCTGGAGGGGAGTGGAGGGGAGTTCTTCCCGGGGAGGAGGATGGGCGTGCGCAGATCACCCTGGAGGAGGAACGGTGCTGAGGACACACGGTGCGGGGCTCCGAGCCCTCAGGGATGGAGTGGGCTGCCGGTGACTATCAAGAATCTGAGCTCCTCCGGGTCCTGGGCCTGTGCATACACAGTGCATGTGCAACACAAATGGATTCCGCGTTTACTCACGTCCCATCCCCAAGACATCTCGTCATGTATACGTGCAAATATTCCAAAATCCAAAAAAATCCAGAAATCCAAAACACTTCTGTTTCCAAGCAGTTTGGATATGGAAGACTCAACCTGTATCAGGTTTTTTTCTTAAACCAGACAACAAAATAGTGACACCTTGTTTGAAAAAGTGTGTTAAACTTTCTAAGGTGACAAGTATGATTTCCTTAATTTTATCAAAATACTTTACAACGAATGATTAGAGTTCTGCCCTAAAATGCCCCAATGAGCAGAGACTTAACCTAAAAACCCAACCTCTGGAAAAAACAAAAAACAAAAAAAAATGCACAAACCCCACACTGGACCATCCTCCCTCCCGGTCACCACACCTGCTCAAAGACACTGCCAGGCTTCACAGGCCTCAGGGACACCTGCTCCCTGCTTGCTGAGGCCGCAGGGGCCATCCCCGCCCAGGAGTCTGTGTCCCCACCGCCATCGCACTCGGGGCCTCCACATCCAGGCTCCTCTCCGATGCCTGGCAGCCCCCAACTCCCCAGCTGAGCTGTTTTCGTCCATCCACAGGGCTCTGCAGCCCCACCGCCAACACCCAAACCCAGTCCTCCCAATGGCCCCACATCCTTTCCCCGGGCACTGCTCCCCCAGTCCTGGCAGCAACCCTACTTGGGAGCCCCAGCCCCTCTAACAGGCTTCCCTGGTCTCCAGCTGACATCATTTTGCAATCAGCCTTCTGCAAGGAAACTCTGCACAGCTCCTGCCCCACACAGGACACCAGCTTATGGCAGGTTCCTCATTCTACCCCCTGCCCCACACAGGACACCAGCTCACGGCGGGTTCCTTGCTCTACCCTCTGCCCCACGCAGGACACCAGCTCACGGCGGGCTCCTCGCTCTACCCCCTGCCCCATGCAAGACACCAGCTCACCGCGGGCTCCTCCTTGCTCTACCCCCTGCAAGGGGAAGAGAGGGAAAGGAATCCTCAAATATGAACTAGGAGGATTTTGCCAATCTCTCCTAAACATGTTAACACGAAGAAGGATCTGGGGTGGCTCTAGTTTAACCAATAAACAGGTGTTTTTTTGTAGAAATTGACAAGTTGCTTCTGAAATTTATATGGAAGTTCAGAAAACCTAGAATCTCAATTTTCAAAAATAACAGAGAACTTTTACTACCTGACTTCAGAACTTATCAGGCATACAACATAAACGCATGGAACAGAGGAGTCCACAAAGACTCAAAGGTATGACCGACGGACGACCCACCAAGGTGCCCAGAAAACTCCATGGCGGGCGGGGGGCACCTTCCAGCCAGTGGGGCTTCACACAAATGGATCAACGGCTGACAAACGCCTGCAGAGTGTGTTCTGCAAAGGTTTTCTCCACTGTTCCCCACCCCGAGTCCACCCTGGGAGCTGTCCACTCCTCCCCCACCCCAAGTCCACCCTGGGAGCCGTCCACTCCTCCCCCACCCCGGGTCCACCCTGGGAGCCGTCCACTCCTCCCCCACCCCGGGTCCACCCTGGGAGCCGTCCACTCCTCCCCCACCCCGGGTCCACCCTGGGAGCCGTCCACTCCTCCCCCACCCCGGGTCCACCCTGGGAGCCGTCCACTCCTCCCCCACCCCGGGTCCACCCTGGGAGCCGTCCACTCCTCCCCCACCCCGGGTCCACCCTGGGAGCCGTCCACTCCTCCCCCACCCCGGGTCCACCCTGGGAGCCGTCCACTCCTCCCCCACCCCGGGTCCACCCTGGGAGCCGTCCACTCCTCCCCCACCCCGGGTCCACCCTGGGAGCCGTCCACTCCTCCCCACCCCGGGTCCACCCTGGGAGCCGTCCACTCCTTCCCACCCCGAGTCCACCCTGGGAGCTGTCAACTGTTCCCCAGCCCGAGTCCTGCCTGGGAGCCGTCCACTCCTCCCCCACCCCGAGTCCACCCTGGGAGCTGTCCACTGTTCCCCAGCCCGAGTCCTGCCTGGGAAGCTGTGTGACCCATCGCACAGTGACACTAGGCTGCCACAAAGGATGGGGGCCTCCTGCTCCAAGGAAGGGCTGGTAGCAAGCCCAGGTGCCACCTGCCTTCCGCAGCACAGGTCTAAGAGCGAGTGTAAGCTGGCCCTGCTTCCCACAAACAGCCTCCCTTGGGCCATCAGCGCAGCCTGAGGTCTGAAGAAAGTTGACTATAAGCTGAGTCGGGTGCGCACTGCCTGCTGTCACCAACAGTGTAATACGAGTCAGACGAGAGCGACTGCAAGACGGAGGTGCCACCGGCAGATGACTACAGCACATGCCTAGTTCTACACGAGGAAGGAAGCTTCTAGAACAGTGTCACAGCAGCTGTAACAGCTGGGTCTTGACAGACGAGTAGGAAGCAGGTGAGGGCTGGAAATGGCAACCACCCAAGGTCCCGGTGGCAGAGACAAGGCCGGCTCCTGACGCCAAGGGCACCTGCACCCAGTGCACGCAGGCAGCACTCCACAGGCTTCCAGCAACGTGACCAAACACGGGCCTTCGTAGAAAATCACTCGCATACTGGCCACGTCGGAGTCACGTAATTTTCTGTACTGCGGTTGAAAGGTTCTGACTGTCTTATTCTAGTGCAGGCTCTGCTCCCCCGCCCCACCCCAGGACTCCTGTAGTGGCTGGAGACACTCCTGGATATCACACCTGGAGGTAGGGAAGCTGCTCAGCAACCCACAGCATGCAGGATGCTCCCAGCCAGGCCATCTGGCTCAGAACGTCTGTGTGTGCAAAGGCCGGGAAACCCGCGTGCAGACAGGGAGCAGAGAGCAACGTCTTTTCTTAATACGAGACATTTCTACACTTCATCTTTGCAGACGCTGACAGAAAACAGGGGTGAAAAGCCCTGAACGCTCTCATTCCAGCCTCCACGCTCCAGGCAGAAAAACGTCTCCACACCTTAAAAAGGGGCGTGACACGTTGTGGATTCTTGAATGCGGATACACAAACGTAAAAACACCCAACCAAAGAGCTCAGCCCAAAAACATCCAAGCAGTCACCAATAAATGTTTTCTGGTTTGTCCTAAAGAAAATCCATGAGAAAGCCATGACATGCAACTTCTAAACAAGTTATTTGCCTCAAAATACACAAGAATAGTAAGTACCAAACTCTATGGGGTTCTGGCCTCTCAGCTCTCTCAGGGGAGGTCCGAGGGCATGGGTACATCGGAGAGGGCTACGGGCTGGGCCTGGACCACGGACGCCATCACCTCTGAGCATCCGCTCCAGGTGGGTCCAACCTTCTCCCTTCCTTCTACAGATCAGGAGGGCTCCAGGGTCTTCCCTAAGTTCCAACATTCTGAGTGTAGAAATGTATTTAGAGGGAAGAGTGTATTTTTTGCACCTAGACCTTGGGTTTCTAAATGTCATTCTCCACTAAGAAGAAGCAGGACTTGTTGGAGAATGGCTGATGCCAGGACTGTGGCCAGGAGAGCAGCAGCCTAGAATCCGTTATGCAGACAAGGCGGCAATGCCTCAAGACTCAGGCGCCGGGAACCAGCACCACGGGCATCCCGCCGGCCACAGCTGGGATAAGTTGTGTGTCAAGGCAAATAATAACAATAACAGATTATAAGCCATTAAATAAAATAAGAAACCATGAGCCTACACTGCTAAATAGACATGTTACTTATTTGTGACGGAGTCTCGCTCCGTCACCTAGTTTGCAGTGCAGTGGTGTGATCTTAGCTCACTGCAATCTCTGCCTCTGGGGTTCAAGTGATTCTCTTGCCTCAGCCTCCCGAGTAGCTGGGACTGCAGGTGCGCACCATCACGCCTATTTTTGTATTTTTAGTAGAGATGGGGTTTCACCATATTGGCCAGGCTGGTCTCGAATTCCTGACCTCAGGTGATCTGTTCACCTTGGCCTCCCAAAGTGCTGGGATTACAGGCGTGAGCCACTACACCTGGCCTTATTTGTTCTTACGGCAGAAAGTCAACCAAAAAGTGGAGAAGAAATGCTGGAATTGAGAACACCACCACTGGGCTATCATCCTAGAAATGAAGCGATTCAAGCAGGAATCACTGACAGATACCCAAAACGTGGGTCAGCTTGGTGCGAATGTATTTATGTGGTAACAAAGTATCTCTTTCAAGATACTGAATTACAACAGGAAACGTAGTAACTTTTTACAACAGACACCACCTTCACTAAACGCAGGCTCTGGGACAGTCTCACCAGAGCGCACAGCTGCGATCTAACTGAGGGATGTCCTACTAAATCAGGCAATGATACAGAAAGAAAGAAAGACGAAGGAGCTGACTCTTGAGGGTTCAACCAGCGACGCCACGTGGGGTCCAGGGTTTGCTTTTGTTACAAAGGACTTTATTAGGACTATTAGTGCTATGTAAGAGCACGTCTTTGTTTTCAGGAAACTCAAGTATTTAGGGGTGAAGTGACATCACACCTGCAACTAACTCTCCAACTCCAGAAAAATGTGCGTGTGCATGGGGAAAGATAAGCAAACTCAGCAAAGCATTAACATTTGCGGAATCTGGGGTGAAGCTGGTGTGAGAATTCTGTGCACTGTTCTTGCAACTTTAAGGTCAAAAATTATGTCCCAAAAGAGCCGGAGTGGCTGGGTGCGGTGGCTCACGCCTGTAATCCCAGCACTTAGCGAGGCCGAGGCAGGATCACCTGAGGTCAGGAGTTCCAGACCAGCCTGGCCAACGTGGTGAAATCGTCTCTACTAAAAATACAAAAATTAGCCGGGTGTGGCTGGGAGTGATGGCTCACGCCTGTAATCCCAGCACTTTGGGAAGCCAAGGCAGGTGGGTCACCTGAGGTCAGGAGTTCGAGATGAGCCTGGCCAACATGGTAAAACCCTGCCTCTACTAAAAATACAAAAATTAGTTGGGCGCGGTGGCTCAAGCCTGTAATCCCAACACTTCAGGAGGCCGAGGCAGGTGGATCACCTGAGGTCAGGAGTTAGAGACCAGCCTGGCCAACACGGTGAAACCCTGTCTCTACTAAAAATACAATAATTAGCTGCGCATGGTGGTGGGCACCTGTAATCCCAGCTACTCAGGAGGCCGAGGCAGGAGAATCGCTTGAACCCAGGAGGTGGAGGTTGCAGTGAACTGAGATTGCACCGCTGCACTCCAGCCTGGGTGACAACAGTGAAACTTCATCTCAAAACAAAAAACAAACAAACAGCTTCAAAGGAACAAGTGTTGTTGTTTTGTCTCCTGTGCAGCCACAGGGGTGGGAGCCTCAGGCTGGAGTCCAGTGCAGTGCAGTCGTCAGCTGTGGCTGACGCTCTGCACCTGGTTCAGTCGCCCAGAGCCCAGACGCAGCCATCCTGGAGAACACGCACAGGTGGGGCTCTGGCAGCGGTTACTGAAACTGTGGCTGTAAAGCACAACGTCTGAGGAATGTGAAGAAGGAACAAGGGCAGCCCAGCCTGATTCCCAACACTGCACACATCCACAGAGCCGTGGCTGGAAAGCTTCAACACTGCCACTGTGGTCTAGAGCGAGTCATCCAACAAAACCAGTTCCTAGCACGTCTCAAAACCACGTGGCACCATGTGCACCACACCATTCAGACCCTACTGCCCTCTCTGCTGGGTAAACAGACCTGCAAGGAAAGTCCTTGCCTCAGAACCTCCACAGACCCCAGGGAGCCATGGTGTCAAATGCTTCCAGCCTGAAAACACTTTAACCCCCTGGTGGTATGCTCAGGACAAACCACCAACTGCTCCGGTGCATGCCCACCAGTGAACTGGAGAAGCCAACTGCTGCGGTGCAGGCCCACCAGTGAACTGGAGAAGCCAACTGCTGCGGTGCAGGCCCACCAGTGAACTGGAGAAGCCAATTGCTGCAGTGCATGCCCACCAGTGAACTGACGAAGCCAACTGCTGCGGTGCATGCCCACCAGTGAACTGGAGAAGCCAACTGCTGCAGTGCATGCCCACCAGTGAACTGGAGAAGCCAACTGCTCCGGTGCATGCCCACCAGTGAACTGGAGAAGCCAACTGCTGCAGTGCAGGCCCACCAGTGAACTGGAGAAGCCAACTGCTGCAGTGCATGCCCACCAGTGAACTGGAGAAGCCAACTGCTGCGGTGCAGGCCCACCAGTGAACTGGAGAAGCCAACTGCTGCGGTGCAGGCCCATCAGTGAACTGGAGAAGCCAACTGCTGCGGTGCAGGCCCACCAGTGAACTGACGAAGCCAACTGCTGCGGTGCATGCCCACCAGTGAACTGGAGAAGCCAACTGCTGCAGTGCAGGCCCACCAGTGAACTGGAGAAGCCAACTGCTGCGATGCAGACCCACCAGTGAACTGACGAAGCCAACTGTTGCGGTGCATGCCCACCAGTGAACTGGAGAAGCCAACTGCTGCGGTGCAGGCCCACCAGTGAACTGGAGAAGCCAACTGCTGCGGTGCAGGCCCACCAGTGAACTGATGAAGCCAACTGCTGCGGTGCATGCCCACCAGTGAACTGGAGAAGCCAACTGCTGCGGTGCAGGCCCACCAGTGAACTGGAGAAGCCAACTGCTGCAGTGCATGCCCACCAGTGAACTGGCAAAGCCAACTGCTGCGGTGCAGGCCCACCAGTGAACTGGAGAAGCCAACTGCTGCGGTGAGGCCCACCAGTGAACTGGCAAAGCCAACTGCTGCGGTGAGGCCCACCAGTGAACTGGAGAAGCCAACTGCTGCAGTGCATGCCCACCAGTGAACTGGCAAAGCCAACTGCTGCGGCGCAGGCCCACCAGTGAACTGGAGAAGCCAACTGCTGCGGCGCAGGCCCACCAGTGAACTGGAGAAGCCAACTGCTGCGGTGAGGCCCACCAGTGAACTGGCAAAGCCAACTGCTGCGGTGAGGCCCACCAGTGAACTGACGAAGCCAACATGATGCTGGGTATCGACTCGCTAACTGCATCATTCCCGCCAGTCTATAGTCAGCACAAAAAATGCATCAAAATCGTATGACACCAGCATTCTTCACCATTTAAAGCACCGTAGGAAAATTATTGTCTATTAAAAGCTACTTCAAAAATATTACAAATATTAAATGAGTTAAATTTTAGCTCAAGTTCCTCTTAAAATTGTAAGGAATTTTGTACATATAATGCTAAATATATATTTAAAAACCTATCAAGACCATCTCTTCATAACCTTTAAAATGTACATTTATCCTTCAAGAAATATCTCTTCAAACTCATCAGTTCCATTCTCTCTACATTCTCTTTCTCCTGAAAATATAAAAAGCACTTTTTTCTGAGACAACTTACATCGCTTGTTTTCCGTTTTGTATTTGTGCACTTTTAAAACACACATAAAACTGAGAATTCATCCATTCCTCTGTACCCAGATACTAGATGATTTCACATAACCCACTTTAAAACTAACTTTAAAGAAACCATGAAAATGGAGACAAATCTGATAATACACACAAAATTTCTGAAACCTACAAACCATTTCCAGGCAGACGTGCTTCAAAGTCCTTTATCTAAAAGATTAGATCAGAGATACCTAAAAACCCAAGACAAAGGTAAATCACAGACGAACAAAACCAAGGAAGTAACAAGGCCCAGTGGTTTTCTGTTAGGTGAAAAGTGGGAAAAACAAAGCAAAACGTTTGAAGTGCAACTTACCCACGTTTAATGGGCTGACAAAGTGACAGCCTCCCAAATTTTAGACACAAATATCTTTTTAAAAGTATCATCCTTTAAATAGTGCAGGCGTCAACAGGGAAGAATAAAAGTATTCTAAATAATTATTAGAATTGTTAATAATAAAACTATTCTAAAAGAATTACCAATTCATCAAGATTCTTGGTACCAGGATGAAAACGAAATGTCCTTATTCCCAGGACTGGACCCTTAGGTGACGACGTTCGTGCACTGACTGAAGCACATTTAGAATTTCAGAGGCTTCTACTCCCTCATCACAGAACAATAAATTCGGGGACTAATCTTAGGTTGCAGCCTATTCTAACTGTATTACTATTTCTCAGAGATTCTCATTCCAAAATCTACAAAGCAATAAAGACAGCAATACCGTTGCTGTTGGAATGATCTTCATTTTATTCAGCAATGTTTTTCTGCTTTTCTGTAGCACTCTCACACCCTGCGCTGGTGAATGCAGATGCCCTTCCTGTGGACACGCTAAAGGCACAGGTACAGTCTGTCAGACGTCATCAACCCTCGCACACGGTCTCCGCCTGTTAGTTCTCACTGGTCACCGCAGGCTCCCAGATCATGTTAGGTACCTTCCCCTTTCTGTGGCGATTTAAATACCTCCCTGTGAGTGACTGGGAAAAAGCCAAAGCAAAGAAATCTGCAGGAAAAAAAAGACTTAGTTTCTGAAAGATGGTGACCTGTCAGAATATTTCCTATTAAAATAATTGTACTCCACATAAATATTATAAAAGCAGACAAACACTATTGTTCTAGCTACTCCCCCCACACTAGGAATCTCCAGGGCTGAAACCTGGTCTACAGAGAGCAGCACGCAGAGAACCAAGGACAGAGGCTCTCTCAAGGGCCTGAGCACACCACGAGGCATCTGCACCGTCCTCCTCACCAGGACCCTCACACCCCGTAAGGAGCACCGCGGAGAAACCGGGAGTAGACACCACGAGGCGCCTGCACTGATCCTCACCAGGACCCTCACACCCCGTAAGGGGCACCGCGGAGAAACCGGGACTAGACACCACGAGGCGCCTGCACTGATCCTCACCGGGACCCTCACACCCCGTAAGGGGCACCGCGGAGAAACCGGGACTAGACACCACGAGGTCCCTGCACTGATCCTCACCAGGACCCTCACACCCCGTAAGGGGAACCGCGGAGAAACCGGGACTAGACACCACGAGGTCCCTGCACTGATCCTCACCAGGACCCTCACACCCCGTAAGGGGCACTGCGGAGAAACCGGGACTAGAGACCACGAGGCGCCTGCACCGTCCTCCTCACCAGGACCCTCACACCCCGTAAGGGGCAGGGCAGGTCCAAACTTCTTGGAACGTCAGTTTCTTTCCAATGGAGTGAGGAGGTTCTTACTTCTGCCAGATAGGATGAAGCCCGACAAAAACATACAATCTTATTAAAGATCAAAACGACAATCTAGTGACTATTGTAACTTCACCCAAATGCAGTGTTTTTAAGTTCCCAGAATGGTTCTTTGTCTAAAAATAACCACTGATGGGGTCAGGATAAATGTTGCTGGTGACAACAACGCAGGCAACGAGGGCACGGACCCACCCTGCCTGGTGACAACAACGCAGGCAACGAGGGCACGGACCCACCCTGCCTGGTGACAACAACGCAGGCAACGAGGGCACGGACCCACCTTGCCTGGTGACAACAACGCAGGCAACGAGGGCACGGACCCACCTTGCCTGGTGACAACAATGAAGGTAACAAGAGCAGGGACCCACCTTGCCTGGTGACAACAATGCAGGCAACGAGGGCACAGACTCACCCTGCCTGGCTGGTGCTGGTGCTTTTCACAGGTTCACTCACACCTGCTATTTATAGAGGGAGGTTTCACGGGGCCACAGGTTCCATTACCTCTCTCTGCAGTGCTCCGCCTCAGTAACCGACACTAAGCTACACAAGGCTCACTCACACATACCCACGTGGGATTCTTCTTTCTTTGTTAAAATTCCATGCTATAAAGAACTGTTTAGACTGACGTTCTAATCTACGCTCTGGAGCAGCGCGTACTCTGCTCCTCGGCACTGTGAGCGTGCTGGCTGCACATGTACAAGCAACATCCACACCTCTCAGTTTCTCAAACACAGTCTCAGCTAAACAAGTTACTGTCAAGCAGCCGGCGGCCAGTGGGGTCAAGAGCCACCTTCACTAAGGTGATGGCACACAAGCGACACTTGAGCTTAGCACACTCAGGCTGCTGCCGCTGTCTGCTCTCTGCAAGCTCCAGTTTAGCAGATTTAATGCTATGTTTTCAAAGATACTTCCCGTTATTCCTGAAAAATAAGTATTTTTATAAGCCCTGTGAAAGGATCAAGATAAAGGAACAACAATGGTAGGCACCCCCCGGTCCCAAAACCGTCCTGGGCCAGAAGCTAATTCATAACACCTGCAGGGTGAACACAGCGACCAAGCCTCAAGAGAGACAGGCTGTCCTCCCCGTAAATCCCACACCTCGTCAGCAATGTCCTCAACAACACCCTCGGGAAATCTGACTTCCCAAGACTTTCTCCAAAGGCCCCTCACCAAGGAGCCACCAGGGCACGCAGGCAACCAGTAAGCCCTTGAGGGACCAAAACTGTGTGGCCACATCAAGGGCTTCGCCCAAGCCAGAATTCCAACGTCAGATCGCCTGCGCATTCCTCGGGCAGCCGCCCTGAAACCCCGTTTCTGACACCTGAGTTTCTGATCCATCAGCTGGGCAGGACCTGCTCTCTCACCAAGAGCCACGGGGTTCCACTGGCGCTGGGAGAGCCCTGTTAAAAGGGACCCCCTTTCAGCACAAGCCCAGGAGCAGATTCTGCACCTCCCCTGCCCTCACACGCAGATGAGCTGAAGCCAGGGTTGGAGCCTCCACAAAAGCAGTTGTGGATTCTGCCCATGCTTGTCTATACAAGTGCGTGTTATTTGCATAATCTGAAAGGGGTACTCTAAGGATCAATACACGATAATCAGTCTACAAACATTTAAAGCAAACTTCAACCAAATGCTTGCTCTCCCAGATAAAGATCTCAGGAATCTGTAACTTCAAGAGAACTTTTAGAGGTGGTCAAGATAAGTCAATTATAAAACAGCCCACGTGCAATTCTGGGAACTTGCTTAGTAAAAGTCAAACACCTGGGCTGGTGAGCAGAGTCAATGACGGTTGAAGGCAGTTCCTCTTCCCTGATGTCTTCACCTTCCAGCCTCCAAGTGGTGTGACACCACAGAAGAGAACCGCGGAGCTGTTGCTGGAAATGACCACACCAGCAATCAGAGAAAAAAAGAAAAACACAGGAAAAACCTTTTAAGTGAAAGTGACTCAGGCTCTCTAGAGGAAGGGAGATGCTCTTCACCAACCGACGTCCCAGAGGCGTCGCAGGGATGAGAACTAAACTCACACCCATCACCTTCCAACATCAGGATGGAATTATGCCCAATATTCTCTACTTCATCACAAAGCGGCACAATCTATTATGGAAAGACTTCCATATTTAATCAGTCCCTCATTCTCACGGGGGACGGGCGCAGGACTCCTTCAGATACCAAATTCCACATCCGCAGATACTCAGGTCCCGCAGTCAACCTGGAGAACCCACGGATCCAGAAAGTCAGCCCTCTGTATAAACAGGCTGGGCTCCACACCCAGCAAACAGTGTCGGGCGTGGAACCCATGGATGCGAACAGCAGACGATTTACTGAAAAACACCTACATAAAGGTGGCCCTCGCAGACCAAAGCAAGTTGTTCCAGGGTCAGCTGTAAATTGTGTATAAAGAGCTGCTGAGCTGGAACTCAACGTCCTGGAGAAATCCATCACTGTTGGGCTTTAAGCAAAAGCTGCGGAGATTTCTACCTGCAACTCTCTATGGAGAGACGTCAGCAAAGCCACCACAAGTCCACACTGCAGGGCGCTACTCCCATCACAGGGGTGCTGCCAGAGAAACGCACCAGTAACCCACCCTGTTCACAAAATCTGTCAACAAGTGACTGAATCTAGTAATTTTCAACTGTGTTCCACAAAGGTGCAGCAGGCATTTTGGGGAGGCCAACACATACCGGCTCCCAACGGCAGCCCCCCAGAGCCAGGGCAGCGTCATCTGGACCACACGGAGCCGACCGTCAGCAGCATGGACTCCCGCTGCAAATGCACCTCCCGAATTCAGCTGGCTAATGCAACTGCGAGGCAGGAACCTGATTCCAAACAGACGACCGGAACTGCCAGGGCACATGCACACAGGGCTTTAGACTAAAGCCTTTCCAGTCGCTCCTTCCTGGATCTATGGCACCCACGCCCACTGCACAGGCAGGAACACCTCCAGAAATGCCGACGTCACACCACCACCACCACACTCCCCAGAACGCTCATAAAACCCATGTACACAAACCCACAGGAGTACACAGAAACGGGGAAGGAGGCACCTCAAATTCCAGGCAGCACCGTCTGTGGCTTTCTCTAAGGCAAGGATTTACCTGCCGCCCATGGACTGGAGGCAGAGAGATGAGCCTCCTGGAACCAGAGGGACACCTGGTGCCACACAGACGCTCCATCTGAGGAGAAATGATATCACATCAGGGTCTCAAAGGGCCCTGTGAGGTACCCCAAGATCTCAAACAGCACCTCCCTGTAAACACTACTGACTGCTGGGAACCCGTCATCAAGCTCATGACCTGGCTGGCTGACTGACTGATGCACTGGGTTGGTTTTATTCACTAGACTGACTGAACATGGAATTTCAATACTAACTTGCCACATAACCAAGTTACTCACCTGTCTAGGCCAAAGCGGCCCTTTCTGTACAATCAGAGGAACAGAATGAAACATCAGTAGGGCTCTTCCATCCTGGGATTTTCTGTCCAGGGAATACACCAGCATTGGGGTCTGCCTCCACAATCCTCCCAGGTATGGCCAGTGCCCACTGAGGAAGCCGTGCAGGCATTTTCTGGGAGGCAAGGCCCTGAACCTCCCAGCCCCACCCACCAGCACGCAGGGGGCAGGAGTGAGTGCCCGTGCCGAGGGTCAAGGACCCAGGCTCTGTCTCCAAAGGAAGCGGAGCCAGGACGTTCTGGGGCTGTGACGGGAAGACTCCTGTCCCAGTCCTCACTCTTGCGGAACCAGATGCAGAGAAGATCCTCAACAAACACAGGGTCAGGGCAAGCCAAAGGGACGAGGAGCCGCGGCTGCCGAGGAGGGAAGAGAGTGGCATCCCCAAAAGGAGCGGCACCTTTCCCAGAGGGAGCTCACGCCCGGCCCACTGCGGGCTGGAGTGTCCACCTCTCCCTGGAGTTTCTGTTCTCACAATCAAAACTACCAGAGCCAGGCGCACACGCATGTCCACTTGCCCGCCCATCCCAGAACACAAGGGTAGATTCAGACATGGCTGGACACTTCGGTGCTACGGAAACATATCCCCTTCTGGGGTCAGAGCACAGTTACTGAGAGCTGTGGAGTCTGTCACACGCCCACGTCACCCTGAAGCAGCCTGCGACAATGCCCACTGTGGTCAACCACGGGGCTACTGCCTTCGCTGCAGGCCTGGGTTCCGCCCGTTCCTTAGCCACGAAACAGAACTGCACCAGGTGTTACAACTGCGTTTCACAAAGTTTACAAAAATTTAAAGATGTGCACACACCCAACAGTTTATATTTCAATAACAGGTCTGGAGCCTGCCTGATGACTCTCCTGCTCACAGCCACCCATGAGTTTTCCTAAGTCACAAAGGTGGAGCTAAAGGAAGGGGCGGGGACTATCACTGCAGAAAGAAAGAAAGAAACATCGCTTTTCCAAACAGTAACTTCGTGTCGCTACGCAGGACCCTTTCCTTTTATCTCAAAATGCTCCCCGTTGGTAAAACCACAGGTGGTGACTATCCAGTTTTAGGGGAGAAGCGCAGTGCCTGCGTCCTGCTTTATCGCTCCCTCACCAGGGGCGCCCCTGCCCACCGCGGACGCAGCAGCCCGGGGGTCCTCCAGGATCCCTCCCCGGAGCCACCCGCCCTCGGCCCCGCCCGGCTCAGCACACTCACCCTGGGGCGACCACCTGGCCCGGCTGCGCGCACAGCTCCCGCACCACGCCCGCGCGCTCCGACCTCAGCCTGCGTTCCGGCCGCGCGGGGCGCACGCAGCCCCCGGAGGCTACACGGGACTGAGAAGCCCCGGCGGACTGCGCGGAGGCGGCGGCCTCGAACACGGCCAGCACCGAGCCGATGCGCACGGCCGCGCCCGCCGCCACCCTCCACTCCAGCAGGCGCAGCGGCGCGGGCCCCGGGCAGCGCACCTCGGCCACAGCCGCCGTCGGGGCGCCCTCGGCAGGAACGCGACCCGCGGCCGGCACCTCCATCGCGGACAGAGGGCGGGCGGGCGGTCGGTACGGGGCCTGCGCTGCGCTCAGAGCGCAGCGCCTACCGCGGCGGCACAACCCAGGCGGCGACGCTGTAGTTCCTCTCGGTACCGGCTTCCACCCGTCGCCTAGCCCGCGCCGACTTCCTGGAGGGCGCGTGACGTCACGCAAGGGCGCCGCGTGCGTGGGTACGTGAGCGTGTAAACACGAGCGCCGCGCGGGGCCGGAGCCGGCTCCATCCTAGGACCAACCCTGCGTGCCGGCCGTGAAGAACCGCGTTCCTGAGCCCTACGTACTTTTCCTCGGAGCGCCGGCACCGTGGAGCAGCGGCATGCAACGCGGGCCGCTGTCCCCCAGTCCCAGTGACGGTCTTGGCGCGCTCGGAACTACGTATCCCGGCGTGCACCGCGGGCAGGGCATGGCGGGACTACGAGTCCCAGCGTTCAACGCAGGCCTGCGTGCCATTACCCCATCACGCGCTGAGACCCAGCATCCCGAGACTACGAGTTCCGGCATGCACCGCGAGCCGCTCTCTTCCACTCCCATCGCGCACTGCGAGTCGCAACGTCGCGGGACTACGGGTCCCGGCATGCCTTGCGCGCCACGGGCCCAGAGACCTGAGGCTGTCGGCGTCCTGGTGGCCCCGCCTCGTGTCCCCCCCCGGACCCCACGCCGCGGGAGCTTGGGGGCTGCGGTCTTCTCGTCCTCCGACCTCACCTTCGATGCGGAAGCGCAGGGGCAGGTGCACCGCCCTCGGCCCGCGCAGGCGGTGGGCCGGTCTGGGGCAAGGCGCCCGGAAGCGCCTGGTTGGTTCAGAAAAATCGGACCGCAGCGGGAGGGCGGGCACCGGCGCGTGGTCTCAGTGGCCCCAGGCGAACCCTGATGAGCAGCAGCCGCAAGTGGCTTACTAAAGGAGCCACTTTCTACGTTTGTCTGGAATTTACGTGAATTAAGCTGGCGGGCGGGCGGCCAGGCCTGTAGTCTCAGCACTTTGGGAGGCTCAGCACTTCGGGAGGCTGTGGCGGGCGGATCACCTGAGCCTGGGAATTGGAGACCAGCCTGCGCAACGTAGCAAGACCCTATCTCTAAAACAGATTCATTAATACTTAGCCAGGCGCGGTGGCTGAGGTCCCGGCTACTCGGCAGGCCCAGGCTGGCCTGAGCCAGACCGCTCTGGACTGTTTTAATTTTTTCAGCCTTAATACCTGCCAGAATTTTTCTTTTACTATGTATCTTTGTCCTTACATATATAAATTTTATGTACAATTGAGATTATCCTGTATTTGCTTTTCCCCCCTCACTTTTATATGGTGACTTTTCTCATGTTAGGCTGAATACTAACATTTTGGAAACTGTCGGCCTGAAAACGAGCGGAGACACAGTTTCTCTAAGTAGAGAGTTTATTTGGGCCACACTTGAGCACAAATTCAAGGCGCCCTGAATGTGTACTCCGATTAGCCGTTAACAGTGGATTTTAAAGGCAAAAAAGGGGGCCAGGGAGTGGACTAATAGGAACTTGTTTGTGAGGAATTCTCACTGGTTTACAGAAATAACATTGATTAGTGACTGACTATATGTTGTTCAGCTATTGAGTGTGGGTATAGTGTCCAGTGTGACGTCATTAGGTTAATTTATAGCTGTTTGTGGCGCTGTTGCCACCAGTAGCAGTTTAAAGAGGTGAACATAGGTCAAGGGGTAGTAGGGCGCGATTGTCGCCTCATTTGAATGTCTCTCTCGGCCTGATAATTAAAAGGACTCGCGTTCCTCAGATAAAAATTCTCTTTTCTCAAAACCATTTAAATGTGGTAATTAGAATGGCCCAGAAGGGGCACAGTGCCTTTTAGCCCTCGCCATTACTTGCTCTTAGTAGTGCATTTTTTGTAGCTGTGAGTTTTTGACTATCTCTGCTGCTTTCTCCAGCCCCTACCCCCGTTACTACAAGGGAAAACGTGCGGCGCTCACGAGAGAGCCTTTATGGGATTTTTTAAAAATGGGGATTGTGGGAAAATGGCACCAGCAGTCACAGTTTTTCAGTTTCTCACAATCCCATAAAAACAGAGCGACCAGGTAGCAAAACTAAAGCATGGGCAACATTTACAGACCACTGGATGGTGAAGAATTCCCATGAACCCCTGGTTCACACTTTAAGGACACACTGCTCAGCGTTGGCAACATTTACAGACTACTGGATGGTGAAGAATTCCCATGAACCCCTGGTTCACACTGTAAGGACAGACTACTCAGCATGGGCAACATTTACAGACCACTAGATGATGAAGAATTCCCATGAACCCCTGGTTCCAGCTGTAAGGACACACTACTCAGCTGTAGCCTGAAGCCGCCTCCTTACATACTGTAAGTTTAGCCTATAGGTTTCTCCATACGTAGTGAACAGTCATCTAATTGGATGTGTGGACACTGTAACCTACTCTTGAATCAGTCACAGGCAGCAGCACTTCAAACTCTGTTTCAATAAGCCAGACACGAGCTGTAGCCACCCTGCTGTTTGCAGGCCTCACCTCTGCCTTCTGTGCCTCACTCCCTTTTCTGTCCGTAAGTCTTTGGCCACACAGCGGCACTGGAGTCTCTCTGAGCCTGTTCTGGTTTGAGGGGCTCCCTGATTCCTGAATCATTCTTTGCTCAATTAAACTCTGTAAAATTTAATGTTTCTAAAGTTTTCCTTTGAACACTACCAACAGCGCAAGCCCAGGGTGATGTCGGGGCCTGCGAGAGAGAAAGTAGGGGGGCCAAGGGCTCCACACTCACTGTGTGAACAGGTTTGTCTCAAAGGTTGTTGGTACGTATCAGCATTCCCTATTTGAACCTGTTCCCACCAGCAGTATGTGAACTTTGGTTTGAAAAAATAATTCTGTAAAATGGGAAGAACCGTGTGTTATGTAGGGACTTTGAAATACAGACCTCGATGGAACTGACAGACTGATCTAGGTAGACAGATGTAGACATCCCTAGGTGATTACAACTCCAACCTGGATAGATGCCATGTAGTCTTCCAATTAGAGATGCTATACAGCCAATGAAACTTAACCATGTCTTTAATAGGTGTGCCACCTTTTGTTAAAATCAGCTATCTTACAAGTATCATGAGAAAAAACATTAGTATCAACAGATTGAAACATTTATTGGGAAGAAAGTGAGGCCACAGTCAGGAAAAATAGCATAAGCCACAACCTCTTAGTCAAGAATCTTAGAAACAGCTGTGTTTCGTGTGTTTCAGAACTCTGAATTGTTCTGATTTTAGGAAAGTGACGTGTGCATATTCCACTTGGGGCCTGGGGCAACACCCTCATCAAACTGATATTCCTGCAGCAAAATACAAGCAGGACGAAAAGGATCATGGGTCGTCTCGTGCCAATTCAGGTTAGGCTTTCCTGTCAAATGAAGTACACAAAACTTTCCATGTTTAGAACTATGAATTTGGGCCAGGCACTGTGGCTCATGCCTGTAATCCCAGCACTTTGAGAGGCTGAGACAGGTGGATCACTTGAGCCCGGGAGTTCAAGACCAACCTGGGCAACATAGTGAGACCTCATTTCTACAAAAAATTAGCTGTGTGTGGTGGTATGCACCTGTCTGGAGTCCCAGCTACTCAGGAGGCTGAGGTGGGAGGATCCATTGAGCCTAGGAGGTCAAGGCTGCAGTGAGCTGTGATTGCACCACTGTCCTCCAGTCTGAGCAACAGAGCGAGACCCTGTCTTAAAAAAAATGGATACTGGGGCCACAGATAAGAGATATGGGACTGTAATGCAGTCACCTTTACGTAGTGGCCCAGGGGAAAAGGAGGAATCCCACTCCCCAGAATTCTAGTTTTATCCACGTCTCAGGTGGTTTTGGTGAAACCTGGAAGGATTCTGTGGTCACTTTTCCTCACTGATGTATGTTTCCTCCAAACTCAACTGTGTCATTTGATTAGCATGCAAGGGTCTGTGCTAGCAAGGCCAGAACAAAAGGAGGTTAAGGGGAGGGACAGCAGTTGTAGGAATAGAATATGGCCTTGGGGAGTCCAAGATCTCCTGGGCCTGGGTATCTGTGTGTGAACATCATCTGCACGTATGTGACTATGCTTGGGGCCCTTTAACTGTTTCACAGGCCAACATGTGGCCCCCAAGACCCTTATCTGACACCTTATGTAAAAATTCAGTGGATTAAAGACTAAACAAGAAATAAAGGTATACAATTTCTAGAAGAAAACGGGAAAAATCTATGACATTGGATTTAGCGGTGATTTATTGGATATGACACCAAAGACACGGGCAACAAAAGTAAAACTAAGACGACATCAGGCTTAGAAACTTCCGTGCATCGAAGGACATAATCAACCTTTCCCTTCTGTGCAGGGAAGAGGTAACCTGTGGAATGTGAGAAAATATCTGCAAATCATATATCTGATAAGGGGTTAATATCTGGAATATATAGACAACCACCACTCAACAGTAAAACAAGTCACCTCATTTAAAAATGAGCAAGGGACTTCAACAGATACTTCTCTGAAGAGGATATACACTCAGCACTCTATCGATGGGTTTTGCATCCCTGGATGTAACCAGCCAGGGATTGAAAATATTTTTATTAAAAAAATGTGCCCATGCTGAACATGTACAGACTTTCCTTCTCATTGTTCTCTAAACAATATAGTGTAACAACTATTTACATAGCATTTACTTTGCATTAGCTATTATAAGTAATCTAGTGACGATTTAAAGGATGCACGAGGGTGTGCATAGGTTACAGGCAAATACTCCCAGCATCCTTAGATTTTGGTCTGTGGGAGGTTCTGGAACCAGTCCCCCACAGATACCAAGGGACAGTCGTATTTACAGATGACCAGTAGGCACATGAAAAGATGCTCAAAATCACCGACCATTAGAGAAATGCGAACCACAGTCACAATGAGATAATCACTCCATACTCATGAGGATGGCTATGATGAAAAACAGCATGGAGTTAGGATGGCTGTGATGAAAACAGCATGGAGGTTTTCCTCAGAGTTAGCATGTGATCCAGGAATCCCACCTGTGCGTATTTACCCAAAGAATTGAAAGCAAGGTCTAAAGAGCCACTTGCACACCATGTTCACAGCTGCACTGTTCACAGTAGCCAAGAGGCAGAAACAACATAGCGTCAGTCAACAGATGAATGGACAAGCCAGGTGGCCTGTCTGTGAGATGGGATATTATTGAGCCTTAAAAAGGAATGAAGGCCAGGCACAGTGTCTCATGCCTGTAATCCCAGCACTTTGGGAGGCCGAGGTGGGCGGATCACGAGGTCAGGAGATGGAGACCATCCTGGCTAACATGGTGAAACCCCGTCTCTACTAAAAATACAAAGAATTAGCCGGGTGTGGTGGCGGGCACCTGTAGTCCCAGCTACTCCGGAGGCTGAGGCAGGAGAATGGTGTGAACCGGGGAGGCGGAGCTTGCAGTGAGCCGAGATCGCGCCCCTGCACTCCAGCCTGGGTGACAGAGCAAGACTCCATCTCCAAAAAAAAAAAGGAATGAAATTCTGACCCATGCTACAACATGGGTGAACCTTGAAGAAACTATGCTAAGTGAAATAAGCCAGCTGCGAAAAGGCAAATACTGTCTTTTTTTTTTTTTTCTTTTGAGACAGAGTCTTGCTCTGTTGCCAAGCTGGAGTGCAGTGGCATGATCTTGGCTGTGCAATACTGTCTTATTCCCCTTCTGTGAGATGCCTAAAGTCAAATTTATAGAAACAGAAAACAAAATGGTAGTTACCAGGGCTGGGGGCAGGGTGGGCAGTTGTTTGATGGGTTCAGAGTTTTAGTTTTGCAAGATAAAAAAAATTCAGACCAATATGAATAAACAATGCTACTAAAGTGTACACTTAAAAACAGTTAATATGGTAAATTTTATGTATTTTTTAACCACAATTAAAATGTATTATTATTATTTTTTTTTTTTGAGATGGAATCTTGCTCTGTTGCCCAGGGTGGAGTGCGGTGGTGCAATCTCGGCTCACTGCAACCCCCATCTCTCGGGTTCAAGCAGTTCTCCTGCCTCAGCCTCCTGAATAGATGGGACTACGGGCACCCACCACCATGCCCGGCTAATTTTTGTATTTTCAGTAGAGATGGGATTTCACCATGTTGGCCAGGCTGGTCTCAAACTCCTGGGTTCAAGTGATCCACCCACCTTGGCCTCCCGAAGTGCTGGGATAACAGGCGTGAGCCACCACACCCGGCCTGGAGTTAACATTTAAAAAGTGTGAGAGGCCTCTACTGGAATTAGATGATTATTTTTCAGACTTATTTTTAGAGATCACTTTGCAGAGTTCTGCTTAATTTGTGGCATAATAGAATAAATATTCCGATTTCTGAACTAAATAATCTGAGAATGTACTCATTTCATAATGTGAACCAGAATTGCTTGAGAAGCACAGAGGTAATGGGAATTAAGTACATTTAAAAAAGCAAATTCCAGGTCTATTTAGATGCTCTTTAAAGACCATTGCCTGTGACACCTGTTTCTAAAAGTTAATAATCTCTAGGCCAAAAAAGAAAAGAAAGTGAAATGTTAACCAGTTTCTACTCCCCTTGATGACTTTCTTTTTTCCTTTTTTTTACTTTCCTTTGTGATTTCTTTGTGAGTTCTTCCTAACTTCCCATTCAGGCCAAAATCATGAACAGCTTTAGATGTTGGTTACACTGTGAATCTTAACACTGAGAACCCACTTACCTTGCTAAGCATCTCTGCAGAGGCAAGGATGGTGCTTATCGTCGGGGGCAGATGACACTTTGCCAGCTGCTGTACCAAGTGCATTGCAGAGCCTGGTCTCATTTCATCTGCACCATGACTCACTGAGGTAGCTACGGTTTCCAGCTTACAGATAAGAGAGGAAAGCGAGGCCTGCGGAGGTTTGGGTGCTCAGCTGCACAGCCAGGAGCGGGCAGGACTGGCATCTGGAAGCCAGGTGGCTGACTGCAGACCCTGCTCCCGTTACCTCCGCTAGACGTCTTTGTGATCTCAGCTGATGAAGGGGCTGTACTCCAGGGCCGTCAAAACGAAATGGGACAGCTTTTTCGATAAATACAATTTATCTGAATAATGTAGGAAATACAGAATATAGTTGATGTTTTGTTTGGTGTTTTATTTTTGCCCTCCTTACAACAGGACTGGCAGGAAGGGGACGGAGGCCGCTAGACTGGTCTGACTTCAGGGGCAGGTGAGAATGATGCCTTGGGCTGGGCTCACCGTGCCTAAGTGTGCAGTACAGAGAAGGCAAGGCTCTGGGGAGGTGAGGGCAGGCTGGCGGGTGGACACAGCTCCCTGCTTCCTGCGTTTCACAGAGCCCAGCTGGCCCCTGGTCCTGATGCCATTTGAAGGAAAATGTCAGGAGCCAGATCAGGGCAGCAAGGAGTGGAGGCTCCTTTCATTCCTCCATACCCACTAGCCGTCGTATAAGGCAACAGTTCTGCCCCCTCAGGGAGCTGCCTCACTCAGGCCCACGTTCAGGTTCCGAGCTTTGAACTTCAGTCAGTGTGCCAGCTGTCTGCTGAATTTCAGTCTCAACATACGAGGAATGGAAGGAAATTTCTTTAGCTTGATAAACAGCCTCTACAAAAAACCTGTAGCTGACATCAGACTCAATGCTTGAAGATGGGAGGCCTTTGCCTAAAATCAGGAATAAAACAAGAGCGGCGCTCTTGCCCCTTCTAGGTAATTGTGTACAGAAGGCTCTCGCCAGGGCAGTTAGTCAAGAAAAAAAGCATCCAATTCAAAAGAAAGGTATAAAACAATCTCTAGAGATTGTTGAAGATGGCTTAATCTTTTACGTAAAAAAAGCCTATGGCAGGGCACAATGGCTCACACCTATGATCCCAGGGCTTTGGGAGGCCAAGGTGAGAGGACTGCTTGAGCCCAGGAGTTCAAGACCAGCCAGGGCAACACAGTGAGACCCCATCTCTACAAAACAAACAAACAAACAAAAAACCTATGGAATCTTTTTTTTTTTTTGACACGAGTTTTGCTCTTGTTACCTAGGCTGGAGTGCAGTGGCGCGTTCTCAGCTCACTGTAACCTCTACCTCCTGGGTTCAAGCAATTCTCCTGCCTCAGCCTCCCGAGTAGCTGGGATTACAGGCACCTGCCACCACACCTGGCTAATTTTTGTATTTTTGGTAGAGACAGGGTTTCACCATGTTGGCCAGGCTGGTCTGTAACTCCTGACCTCAGGTGATCTGCCCACCTTGGCCTCCCAAAGTGCTGGGATTACAGGCATGAGCCACTGCGCCCGGCTGGAATTCATTTTAAAAACCTTAGAAAAACCATGTTTAGCAACGTTGCAGGATATAAATTTGTGTTTCTATATACCAGCAATGAAAAAACCAAAATAAGCAAACAATTCTGTTTATAATAGCACCAAAAAGAATAAAATACTCAGGAATAGACTTAAGAAGTTCAAGATGTGAACACTGAAAACTGCAAAGCATTGTTGAAAGAAAATAAAGAAGATTTAAATAGATTGAAAGATATCTCATGTTTATGGATCAGAAGACTTAATATTGTTAAGAAGGAAATATTTCCCAAATCGATCTATAGAGTCAATACAATCCTTTTCAAAATCCCAGCTGACTTTTATGCAGAAGTTGACAAGCTGATCCTAAAATTCATAAAAATGAAAGGGACCCAGGATAGCAGAAAGAATCTTGAAAAATTATTTGGAGTACTCAGAATTCCCTACAAAGCTGCAGAATCAAGACAATGTGGTACTGACATCAGGATAGAAATGTAGATCGATGGAATAGAATTCCAGTCTAAATAGAATTTAGAGTCCAGAAGTAAACCCTCATATTTATGGTCAACTGATTTTCAAGGATGTGAAGACATCTTATTGGGCAAAAGAAAAGTGTTTTCAACAAATGGTGCTGACAATATGTAAATGACCAGTGAACACATGACAAGACGTTTAAAGGTCAATGTATTAGTCTGTTCTCACGCTGCTAATGAATACATACCTGAGACTGCGTAATTTATAAAGGAAAGAGGTTTAATTGACTCAGTTCCACAGGGCTGGGGAGGCCTCACAATCATGGCGGAAGGCAAAGGAGGAGCAAAGTCACGACTTACATGGCGGCGGGCAAGAGAACGTATGCAGGGGAACTGCCCTTTATCAAACCATCAGATCTTGTGAGACTTATTCACTATCCTGAGAACAGCACACAGAATTCCCACCCCCATGATTCAGTTACCTCCCACCGGGTCCCTCCCATGACGTGGGAATTATGGGAGCTACAATTCAAGGTGAGATTTGGGTGGGGACACAGCCAAACCATATCAGTCAGGGATCTGCAAATCAAAACCACAATGAGAAACCACCTCATACCTGTCAGGATGGTGCTATGGCTTGAGTGTGTCCCACAAAGTTCATGTGTTGGAAACCTGATCCCCAGTGCAACTGTGTTGAGAGGTGTGGCCTATAAGAGGTGATTAGGCTGTGACAGCTCTGCCTTCGTGAATGGCTGATGCTGTTATCAAAGGAGTGGGTTCGTGATTATGGACGTGAGTTCCTGATGAAAGGGAGCTTGGCCTTCTCTTGCTCTTGTTTTCACACACACTGTTGGACCCTCAGCCTCTTGCTCTTGTTTTCACACACACTGTTGGACCCTCAGCCTCTTGCTCTTGTTCTCACACACACTGTTGGACCCTCAGCAGTTGTGGCCCCTGGATCCTGGATTTTTCCACCTCCAGAATCCTGAGTCAAATACATTTCTTTTATTTATAAATTCCCCAGTCTCTGATATTCTGTTATAGCAATGCAAAATGGACTAAGACAGATGGCTATAATAATAAAAACGATAAAAATAGTAATGTGATTATATTGGGTCATCCTGTAACAAATGGACCACACTAATGCAAGATGTTAACAATTGCAGAAACTGGGGGTGAGGGGATGGAAGAGTATGTGGGAATTCTTTGTACTCTCTGTGCATTTTTTCCCTAAACCTAAAAATACTGCAAAAAAAAAAGCGTATTAAAATAAAAGACAGTAACAGGTGATTCTGTGGAGAAATTGGGACTCTCATAAGTTGCCAGCAGGAATGTAAAATGGTGCAGCAACCTTGGACAACATTTGGCCTCAAAATGTTAAACATCAAGTTGTCTTATGACCCAGAATTCCTAAGTGTATGCCCAGGAGAATTGAAAATATATGTCCATATGAAAACTTGTACCTAAATATTCATAGCGGCACTTTTCGCAATAGCTAAAAGGTGGAAATGACCTAAACGTTCACCAAATGATTAATGGATAAACAAAATTGGTATGTCCATGAAATGGAATATTATTTGGCCATAAAAAATGAAGTTCAGATACATGGTACAACATGGATGAACTTTGCAAACATCATGCTAAGTGAAATAAGCCAGGCACAAAAGACCACATACTGTACGATTATATTTATATGAAGTGTCCAGAAAGAGGCAGGTCTATAGGGACAAAATATAGACCAGCACTTGCTCAGGGCTGGGGGAGTTAGCAGGTGCATGGGAAACGAGGGGTGACTGCTAAGGGTATGGGGTTTCTTTGGGGGGAGATTAAAATATTCTGAGACTGGATTACGGTGACGATTCCATAACCCAGGACATGTATTAAAACGATTGAATTGCATGCTTTAAATTTGATGATTTGTAAACTATATCTCTACAAAACTGATACAAAATGTAAACCACATTTCTCACTGAAGAAGTTTTGCGTGACCCTGCCATAAGTTGATGCCTACTGTGAGAGCACAGTATCATGATGCAAAAATGTTTGTTGAACCTCAAAGCTCACTAGATGAGGCACAGATGAGAAAACCTAATGCTTCTGTCAACCTAAAGATAGAGCATTGCAATGGGAATATGCGTTCCACAGTAAACGCTGCATATTCACACAGGGAAGGAATCACATAATTATTCTGAGATAATTGTTCTCAGTACAGAGATCGGTAACAAGGACGATCCAGTCTGGGGCTGGACAGGCAACTGCTGGGCAGGTGTTCTTGCCAAAGCACCTTTTGTGTAAGGTTGTGATAGCCTTGGTGCAAGGTTTTGGGTTTTGTCATCATTTTTGTTATCAATATACAAGCATGAGAACCCTCTCTTCAAGGTCGTCCCTGACTCTATTTGTCAGGAATTTTTGTTTGTTTGTTTGCTTGTTTGTTTTTCTTTAGTGAATCTTTTTTGACTTTTTTTTCTTTAACACTAGTGACCCTTTTTTGACTCTGACAATTTTCACATTTCCTCTTCTGATCGAGATCTTTCTTTAAAAGCCTCACTGATCAATCAACCTGTGGTTGGGTTTTGATGCCTCTCCGTGCTGGGATGGACATGTCATCGTTGGTGGTCTCACCCCACTTTGAGGGGAATGATTGGTGACTAGGATCCAGTGTCAAAACCCTTTTAGCCACATCTGAGCAGCAAGGGAGGTTTGAAGGGAGTGGCTCCCTGGATAAGTCTACCTGGAGTGCATTGTTAAGTGCAATTTTGTCTTTTCCATAATCTTTTGCTATCATCTGAAAGTGCTGGGCCAGCATTATATTATTAGGAGTTGTACTTCTACAGATCAATTAACAAGTAGCCAGGCATGGTGGCTCATGCCTATAGTCCCAGCTACTCAGGAGCCTGAGGTGGGAAGATTGCTTGAGTCCAGGAGTTCAAGGCCAGCCTGGACAACATAGCAATATCCTATCTCAAAAAAATTATCTTTATTCCTATGTATCCTAGATGGAAAAAAAATGACAAGTAACAGATACAAAGTTTAAAAAGGGGAAATAAAAAGTAAAATTAATAGTAATATGACAATCCCAGTTTGCATCCATGAACCCGGTAGGCTTAAAGACAATTGAATGAATTAATGACCATAGGGAATTAGGTAAGACTTGAATGATGTGGCCTGTTTTCTTCTTTTGTGTATATGGGTCTCAACTTTCCCAGAGGAATTTATCCAGGTACCACAATAAGAAATGCACAGGCATTTTCTTATTTAACCAATGAATACTAAAGGATTTTTTTTTTTTTTTGAGACGGAGTTTCACTCTTGTCGCCCAGGCTGGAGTGCAGTGGTGTGATCTCAGCTCACTGCAACCTCCGCCTCCCGGGTTCAAGCGATTCTCCTGTCTCAGCCTCCTGAGTAGCTGGGATTACAGGCGTCCACCACTGCGTCCAGCTAATTTTTGGTATTTTTTAGTAGAGACGGGGTTTCACCATGTTGACCAGGCTGGTCTCGAACTCCTGACCTCAGGTGATCCACCCGCCTCGGCCTCCCAAAGTGCTGGGATTACGGGTGTTACTAAAGGATTTTTAAAGGTTACGTTCTGTTAAGTTACCAGCAGAAGCTACTGATTGTGAAATTTCAATTTCATCATTATCCTGTCAAGTGAAAAGGATAGACATTAAGAGGAGTTGAGTTAGAGTCTCCTTATGATATGGAGTCTTGTTCCAATGTCCAGGGAAAACTGTTTACAACATGAAAACATCAACTTTTCCTTCCAGTTTGCAGCTTGAATATCTCTGGTTGTGGCATCAAGCAGTTTGGTGAACCTTATGTGTGGACCATACATCAGGCATGAGGCTTGTTTCTTAAAATGTGTTTAGGTTCGTCTTATAGGGCTTTAGAAGAGAAGCAGTTTTAGTTTTTAGTTGGAGAATTATAGCCAAACAATGAAGAAAATTAGGAGAATTCAGGATCTAGCCCATTCTACAGGTAGATAACAAGAACTCGAAAACAAGGCTCAGAGCTACAGTCTAATAACAGGGGTATGAGAGTTTTTCTTTAGAAACATAACTTTTTCTCCCTACACTGATGACATAGGTTATCAGATTTAAAAAACTCTTGAGGCTAGAAAGCCAAACCTGGGCAGATCTTCGATTGTACTTACAACCTGAATGTTCCTGGGCCTGCCAGGAAATTACAATTTTTATTTACTGATTGTAAGGCTGGAAAGTCTTAAAACCAGGCTTTCTATGGATACCTTCAAATATGATATTCAGTCAAAACCTCTGTACTATAATCAATGTTTCCAATTGTATCCTGCTGTAAAGAGAGAATAGATTTTTGTTAAACTTATATAAATAATTATATTTTACTTAAAACTAAGAATATACATGAATAGTTTCCAAATTTTGGAACAATCAAGTAAACAGTAAAATCAAATGCCTCCACCTTTGTTCACTAAACTATACCAAATTGTTGTAAACTATAGACAGCTTTAGAGAGACAATTTTCTTAAATCTGGAAAATAAAACATGTAGGTAAAGAACTTACAATGTTTCAAATAAAAGTCATTAAAACATGTGTTAATTTTTAGATTTCATATAATTAGTATTTTGTTTTGCTTGATCTTGGTTAGCAGTGTCATGGACCCGTCAGTTTCTTCATCAGAGTTCTGGGAATTCTTTTTCCGTTCATGATCTTAAAGTTATCAGAAATCTGTGTCCAAGAGTTCTTGCAAGTCTTTTTATGAAGGGCAATTTGGGACTGTAGTTGATTGCAAATACTTTTAGGGAATAATCGAAAATAATAACGAGAGAAGCCCAAATGCTTAGAATGGCCATGGTTAAAAATCTGATGAAAATTCCTAATTATCAAGGAGATTTAGTTACTTACATACAACATATGGCTTTCTTTTTTTCTTTTTTTTGGCAGAGTTTCCCTCTGTTGTCCAGGCTGGAGTGCAGTGGCACGATCTTGGCTCACTGCAAGCTCCACCTCCTGGGTTCACGCCATTCTCCTGCCTCAGCCTCCCGAGTAGCTGGGACTACAGGCACCTGCCACTATGCCCGGCTAGTTTTTTTGTGTTTTTAGTAGAGATGGGGTTTTCAACATGTTAGCCAGGATGGTCTCGATCTCCTGACCTCGTGATCCACCCGCCTCAGCCTTCCAAAGTGCTGGGATTACAGGCGTGAGCCACCGTGCCCGGCCAACATATGGCATTTTAAGATAACAACGGGAATCATGACTGACAGCTGGACTGATACCAGGACCATGAAACTTATAAATTTCACATCATCTTTAGAATGCATTAATAACATAGCCATACAAATATAGCTTCAGAAAAAATGTAATATAACAACCAAAATTATGACTGATAACATATTAGATTTCTATGAGTTTACATAATTTTTGAAACATATCAACAACATACCCATAAATGTATCTGAAAGAAGATCTAGTATCACTTATAATTTGACAATGCTTCCCTACAATTTACCAAATAAGCCTGATTATTTAATGTCTCAACAAGACGAGAGATACATGTTTTGAGTCTCTCCAGGAGCACAAATAGAAAATCCAAAAGTTAGTTCTAGGTCAAAAAGACTTAATTTGGTATTCTGATATTTGGGAAGCCTACCAAATATGTCAAAAAGTATAAAACACTTGATCAAAACAGAATCACAGGGCCAGGCGTGGTGGCTCGTGCCTGTAATTCCAGCACTTTGGGAGGTTGAGGCAGGTGGATCACTTGAGGTCAGGAGTTCGAGACCAGCCTGGCCAACATGGTGAAACCCTGTCTCCACTAAAAACACAGAAATTAGCCAGGTGTTGTGGCAGGTGCCTTTAATCCTAGCTACTAGGGAGATTGAGGCAGGAGAATCACTTAAATCTGGAAGGTGGCAGTTGCAGTGAGCTGAGATCGCACCACTGCACTCCAGCCTGGGCAACAGAGTGAGACTCCTGTCTCAAAAAAAAAAAAAAAAAAAAAAAAAATTACAAGTCATGTAAAATACTAATCATTCATTTAAGCAGAGTGATAGTTAAAATACTTCAAAAGCAAATACAGAAAGTTACATGAATGTAAAAGCCTTAACCCATTTAAAGCTCAGTTTTCCGCTTGAGTAATCAAAAACTTAATAAAAAAAATCTAACTTGATAAAATGTAAAAATGTCTTGTGTTTAGGCTAGTTACAAAAAGTAAAGAAGAACCTCCTGCTGTATGATTGCTTCTCCTTAGATAGCCCAGAAGTCAAACCTGAAGAAAAGGTACTTGAATTTAATTAGACACAGGAAGAGTGCGTCCAGGGTTATGAGTGTTCACTTTATCATAGAGGACTGTAAACAAGCAAAGGAGTGCCTGGAGCAGGGAATTACATGACTCTTAGTAACAGCACAGGAATTTTCTTGGTTACACAGAATAATCCAGACACATCAGGAAAAGCCAGCCAGGCCAGTGGCTCATGCCTGTAATCCCAGCACTCTGGGAGGCCAAGGCAGGAGGATTGCTTGAGCCCAGGAGTTCGAGACTAGCCTGGGCAACATAGGAAGACCCCCCCCATCTCTACAAAAAATGGGAAAAAAAGAAACATTTCAGGATTAAACATCAAAACCTCTTGCAATTTTCCTGAGGGCAAATCAATACTTTAAGAAAACCTTGTTCTAACATAGGTGATATGGTTTGGCTCTGTGTCCCCACCCAAATCTCCACTCCATTTGTAATCCCTAGGTGATATGGTTTGGCTCTGTGTCACCACCCAAATCTCCACTCCAGTTGTAATCCCTAGGTGATATGGTTTGGCTCTGTGTCCCCACCCAAATCTCCACTCCCGTTGTAATCCCTATAATCCCACATGTTGAGGGAAGGACCCAGTGGGAGGTGGTTGGATCATGGAGGCAGTTTTCCCCGTGCTATTCTTGTGATAGTGAGTGCATTCTCAGGAGCTCTGATGGTTTTATCAGGCAGTTTCCCTGCTCTTGCTTCTCTCTCTTGCCTGCCACCATGTAAGACATGCCTCTTCCCCTCTGCCACGACTGTAAGTTTCCTGAGGCCTCTCCAGCCATGAGGAACTGTGAGTCACTTAAACCTTATTTCTTTACAAATTACCCAGTCTCAGGTAGTATCTTTATAGCAGTGCGAGAATGGACTGATACAATAGGGGACCAAGATTTTTGGTTGTGTGCTACTTACCCTGGTAGGAAATCTAATGAAGGCTCTGGACCAAAATTTTGGGTAAACAGTTTCCATGCAGTTTAAAAATATAAATGAAAAATGCCATTTCTACCCCCACCCACTTCTTTCTTTTTTTTTTTTTCATTTTCAAATGAGGTTAGGGCTAAATTTTCAACTGTTTACATTTTAGCTAGGTGGGCCAGGCATGGTGGCTTGTGCCTGTAATCCAAACCCTTTTGGAGTCTGAGGCAGGTGAATTACTTGAGCTCAGGAGTTCTATACCAGCCTGGGCAATAGATTGAAACCCCATCTCTATAAAACGACAACAAAACTAGTCATGTCTGGTGGTGCATGTCTGTAGTCCCACCTACTTGGGAAGCTGAGGCAGGAGGATCACTTGAGCCCGGGAGGTCAAGACTGCAGTGAGCCATGATTGTAACACCATACTCTAGGCTGGGTGACAGAGCAAGACCCTGTATCTATATATCTATATCTATCTATATCTATATCTATATCTATATCTATATCTATATCTATATTTATATATCTGTATCTGTATGTGTATCTAGATCTATATCTATCTATAAAAGAAAAAAAACATTTTAGCTAGGATTGACTGCATTGTATAAGAATCTCCAAGAAGACTTGAACTAGCAGCAAATGTCTTTTGGTTGCTGGTCTTGTTTGCTTGGTTAGAGATGTGGGCAGGAAGCATTGCAGCAGGGTTTTGGTTTTATTTTGTTTTTGGCTTTTTCCTTTTGGACTCTGCATGGCAGAAAAAGTAATACAATTTTTATGCTGGACAGAGATACCTTACATTATTGCTCTGTGCTCCAGCTTTTGACCTCTGTAATCTGAGAGCCTAACTTTTATAAACATTTATGAATATGTAGTTCTTTTTCTTTTAGATTATTAATTTTTCAATTTAGTGCTCCATCACCATAAGCAATTGTTAGTCAGTCAAACCTAAATTGATGTCTCTAAAAGGTGTCTAGGTTGTTGGTTACCATGGAGCTGTTGGAATTTCTAAAGCCGTTAATTTGAAAGCCCTTTAAGACTTTGAAAAAATCTTGGCTACCATAAGCAGTGAGTTTCATCTCAACCCAGCAGAAGAGTCAGAAAATTCAAAATAGGCAAAAAAAAAAAAAAAAAAAAAAGTTGGGGGAGAGATACAGACCTTAGAAGACTCCATGTTAACTCTATCGCCCCAAGGTTGTTTTTTTGAGAGGGTTGCTTTTTTAGAGAGTTCAAATAATGGCCATTGAGCTCTGAATTTTCCTTGGTGTCATTTTGCCAATCACTTAAAAAATGTGCATGAGAATGGGCCACAATATGTAACTGGCTGGAATCCCAGCACACCGGGCATACCTTAATGTTTTAGAATCTCATTCAATTCTTATTAATCTCTTGAGAGCAAAGAAAATCTGCAAATCCAGCCAGGGAATGTCAGGAGTATAGACCATGTTTGAGATGGCGGTGGCTGCCCTGATGGCCTTTAGTTAGCAATTCTGCACTCACCATTTAGAATGTTTATTTTTGTTCTCAGAAGATTTTTAAAAACCATCAAGGGGAAAGACTCAAATCAAGTCAAAAGGAACCAAGGTAAGAGTGTTCACAAAAATTTTAACCTAGGTGTCCACATAGAACAAAATGTTAAACCAGGCATGCAGACCAAAAGTGAATTCACAAGTAAACACATGCCTTACAGAGAGAATGTTAATTCTGTACAAATCAGAGCATTCAACCCAGAAAGATTTATGCCTTTGTACCAGAAAGGACTTAGCAGAAAAGACAAAAAGGCTGTTCATCATCTCGGGCTGGATGTGTGGTCCTTTATCAAAGCGGCCTCATCCAAGTCACATTCTGAGTAGCATCAAAAAGCCTCCAGCACAAAGAGAAAGGCTCAGCCTGAGAAAGGACTTGCCAGGGTGAAAAATCAAGCTGTGGAAATGAAGAGCTCAAACAGCTGGAGTAAATACTGCACAACGGCTCCAAAAAATGGGAGTAAAAATGATTTCTTCCGATGGTGATATTTTCCTGGTCCCATTTCTGACACCGTATGTATCAGTCGAAGTAACAGAGAGAGGCTCACTCAAAGAAGAAGTAACTTATTCAAGAATAGAGCATTGAAATGGGAATACACATGCCACAGTAAATTACGTGCATATTCGGGTAAAGGAAGACAAAGGGTTCTAAAGGGAAAATTCGGAGGATGACAGAATTAGTTTGAAAGAATTATCCCGGGCTACAAAGATCAATAGCAAGGGTGATGCCAGTCCAAGGTTGGACAGGCAGGTGCTGGGCAGACATCCTTGCAGAAGTATTTTTTGTGTAAGGTTGTGCTGGTCTTTGTGCAAGGTTTTGGGTTTTGCAGCGTCTTCTATCATATTTTTTGTTATTCGATGGATGTGGGAACCCTCCCTTCACGGCGTTCACTGGCTCCATTCGTGGGGGCTTTTTGTTTGTTTGTTTTTCTAACACAAGTGCCTTCATTTTGATTCTAATGACTTTTATGCCTCCACCAAAATTAACCTGTGAGAAACAGTCTACGTTACAATACTACAGGTGCCTTCAAATTTACATTTTACAACTAGGTTTTTGAGTTTTTTTTCTTTTTTTTGAAATGGAGTCTCTCTCTTGTCACTCAGGCTGGAGTGCACTGGCGTGATCTTGGCTCACTGCAACCTCTGCCTCCCGGATTCAAGTGAGTCTCCTGCCTCAGTCTCCTGAGTAGCTGGGATTACACCCAGGTGTGCACCACCATGCCCAGCTAATTTTTGTATTTTTAGTAAAGACGGGGTTTCACCATGTTGGCCAGTCTGGTCTCGAACTCCTGACCTCAGGAGATCCACCCCCCTTGGCCCCCCAAAGTGCAGGGATTACAGGCATGAGCCTCCGTTCCCAGCCATTTTCACTCATTTTCACTGAGTGAAAGGACGGGATAGCACGTGGAGGAGTCTCGCCAAATGCCGTGGAAGCTTTTACAGGAAGGAGGGAAGCTGAACAGTCATCGGATGTGGTGCAGGCCATTCTCTTTCAACCTCTCAACAATGGTCACGCTTTCAGGGAGGAAGACCTGGGGTATGTATCGGTCTTATCAAGAAAAGCTGTTTCTTTTCCTGTTTTATTTTATCCCAAAAGCTTAAAAGCCCCACCAGGTTATTCTTTTTAAAAATATAAATGGGAGGGTAGCATTGCCTCTCACAGGACTGCTGAGAACCACGCTCGCTGAGGTCACTCACAACTAATGCAGCTGTTTCCTACATCACTGATTTTCTAGGGGAAGGCGCCCAGTCCCCAGGAGCACAATCTGTCCTGGCCGTGCTTGTCCACCGAACTGCAACTCACACTCTGCAGGTCCTGGAGCCCAAGAAAGACCCCCAGAGGGAGCTCCCGGCCACGCCCAGGTCCTGGGCCCCGGCGAGGCAGCCATCACGACTTCACAGGTGAGCTCTGTCAAAACCGGCAGCTTCTAAGTACAGTTGGTTACCAGTGCGCCGTGAAATAGTTCTCAAACTGGTTGCCATACACAGGCATCTTATTGCATTTGACTTTATTGTCAAATGCATTTGACAATATGCATTTTGTCATATTGTCAATGACAAAGATACTGCATTTTGCACAAATTGAATTTGTGGCAACTCTGCCTTGAGCAAGTCGGTTGGCACCGTTTTCCCAACAGCTCCTGCCCACTTCGTGTCTCTGTGTCACATTTTGGTAATCCTCACAGTCCAAACTTTTTCATTTTTATCACCTATGGTGATCTGTCATCAGTGATCTTTGATGTTACTACTGCAATTGTTTTGGAGCACCGTAACTGCCCACGTGAGACACCAAAATTAATTGTGTTCTGACAGCTCCCCTGACCCGGCGTTCCCGTCTCTCTCCTGTCCTCAGCCTCCCTATTCCTTCAGACAGAACAATATTAAAATCTGGCCAGTTAATAACCTTACAATGTCCTCTACACATTTCACTGAAAGGAAGAGTTCCAGGTACCTCACTTTAAATCAAAAGCTAGAAATGATTAAGCTTGGTGAGGAAGGCACATCAGAAGCCGAGATAGGCCAAAAGCTAGGCTTCTTACACCAAATGGTTAGCCTAATTGTGAATGCAAAGGACAAGTTCTTGAAGGAGATTAAAAGTGCGACTCCAGTGAACACAAACGATAAGAAAGTAAAACAGCCTTATTGCTAATACAGAGAAAATTTCAGTGGTTTAGATAGAACATCAAACCAGCCATGATACTCCCTGAAGCCACAGCCTCATCTAGATGGAGGCCTTAACTCCCTTCAACTCCATGAAGGCTGGAGAGGCGAGGAAGCTGCCTCTCTCCACTTTCTTCAGAAAGAAGAAAGGTTGGAAACCAGCAGAAGTTCATTCATGAGGTTGAAGGAAAGAAGCCGTTTCTGTAACATAAAAGTGAAGGTGAAGCCTCAGCTGCTGGTGGAGAAGCTGCAGCACGTTCCCTAGGAGACCCAGCTGAGACCACTGATGAAGGAGGCTGCACTAAACAACAGATTTTGAATGCAGATAAACAGCCTTCTATCGGAAGAAGATGCCGTCTAGGACTTTCATAGGTGGCGAGGAGAAGTCAGCGCCTGGCTTCAAAGCTTCAAAGTACAGGCTGACCCCCTTGTTAGGGGCTAATGTTGAAGCCAGTGCTCACTTGCCATTCTGAAAATCCCAGGGCCCTTAAGAATGATGCTAAATCTCCTCTGCCTGTGCTCCATCCGCGGAACAACGAAGCCTGGATGACAGCACTTCTGTCCACAGCATGGCTTACCGCCTGTTCTAAGTCCACTCTTGAGACCTGTTGCTCAGAAAGAGAGATTCTTTTCAGAAAAATTCCTGCTCATGGTCACCCAAGAGCTCTGATGGAGACGTACAGGAGAGGAATGTTGTTTTCATGCTGCTGACACCACATCCACCCCGCAGCCCAAGGATCCAGAATGATTCTGACTTTCAAGTCTTATTATTTCAGAAATACGTTTTCTAAGGCTATAGTTTATTCCTCTGATGAATCTAGGCAAAGTCAATTGAAAACCTTCTGAAAGGAATTCATCATTTTACATGCCATTAGGAACATTCATGATTTATGGGAGGACATCAAAATATCAACATTAACAGGCGTTTAGAAGAAGTTGATTCCAGCCCTCAGGGATAACTTTGGGGGAGTTTGAGGCTTTAGTGGGGGAAATAACTTCAGATGTGGTGGAAATAGCAAGAGAACTAGAATTAGACGATTAGACGGGGCCTGAAGATGGGACTGAACTGCTGCAATCTCAGGATGAAACTTGGATGGACGAGGGGCTGCTGCTTCTGGACGAGCAAAGAAGGTGGTTTCTTGAGATGAAATCTGCTCCTGATGAAGACACGGTGAAGATTGTTGAAATGAAACAAAGAATTTAGAATATTCCGTAAACGAGTTGATAAAGCAGTGGCAGGGTGTGAGCAGATTAACTGATTCTGAACAAAGCTCTGCTGTGGGTAAAACGCTGTCCATCGGCATCACACTCTCGTGAAAGCAAGAGTTGATCAACACGATGAAGTTCGCTGCTGTCCTATTTTTAAAAATTGCCACAGCCACCCCAGCCGTCAGCTGCCACCACCCTGATCAGTCAGCAGCCGTCAGCATTGAGGTAAGACCCTCCAGCAGCAAGAGATTCGGACTCACTGAAGGGGCAGACGGTCGTCATTTTTTAGCAAAAAATTAGTTTTCAATTAAGGCATGTGCATTTTTTAAGACATAATGGTATTTCACAGTGAATAAGACTACAGTATAGTGTAAACATAATTTTATAAAGCACCAGGAAACCAGAACGATGCATGTGACTTGCTTTATTGTGATACTCACTTTATTGCCGTGGTTTGGAACTGCAGCAGTAGCCGTTGCCGGTTTGTTGGGGTGAGCATCTTAGACATTTAAAGCAGCCATTTCCACGTGTTGTTTTTATTGTAATATTTTTAGTATATTGATAAACAACATAAGAACACATGTCCTTCTTTTAGAAAATCCAAAGTATAAAATTCACATTTATAGAACATAAAATAGAGCAGAATATTGGCCTTATAATAGCACAAACCTCCTGAAGTAGTGGTTCTTAAACTTCAATATACCTCACGATCACACAGGGAGCTCTTTAAAATGTCCTGTGGACCTGAACGGATGAGCCCTCCCAGGAGATCAAGCGGAGGAGGCTCAAGATATCACTCCCAGAAACTCGCTCCCTCAGCAGGCAGTGGTGAGGGCAACATGAGCAGGGCCTTCCTCCACCTCACCTGGGCCGCAGCTGGGATGCGCGTGAGAAGGAAGCTTCCTCCATCTCTCCTGAGATGCAGCTGGGATGCACGTTGCTGGGGGAAAATGGCAAGGACGCCAGCGAAAAGCACCGGGTAAGAATCGGTGCATCAGGCCCAGGGCATTAAAGTGTCCTGCTGGAAGGAAGACTCAATCCTCCCAGGGTATCACCTCTGCTGGCCTTGCTGCTTTCACGAGTGAAAGAAGCTGCTGGCGCCGACCTGTGGGCTCGCTGTGACTGACGTGGTTTCATTTTGGCATAACTTGGAGCCACTGCAGGCTGGGGCAAAACAAAAGCAGGTCTCTTCTGTCTCAGCGGGAGTTCCCTGCCAACCTTTTGTGGACAGAGCAGCAGGGAGTGCAGTCTTGCCGGCCTTCTCGGTGCAGGGCGAGGTCTGGGCCAGGAGGCTCTGCAGCTGAGACCAGGGCGGCCCTGTCTGGTCATCCCCACGCAGACATCCCACCCTCCCACTGGCCTGCGGAGCAGCTACACCTGCCGCTCTTCTGTGGACCAAGGGCACGGTGGATGGCAATGCTGTTTCACTTGGGATCAGGCCAACTGAACAACGCAGTCCGGAGTCAGAGGACTGCCATTGTCATTTACCTCGCCTCCTTTTTCTGAGTATCACAAAGCCCTCCTGGACTCAGACCTCTCAAGGAGGAGTGTGGAACCCCCGTGTTCTCTGACCCCCGCCTCTGTTTCCTTGGCCGCCATCTCCATCCTGCCATCCCTCACAGGCTCCCTGGCCTAGCTTCTTTCACAGCCCCGGGTCCTCAGGCCTGGCCAGGTGCTGAGTGTGGCCACTTTTCTCCAGGGTTTCCAGCTTCCAGGCTCCCCATACAGTACAGAGCAGACTGTGTGTAACATATCGGGTGAGCTATGAAGCCTAACCCTACAATGAGCCCATCAGCTGACCTGAAATCCAGGGTGTCACCAACATCACAACCACCGCTGGAGAGCTCCCCATCCCACTCTGCCCTTTGCTTCCCCACCAGCAGATCCACCAACCTCAACCTGGTGTTGATCATGTTCCTTTTCTACGGTGTTTTATTGCATGAGTATATATATATACACACACACATATACAAAGATATATATATACACACACACACACATATACAAAGATATATATATACACATACAAAGATATTGTTTAGTTTGGCTTGTTTCTGAGGTTTATAAAAATAGCATCATATATATTCTTCAGTGATGGTTGTTGCACTAATCATTGTGTATCTGCATCTTCCTCCAAATGATTTTGTTTGGCTGTGGTTTGTTGATTGGGATTGCTGTATAATATCCTATTATGTGGCTGTAACAGAACGTGTTCATGCCATCTTTATACACAGACATTTGGTGTAACAGAATGTGTTCCTGAGTCTTTATACATGGACATTTAGTTGCTTTCATGGGAAGTACTGCAGCGAACATTCTGTATGATTCTTGGTGCACCTGAGTTAAAGCCTCCGGAGGGTGTGGGTGTGGAGGAGGGTGTGTGTGTGGAGGGGACTGCAGAATCATAGAGTGTGCAAATGTTCAGATGAATGAAGTGACAACCAATTTTTTGAAATGGTTGTTTTAATTTATAATCCCACCAGCAACAAAGGAGTTACTTTCCATCCACATCCTCAACAAGTCTATGTTATCCAACTTGGTCTCTGCCATGCCAGGTAAAAACCTGTGTTAAAATGAAAACGTGTAGTTCTGATTGTCAGTCTCCTAATGACCATATGGTTTAGCTTATTTTTCTATTTTTTATCTGCCATTTGAGTTTTTTTCCCTGTGAAATGCCTGTTCATGTTTGTTGCTCATTTTTCTGTTGGGGTGTTTGTCTTTTTATTACTGATTGTAGTAGTTCCCTGTGGCTTCTGAAGGAAACTATTTTATTGTTTATATGTTACTCATGTTGTCTACCAATTTTGTGTTTGTCTTTTTCATTTTCTTTCTGAGATACTTTGAAGAACAGAAGCTGTTAATTTTAAGAATGCCTTCCCTAACATGAGGATTTTAAAGATATCTTCCTTTTATACTTTTAAAATGTATGAAATTTGCCCTTCACAGCTAACCATTTACTTAATAAGAAATGAATGTTTCATATATGATGTAAGGCAGGAATCCAATTCATTTTCCATATGAATAACCAATTGTCCCAGCACTATATATTGAAAAACTTCTGTTCTCATTGATCTGTGATGTCATCTCTGATATATACCAGTCTCTGTTTGTTTGTTTGTTTTTTTTTGAGACAGGGTCTTGCTTTGTTGCCCAGGCTGGAGTGCAGTGGCGTGATCTCAGTTCACTGCAACCTCTGCCTCCCTCATTCAAGTGATTCTCCTGCCTCAGCCTCCCGAGTAGCTGGGATTACAGGCATGTGCCACCAAGCCTGGCTAATTTTTTTGTATTTTTTAGTAGAGACGGGGTTTCACCATGTTGGCCAGGCTGGTCTCGAACTCCTGACCTCAGGTGATCTGCCCACCTTGGCCTCCCACAGTGCTGGGATGACAGGCATGAGCCACGCACCGGCCAGGCCAGATTTTCTATTCTGGCTTCTACTGCGCTGTTGGAATTGCTAGAGCTCCGTAAGTCATGACATCTGGGAGGGCCAGGGCCCCACGATTCTTTAGAAGTTTCTTCAGAAGTTTTGTGGCTGTTCTTGGTATTTGTTGTTTCATAACTTGTAGAATTAATGTGTCAAGTTTATTGATAAAACCTGTTAGGGCCTTAACAGGGCTGTGTGGAATCTAAGTCGCTCTGAGGAGAACTGGCAGTTTTGTGATTTGAATTTTCCCATCTGTCAACTTGGTCTACCATTTCACTTGCTTAGGTCCATTTCAAAGTCCTCCAATAAGGTTTTATGATTTTCTCCATATAGCACTTGCTCATTTTTGTTTTGTATTTATTCCTGGTTACTTTATTTTCTGTTGCTATTGCACACGATAGCTTTTTAAAAACTGCCGTTTTCCGGCTGATTGCTGCTGGCTTACAGAACTGCAGTGGATTTTCATGAACTGGCGCCACGCACTCACCTTACTAAGATCTTTTATTTCTAATAGTATATCGGTAGATTATTTGCAGTTTCTGCGGTAAAAACACATATCATTTATAAATGATGATTGTTTTATGCTTCCCTTCCAAGTTTTGTAGCTTTTCTTTCTTTTCTTGCATTGCTGTGGTAGTTTAGCCCCATAGTGCAGTGATTAACAGAATCAGTTATAGTGGGTCTCCTCGTCTTATTCCAGATGGTAAAGGGAATGTTTCCGACATTTCTCCATCAGGAAAGATTTATGCTAAGGGTTTTTCTGGCCTGTCTTTTCTCAGGTTAAAGAAACTTCAGTTCATCCCTAGTCTTCTAAAAGATTTTTATGACTGTTTTAGAATAATATCAAATGGTTGTCTGCCTCTGTTGAGAGGACCATATGGTTTTTCTCTTTCATTTTGTTAAGACAGGGAAATACATATATTTGCATATGTGTAATGTATACATTATTCTGTTTCTAAAACCAGATTCAGTTATGCATTTCTGGGATAAACCCAATTCCATAAGTAGATTTGTAGTTAGCTAATATTTGACTTAACCTTTTTATGGCCATGTTTACAAGTGAGAAACGCTGTGTTCCTCTCTTGTGTTATCCTTGCTGAATTGGAAATCAAAGGTGTATTGGGCTTATAGAATGAGTTGGGAAGCTTTCCTCTTTTCTGTCTCTAATTCCATTTTTGAAAGCATTTTTATAAGTGTGGGATGACCTTTTTTAAATGTTTGATATAACTTTAAGCCTTTCTTGTCTTGGTATTTCTTTGTGGGAAAATTTTAATTTACTGATTAGATTTCTTTCATAGTTAAATGTCTGTTTAGACCTGTCTCATCTCAAAATGAGATGTTTCACTTTTGGAAATTATATTTTCTAGGAATTTGCCAATTTCTTTGGATTCATTATTGTTCTTTTTCATCATCTTAAATTGGATGTTTAGCTCATTAATTTTAAGCCTGTGTTCATTTGAATCAAATCTCAGAGCTATAAATGCCCTACTAGATCTCACTTTTGCTTCCTCTCACAAGTTTCAAAATAGTCAATCATTCAAGTATGGCTTTATTTCTATCGCAATCTTTTTCTTTGATGAAGGAGTTAGTTCAAAGTACATCTTAAAATTTCCAAATGTATAGGAAATTTCTTTATCTTTGTATTGTTGATTTCTAAATTAATTGCACTATGGTTAGATAACATAAAATGTATGATACTATTATTCTGAAATTTAATGCAGTTAGCATAAAGCCCAGTAGTATATGGTTAATATTTGCTTCAAAGGAATGTGTATTATTTTCTGATTTGGTTCCGCATTCTATGTCTATCTAATAAATTAAGCTTGTTGAATGTGTTATTCAAATTTACTATATGTTTACTTTTATTCTAATTGAAAAAGCAGTAGTCTAAAGAGATGTGTCAAAATCTCTCACTTTGAAAGTGCATTTGCCAATTTCGCCTGCGGTTTTATCAACTTTGCTTGTGTGTGTGTGTCTTCCCTCCCTCTCTCTGTCTCTCTCTCTCTCTCTATGTGTGTGTGTGTATGTATTTTTTCTCCTCTGTTACACATTTTTCCTTTGGGAATCTATGGAGATCTGCTTTTTTGTCTATTTTAAAAATTTGTGTTCACTTCATTGTTGTTCTTTTGGTGATTGCCATTGAAATTTTACTTTGCATTTCTAACATAATAAATTTAAGTTTAATACTTCAGTTTCCTTCTCAACAACATAAACCTTAGAACACTCTTCTCCAGACTTTCAAACTAACATTGTTCAATATTTTAGCTCTATAACTTTTAAAACTCCTAAGTTAGATATTGTGGTTATTATCTTATAGACAGTGTTTGTTTAGATTTAACAATTTATTTGTTTGTCATTTCATCTGATATTTTATAACTTCCTTTTTTAAAGTAACAATTTATTAGGAAAAAGATCTATCTCAATGTAAAGGAACTGGTTCTACTAAAACAATGCATATCTAACAGACATCTAAAATAGTTATAGAATATGTAATCTATACGTAATACACGCTACGTAATACACGCTACGTAATACACGCTGCGTAATACGCACTGTGTAATACACGCTACATAATACACGCTACGTAATGCACGCTACGTAATACACGCTACGTAATGCTGCGTAATACACGCTACGTAATACACGCTGCATAATACATGCTACACACCACACGATATGTTATGCATAAGTCTATCATGCCCTTATGGGATTAGTTTCCCCCTGTTTAGAGCACATTCTTTAGAACTCCTTTAGGAAAGTTTTATTGGAGTTTAACTCTCAGTTTCTGTTTCTTTGAGAATGTTTTATTTGCTCTCATTGTGGAAAGACGGTTTGGGTAGACAGCAGTAGAATGACAATTTGTTTTTAGAAGACATGATTCCACTGGATTCCAGTTTCTATTTTTGCTGTCGAAAATCTGGGCATGGCACAGTGGCTCACGCCTGTAATCCCAACATTTTGGGAGGCCAAGGAGGGTGGATCACCTGAGGTCAGGAGTTCAAGACCAGCCTGGCCGACATGGTGAAATCCTGTCTCTACCGAAAATACAAAAATTAGCCAGGCATAATGGCACACTCCTGTAATCCTAGCTACTCGGGAGGCCAAGGCATGAGAATGGCTTGAACCTGTGAGGTGGAGCTTGCAGTGAGCCAAGACTGTGCCACTGGACTCCAACCTGGGTGACAGAGCAAGACTCTGTCTTGAATAAAACCAAAACAAAAAAAAAAAGAAGAAAATAAAATCTGTTAGTCTTATTGTTGGCTTTATAGGTGATCTGTCTTCTGTTTGTCTTCGGTGCCCTGAATTTTTTTTTTTCTTTTTTGAGATGGAGTTTTCGCTCTTGTCGCCCAGACTGGAGTGCAATGGAGCGATCTTGGCTCACTGCAACCTCAGCCTCCTGCCTCAGCCTCCCAGGTAGCTGGGATTACAGGTGCCCGCGACCATGCCCAGCTAATTTTTGTATTTTTAGCACAGACAAGGTTTCACCATGGTGGCCAGGCTGGTCTCAAACCCTTGACCTCAGGTGATCCACCCGCCTTAGCCTCCCGAAATGCTGGGAGTACAGGCGTGAGCCACCGTGCCTGGCCTCAGTGTTCTGACATTTTCTTGCATGTCAATGGAAGTGTCTATGGGTGGATTTCTTGCATGTGTCTATGGGTGGATTTCTTTTTATTTACTCTGTTTGGAATTTATTGTGTATTCACGACTCTCATAAATTCTTGCAGGTTTTCAAGCATCATCTCTTTAATTAATCATTTTTCCCTCTTCCTTTTTGGTCTCACTTCCTAGAACTATGAATAGATATTCGTTAGACCTTATTCTATAATCTCTTCCTCTTAATCTTTCAAATATTTTTTGCCTCCCTGTTTTTCTGTTATGCATTCTGCACACTTTCTTCAGCTCTAACCTCTAATTTTGGTGCCTCTGTGGGTCTGAGTCTGTTTTGTGTTCGGGTCGTGCGTGCTGACTTTTGCTCACGGACGCGTTCCTCTGCGTGTGTTTGCTGCTCTTTGGCCGTGAGCTCAGGTTTGCCTGATGTCACTCTGTGAGAACCCGGTGGTGTTTACTACTGGCTCAAACTGGGGACCCCAGTGGGGAGCACATTTGCCTCCTCTGCTGGGCCTGGAGCCCCAGCTCACCTCCTGGCCCAGACAACCTTTAGGTGGCTCTGATGTGGCAAGTCCTCCCAGGGCAACCTCACCTTTTCCATTTTATTATGGGATTTCCCTCCTCTGAATTCAGGTCACGAGGGGAGCCTTGAAGAAGTCCCTTATTTCATTCAAGCCCAATACTGGCAGGAAAACCAAGTCTCAGGCAGGATCGGATGGTTTTGTTGGTGAGGACCCTTCCAAGTGTCTGGCCTGCCTTACTGCCATAAGTAGACATCCCCTCCGATTTTTCTTCGGTGTGTTTTTACCGATTTTTCTTCGGTGTGCATAAAATAGGCCAACAGGGAAAACCAGTTTCTTCCTCCGCCTCCTCCTCCTCTTCCTCCTCTTCTTCCTTTTGGGCTGGGTTTTGAGACAGAGCACGCATTCCAGAGGAGGCATGTGCTTGCGGTTGCTTTTATTTCGATACATGAGGCAGAGAAAAAGAGCAGAATGGGGAAAGTCCCCGTGAGTGGAGGGGCCCTGCTGATGTGACACGGAGAAGGCGATGCCTCCACTGTCAGAATCTTGTCATTGTGGGGAGAGAGCTCCGTAAGACAAGGTGTCTATAAGCAAAAAGTACATCTGCATGGAAGATGCTATTCCATGATGGATTACCGTCAGAACAGTTTGCACCGTGCATCCTAACACACAGGCCAGTTGAATCTGCTCTATAAGGTGCGTGAGCATGGGGGCCGTTCCAGCTCAATCGACTATTCCCTGACTCTTTTTACCGCTCCCATGGGCTTGTCTGGATGGCACATTACTCTCAGTAAAACGGAGGAATAATGAAAACAAATGCGCTGCACTGTGGCTAAAGGGAACTGCTACCTTTTTCGTCGTTTTGCTTTTCTGTTTTTGTGTTTTAAAGGAGGTGGTAGCGCACATGTGGACTTTGGAAAGAAAAAGACAACCGGGAAAACGTAGATGGCTCGTGTGCTGTCTAGGAGAAGGCCGCTCCCGAGGGGTGAGGACCGCATCTGTGATTCTGTGGCCCGTGACAGCAGCTGGTGCGCCCTGCAGGGCTGACAGGGCCGAGGATAGAACGTGCCGCTTTCTAATCACCGGTCAGAAGCGTGGGCCGGAACAGAGAGTCACGAGCCCTGAGCCCACGCGCACACACCGCCAGAAGCTTCTAGGGTGCATTTGATTGTGGTGGTAACTCTAGCGACTCCGAGTTAGAAGGATCCCGTTTTGTCTTAGAATTTTCACCAGGTGTGTTTTAAATTATAGCAGGGAGAGATGGCGTTGAATGTTTTGCTGTTTGAGCCTTCCCATACAGCTCAGGTTTAATTTATGAAATTGTTATGAGAAGTCTGGCATTAAGAGAAGAAAACATATTTTAGGGTGAGTCTGATTCGTGTTTCTAAGCCCAACTTTTAAAAGGAATTTTAAAAATTCCCTTTGTCTGGTGCAGCCAGAGAGCTTCTGGCACCTCCCAACTCTTCTGTGGCACAGTTGTCACCTGAGGTCTACTCGGTACATTACATGGAAGTGAATAAACTAATGCATTCTAACATTTATTTTCCTAACACATTTGTTCTGGCCATACAGCAGCAGGCCATTTGCGATTGCGTATTGTAATGCATTCTTTGCAGCTGGAAAAAGTACATATTTTGGAAAAATAAGCATAGGACTCATTTGACTTTAAATCATCAGATGAGTCTTAAAATGCCTTTTAAAGGAGACCTCTAGGCTTAGTGCTGAATGTGGGTTGTCCATGCAACTTAAGGGAGGGTTTCTTCTGTTTATTTAAAAATAATTCCAAAACATAAAACTGATGACTTATTTGAATATTACCTAAAGAAGATTCTTATCATTTAGACATATATGCTGAAATATTTGGAGATGAAATAGTATGATACCTGAGATTTATTTCAAAGTAACCTGGTTTAGGGACTAGTGGGTATGACCGAGATTAGATGGTGCTGCACTGAGGGTGCTGGAGGGGGCAGCGGGACTGAGGACTGAGGGTGCTGGAGGGGGTGGCGGGACTGAGGGCTGAGGGTGCTGGAGAGGGCAGCAGGACTGAGGGAGGGGGCAGTGGGACTGATGACTGAGGGTGCTGGAGGGGACAGCGGGACTGAGGACTGAGGGTGCTGGAGGGGGCGGCGGGACTGAGGGCTGAGGGTGCTGGAGAGGGCAGCAGGACTGAGGGAGGGGGCAGTGGGACTGATGACTGAGGGTGCTGGAGGGGACAGCGGGACTGAGGACTGAGGGTGCTGGGGAGGGGAGGACAGCAGGACTGAGGACCGAGGGTGCTGGAGAGGGTGGTGGGATGGAGGACTGAGGGTGCTGGAGAGGGGAGGACAGCAGGACTGAGGACCGAGGGTGCTGGAGAGGGTGGTGGGATGGAGGACTGAGGGTGCTGGAGAGGGGAGGACAGCAGGACTGAGGACCGAGTGTGCTGGAGGGGGCGGCAGGACAAAAGACCGAGGGTGCTGGAGGGGGCGGTGGGACTGAGGACCGAGGATGCTGGAGAGGGGAGGGCAGCGGGACTGAGGACCGAGGGTGCTGGAGGGGGGAGGGCAGCGGGACTGAGGACCGAGGGTGCTGGAGAGGGGAGGGCAGCGGGACTGAGGACCAAGGGTGCTGGAGAGGGGAGGGCAGTGGGACTGAGGACCGAGGGTGCTGGAGAGGGGAGGGCAGCGGGACTGAGGACCCAGGGTGCTAGAGGGGGGAGGGCAGTGGGACTGAGGACCGAGGGTGCTGGAGAGGGGAGGGCAGCGGGACTGAGGACCAAGGGTGCTAGAGGGGGGAGGGCAGCGGGACTGAGGACCCAGGGTGCTAGAGGGGGAGGGTAGTAGGACTGAGGACCGAGGGTGCTGGAGAGGGGAGGGCAGTGGGACTGAGGACCAAGGGTGCTAGAGGGGGGAGGGCAGCGGGACTGAGCACCAAGGGTGCTAGAGGGGGGAGGGCAGCGGGACTGAGGACCAAGGGTGCTGGAGAGGGGAGGGCAGCGGGACTGAGGACCCAGGGTGCTGGAGAGGGGAGGGCAGTGGGACTGAGGGCCCAGGGTGCTAGAGGGGGGAGGGCAGCGGGACTGAGGACCAAGGGTGCTGGAGAGGGGAGGGAAGTGGGACTGAGGACCGAGGGTGCTGGAGCGGGGAGGGCAGCAGGACTGAGGACTGAGTGTGCTGGAGGGGGGAGGGCAGCGGGACTGAGGACTGAGTGTGCTAGAGGGGGGAGGGAAGTGGGACTGAGGACCGAGGGTGCTGGAGAGGGGAGGGCAGCGGGACTGAGGACCCAGGGTGCTAGAGGGAGGAGGGCAGCGGGACTGAGGACCAAGGGTGCTGGAGAGGGGAGGGAAGTGGGACTGAGGACCGAGGGTGCTGGAGCGGGGAGGGCAGCGGGACTGAGGACTGAGTGTGCTGGAGGGGGGAGGGCAGCGGGACTGAGGACTGAGTGTGCTAGAGGGGGGAGGGCAGTGGGACTGAGGACCCAGGGTGCTAGAGGGGGGAGGGCAGCGGGACTGAGGACTGAGGGTGCTGGAGAGGGGAGGGCAGTGGGACTGAGGACCCAGGGTGCTAGAGGGGGGAGGGCAGTGGGACTGAGGACCAAGGGTGCTGGAGGGTGCAGGGTGACTGAGAACTGTTGGTGCTTTCGCATATGTTTGAAAATTTTCATAATACGCAACGTAAAATGTTGTGTTAGAGGAAACATTCTTTCTCTATAAATTTCACTTGCAATTTATGTACAAATTACCTTCTAGTTTGCTTCTCTTCTTATCACTGCCAGGTTTCCATTACAGCCACTGGAGAGAGTTTCTAAGAAGCAGGTCCCCAGATGACTGTCTTAATGTGATTCAAAACAGAGAAGGGATTGGAGCCATGGACAGACAGCACAAGATAGAACCGGGGGTGGGCCAGACTTGAGAGAGTCCTTAACAGAAAGAAATCGCTCTCGGGGGATGCCTTAAAGTGCAGCATTTTACACTGTAGACCGTGAGCATCCTGGAATTTCAAGTTCTGTTCCATTGATCTTTATGTCTGTCCTTATGCTGATACCAGATGATCTTGATCCCTGTAGCTTTATAGGAAGTCTGAAATCCAGTGGCATCCATTCTCCAACTTTGTTCTTTCTCAAAATTGTTTTGGATTCTTCAGGTCCATGTAAATAAATAGTTCAGTTTGTCAATTGCCACAAAAGCAATTGCCACAAAAAAATTGATAGTGATTGCATTGAATCACAGCAATTTGTGGAGACAATATGTAAATAATATTGAACCTTTCAAAGAGCACAAATGTCTCTCCATTGGTTTTGCTCTTCTACGATGTTGGCGGTTTTTGCTGATGAAAACTCAGTGATGTTTTGTAGCTTTCAGTGAACAAATATGGCATGTCTTGTTATATTTAATACTATTTTATTATTTTTGATGCTATTGTAAATGGAATTGTTTTCAATTTTCAGGTTGTTTATTGATATTATATAAAATATAATTGATTTTTGTGTAATGATATTATGTCTTACAATCTTGATAAGCTTGTTTATTAGTTCAGTAGGGCTCTTTTTTGTAAATTTCTTAAGAGTTTCTACATAGACGATCAGGTCATCTCCAATAGACAGTTTTATTTCTTCTTTTCAGTATTTATGGTTTTAACCCTCTCCTCCCCTTCCCCTCCCCTCCCCCCTCCCCCTTCCTTCCTCCCTCCTCCCTCCCTCCCCCTTCCTCCCTCCCTCTCTCCCTCCCTTCCTTCCTTCCTCCCTCCCGCCCTCCCCCCTTCCTCCCTCCTCCTTCCCTCCCTTCCTTCCTTCCTCCCCCTCCCTCCCTCCCCTTCCTCCCTCCCCCTTCCTCCCTCCCTCCTTCCCTCCCTCCCCCTTCCTCCTCCCTCCCTCCTCCCTCCCTTCCTTCCTTCCTCCCTCCTCCCCCTTTCCTACCTCCCTCCCTCCCTCCCTTCTTTCCTTCCTTCCTCCCTCCCCCTTCCTCCCTCCCTCCCTCCTTCCCTCCCTTCCTTCCTTCCTCCCTCCCCCTTCCTCCCTCCCCCTTCCTCCCTCCCTCCCCCTTCCTCCCTCCCTCCCTCCTTCCCTCCCTTCCTTCCTTCCTCCCTCCCTCCCCCTTTCCTACCTCCCTCCCTTTCTTCTTTCCTTCCTTCCTCCCTCCTCCCCCCTTCCTCCCTCCCTTCCTCCTTCCCTTCCTTCCTCCCTCCCTCCCTCCCCCTTCCTCCCTCCCTCCTTCCCTTCCTTCCTTCCTCCCTCCCTCCTCCCTCCCTCCCCGTTCCTCCCTCCCTCCCTCCCTTCCTTCCTTCCTCCTTCCTTCCTCCCTCCCTCCCCCTTCCTCCCTCCCTCCTTCCCTCCCTTCCTTCCTCCCTCCCTCCCCCTTTCCTCCCTCCCTCCCTTCTTTCCTTCCTTCCTCCCTCCCTCCCCCCTTCCTCCCTCCCTCCCTCCTTCCCTTCCTTCCTTCCTCCCTCCCTCCCCCTTCCTCCCTCCCTCCCTCCCTTCCTTCCTCCTTCCTTCCTCCCTCCCTCCCCCTTCCTCCCTCCCTCCCTCCCTTCCTTCCTTCCTCCTTCCTTCCTCCCTCCCTCCCCCTTTCCTCCCTCCCTCCCTCCCTTTCTTCTTTCCTTCCTTCCTTCCTCCCTCCCTCCCTCCCTCCCCTCTTCCTCCCTCCCTCCCTCTCTCCCTCCCTTCCTTACTTCTTTCCTTCCTTCCTCCCTTCCTTCCTTCCTCCCTCCCTCCCTCCCTCCCCCTTCCTCCCTCCCTCTCTCCCTCCCTCTCTCCCTCCCTTCCTCCCTCCCTTCCTTCCTTCCTCCCTCCCTCCCCCTTCCTCCCTCCCTCTCTCCCTCCCTTCCTTCCTCCCTCCCTCCCCCTTTCCTACCTCCCTCCCTCCCTCCCTTTCTTCTTTCCTTCCTTCCTTCCTGCCTCCCTCCCTCCCTCCCTTCCTTGGAAAGGAGTTAATCATGAAAGACTGAGGCCTTCCCTCCTAAGATGCTGAACAAGACAAGGCTGGCTGTTCTCACCACTTCTCCTCCAGCACAATGTGAGAAATTATTGTTACAAGTCAGGCATTAAGAAAAGAAAACAGGCCAGGCGCAGTGGCTCACACTTGTAATCCCAGCACTTTGGGAGGCCAAGGTGGGCAGATCATGCGGTCAGATCGAGACCATCCTGGCTAACACAGTGAAACCCCGTCTCTACTAAAAATACAAAAAAAATTACCCAGGTGTGGTGGCGGGCACCTGTAGTCCCAGCTACTTGGGAGGCTGAGGCAGGAGAATGGTGTGAACCTGGGAGGTGGAGCTTGCAGCGAGCTGAGATCGCGCCACTGCACTCCAGCCTGGGCGACAGCGAGACTGACTCAAAAAAAAAAAAAGAAAAGAAAAGAAAACATTTTAGGGTGAATCTGATTCACATTTTCAAGCCCAACTTTCATTTAAACACTCCCTTCTTCTGGCACAGCCACAGTTGTCACCTGAGGTCTACTTGGTACATTACATGGAAGTGAATAAACTAATGCATTCTAACATTTATTTTTCTCCTCCAGCACAATGTGAGAACAGACAGTTTTGTCCTGTTTAACATCTTAGGAGGGAAGCCCTCAGTCTTTCGTGATTAACCATGATGTTAGCTGTAGGTTTTTTTGTGCATGTCCATTAAAAGATGGAGGACATTCCTTCTTTCTTGTTTGCTGTGAGTTTTTATCATGAAAAGGTATTGGATTTTGTTAATGATTTTTTCATATCTATTGATGAACTGATTTTCAGATATTAAACCAATCTTGGATTTCTGGGATACACTTTAATTGATCCTGGTTTATAATCCATTTTATATGTGGTTGCATTTGGTCTGCTAATATTTTGTTAGGGGTTTTTGTATCTATGTTTGTGGGAGATATTGGTGTGAAGTTTTCTCGTAATGCTTAATCTGGCTTTGGTATCAGGGTGATCCTGGCCTCATAGAATGAATTGGGGAGTATTACTTACTCTTTGTTTTCCTGAAAAAGTTGTGTAGAATTCGTATTATTTTCTTCTTTAAATATTTGATAAAGTTGACCAATGAAGCCACTGGGGACAGGGCTTTTCTTTTGGGAAGATTTTTAAATGTCTTTACTTGTCGTAGGCCTATTAGGATTTTCCATTTCTTCTCAAGTCAGTTTTGGCCATTCGTGTCTTTCTAGGCATTTTTGCATTTCGTCTTTATTGGCATATGTTTGCTCATACCATTCCCTTAGCATGAGGTGGTGATGTTCCCTCTCATCACCGGCCTTACTAACTGTGCCTCCTCTCTCTTCGTGGTCAGCCTGTTTCCGGATCTCTCAACCACAGCGCTAGTAACATTTTGGGCTGAATAATCCTGTCGTCGAGGTCTCCACTGTGCACTGTAGACTGTGGCTGACATGCAGTTGGATTTTGCAGGTGAGATCTGTTTAGGGTCAACGGCCGTGTGAAGAAAGGAGAGGAATCAGGGCTGGGCGGAGGGAGATGCATATCGCAGCGTGGTCAAGCCAGCTGAGCCTCGGCCAGGCTCCAGAGTGAAGGCGGCCTTCAGAGAGTTCCCCAGCCGCTTCCCGGCCTTCCCCTCCCGCCTTGCTCATCCCTGGATGGGGCTCCCTACAGCAGAGCTCAGCTCCTCCTTCCTTGGGGCCTCAGACTCGACCCCCCTTCCTGCTGCTGGGCAGCAGAGGCTTCCTGGGGTGGCACTTCTGTGTTCACCCCATGAAGGCACTTTCTCTCTGAAGTTTACACACAAGGAAGACCCGTTTGAGGCCATGAAATGTGCACTGTGACAGTGACGAGCCTAGGGTCACACGGATTCATGGCTCCCGTGGAGCCACATTCCAGCATCTTTTGGGGGAGGACACTCCCTGCCGGGCAATGAGGAGCCAGTAGCAGCGTCTCCCCTCCCCGAAGACGGGCTGGACACAAATCACCGCATTTTCCACTCTGTCCACACCTGAGGCTGCATCTCAGCTGGAAAATTACACTGGAATTCTAAATAATAATCATTATTGTTTCTGGTTATTTTGAATCCACTGACAAAGACCTTTACAAAATAATTGCACTGATCAATCCCATTTGAGGTGCAGGGGAAGATTCTTGAGTTGGTGTGTGAGGAGAACATTAGGGAAATTCTGCAGTGGTGTTCTGTTTAGTAAGTATAATTGCAAGGAGTGTATCATGTTAAAACGCCTGACGTAGCGTCTTGTAATAACACATGGTTTCCGTCGAGAAGCAGATGGTTCTCGGCCTCCCCTTAGAATAAAACATCATCATTTCACCACACCCACAAGCTCCACTGCAGAGTGAGAGCAAAGGCGTATGCCGCACACTTCAGATCCGTGTAATTGCAGCCTGAGAACACTTTTTAGGGAGAAGTGCCTTTACAAAGAAACAACTTATTAGAATATCAGATAAAAGGGTCCTGGAGAATGGTATTCAGTAGCAACTATAGCTGTGGCTTACAGAAAAGCACAAATGAAACATTTCTATCTCGAAGACTTGTGGTCCCTGGATGTTTTAAACTTCATGTTTCTGGACAAAGTAGAAAAGACACACTCACTGTGCTTCAGATGCTTTCATTTCACCATAAGAAGACGTGAACAATGTTTTTCTGCTCATATATTGAAACCTTTCACAAAAGTTCTTTTAAAAATGGAGATATAACTCGTACCATATAATTCATGCCTTTAAAATGACCACTTCAGGGGTTTTTAGTATATTTACAAGGTTGTGCAGCCATCACCGCTATTCAGTTCCGGAGGGTTTTCATCACCAAAAGGAACCCGGGACCCTCAGGATCAGGAACTTGCTTCCCAGTGTAATGGAAGCAGGCGGCCACTAGATGGAGACGTCTCTCCACCGCCTTGCAGGTGGGGCTCGCACCCCGGGGAGGTCAGAGGGAGGGACTCCGCGCAGGAGGCCGGCCTCAGCCCCGTGGCACCTGCAGGCCTCCGGACACCTGCCTCCGCCCCTCACTTCTCGCGAGACAGTTTCCCCAAATACCTTATGCCTAGTCCTGTCCGTGCAAGAGAGGCTCTTTAGGAAGAATGTGCACACACGTTCTTTATTTTACTAGTTACTTATTTCTTACGTATTATTATACATTAATTCGAATGTGTTACAGAGAGTAATATAACAGGCACATTAGTCCATGATGTCACTCGTTTTACTTACAATGAGCCTAACTTGAAAAGCAAAATTACATTTAAAATTAATTCGAGAAACATATTAAGTGACTGTCGGTTGAGGTGCAGACATGGCCAAGTCCTGTGGGGCACCCCAGCTTCTAGGCTCTGAAACAGCGCAGGAAGGGTGCCTTTGGGAGGATGGAGTAAAAATCCCGTGACTTCCACGAGAATGGGACAGCCCCCTTCCAGGCGCAGATGTGTGCTCCACGCTGCCTGGGAATCGATGACTGTCTCACCTGCTCTCCCCTCGGGCCTCCAAGCAGGAGGCCCTTGATCCATTTGTGTGATCAGCCGCGGGGGACGAACTCCTCAGTCCTGGGGAGGTTCGTCCTCGGATAATGCAATCAGGAAGCTGGCTCTTTATGGAACTGGCCATCCCGGGCAGTGCTTGCAGTTATGGGGGCAAGAATACAGGCTGAGGGGCTGAGGGGGGTCTTTGGGCGGCACATGGCCATGGACGGGGCTTAGCTTACAATTTTGAAACCTGGAAATCAAGGTTTTGGAAACAAGCCTGATTGTAGGTTGAGTCACTCGGTGTTTTGGGGCCTCTGTCTGCTGGGGACGCACCAGCTGGGAGGGGAGGCAGCAAGTTCACCTGCTTCCTGTTCCCCCACGGGGCTTGGGTTCCTGTTCCCCCACGGGGGGCTTCTTGTTCTGCCACGGGGGCTTCCTGCTCCCCGCGCTGCCCTGGCCTCTGCCTGTGCCTCTGTCAGCCAAAATCGCAGGCCTCAAAGGCTTCACATGCTCGGGGTAGGGTTTGACGTGAGCGGCAGTCCTGGGAGGTTAGAGGCCTCACCCCTATTTTCTAGATGAGAGAAGTGACATTCAAAGCATTTAAGTAACTCTGGTTACTGGGGAGATGGTCTGTGAGCTTTGGTTCTTTAACTCCACACTTTCTTTTCATATATTCTACTTTCTCCGAATTATTTTCACCCCAGGAGAGTAAGGTGCTTGCCTGTAGACTCACATGCTCTTGGCCACCTTCTAGCGCAGTAACTACCCACTTTGTCTTGGGGAGAGTGTGGAGTGAGGAAACCTGAGACAGCCCAGGATTTCTCCACCGCACACAGTGTTGCAATTTTTTGAGGGTGGGGGTGGAAATTCATGCACTAATTGCCTTTATGAGAACAAATGATGGCGTTGCGTAATGTTATTGTATAAAGGGAGTGTTATTTCCTATTATTAAGCATCTGCTTAAGATGCTTGGGGGAGAATATAAAAGTCATTTAAGAAATATTTGTTGAGGAAATAAATGAATAAATAAATTAGATAAGAATAGCACCTGGTCTCAAAGAATCATCAAGCTAATAAGATCTTCTATCGAGCTTATAAAAAACAAAGTTCTACCAAGAAGCTGGCAGGACTCTGTAGTCTTTCATGATTTCCAAATCGTGGAACCACCGTCCACCTCTGCATTCCTGTTTGCAACTGAGGGTTCCACCAACCCCAGAGGGGAAGAAAAATCACAATACAACAATAAAAAAAACCCAATAAAATACCGTGTAAACAGTATTTACACTGCATTGCATAGTTCGAGGTATCCCAAGTCCTCTAGAGAGGATGCCCCATTCCAGGCGAGGCCCCGCCCCGTGGGTTCTGGCGTCGGGGGGGGGGGTCTGGGGCGCCTCCCCCGGGGGTGTCACGAGGCCACCTGTGCGTCCACAGGGGCTTCTCGAGTTTGCCCCTCGCTGTCCCCACACCAGGGCAACATTGGGCCTTCAGACAGGTGTGTGCAAGATGAAAGATGAAATTCATTTTCCAATCTCCATAGCATCCGACAGACAATGCCGGCAAAACCCAGCCTGGTAAAGAGGGAGAGAAGGAACCAGGCTTTGGCAAGAGAGGCGCCGTGGTTTCCCCAGAGAACACAGTGGAAGACTTCCGAAGGGCCAGGTTCCTCCTCAGGGCGGAGGGGGCGGCGCTGACCGGGCTGAGACCGGGCTTGGAAGGAGCAGGTGGGGCTGGAGGCCCTGCAGGGTCTCGGCTGAGTCCGCAGTTTTAAATCAGAACAGGAGCTCCGGGCCTGTCATCGTCCTCATGGTGAGAGGCCTGGAACCCGAGGCCAGGAGGCTGCTGGAGGCTGGGACAGAGCCTGGGGAGGCTAAGGTGAGCCCAGCCTGCCCGGGGCTTCACTGGGGCCTCACTGCCCGGTCTCCTCTCCTCCTGACAATCAGGGGCATTGATTAGCAGAAAACCCAGTTAGAGATGGGGCTGGTGGCAAATATGAAAAATGGCACAGTCGTCCGTCCCTTGATGTCCCTGGGGGACGCGTCCCAGAACCTCGAATATGGGACCAGTCCCCACACTCAGTCCCTGCAGCCAGGAGGACCTGCCATGTGCAAACTACTGGCTTAATAAATGTACCCGTGTAGTTTAAACCCGCATTCCTCAAGGGTCCACTGTAATTACAGTTACCGCTCAACTAAACAAGTTAAAATTTTATGGACGTATGTAAAAAGTCGCTTAAAGAAAGATAAAATCATGTTAAAATACAGTGAAGGCTGAGCATAGGCCCAAAATAATTGAAATCAGGATATCGAAGAAGCACCTACACCCCCATGTTCACAGCAGCTTTGTTCACAAAAGCCAAAAGGCACACACCACCTACGTGTCTATCCAGGGCGGAATGAACCCACACAACGTGGTCCGTCCTACAGTGGAATATTCAGCTTTGGACAAGGAAGGAAAATCTGACTCAGGCTATACCATGGATGAATCTTGGGGACGTCATGCCCAGTAAAGACAATCACGTGTGAGTCTCACTCACAGGAGGTCCCTGGAGTCCACAGGTCCATAGAGACAGAAAGCAGGTGGGGGTGCCAGGGGCCGGGGCAGGGGAGTGAGCATTTCACGGGGACAGAGCTTCAGCTTGGGAAGATGAGAAAGTGCTGGAGACGGTCGGTGGTGAGGACTGCACAGAACATCGTGAATGTGCTTAGCCCTCTGGACCGTGCCCTTACAAATGGTTAAAATGGCACATTTGATGTTATTTATGTTTTACCTCAATTTTAAGAATACAGCAGAGGAGCCCACCATTCCGGGAAGGACTCGCTCCGCACTGCGGCTTTGTTTGGGGATTTGGAAAGTTTCACCGTGGCTACTTGTTACAGGAGGAGGGTGTGGTGGGCATCTGGGGGGTATCTACATGGGCATCTGGGGGGCTCTTCGGGGCCCCCAGTTTCTCCGGAGGTGCCCTGATACTCTGCAGTCACAAGGATACAGATGTGTGGGTTTTTGTTTGGATCCTCCTTTTTGAATGGGAAGGAGGAATCCCAGAGCCAAAGTGAGTGTGGCTGACGTCACGCAGGCTCAGAACGCAACGCCAGCCTGTGCCTCAGACGCTGCAGGGAGGACCCTTGAGGCAGCCGCACCTGGAGTCCCTGCCCCAGCTTTGCCCATCACTGTGGCCACACGCAGAGCCCTCCTCAGGAAAGAGCCCCGTGCTGCCTGCATGGCACACACGGCAGCGTTCCAGTGTGCCGGCTCATGCCACGACCCTTCTGGACTTTCCTTGGTCCACGGTAGCATGGTAGACAGCACTCCCTTCATCCCACGAAAGGCGTCTGTCCCTTAATTTGAGAAGACATCACTCTTTTCTAAGTGCCACTAACCCATTCGAGGTGCCCCAGTCCCCCACTTTCCACTCAGACTCCCATGTGGGACGGTCGTGGCTGTGGGGTGTCCCTGTGTCTCCGGGGTGACTTGGGCCTCCAGAGAACCCCTGGCACAACCTCCAGCTGAAAACAGGAACAAAGAAAGTGAGCTTAACATTCCGGCTGTTTCAGACAACGTGTTTCTCTTTGTGGGGGCAAGGAGGGCAGGGAGACACCTGAAACCGTTTTTATTCATCAGCTCAAGTTGGTGGGTGGCAGGGTCATGTTGAGGGAAAAAAGCCAAACTCTGTAAAATATTTAGAGAGGTTTCTTCTGAGCCAAATATGAGTGGCCAAGGCCCGAGGCACAGTCTCAGGAGGTCCTGAGAACGTGTGCCCAGGTTAGCTTCAGACATTTAGGGGGACAGAAGTTACAGGCAGACGTCAATCAGTACATGTGAGGTGTGCATGGGGTTGGTCTGGAATGGTGGGATGACTCAGTGGAGGCCTCCAGGTCACAGGTGTATTTGAAAGTTTTCTGATTGGCAATTGGTTGAAAGAGTTAAGTTATTATCTAAAGACGTGGAATCGCCAGAAAGGAGTGTCTTGGTGAAGGGGTTTGGAGACCAAGGTTCTTATGTAGATGAAGTCTCATAGGTGGCCACCCTTGGAGACAATAGATGGCAACTGTTTCCTCTTTAGACCTTTAGAAGGTGCTAGACTCTCAGCCAATCTCTTCAGCGTCAGAAAAAGGCCTGGAAAGGGAAGAGGATTCTCTACAGAATGTACATGTCTCCCACAAGAGACAGCTTTGGAGGGCTGTTAGAAAATATGCCAAATAAATATATTTTGGAGTAAAATATTTGGATACTTCCAGGGCCTGCCCTCGGTCATGTGATGCTATACTAGAGTCAGGTGGGAATTTGGTATCTTATATTGCTACCAACAGCCTGTTTGTCAGCCTTAAGATCTCTGTTTTAAAGTTCATACTGGTCAGTTGTGCCTGAATTCCAGAGGGAGGAGGGTAGAATGGGGCATCTCCAGCCCCCACTCCCTCACCAGCCTGTGCTTTGGATACTGCAGGGATGACCCTTGAGGCAGCCGCACGTGGCCTGACCTCGTTTTTCAGGTTTCTTTGAAATCCCCTTGACAGAGAGGGGGGTCCATTCAGTCGGTTGGGGGCTTAGAAGTTTATTTTTGGTTTACAGTCGGGACAGCAGACACCAGCGTGGCAGAGCTGGGTTCCCCTCCTGGGGGCCCAGGCTGTGAGGAGCAGCCGGCCAAACTTCCTTAAGGCAAAACACATGCTTTTTTCTTTTTTCTTTTTTTCCTTTTTTTTTTTTTTTGGCATCAAACTTACCAAGAAATATCTCTACCCAACTTTACTGAAACTTTAAAGCTTGTAAAAACTTTTAGGTCAAAGTCCCTTATTTACAGTCCAGACGTTGGCAAGTTTCGCTGAGGCACAGATGCCAGCGAGTGGAAGCGGAGCTGAGCCAAACTTTCTCGTCTTAAATCAAAGACGAACATTGAAAACATCTTGGGCTCTAGGTAGAGCCAAGCCCCAGCCCCGCTGCGTCTGGACAGGAGCTTCGGACGCACGGCAGGGCCCGGGGACCTCCAGGGAAGCCTCGGTCCAGGGCCTTCAAAGGCTCGGCTTGCCCAGAGCCAGGGCGACGGCTCCGAGCTGCTCTACGTGGGCCACACAGTTTCTTCCCCTTCGGGACTGGAGCCCGGGTCCCTGAGGGGGGTTCTCCTGGGGGGACCTCACTTCCAGGTCCTCACTGACGTCCGCCGGAGTCACCGCTACTGCAGTGGGCACGGCCAGCCCCGGGTTTCCACGTGGCCAAGGCCCCACCCGGCGCTGGGACCACGCAGCTGCCCAGGCCCCGGGCCCCGGGCGCTCCGAGCGGGCAGCGCCTCCTCCCACCTGGAACCCACCAGGCCAAGCTCCCCGTGAGCGGTTCGGAGCGCATCGTCCCCTCCCGGAGTGGAAAGGCCCCCGGGAGCGGCTCCTTCTGCCCGCGGATGGCGAGCGCGCCGGTGACATTTCACAGCAGATTCGAACCCGCGGAGCATTCCCGGGCGGAGAGCAGGGCCCGAGGCTGCACCGCTCCGGGCTGAGGCGGGAGCGCCCCGCATCGGCTCGAGGGCCCCGCGCCGTGTCCCTGCGTTCGTGGGCGCTCCCCGGGGGCCTCGTTCTTCTGCGTGGGACAAATTCCTGCGGGAGCAGGAGTCCTTCCCGGAGGCGCCCCCAGGCCGCCCATGAGCGCTGAGCCGCCGGCCTCGGGTGGGGAAGGCTCCCCGGACGGGGCGGCAGGGCTGGGGTTGCTCTTCCCTCCCCGCCCACTCGTGTCCGCGCGTGGCGCCCCGGGCCCAGGCCGCGCCTCGGCAGAGTCCCCCTGAGACCTGGGGGGCGCCTCCCGAGTCCCCGACAGGCCCAGGCCCGGGTGGCCGTGGGACGCGCCATGGGCGCGCAGCTCCGCAGCCGAGAGCCGGACGGTCCCGCCGGGTCCCCGAGGCCCCAAGTCCTCTCGCGGCTCGCGGCGCAGGCGGACCCAGAGGCAGCCCCTGGCCGGGGTCTCGAGCGCGCAAAGTCGGAGCTGATGCGGGTGCTGGTGTCTCACTGGGGTGGGCCTGAGGCCGCCCCTTCGAATTACAGCCGTGGCCACAGAGCGGGGCTTCCCCTGGACTCACCGCGGGCCAGGGCGGGCGGCGGCTTCCAGCGCGGGAGGAGGGCGGAGCTGGGCCGGGAGATGCCCGCGCCCCGAAGGCCCAGCAAGGCCGGGCTCTGCACCTGCCTTAGGAAGGAAACGGACCCTAAAGACAGAGGGAGACGGGATTTTAAAATGCAGCATTTCAGAAGATGTAACCCTTTATTAAGACCATTTCACACCTTGTAGATGTTGGCGTGTTCTAGGTAAATGTCTTTCCCCAAAGGGACTTCGTCCCTCGGAGGCCTGGCCGGGCACCCGGAGCGGCTCTGCAGGTGCGGAGGGTCCGTGTGGAGGCCGCGTCACTCGGAGCAGGCTGTGGGCTATTGGTTTGTTCATTTAGATTTCGGATTTTTTAGTGGTGGATTCCCATTTATTTTAAATTTCAGATGGCTTTTCTGATGTTTCCGAGGAGTTTATGACAGCTCTTTGGGCCTCCTCATGCTGTTTATTTTCTCATAAATTTGTTTGAGTTCATTGTAGATTTTGGATATTAGCCCTTTGTCAGATGAGTAGGTTGCAAAAATTTTCTCCCATTCTGTAGGTTGCCTGTTCACTCTGATGGTAGTTTCTTTTGCTGTGCAGAAGCTCTTTAGTTTAATTAGATCCCATTTGTCGATTTTGGCTTTTGTTGCCATTGCTTTTGGTGTTTTAGACATGAAGTCCTTGCCCACGCCTATGTCCTGAATGGTAATGCCTAGGTTTTCTTCTAGGGCTTTTATGGTTTTAGGTCTAACGTTTAAGTCTTTAATCCATCTTGAATTAATTTTTGTATAAGGTGTAAGGAAGGGATCCAGTTTCAGCTTTCTACATATGGCTAGCCAGTTTTCCCAGCACCATTTATTAAATAGGGAATCCTTTCCCCATTGCTTGTTTTTCTCAGGTTTGTCAAAGATCAGATAGTTGTAGATATGCGGCGTTATTTCTGAGGGCTCTATTCTGCTCCATTGATCTATATCTCTGTTTTGGTACCAGTACCATGCTGTTTTGGTTACTGTAGCCTTGTAGTATAGTTTGAAGTCAGGTAGCGTGATGCCTCCAGCTTTGTTCTTTTGGCTTAGGGTTGACTTGGTGATGCGGGCTCTTTTTTGGTTCCATATGAACTTTAACATAGTTTTTTCCAATTCTGTGAAGAAAGTCATTGGTAGCTTGATGGGGGTGGCATTGCACACGTATGTTTATGGCGGCACTATTCACAATACCAAAGACTTGGAACCAACCTAAATGTCCAACAATGATAGACTGGATTAAGAAAATGTGGCACATATACACCATGGAATACTATGCAGCCATAAAAAATGATGAGTTCATGTCCTTTGTAGGAATGTGGATGAAATTGGAAATCATCATTCTCAGTAAACTATTGCAAGGACAAAAAACCAAACACCGCATGTTCTCAGTCATAGATGGGAATTGAACAATAAGAACACATGGACACAGGAAGGGGAACATCACACTCTGGGGACTGTTGTGGGGTGGGGGGGAGGGGGGCGGGATAGCATTAGGAGATATACCTAATGTAAACGACGAGTTAATGGGTGCAGCACACCAGCATGGCACATGTATACATATGTAACTAACCTGCACATTGTGCACATGTACCCTAAAACTTAAAGTATAATAATAATAATAAAAAAAGGAGATAAGGTTAAAAAAAAAAGAATCAAAACACTTCTTCTCTCAAGGAATGTACAGTTTAGGGAAGAGGCAAAAATAAGTAAATATTCCAATAAGTGTTGGGGGAAGGGCACAGAGAGCCAAAAAAGACCACAAGAAAAGGGATGTCTAGGATGTGTGGGGGGGTCACGGAGGCACCCAGAAGACAGAGCGTTTCAGAGCAGGTGGGATGGCGTGGCTTGTTAGTGAATGCCAGCAGAGCATTGGTGGTGTTTGCTGTTTATTTTCAACATCTTTTAAAATACAAGGGTAAACTTAGCATTGAATTTAATTTGCCTTAGTTTCTTACCAGTTCCAAGCTAAAATATTACTACAAAATCCACGACCCCATTGAAACATGCGCTTGTGCTTTAGAGTATGAAAACATTGTGACGTGTGATGCGGGGACCGACGGGGCCGTCAGTGATGGCGCAGTTGAGAGGCTGTGACGTGTGATGCGGGGACCGACGGGGCCGTCAGTGATGGCGCAGTTGAGAGGCTGCTCCCGGGGAGTGACCAGGAGCCACTGTCTCGGCCGCTGTCTCTTCATTCTCATCCCATTCCCCGAGGCCCTAAGGAACGGCGGGATTTGGATTTGATTGAGTAGCTCCATCCCTGTCGCGGAGCACAGGGGACAGCACCGCGGAGCCTCCACTCTCTGCGGATGTTTCGCCAGGGTTTGCAAGGAGGAGTAAAACTTGTCCCGGCCGCTCAGGTGTCTCTCCCAGGTTAAGACAGGCGCTGGTCACTGTGCCTTGTCTGCTGAGGGCATAGCCAGGAGTGTGACCGTCCAGGGATGGGGTGTGCGCTGGTGCCATGCACGGCAGAGTGGCCGTGCTGAGACACCGTCTGGGAAGGAAAGCTCACTTTCTGGGAAGGAAAGCTCGCTGACTCAATGAGGAAGCACCAGCTGTGAGGCCTGAGTGAGCAGCACAGACACTAGGCGTGTTCCTAACACTTGGGGTGTTCCTAACACTTGGGATGTTCCTAACACTTGGGGTGTTCCTAATGGGACTGGACAAGTGTGGATGCCGTGGCTGGGACCCTAGTGCAACAGAAAGGGGACAGGGGCCCGGTGGGCCTTCCTCTGCATGGGCTTCATTCTCACTGGAGGACAGGAGGGGGCAGCTGGGTGGCCCAGGGAACAAAGCCCAGTTGACTGTATCCAGGAGCTGTCCAGGAACCACGGTCCCACCAGGGAGGGAGACAGACAGTGAGCCACACGTGAGTCATTGGGTCACGGGCTGTGGAAGAAACTGGCCAGGAGTCCGTGGCTGGGGGCAGGGCAGCAGGGAGAAGCTCACTGAGAAAGTGACTTTGGGGGAGGGGCACATGGTGCATTTGGACCACCAAGGTGGGGAAGCTGGGCTGGAGTTGGGGGCACAGTGGGGGCGAGGATGCCGGCCCAGGGATGAGGGTGGGTGTGCCAGTGTTCTGCTCAGGCCTGCTGGGGAAAATGTATTCTCAATCCTTCTCTGCCAGCCACTAAGGAGCTCTCCAGGAGACATGGCTCCAGGAGATACTCACCCTGCCTGCTGGGCCCCTCGCTGCATCCCCAGGGCCATGGGATGACCCGGGGCTAAGGGTCAATATGCTTGAAGGTCCATCCAGCAGAAAGGAAGCTCCTGGAACCTCGGACTGCACTGTAGGGCATTGCCTGGGGGGCGGGTTTTTCCCTTGGGGTCACTGGGAGTGCTGTGCAGGCTCCTTCCAAAGGGGACCCACTGGAGAGGGCTCTGTGCCCCTATCATCCTCCTCTAGCTGGGGATGCACACAGCCCAGCGAGATCGAGGGCAGCTGCCAGCAGGGCTGACCAACATAGGCCAGGGGATGTGAGGCCACAGTTCACCACCACTATCACCATCATCACCACCATTATCATCAGTATAACTATCACCACCACCATCACCATCACCACCACCACCACATCATCATCACTATCACCACAATCATCACCATTATCATCACTATCACCACCACCACCATCATCACCAGCATCACCACCAGCATCACCACCACCATTATCACCACCACCATCACCACCATCATCACCATCATCACCGTCATCACCATCATCACCATCACCACCACCATCATCACCACCATCATCACCATCACCGTCACCATCATCACCACCACCATCATCAGCACCACCATCACCACCACCACCACCATGATCACCACAATCATCACCATCACCACCACCACCATCACCACCATCACCACCACCACCAACAAAATAAATCAGAGAAGAGTTGTTTAAATTAATTTATATAATTTAAGACCTGTACCCAAATGTATTACAGATGAATTAAAAGTTAAAAATTTTGAATTGAATTATAAAACAACTAGAGGAAATTAAAATGAATGCTTTTTCTTTCCTGGGGATGGAGAAAAGCTTTCTAAACATGGAAAAAGAAAGAAAAAACAAAGCAAAGGCAAGAAGTCAGAGAACAGCATAAACAAATTTCAAAACTGCAATAATAATCTGCAAAAAATATTATAAAATATATTAAATCAAAGTTTACTAGTATTCATATATCAATCAGGAAAGACTGACAATCTTATTAATAAAAATGGACAAAAATAGAAATTGAAACTTTATTTAGAAGAGCCCTAAATGCTCCACTTCAACAATAATCCCAGAGCTGCAGATGACAGCAGCAGTGAAGTCCCGTTCTTGCCTGGAGTGCTGGGTGAGGAGGGCAGCCACGGGCGAGGGATCCTCGTGGGTGCGTCTCGGCCAGGCCGTGGGGCAGCGTGAATCCCAATGCTAACCACTGCATCCTGCTGCCATCCTAGGGCTCCTTCTAAGGGATGATCAGAGACAATGACAGAGGCTCACAAGCGAGGCTTTCACTGCAGTGTTACGATCATCACAAGTGCCATAGGCATCCAACAAGAGGGAAGAGCCCCCGGACGGTAGCCGAGCCACGTCACAGAAGCACCAGCCCTTGAAAGTCGTATTTTCAAAGAATGTGCAGTGCCATGGGGTGCACACTGTGACTTTAAGTGAAGGGGCTGACATACAACTGTACATATAGCAGGTGTGATTATTCGTGCAATCAATATAATACTAAGAGCTGACACTTGCTAAGCATCCGTGCAAGCCCTGGGTAGGCTTGTCATGTAGGATTTCACAACCAGCCATGGGGTAGCCCTCACCTCTACATGACACACGTGGAGAGGTTCACTCACTTGCTCAACTCTCTGCTATTTGGTGGCCAGATTCCGACCCAAGCAGCCTGACTTTAGTAGTTTTCAACACAACTTTATCCTGTCTCCCTGTGTACATACACACACTCACACACTCACACACACACAAAGTCATGCTCACAAGTGGAAGGAAATCCACAAAAATGGTAACATGAGTTACCTCTGGTAGTGATGCTGTGAATGACTTCTAGTTTCTTTCTTTTATTTTGTCATACTTTCCACATTTGTATAAGAGCATGGCTTATTTTTCTGAGGGGAAAACCACATTTTAGCACAGACCTGAGGAGGAGCTTTTGGTTGGGTATGAAGACTCCTGAACCTCCCTGCGTGTCTGGGGGGCTTTCCAGCTTCGAGACTCATCTCAGGGAGCCCCTAGGTTTCCCCTTGACTTTTTCTTGGCCAGCACTTGGGTTTAAACATTCAGCTGGCCACCGACGGGCTTCCTGAGAGGGGAACAGAAGGCCCGATGGGAGATAAGAGGTCTTGGCTCACCTCGCCAGCCTCACAGTCTACATCCTGTGGGCCCAGCACTCACCTGTCCACAGGCCGCCACGGTCTCTCAGCCACAGACCAGGCCCTGCAGCCAGCAAGCCACATCCGACACCTCCCAGGCCCTACAGGCCCTGGAGCAGGGCTCAGCCGCCCAGTGCATGTAGGGCACCAGGCCGTGTGGTTTGCAGTTGACCTTATTACCACTCTGAGACAGGCTGCCATTCTGGGTACTCAGTTATTTCTGAATTTTGTGTTCAGTTTTGAAGGGCATGGACATCATTCAAAACAAGTTTTTTCTTTTTTTTCCTAAAATGACTTTAACTCAACGTTGTCTTGCATGAAAACTCACAAGCAGAGGCTTTACCTAAGGGAATCCTTAAAAGAAAGAATGCATGGACCGGCCTGGCCAGATTGGCTCCAACCATCGGAGCCAATGGTAGGAGGACACGCAGCCCCACCACCATCGTTCATCCCACCGAGCACAGGTGTGGATGCACACGCACACACACACGCACACACACATACAGACACGCACACATACGGACACATGCACACACATACAGACACACGCACACACATACAGACACATGCACACACACGCAGCCCCACCACCATCGTTCATCCCACCGAGCACAGGTGCGGATGCACACGCACACACATATACACACACGCACACACACATACACACACACAGACACACGCACACACACATACAGACACACACACATACAGACACACACGCACACACATACAGACACATGCACACACACGCAGCCCCACCACCATCGTTCATCCCACCGAGCACAGGTGCGGATGCACACGCACACACACATACACGCACACACATACAGACACACGCACACAGACACACGCACACATACAGACACACGCACACACGCACACACATACACACACAGACACACACACGCGCAGCCCCACCATCGTTCATCCCACCGAGCACAGGTGCAGACCCACACACACACATACAGACACACACACAGCCCCACCATCATTCATTGCACCGCAGGCACTGAGCACAGGTGCAGACGCACACACAGACACACACACAGACAGACACGCACAGACGCAGCCCCGCCACCATCATTCATCCCACCGAGCACAGGTGCAGACGCACACGCACACATATACACACGCACACACACATACAGACACATGCACACACACACAGACACACACGCACACGCGCAGCCCCACCTCCATCGTTCATCCCACTGAGCACAGGTGCAGACGCACACACACACATGCACGGACACACACACAGACACACACGCAGCCCCACCGCCATCATTCATTGCACCGCAGGCACCGAGCACAGGTGCAGACGCACACACAAGCACACACATGCACAGGGCACACACACAGGCCCAGACACGCACGCAGGTACACACACACGCACACAGCAACTACGTGACTGATGGTTCCCCGCGGATACAAACCTCTCTGAAAAATCACTGGCAAGAAATAATAACCCAGACCCGGCTGGAGTTCCCAGCTTGCCTGGAATAAGGTCTGTGACTCACAGCCAGTACTGTGAGGCTGCGGTGCCGTCAGGAGACGGGATCTCAGGCCCTCGCTGTGGTTTTGATGGGTTTTAAGCCACACTTCCCTCTGCTTCTAGGACACTTTTTATTTTCTGTGAGGCTAAGGCACTGGCCTCGCCTTGTACAAGGGGAAACTGAGGCCCATAATCAGCAAGTGTTGTTGCGACTCCCTGAAGGAGCCGCTGTAGAATGGAGTGGTCGATGGCCAGGACCCGGCCCAGCGCCAGTGCCGACCGAGTTTCAGTGTGAACGGCCTGCCCAGAACGCTGACGCCGCGAGTGTAATTAGGCTGTGAGCAGGCATCAGTTCCAGTTTGCACGTGCGTCTCATGTGGGATGCAGATTCATGGACGGTCCCTCTGCTCACCAGGTGCCCGTGTCAGCCTGGACAGCATTCTGGTTTCATTTTCAGAACCTCTCAGCCTCCTTCCGGCTCCCTAACACGGCGCCAATAGCAGAAGGAGGCTCTCAGAGATGCAACATCACCAACATGGTGCTCTTCCTGAAAAGACCTCAGGGGTGATGAAGACTTGAAATTCATAGACTGGGTTTCTACAACCCAACCAGCCTCTTCTCTTCCCTAGGAGACACATGCAAAAATAATAATGGGCATACCAATTTCGGGCGAAGTTTCCCGAACAACGAACAATAGCCCTTGCTGGGACTCTTGCCTCGGGGGCTGCTGCCATCAGGAAACCCGTCTTTCTCTGTTGGAGGCTGGTCCTTTTCAGGGTCAGTTTGTACTTGGATGTGTTTATTTTTATTTTTATTGAGGCTTGTTCTGCAAACAGCAGTCCCTAACCCTGTACCTCACTTTTCATCTTTCCAGAGCATTCATTCCCAAATTTCTAAACTGATTTTCTCAGCATTCACCTCCAGTCTCTGTGTAACTAGCTGCTATTGCTACCTCTGGGCAGGTTAATCTGGGGCATTGTCTGTCACCTCCCACAATAGATCAGCTCCCTTCCCACGCCTCCCGTCCCCACCACCTTTCCACTGACAATGTGGAGAGCAAATATTGATCAGCCAGGACTGCGATGAACACACACAGCAGCACCACTGAGCCCGTCACAAACGATGATGGCTTTTCTTGCAGTTTTCTGTTTTCCTGAAATTAATAATTAGCTTTTTCCATCAACTTTATTTTCTGTGTATATACCAATGGAACCCCAAGTGTCTTAGTCTCCTCTTAAGTTGTCTTATCTTGGGCGCTTGTTAATTTTGGCTTCCTGGTGATGTCTCTCCCACGACTAACTCACTTTGTTCTGGAGAGGTGTCCGGATCCTGTCCCACAGGAGTGATGCTGACAGGCCCCTTGCTCTGGGGGTCCCTCTGTTGTGGCCCCTGCCTGGGGCTTCCCTGCACTCGATGGTCAGTCTGGTGGGGGCGACGTGTCCGGGAGGCTGGGATCATGCCCTCGTCTGGGCTCCCCGAGGTGCCCTTGAAATGCCGGACATTGTTCTCTGGGCCCCTCTTGGTCTCTGGAAGGTGCAGGACCCTCCCCTTCTACGGAGTTGCTGCCCGGGTGTGGTCCCCCGTGCCGTGTGGCCACCAGTTCTTCCTGAGCGAGGACCTGTGTCCTTCATCCCGCAAGGCTGTCCTTGTGCTGCTGGTTGTGGTTTCTCCCTTTCTGTCCTATCTGCTCCCCACTCCGGAATGCCGATCCCTGCAAGGTGGCCTCGACTGGTCCTCCAGCCTCTCCTTCCATCCCAGCTTTGATCTTTGTCTTCAGGCTCCAATTCCCGGCACCTTCACACCTCGGCCCTTTTGCCAATTTCCTTCTTTTCTGTGATGGTTCCGTTGTGGGGATCGTGGGTCTGTCTGTGCTCCCTGTGGAGAGTGTGGGTTCTGTCCACAGCTCATGACGGTGATGCCCCTCCAGGGTGACCATCTGCGACGCTACGCTCTTCTCCCCGTGTGGCTTCCGTTCACTTCCACATGATTTTGCTTTGTGTTTATTTCACGCTGGAGAGTTTGCCCGGGTGTTTCGACAGATCTGTGTGTCTGCTTGTATTCTGGGGCTTCCTTTTCAGCAGGTCGGATTCCCTGGAGGAGAGGCTGTCCTGCTTGGGAGCGTGCGGGGAAGGAGGCTGGCCTGGCGTTGGGGCAGAGGGACTCCCTCCAGAGCTCATGGCTGCCCAGGCCCAGGGGTCGCTTCAGTCTCTGTAGAGACGAGACAGGAAGGGGAGGTGGCCCCAGGAGGCAGGGGCAGGGAAGGGTCCTTAGCCTGCACAGGCCCCTCTCCACCTCCAGCCCTCCCCCCGGCATCATCCTCGGCCCGCAGTCCCGGGGGCTTTGGGGTTCGGGATCTAAATCAGGGTGCCCTGTCCCCACTGCTGTGTCAGAGTCGTTTCTGGGGTCCACAGAGATGCTGGCCCCAGGTCCCTCCACTTTGCAGGCGTCTCTGCCTCGTTCCCCTTGTGTGAGCTGCTTTTTGTTTTACAAAATCTCTTTACTGTACTTGAAGCTCAGGAGAGAACAGAAGTAACCGTGTTTTCTCCGCGTCGTCACCCAGCAGAGCTGGTTCTAAGAGCATCTTTACAACAGATGACGGATGAAAACAACAGGGTCTGCCCTCACCCTCACCGGGTTCTGGAAAGTTCCCTTGGCCCAAATGCCTCCTCCCTTGCCTCCCCAGGTTCCCTGGGCCTGAAGTGTCCCCGGGGCTGTCACCTCTTCTGTGACGCCTTCCCTGCTGCTTCAGACACACTTACTCGTGCCTTTCACCCCCACAACACCCAGGAGTCCTGTCAGCAAGGACCCCCGGCGGGCACTGGGCAGCTCTGCCCATGTGGGTTCATCTACACCCGGCGGGCGCTGGGCAGCTCTGCCCATGTGGGTTCATCTACACCCGGCAGGCGCTGGGCAGCTCTGCCCATGTGGGTTCATCTACACCCGGCGGGCGCTGGGCAGCTCTGCCCATGTGGGTTCATCTACACCCGGCGGGCGCTGGGCAGCTCTGCCCATGTGGGTTCATCTACACAAGCCATCCAGTGGCACTAAGATCAGTGGAGCCCAGTTGCTCTCCAGGGCTGTTGGAGACAGGGTGGTGGATTTGTGTGTTTAACTTGAGTTGAGGGTGCCTCTAGCGTGGAAAACACCTCGATGACCTTCTCACTGCGATTTTCCACCCAGCCGTGCTGCCCTTGGAATCACAGAGCCCCATATCAGGCCCCATGAAAGCGCCCCGCCTGCGTCTCGGGCAGGACTCATTGCAGGGAGCGCCATGGTCTGAGACACGGTGAGCGTGCAGGGAGGACACAGCGCGGCCCCACTACAGTCAGGACGCCCTCGGCCTCCAACCACGTTCTCCAGGAGCAGGCAGATATGCGCCCAATGCCTGTGCCTCACCTGTGAGAATTCCAGATCCTGATCGACCTTCCTCCACCCCAGCAGAGTGGTGGACGCAGCCCGTACCGGCTCGCAGCCCTGTCCATGTCACCTCGCAGCCCACTCTTGAGGCTGGGGGCTTGCCCGTGGGAGCCATCCCTGTAGACGTTGGTTCCCCAGCCCTTTCGACACCGGGTGGCTGTGTAGAAACCTGGGGGAGCTGTGCCTCCCCTCGTGGACCTGGCTCGGGGCTCGCCTGTGCTTCTTCTCCCCACTCTGCCCCCTCCTCGCCTGCAGCCCTGTTCCTGGGGAGTGACTGGTCGGGCCCCTCTGCTCCTGAAGCGTGAGCCCTTCCTCCTCGGCGGGCCAGGCCAGTGTTACCTCACTTGAACCCCAGCTTGCTCGCTAGCCCCGGGCTGACTCACTTCAAGCTGAAGAGAGCAAGCTCCAGCCCTGATTTGGGAGTCGGGCAGGAAGACTGACACCTGCTTATTTGGATGTGACAAACGGGCATCTCTGTGCTTGCTGCTCTCAAATCAAGCGTGCCTGAGTTCCTGCAGCGCCTCTGCAGGGCCAGCTGGGCGCAGTGGCCCGGTGATGTGTCCGGCGGCCTCCGTCGTGAGGGTGGGACGTCCACCCCGCCGTCTGTCCATCAGAGTCCTTAAACACAGGCTCTCGGTGCAGATTCTGGAGGTGGGTGGAGAGCTCTGGAGGAAGCGAGATCGGTTGGACTGAACGCTCGGACAGCGGCTCTGCCCCACGGCAGTGGCGTGGGTTGGGGGCAGCAGCTGCAGCGTGGGCGTTCTCTGGTTCCTATTGATCTGTTTCAGATTCTGTGCTGATCTTCTGCAATTAACAAGTTAGTGTAAAAAACATTACTTCTACAGAACGTTGCAAAATCTCTCCCCAAATCCCTGTACCTGGGGGCTTTATCCACCTGGAAATGACTCTGGTAAGTTGGGGTTGCCAGACTCTAAAGCAGCCGATTTGTTAATTGATTAAAATCTGGCCTAGTTCCAGAACAGATTGCAAATAGATCACATAGAATAAAATGCATAAAATAAAATAAAACCAGAAAGTGGGATGGAGGTTTGAAGCAAGGGGAAATGTCACCCACGAGTTTGCAGCGTGTGTGGCTGGGCTGAGAGCCGGGGCCTGAGTGGCAGGGAGGAGGGTGGCCGGCGTTGCCCTGCTTGGAGAAGGGCTGTGCTTTGCTGCAGCAGAAATTGCTTGTGTGAGACGCACGCAGAGTGGCTTATGTTCCAAAACGCCCCGGCAGCCGTCCCACCAGCCCTTCCTGCAGGAGCCAAGTGCCCCTCTGGGCAGCACCCTGTACGTGTCTCTGTTCTCGCTGAAGCTTTTCCTCAGTGGCATGCGGGCCGCTGTGTTGTCAGGGGCAGGCCCCTGTCACTCAGACATGAAGTGGACAGGCCCCTTTCCAGACACGGAGGCAGCTGGACAGGACATGGAGTGGGTCTTCTTTGCATTTTGTAGTGAGGGCGTTGCAAGAGCAGCCTGCAGATGCAGCCGGCGATGAGCCCCCCCAGAGGCAAGTGTGGCTCGGCCTCAGCACCGAATGGGACCTTGAGGCTCTTCCCGTGGAGCCTGGCAGGCGGATCAGGAGCCCCGTGCCCGATCAGCTCTTTGGACATCTAGAAAAAGTCTGTCTACAGAAAACCCCATCACTACAAACTTTAATCTGCTTGGAATTTGCATCTTACAGGCTTCCAAATTAACTTTCCAAAATGGTCTCTATTCCAGGGATCGAAGCAGCCATTCTCTTGCCCGTGGTTTGAAATGTGGCCTGGGCCACATGCCCCTAATCTCCAGGTGTCTCTGGGCTGCCTCCACTGTGGCTCTTTCCGTCCGTCTGCTCTCAGGCTGCTCCCACACTCCTTCCAGGACTGTGCCTTTCTACGTCTTTGACTGTGTCCGTAGCACAAACTCTCCTTTCTTTCATCTTGTTTTACTTTTCTTATTACTTATCCAAGAAATAAAAATTGATGTTTTCAAGTTCCAATGCAAAGGAATAAACACACTCAAGTTTTAATCATCGTCTCCCAGCTGTCGACAGAAATGTGACCTGGGAATTAATCACTCACGGAGCCGGCCTGACCCGTCAGCGGCAGGAGGGCTGCTCCCCAGTCTCCCCGGCCGCATGGCCCTGCACCTGCAAAGCTTTCCACAAGAATACGGAAGGAGGAACTTCCGGTTTTTCTTTGAAAGAGGAAGCTTGGATCAATCATGGGTATTTTCAGTGAGTTTATTATTTCTGCTTTCCCCAGAAATAGCTCTGTGCTGCTGAGACATGCAAGCACTGCTGGCGGAACACTCAACACGGAAAGTCCCCGAAGCTCTGAGTCCCACGTTTGCAGTTAACAGCTCCTTAAAAAGCTAATGAGTGAAAATCTTCAAGACTAGCCATGGTTGGCCTCTTGAATTGGAGCTGCAACCCTCGTTTGCTCTCACAAGCATATTGTTGTTGTCATTATTAAATAGTCTCTTACTGCAGAGAGGTAGGCTTTAAAAAGGAACCAGTCTCATAAAATTGACTTTTCTGTGGCGGATATAAAGTCCTAAATTAGCAGTCTTTATGCACAGAAAAATAAGTGCCGCAACAGTGGCGTCAGTGAAATTCCTCCTCGTGGGAACCTGCGAATAGCCGATCTTTACAAGCCATACAGCAGGACTTCCCTTAGAAGACACCATTCAGTGCTTCCTTTAGCCTAGGCAGGATTTTCAAGGTGTTAGGAAATTACAGTATAACTTTCAACTTTCACTGAGCTGTATCAGTCAGATTGCTGACAATTCAAACTCACTTAATAATGTAACAAAGGGGGTCTATTGGCTTCTGTAGCTGACATCCAGAAGAGAAGGCTTCAGCGATGGTTTGACCCAGCAGCTCAGTGATGTCACCAACCACGTGGTCTTGTTTTAATCTCCCTGTTCTGCATTATCCTGAGACTGGTTCTTCCTGACACCACAAAGTGGTTTCTGACAGTGCCTTGGGACCAGGAAAGTGAGGGTCTCCTTGTCCAGGTGCCAGAAGCCAGAGCCTGGAGGCGAGTCAGACTGGGCTAGTGTTAGGCCACATCTCCAGCCCCAAGTGACCATTGAAGGTGGGGAAGACCATGTGCAGAGTGACACCCTGGAGCTGTGGCAGCGGCCAGCTTCACCAGGGCACAAAGCGTGGAGCGGGGTTAAATCTAAGCACTGTTCATATATTCAGGGAAAATCAATGTCTCCACCAGGACTAGAAAGATGTGAAAATACCTTTGAGCGGAGCTTATAAATAATGTATTACTTATCAATACCTTCCGTCTAAACGGCAGGGCCAATGACTTGTGGAAAATCATGTTGCAAATTCCATGGACTAAATCCATAAAGCCAGGCATGTGGCTCATCCTCCCCAAAAATCCCAGAAAATCTGGCCCTGAAATGTGGCCCAATGACTGTCATCAGCCCCAGGGTGTCCTGCAGTTCCTGCTTCCCACTGTATACACCTCGGCCCTGTGTCTGCAGGAGCCTATTACCTACTGCATACATCTTGGCCCCGTGTCTGCAGGAGCCCCTCTATTACCTACTGTATACACCTTGGCTCAGTGTCTACAGGAGCCCCTCTATTACCTACTGTATACACCTCAGCCCCGTGTCTGCTGGAGCCTATTACCTACTGTATACACCTTGGCCCAGTGTCTGCAGGAGCCTATTACCTACTGTATACACCTTGGCTCAGTGTCTACAGGAGCCCCTCTATTACCTACTGTATACACCTCAGCCCCGTGTCTGCTGGAGCCTATTACCTACTGTATACACCTTGTCCCAGTGTCTGCAGGAGCCTATTACCTACTGTATACACCTCAGCCCCATGTCTGCAGGAGCCCCTCTATTACCTACTGTATACACCTCAGCCCTGTGTCTGCAGGAGCCTCTCTATTACCTACTGTATACACCTCAGCCCGGTGTCTGCAGGAGCCCCTCTATTACCTACTATATACACCTCAGCCCCACATCTGCAGGAGCCCCTCTATTACCTACTGTATACACCTCAGCCCCGTGTCTGCAGGAGCCTATTACCTACTGTATACACCTCAGCCCCGTGTCTGCAGGAGCCCCTCTATTACCTACTGTATACACCTCAGCCCCGTGTCTGCAGGAGCCCCTCTATTACCTACTGTATACACCTCAGCCCCGTGTCTGCAGGAGCCCCTCTATTACCTACTGTATACACCTCAGCCCTGTGTCTGCAGGAGCCTCTCTATTACCTACTGTATACACCTCAGCCCGGTGTCTGCAGGAGCCCCTCTATTACCTACTATATACACCTCAGCCCCACATCTGCAGGAGCCCCTCTATTACCTACTGTATACACCCCGGCCCCGTGTGTGCAGGAGCCCCTCTATTACCTACTATATACACCTTGGCCCAGTGTCTGCAGGAGCCTCTCTATTACCTACTGTATATACCTCGGCCCCATGTCTGCAGGAGGAGCCTCTACCTCTCTGCATCTCTGCTTCATCTTTTTTTTTTTTTAATTCCTCTCCCTCCTTACGTCCGACCTCAGGCTGTCCAGAGCTATTTGCTATTGTCAAAGTGTTGGTGTCTGTGTCTTACCTTCTCTAGTTTTCCAGATTTAAAGTTGGAGGAAGGGACCCCTGAAGAAAATGACTTTTAATAACTTACATTGAAAGGGTGGGGTCTTCACACCAAACCAACGCTGGGTTCATCGCAGTAGAAGAAAATGACCTTTAATAAATTACATTGAAAGGATGGGGTCTTCACACCAAACCAACGCTGGGTTCATCGCGGTAGAAGAAAATGACCTTTAATAAATTACATTGAAAGGGTGGGGTCTTCACACCAAAGCAACGCTGGGTTCATCGCGGTAGAAGAAAATGACCTTTAATAAATTACATTGAAAGGGTGGGGTCTTCACACCAAAGCAGCGCTGGGTTCATCGCGGTAGAAGAAAATGACCTTTAATAAATTACATTGAAAGGGTGGGGTCTTCACACCAAACCAGCGCTGGGTTCGTCGCGGTAGAAGAAAATGACCTTTAATAAATTACATTGAAAGGGAGGGGTCTTCACACCAAACCAGCGCTGGGTTCGTCGCGGTGGAAGAAAATGACCTTTAATAAATTACATTGAAAGGGTGGGGTCTTCACACCAAACCAGCGCTGGGTTCGTCGCGGTGGAAGAAAATGACCTTTAATAAATTACATTGAAAGGGTGGGGTCTTCACACCAAAGCAACGCTGGGTTCGTCGCGGTGGAAGAAAATGACCTTTAATAAATTACATTGAAAGGGTGGGGTCTTCACACCAAAGCAACGCTGGGTTCGTCGCGGTGGAAGAAAATGACCTTTAATAAATTACATTGAAAGGGTGGGGTCTTCACACCAAAGCAACGCTGGGTTCGTCGCGGTGGAAGAAAATGACCTTTAATAAATTACATTGAAAGGGTGGGGTCTTCACACCAAAGCAACGCTGGGTTCGTCGCGGTGGAAGAAAATGACCTTTAATAAATTACATTGAAAGGGTGGGGTCTTCACACCAAAGCAACGCTGGGTTCGTCGCGGTGGAAGAAAATGACCTTTAATAAATTACATTGAAAGGGTGGGGTCTTCACACCAAAGCAACGCTGGGTTCGTCGCGGTGGAAGAAAATGACCTTTAATAAATTACATTGAAAGGGTGGGGTCTTCACACCAAACCAACGCTGGGTTCGTCGCGGTGGAAGAAAATGACCTTTAATAAATTACATTGAAAGGGTGGGGTCTTCACACCAAAGCAACGCTGGGTTCGTCGCGGTGGAAGAAAATGACCTTTAATAAATTACATTGAAAGGGTGGGGTCTTCACACCAAAGCAACGCTGGGTTCGTCGCGGTGGAAGAAAATGACCTTTAATAAATTACATTGAAAGGGTGGGGTCTTCACGCCAAACCAACGCTGGATTCATTGCAGTAGACGAGCCTGGGCTTGCCTGTTTCTGCGGAGTCTTGGACGGTGTCTGGCCATGTGTGAGTGGAAACCCACAGTCTATTCAGGCTCTCGGTTGTAGCTATGACACCGGGACAAGTGCAGGAGAACTGAGAGTCTATTCTCTGCTTCTCTGCCTTGTTAGGTGACTGGAGTGCTGTGAGGTCATAGGTTGCAGAGTTTCTTCACTCGTAAATACTAAACATAAATTGTGAAGTTTAAAGTTTTTTTAATGCAAATTTTGGTTACCAACTTTTGCTTAATAGAAAGTCTGTCTAAATTTATATGGAGAGGTATCTTTCAAAAAGAGATTTAAAATTTCTTCAATTTCTTTGTTCTGTTCACTTAGATGTGGGGATATGAAACTTTCTTAAATTGGGCCTCTCTAAGCAATGAAAACTAAGCAATTGCTCTGAAAGCAATGAAAATTTAACTAACAATGAGTATCAGCATGAGGGCATTTGCCTGCTGGCTGCGGGAGCTGGGCAGAGGATCCATGAGCCCACTAGTGAGGCATCCTGTGGCTTCTCATTCCTGCCTATTATTTTCGTGAAAATTACAGGTGGATTTGGGACTTTTCATCTGATTACATGCTACTGATAGATACAGTTGCACCTGCAAAGTCTCCTGAAATCATCTCCAGGGCAGGCGCAGGTCTCGTCAATTGCTAGGTATGCAGGATCTTGCTGGCAGCTGGAGCAGGGGTGCCCAGTTACATTCCCACTCACTGTATTGCTCCAGATAGGATTTTCCACATGACATGGATCCACATGGATCCCGTGCCGCTGTGACGTCTCCGTTGGAGGCTAATGGGGGCACTGAGCTGAACACTGGTTTACCCTCTGTCCTTCCTACTCGGTGACACGGAGCCCTTTATCACCATGATCCTAAACCAGGCCACACTTGTGAGGAACACGCTTGACCCCTATGTGTGGCAGCAGGATGGCGGGGTGGACACGGGCCTCAGATGACCCCGGGATCAGAGGTCAGCCGGGGAGGCCAGCCCTGTGCTTCCAGGTGTGCTTCACCTGCAGAACTGATGTCCCCGGTGTCCTGGTCTCCCCGGTGCCGCCATCCTAAAGTCCCCATTGGAATTTGCCCTCAGAGGAGGGGATGGGCGTGGTGAGCAGGACTGGCTGATGTTGAAAAGAGTCAGCAATAAATTATTTATTTCAACCCATTCAGGAAATCACTCTTCTCCAGTCAGCCCTTAATGACCTCCCTTCCACTGTCAAAGGCTGATGGGAATCAATGAGCCTAAATTTCCTTTTTTTTTTTCTTTTATTATTTTTTTGTTTTTGAGACGGAGTCTTGCTCTTTCACCCAGGCTACAGTGCAACGGCGCGATCTCGGCTCACTGCAACCTCCGCCTCCCGGGTTCAAGCAATTCTCCTACCTCAGCCTCCCGAGTAGCTGGGATTACAGGCACCCGCCACCAGGCCCAGCTAATTTTTTGTATTTTTAGTAAAGACGGGGTTTCACCGTGTTGGCCAGGTTGTAGCAGCCTAACTTTCAAATCAACCTTGGCTTTAGTACTCAGCAAAGGTACCCACGTCTCTCAGATTGTTCACTCATTCAGGGTACGTGTGTTTAGAGAAAATCACAACTCACTGCGGAGCCAGCTGCAGGCTCAGGACACTTGGGGTGCGGATTTAGCAAGAGACAACCTTGCAGTGATGGCTGCAGGAGCGTGGACCTGGCGTCCCGGCGATGGGAAAGACCAAAAGGTTTTAACGGGATTGCTGTGCTCAGATTTGTAGGTTTCCTTTCTAACAGTTATTTCAAGTGTTTACCAAAATAACATACAAGCTTAAATAGGACTGTAACACTTGTTAAGAAAAGCCGCAGTCTCCCTGCCCACCTCCACACACGCTCCAGCTGTCTGCATCTGTGTTTCTAAACAGTGTGCTCACACTGACTGATTTCACACAGTGTCTGCTGTCATCCTGTTAGCATGTAAACAGTGTGCTCACACTGACTGATTTCACACAGTGTCTGCTGTCACCCTGTTAGCATGTAAACAGTGTGCTCACACTGACTGATTTCACACAGTGTCTGCTGTGATCCTGTTAGCATGTATACAGTGTGCTCACACTGACTGATTTCACACAGTGTCTGCTGTCACCCTGTTAGCATGTAAACAGTGTGCTCGCACTGACTGATTTCACAGTGTCTGCTGTGATCCTGTTACCATGTAAACAGTGTGCTCACACTGATTTCACACAGTGTCTGCTGTCATCCTGTTAGCATGTAAACAGTGTGCTCACACTGACTGATTTCACACAGTGTCTGCTGTGATCCTGTTAGCATGTATACAGTGTGCTCACACTGACTGATTTCACACAGTGTCTGCTGTGATCCTGTTAGCATGTAAACAGTGTGCTCACACTGATTTCACACAGTGTCTGCTCTCATCCTGTTAGCATGTAAACGGTGTGCTCACACTGACTGATTTCACACAGTGTCTGCTGTGATCCTGTTAGCATGTAAACAGTGTGCTCACACTGATTTCACACAGTGTCTGCTGTGATCCTGTTAGCATGTAAACAGTGTGCTCACACTGATTTCACACAGTGTCTGCTGTCATCCTGTTAGCATGTATAGAGTGTGCTCGCACTGACTGATTTCACACAGTGTCTGCTGTGATCCTGTTAGCATGTAAACAGTGTGCTCGCACTGACTGATTTCACACAGTCTCTGCTGTCGTCCTGTTAGCATGTAAACAGTGTGCTCGCACTGACTGATTTCACAGTGTCTGCTGTGATCCTGTTAGCATGTAAACAGTGTGCTCACACTGATTTCACACAGTGTCTGCTGTCGTCCTGTTAGCATGTAAACAGTGTGCTCACACTGATTTCACACAGTGTCTGCTGTGATCCTGTTAGCATGTAAACAGTGTGCTCGCACTGACTGATTTCACACAGTGTCTGCTGTCGTCCTGTTAGCATGTAAACAGTGTGCTCGCACTGACTGATTTCACACAGTGTCTGCTGTCGTCCTGTTAGCATGTAAACAGTGTGCTCGCACTGACTGATTTCACACAGTGTCTGCTGTGATCCTGTTAGCATGTAAACAGTGTGCTCGCACTGACTGATTTCACACAGTGTCTGCTGTCGTCCTGTTAGCATGTAAACAGTGTGCTCGCACTGACTGATTTCACACAGTGTCTGCTGTCATCCTGTTAGCATGTAAACAGTGTGCTCGCACTGACTGATTTCACACAGTGTCTGCTGTCGTCCTGTTAGCATGTAAACAGTGTGCTCGCACTGACTGATTTCACACAGTGTCTGCTGTGATCCTGTTAGCATGTAAACAGTGTGCTCGCACTGACTGATTTCACACAGTGTCTGCTGTGATCCTGTTAGCATGTAAACAGTGTGCCCACACTGACTGATTTCACACAGTGTCTGCTGTCATCCTGTTAGCATGTAAACAGTGTGCTCACACTGACTGCTTTCACACAGTGTCTGCTGTGATCCTGTTAGCATGTAAACAGTGTGCTCGCACTGACTGATTTCACAGTGTCTGCTGTGATCCTGTTAGCATGTAAACAGTGTGCTCACACTGACTGCTTTCACACAGTGTCTGCTGTGATCCTGTTAGCATGTAAACAGTGTGCTCGCACTGACTGATTTCACACAGTGTCTGCTGTGATCCTGTTAGCATGTAAACAGTGTGCTCGCACTGACTGATTTCACAGTGTCTGCTGTGATCCTGTTAGCATGTAAACAGTGTGCTCACACTGATTTCACACAGTGTCTGCTGTCGTCCTGTTAGCATGTAAACAGTGTGCTCACACTGATTTCACACAGTGTCTGCTGTGATCCTGTTAGCATGTAAACAGTGTGCCCACACTGACTGATTTCACACAGTGTCTGCTGTCGTCCTGTTAGCATGTAAACAGTGTGCTCGCACTGACTGATTTCACACAGTGTCTGCTGTGATCCTGTTAGCATGTAAACAGTGTGCTCGCACTGACTGATTTCACACAGTGTCTGCTGTGATCCTGTTAGCATGTAAACAGTGTGCCCACACTGACTGATTTCACACAGTGTCTGCTGTCGTCCTGTTAGCATGTAAACAGTGTGCTCGCACTGACTGATTTCACACAGTGTCTGCTGTGATCCTGTTAGCATGTAAACAGTGTGCTCGCACTGACTGATTTCACAGTGTCTGCTGTGATCCTGTTAGCATGTAAACAGTGTGCTCACACTGATTTCACACAGTGTCTGCTGTCGTCCTGTTAGCATGTAAACAGTGTGCTCACACTGATTTCACACAGTGTCTGCTGTGATCCTGTTAGCATGTAAACAGTGTGCTCGCACTGACTGATTTCACACAGTGTCTGCTGTCGTCCTGTTAGCATGTAAACAGTGTGCTCGCACTGACTGATTTCACACAGTGTCTGCTGTCGTCCTGTTAGCATGTAAACAGTGTGCTCGCACTGACTGATTTCACACAGTGTCTGCTGTGATCCTGTTAGCATGTAAACAGTGTGCTCCCACTGACTGATTTCACACAGTGTCTGCTGTCGTCCTGTTAGCATGTAAACAGTGTGCTCGCACTGACTGATTTCACACAGTGTCTGCTGTGATCCTGTTAGCATGTAAACAGTGTGCTCGCACTGACTGATTTCACACAGTGTCTGCTGTCGTCCTGTTAGCATGTAAACAGTGTGCTCGCACTGACTGATTTCACACAGTGTCTGCTGTGATCCTGTTAGCATGTAAACAGTGTGCTCGCACTGACTGATTTCACACAGTGTCTGCTGTGATCCTGTTAGCATGTAAACAGTGTGCCCACACTGACTGATTTCACACAGTGTCTGCTGTCGTCCTGTTAGCATGTAAACAGTGTGCTCGCACTGACTGATTTCACACAGTGTCTGCTGTGATCCTGTTAGCATGTAAACACTGTGCTCGCACTGACTGATTTCACACAGTGTCTGCTGTGATCCTGTTAGCATGTAAACAGTGTGCTCACACTGACTGATTTCACACAGTGTCTGCTGTGATCCTGTTAGCACGTATACAGTGTGCTCGCACTGACTGATTTCACACAGTGTCTGCTGTGATCCTGTTAGCATGTAAACAGTGTGCTCACACTGATTTCACACAGTGTCTGCTGGGATCCTGGTAGCATGTAAACAGTGTGCTCACACTGACTGATTTCACACAGTGTCTGCTGTGATCCTGTTAGCATGTATACAGTGTGCTCACACTGACTGATTTCACACAGTGTCTGCTGTCATCCTGTTAGCATGTAAACAGTGTGCTCACACTGATTTCACACAGTGTCTGCTGGGATCCTGGTAGCATGTAAACAGTGTGCTCACACTGACTGATTTCACACAGTGTCTGCTGTGATCCTGTTAGCATGTATACCGTGTGCTCACACTGACTGATTTCACACATTGTCTGCTGTCATCCTGTTAGCATGTAAACAGTGTGCTCGCACTGACTGATTTCACACAGTGTCTGCTGTGATCCTGTTAGCATGTAAACAGTGTGCTCGCACTGACTGATTTCACAGTGTCTGCTGTGATCCTGTTAGCATCTAAACAGTGTGCTCACACTGACTGATTTCACACAGTGTCTGCTGTCGTCCTGTTAGCATGTAAACAGTGTGCTCACACTGACTGATTTCACACAGTGTCTGCTGTCATCCTGTTAGCATGTATACAGTGTGCTCACACTGATTTCACACAGTGTCTGCTGTGATCCTGTTAGCATGTAAACAGTGTGCTCACACTGACTGATTTCACACAGTGTCTGCTGTCATCCTGTTAGCATGTAAACAGTGTGCTCACACTGACTGATTTCACACAGTGTCTGCTGTCATCCTGTTAGCATGTACACAGTGTGCTCGCACTGACTGATTTCACACAGTGTCTGCTGTGATCCTGTTAGCATGTAAACAGTGTGCTCACACTGATTTCACACAGTGTCTGCTGGGATCCTGGTAGCATGTAAACAGTGTGCTCACACTGACTGATTTCACACAGTGTCTGCTGTGATCCTGTTAGCATGTATACAGTGTGCTCACACTGACTGATTTCACACAGTGTCTGCTGTCATCCTGTTAGCATGTAAACAGTGTGCTCGCACTGACTGATTTCACACAGTGTCTGCTGTGATCCTGTTAGCATGTAAACAGTGTGCTCGCACTGACTGATTTCACAGTGTCTGCTGTGATCCTGTTAGCATCTAAACAGTGTGCTCACACTGACTGATTTCACACAGTGTCTGCTGTCGTCCTGTTAGCATGTATACAGTGTGCTCACACTGATTTCACACAGTGTCTGCTGTGATCCTGTTAGCATGTAAACAGTGTGCTCACACTGACTGATTTCACACAGTGTCTGCTATCGTCCTGTTAGCATGTAAACGGTGTGCTCACACTGACTGATTTCACACAGTGTCTGCTGTGATCCTGTTAGCATGTAAACAGTGTGCTCACACTGATTTCACACAGTGTCTGCTGTGATCCTGTTAGCATGTAAACAGTGTGCTCACACTGACTGATTTCACACAGTGTCTGCTGTGATCCTGTAAGCATGTAAACAGTGTGCTCGCACTGACTGATTTCACACAGTGTCTGCTGTGATCCTGTTAGCATGTAAACAGTGTGCTCGCACTGACTGATTTCACACAGTGTCTGCTGTCATCCTGTTAGCATGTAAACAGTGTGCTCGCACTGACTGATTTCACACAGTGTCTGCTGTGATCCTGTTAGCATGTAAACAGTGTGCTCACACTGATTTCACACAGTGTCTGCTGTGATCCTGTTACCATGTAAACAGTGTGCTCACACTGATTTCACACAGTGTCTGCTGTCATCCTGTTAGCATGTAAACAGTGTGCTCACACTGACTGATTTCACACAGTGTCTGCTGTGATCCTGTTAGCATGTATACAGTGTGCTCACACTGACTGATTTCACACAGTGTCTGCTGTGATCCTGTTAGCATGTAAACAGTGTGCTCACACTGATTTCACACAGTGTCTGCTCTCATCCTGTTAGCATGTATAGAGTGTGCTCGCACTGACTGATTTCACACAGTGTCTGCTGTGATCCTGTTAGCATGTAAACAGTGTGCTCGCACTGACTGATTTCACACAGTCTCTGCTGTCGTCCTGTTAGCATGTAAACAGTGTGCTCGCACTGACTGATTTCACAGTGTCTGCTGTGATCCTGTTAGCATGTAAACAGTGTGCTCACACTGATTTCACACAGTGTCTGCTGTCGTCCTGTTAGCATGTAAACAGTGTGCTCACACTGATTTCACACAGTGTCTGCTGTGATCCTGTTAGCATGTAAACAGTGTGCTCGCACTGACTGATTTCACACAGTGTCTGCTGTCGTCCTGTTAGCATGTAAACAGTGTGCTCGCACTGACTGATTTCACACAGTGTCTGCTGTCGTCCTGTTAGCATGTAAACAGTGTGCTCGCACTGACTGATTTCACACAGTGTCTGCTGTGATCCTGTTAGCATGTAAACAGTGTGCTCGCACTGACTGATTTCACACAGTGTCTGCTGTGATCCTGTTAGCATGTAAACAGTGTGCTCGCACTGACTGATTTCACACAGTGTCTGCTGTCGTCCTGTTAGCATGTAAACAGTGTGCTCGCACTGACTGATTTCACACAGTGTCTGCTGTCATCCTGTTAGCATGTAAACAGTGTGCTCGCACTGACTGATTTCACACAGTGTCTGCTGTGATCCTGTTAGCATGTAAACAGTGTGCCCACACTGACTGATTTCACACAGTGTCTGCTGTCGTCCTGTTAGCATGTAAACAGTGTGCTCGCACTGACTGATTTCACACAGTGTCTGCTGTGATCCTGTTAGCATGTATAGAGTGTGCTCGCACTGACTGATTTCACACAGTGTCTGCTGTGATCCTGTTAGCACGTATACAGTGTGCTCGCACTGACTGATTTCACACAGTGTCTGCTGTGATCCTGTTAGCATGTAAACAGTGTGCTCACACTGATTTCACACAGTGTCTGCTGGGATCCTGGTAGCATGTAAACAGTGTGCTCACACTGACTGATTTCACACAGTGTCTGCTGTGATCCTGTTAGCATGTATACAGTGTGCTCGCACTGACTGATTTCACACAGTGTCTGCTGTGATCCTGTTAGCATGTAAACAGTGTGCTCGCACTGACTGATTTCACACAGTGTCTGCTGTCATCCTGTTAGCATGTAAACAGTGTGCTCGCACTGACTGATTTCACACAGTGTCTGCTGTGATCCTGTTAGCATGTAAACAGTGTGCTCGCACTGACTGATTTCACAGTGTCTGCTGTGATCCTGTTAGCATCTAAACAGTGTGCTCACACTGACTGATTTCACACAGTGTCTGCTGTCGTCCTGTTAGCATGTAAACAGTGTGCTCACACTGACTGATTTCACACAGTGTCTGCTGTCATCCTGTTAGCATGTATACAGTGTGCTCACACTGATTTCACACAGTGTCTGCTGTGATCCTGTTAGCATGTAAACAGTGTGCTCACACTGACTGATTTCACACAGTGTCTGCTGTCATCCTGTTAGCATGTAAACAGTGTGCTCACACTGACTGATTTCACACAGTGTCTGCTGTCATCCTGTTAGCATGTATACAGTGTGCTCGCACTGACTGATTTCACACAGTGTCTGCTGTGATCCTGTTAGCATGTAAACAGTGTGCTCACACTGATTTCACACAGTGTCTGCTGGGATCCTGGTAGCATGTAAACAGTGTGCTCACACTGACTGATTTCACACAGTGTCTGCTGTGATCCTGTTAGCATGTATACAGTGTGCTCACACTGACTGATTTCACACAGTGTCTGCTGTCATCCTGTTAGCATGTAAACAGTGTGCTCGCACTGACTGATTTCACACAGTGTCTGCTGTGATCCTGTTAGCATGTAAACAGTGTGCTCGCACTGACTGATTTCACAGTGTCTGCTGTGATCCTGTTAGCATCTAAACAGTGTGCTCACACTGACTGATTTCACACAGTGTCTGCTGTCGTCCTGTTAGCATGTAAACAGTGTGCTCACACTGACTGATTTCACACAGTGTCTGCTGTCATCCTGTTAGCATGTATACAGTGTGCTCACACTGATTTCACACAGTGTCTGCTGTGATCCTGTTAGCATGTAAACAGTGTGCTCACACTGACTGATTTCACACAGTGTCTGCTGTCGTCCTGTTAGCATGTAAACGGTGTGCTCACACTGACTGATTTCACACAGTGTCTGCTGTGATCCTGTTAGCATGTAAACAGTGTGCTCACACTGATTTCACACAGTGTCTGCTGTGATCCTGTTAGCATGTAAACAGTGTGCTCACACTGACTGATTTCACACAGTGTCTGCTGTGATCCTGTAAGCATGTAAACAGTGTGCTCGCACTGACTGATTTCACACAGTGTCTGCTGTGATCCTGTTAGCATGTATACAGTGTGCTCACACTGACTGATTTCACACAGTGTCTGCTGTCATCCTGTTAGCATGTAAACAGTGTGCTCGCACTGACTGATTTCACACAGTGTCTGCTGTGATCCTGTTAGCATGTAAACAGTGTGCTCGCACTGACTGATTTCACAGTGTCTGCTGTGATCCTGTTAGCATCTAAACAGTGTGCTCACACTGACTGATTTCACACAGTGTCTGCTGTCGTCCTGTTAGCATGTAAACAGTGTGCTCACACTGACTGATTTCACACAGTGTCTGCTGTCATCCTGTTAGCATGTATACAGTGTGCTCACACTGATTTCACACAGTGTCTGCTGTGATCCTGTTAGCATGTAAACAGTGTGCTCACACTGACTGATTTCACACAGTGTCTGCTGTCGTCCTGTTAGCATGTAAACGGTGTGCTCACACTGACTGATTTCACACAGTGTCTGCTGTGATCCTGTTAGCATGTAAACAGTGTGCTCACACTGATTTCACACAGTGTCTGCTGTGATCCTGTTAGCATGTAAACAGTGTGCTCACACTGACTGATTTCACACAGTGTCTGCTGTGATCCTGTAAGCATGTAAACAGTGTGCTCGCACTGACTGATTTCACACAGTGTCTGCTGTGATCCTGTAAGCATGTAAACAGTGTGCTCGCACTGACTGATTTCACACAGTGTCTGCTGAGATCCTGTTAGCATGTAAACAGTGTGCTCACACTGATTTCACACAGTGTCTGCTGTGATCCTGTTAGCATGTAAACAGTGTGCTCACACTGACTGATTTCACACAGTGTCTGCTGTGATCCTGTAAGCATGTAAACAGTGTGCTCGCACTGACTGATTTCACACAGTGTCTGCTGTGATCCTGTTAGCATGTAAACAGTGTGCTCGCACTGACTGATTTCACACAGTGTCTACTGAGATCCTGTTAGCATGTAAACAGTGTGCTCACACTGATTTCACACAGTGTCTGCTGTGATCCTGTTAGCATGTAAACAGTGTGCTCACACTGACTGATTTCACACAGTGTCTGCTGTGATCCTGTAAGCATGTAAACAGTGTGCTCGCACTGACTGATTTCACACAGTGTCTGCTGTGATCCTGTTAGCATGTAAACAGTGTGCTCGCACTGACTGATTTCACACAGTGTCTACTGAGATCCTGTTAGCATGTAAACAGTGTGCTCACACTGATTTCACACAGTGTCTGCTGTCATCGTGTTAGCATGTATAGAGTGTGCTCGCACTGACTGATTTCACACAGTGTCTGCTGTGATCCTGTTAGCATGTAAACAGTGTGCTCACACTGATTTCACACAGTGTCTGCTATGATCCTGTTAGCATGTAAACAGTGTGCTCACACTGATTTCACACAGTGTCTGCTGTGATCCTGTTAGCATGTAAACAGTGTGCTCACACTGACTGATTTCACACAGTGTCTGCTGTGATCCTGTTAGCATGTAAACAGTGTGCTCACACTGATTTCACACAGTGTCTGCTGTGATCCTGTTAGCATGTAAACAGTGTGCTCACACTGACTGAATTCACACAGTGTCTGCTGTCACCCTGTTAGCATGTAAACAGTGTGCTCACACTGACTGAATTCACACAGTGTCTGCTGTGATCCTGTTAGCATGTAAACAGTGTGCTCACACTGACTGAATTCACACAGTGTCTGCTGTCGTCCTGTTAGCATGTAAACAGTGTGCTCACACTGACTGATTTCACACAGTGTCTACTGAGATCCTGTTAGCATGTAAACAGTGTGCTCACACTGATTTCACACAGTGTCTGCTGTCGTCCTGTTAGCATGTAAACGGTGTGCTCACACTGACTGATTTCACACAGTGTCTGCTGTCACCCTGTTAGCATGTAAACAGTGTGCTCACACTGACTGAATTTACACAGTGTCTGCTGTGATCCTGTTAGCGTGTAAACAGTGTGCTCGCACTGACTGATTTCACAGTGTCTGCTGTCGCCCTGTTAGCATGTAAACGGTGTGCTCACACTGACTGATTTCACACAGTGTCTGCTGTCATCCTGTTAGCATGTAAACAGTGTGCTCGCACTGACTGAATTCACACAGTGTCTGCTGTGATCCTGTTAGCATGTAAACAGTGTGCTCACACTGACTGATTTCACAAAGTGTCTGCTGTCATCCTGTTAGCATGTAAACAGTGTGCTCACACTGACTGATTTCACACAGTGTCTGCTGTCATCCTGTTAGCATGTAAACAGTGTGCTCACACTGATTTCACACAGTGTCTGCTGTCGTCCTGTTAGCATGTAAACGGTGTGCTCACACTGACTGATTTCACACAGTGTCTGCTGTCATCCTGTTAGCATGTAAACGGTGTGCTCACACTGATTTCACACAGTGTCTGCTGTCGTCCTGTTAGCATGTAAACAGTGTGCTCACACTGACTGATTTCACAAAGTGTCTGCTGTCATCCTTTTAGCACGTATACAGTGTGCTCACACTGACTGATTTCACAGTGTCTGCTGTGATCCTGTTAGCATGTAAACAGTGTGCTCACACTGACTGATTTCACAGAGTGTCTCCTGTGATCCTGTTAGCATGTATACAGTGTGTTCACACTGACTGATTTGACACAGTGTCTGCTGTGATCCTGTTAGCATGTAAACAGTGTGCTCACACTGACTGATTTCACACAGTGTCTGCTGTCATCCTGTAAGCATGTAAACAGTGTGCTCACACTGACTGAATTCACACAGTGTCTGCTGTGATCCTGTTAGCATGTAAACAGTGTGCTCACACTGACTGATTTCACACAGTGTCTGCTGTGATCCTGTTAGCATATAAACAGTGTGCTCGCACTGACTGATTTCACACAGTGTCTGCTGTGATCCTGTTAGCATGTAAACAGTGTGCTCACACTGACTGATTTCACACAGTGTCTGCTGTGATCCTGTTAGCATGTAAACAGTGTGCTCGCACTGACTGATTTCACACAGTGTCTGCTGTGATCCTGTTAGCATGTAAACAGTGTGCTCGCACTGACTGATTTCACACAGTGTCTGCTGTCGTCCTGTTAGCATGTAAACAGTGTGCTCGCACTGACTGATTTCACACAGTGTCTGCTGTCATCCTGTTAGCATGTAAACAGTGTGCTCGCACTGACTGATTTCACACAGTGTCTGCTGTGATCCTGTTAGCATGTAAACAGTGTGCCCACACTGACTGATTTCACACAGTGTCTGCTGTCGTCCTGTTAGCATGTAAACAGTGTGCTCGCACTGACTGATTTCACACAGTGTCTGCTGTGATCCTGTTAGCATGTAAACAGTGTGCTCACACTGACTGATTTCACACAGTGTCTGCTGTGATCCTGTTAGCACGTATACAGTGTGCTCGCACTGACTGATTTCACACAGTGTCTGCTGTGATCCTGTTAGCATGTAAACAGTGTGCTCACACTGATTTCACACAGTGTCTGCTGGGATCCTGTTAGCATGTAAACAGTGTGCTCACACTGACTGATTTCACACAGTGTCTGCTGTCATCCTGTTAGCATGTAAACAGTGTGCTCACACTGACTGATTTCACACAGTGTCTGCTGTGATCCTGTTAGCATGTACACAGTGTGCTCGCACTGACTGATTTCACACAGTGTCTGCTGTGATCCTGTTAGCATGTAAACAGTGTGCTCACACTGATTTCACACAGTGTCTGCTGGGATCCTGGTAGCATGTAAACAGTGTGCTCACACTGACTGATTTCACACAGTGTCTGCTGTGATCCTGTTAGCATGTATACCGTGTGCTCACACTGACTGATTTCACACATTGTCTGCTGTCATCCTGTTAGCATGTAAACAGTGTGCTCGCACTGACTGATTTCACACAGTGTCTGCTGTGATCCTGTTAGCATGTAAACAGTGTGCTCGCACTGACTGATTTCACAGTGTCTGCTGTGATCCTGTTAGCATCTAAACAGTGTGCTCACACTGACTGATTTCACACAGTGTCTGCTGTCGTCCTGTTAGCATGTAAACAGTGTGCTCACACTGACTGATTTCACACAGTGTCTGCTGTCATCCTGTTAGCATGTATACAGTGTGCTCACACTGATTTCACACAGTGTCTGCTGTGATCCTGTTAGCATGTAAACAGTGTGCTCACACTGACTGATTTCACACAGTGTCTGCTGTCGTCCTGTTAGCATGTAAACGGTGTGCTCACACTGACTGATTTCACACAGTGTCTGCTGTGATCCTGTTAGCATGTAAACAGTGTGCTCACACTGATTTCACACAGTGTCTGCTGTGATCCTGTTAGCATGTAAACAGTGTGCTCACACTGACTGATTTCACACAGTGTCTGCTGTGATCCTGTAAGCATGTAAACAGTGTGCTCGCACTGACTGATTTCACACAGTGTCTGCTGTGATCCTGTTAGCATGTAAACAGTGTGCTCGCACTGACTGATTTCACACAGTGTCTGCTGTGATCCTGTTAGCATGTAAACAGTGTGCTCGCACTGACTGATTTCACACAGTGTCTGCTGTGATCCTGTTACCATGTAAACAGTGTGCTCACACTGATTTCACACAGTGTCTGCTGTCATCCTGTTAGCATGTATAGAGTGTGCTCGCACTGACTGATTTCACACAGTGTCTGCTGTGATCCTGTTAGCATGTAAACAGTGTGCTCACACTGATTTCACACAGTGTCTGCTGTGATCCAGTTAGCATGTAAACAGTGTGCTCACACTGACTGATTTCACACTGTGTCTGCTGTGATCCTGTTAGCATGTAAACAGTGTGCTCACACTGATTTCACACAGTGTCTGCTGTGATCCTGTTAGCATGTAAACAGTGTGCTCACACTGACTGATTTCACACAGTGTCTACTGAGATCCTGTTAGCATGTAAACAGTGTGCTCACACTGACTGAATTCACACAGTGTCTGCTGTCACCCTGTTAGCATGTAAACAGTGTGCTCACACTGACTGAATTCACACAGTGTCTGCTGTCACCCTGTTAGCATGTAAACAGTGTGCTCACACTGACTGAATCCACACAGTGTCTGCTGTCGTCCTGTTAGCATGTAAACAGTGTGCTCACACTGACTGATTTCACACAGTGTCTGCTGTCGTCCTGTTAGCATGTAAACAGTGTGCTCACACTGACTGATTTCACACAGTGTCTACTGAGATCCTGTTAGCATGTAAACAGTGTGCTCACACTGACTGAATTTACACAGTGTCTGCTGTGATCCTGTTAGCATGTAAACAGTGTGCTCGCACTGACTGATTTCACAGTGTCTGCTGTCGCCCTGTTAGCATGTAAACGGTGTGCTCACACTGACTGATTTCACACAGTGTCTGCTGTCATCCTGTTAGCATGTAAACAGTGTGCTCGCACTGACTGAATTCACACAGTGTCTGCTGTGATCCTGTTAGCATGTAAACAGTGTGCTCACACTGACTGATTTCACAAAGTGTCTGCTGTCATCCTGTTAGCATGTAAACAGTGTGCTCACACTGACTGATTTCACACAGTGTCTGCTGTCATCCTGTTAGCATGTAAACAGTGTGCTCACACTGATTTCACACAGTGTCTGCTGTCGTCCTGTTAGCATGTAAACGGTGTGCTCACACTGACTGATTTCACACAGTGTCTGCTGTCGTCCTCTTAGCATGTAAACGGTGTGCTCACACTGATTTCACACATTGTCTGCTGTCGTCCTGTTAGCATGTAAACAGTGTGCTCACACTGACTGATTTCACAAAGTGTCTGCTGTCATCCTGTTAGCACGTATACAGTGTGCTCACACTGACTGATTTCACACAGTGTCTGCTGTGATCCTGTTAGCATGTAAACAGTGTGCTCACACTGACTGATTTCACAGAGTGTCTCCTGTGATCCTGTTAGCATGTATACAGTGTGCTCACACTGACTGATTTGACACAGTGTCTGCTGTGATCCTGTTAGCATGTAAACAGTGTGCTCACACTGACTGATTTCACACAGTGTCTGCTGTCATCCTGTAAGCATGTAAACAGTGTGCTCACACTGACTGAATTCACACAGTGTCTGCTGTGATCCTGTTAGCATGTAAACAGTGTGCTCACACTGACTGATTTCACACAGTGTCTGCTGTGATCCTGTTAGCATATAAACAGTGTGCTCGCACTGACTGATTTCACACAGTGTCTGCTGTGATCCTGTTAGCATGTAAACAGTGTGCTCACACTGACCCATTTCACACAGTTTCTGCTGTGATCCTGTTAGCATGTAAACAGTGTGCTCGCACTGACTGATTTCACACAGTGTCTGCTGTGATCCTGTTAGCATGTAAACAGTGTGCTCACACTGACTGATTTCACACAGTGTCTGCTGTGATCCTGTTAGCATGTAAACAGTGTGCTCACACTGACTGAATTCACACAGTGTCTGCTGTGATCCTGTTAGCATGTACACAGTGTGCTCGCACTGACTGATTTCACACAGTGTCTGCTGTGATCCTGTTAGCATGTAAACAGTGTGCTCACACTGACTGATTTCTGAGAGTATCTGCTGTGATCCTGTTAGCATGTAAACAGTGTGCTCGCACTGACTGATTTCACACAGTGTCTGCTGTCGTCCTGTTAGCATGTAAACAGTGTGCTGGCACTGACTGATTTCACACAGTGTCTGATGTCGTCCTGTTAGCATGTAAACAGTGTGCTCGCACTGACTGATTTCACACAGTGTCTGCTGTCGTCCTGTTAGCATGTAAACAGTGTGCTTGCACTGACTGATTTCACACAGTGTCTGATGTCGTCCTGTTAGCATGTAAACAGTGTGCTCGCACTGACTGATTTCACACAGTGTCTGCTGCCGTCCTGTTAGCATGTAAACAGTGTGCTTGCACTGACTGATTTCACAGTGTCTGCTGTGATCCTGTTAGCATGTAAACAGTGTGCTCACACTGACTGATTTCACAGAGTGTCTGCTGTGATCCTGTTAGCATATTATCAGTGTGCTCGCACTGACTGATTTCACAGTGTCTGCTGTGATCCTGATAGCATGTAAACAGTGTGCTCACACTGATTTCACACAGTGTCTGGTGTGATCCTGTTAGCATGTAAACAGTGTGCTCACACTGACTGATTTCACACAGTGTCTGCTGTCGTCCTGTTAGCATGTAAACAGTGTGCTCACACTGACTGATTTCTGAGAGTATCTGCTGTGATCCTGTTAGCATGTAAACAGTGCGCTGGCACTGACTGATTTCACACAGTGTCTGCTGTCGTCCTGTTAGCATGTAAACAGTGTGCTTGCACTGACTGATTTCACACAGTGTCTGATGTCGTCCTGTTAGCATGTAAACAGTGTGCTTGCACTGACTGATTTCACACAGTGTCTGCTGTCGTCCTGTTAGCATGTAAACAGTGTGCTCACACTGACTGATTTCACACAGTGTCTGCTGTGATCCTGTTAGCATGTAAACAGTGTGCTCACACTGACTGATTTCACACAGTGTCTGCTGTGATCCTGTTAGCATGTATACAGTGTGCTCACACTGACTGATTTCACACAGTGTCTGCTGTGATCCTGTTAGCATGTAAACAGTGTGCTCACACTGACTGATTTCACACAGTGTCTGCTGTCGTCCTGTTAGCATGTAAACAGTGTGCTCGCACTGACTGATTTCACAGTGTCTGCTGTGATCCTGTTAGCATGTAAACAGTGTGCTCGCACTGACTGATTTCACACAGTGTCTGCTGTGATCCTGATAGCATGTAAACAGTGTGCTCACACTGATTTCACACAGTGTCTGGTGTGATCCTGTTAGCATGTAAACAGTGTGCTCACACTGACTGATTTCACACAGTGTCTGCTGTGATCCTGATAGCATGTAAACAGTGTGCTCACACTGATTTCACACAGTGTCTGGTGTGATCCTGTTAGCATGTAAACAGTGTGCTCACACTGACTGATTTCACACAGTGTCTGCTGTGATCCTGTTAGCATGTAAACAGTGTGCTCACACTGACTGATTTCACACAGTGTCTGCTGTGATCCTGTTAGCATGTATACAGTGTGCTCACACTGACTGATTTCACACAGTGTCTGCTGTGATCCTGTTAGCATGTAAACAGTGTGCTCACACTGACTGATTTCACACAGTGTCTGCTGTCGTTCTGTTAGCATGTAAACAGTGTGCTCGCACTGACTGATTTCACAGTGTCTGCTGTGATCCTGTTAGCATGTAAACAGTGTGCTCGCACTGACTGATTTCACACAGTGTCTGCTGTGATCCTGATAGCATGTAAACAGTGTGCTCACACTGATTTCACACAGTGTCTGGTGTGATCCTGTTAGCATGTAAACAGTGTGCTCACACTGACTGATTTCACACAGTGTCTGCTGTCGTTCTGTTAGCATGTAAACAGTGTGCTCACATTGACTGATTTCTGAGAGTATCTGCTGTGATCCTGTTAGCATGTAAACAGTGTGCTCACACTGACCCATTTCACACAGTTTCTGCTGTGATCCTGTTAGCATGTAAACAGTGTGCTCACCCTGACTGATTTCTGAGAGTATCTGCTGTGATCCTGTTAGCATGTAAACAGTGTGCTCACACTGACTGATTTCTGAGAGTATCTGCTGTGATCCTGTTAGCATGTAAACAGTGTGCTCACACTGACCCATTTCACACAGTTTCTGCTGTGATCCTGTTAGCATGTAAACCGTGTGCTCACACTGACTGATTTCACACAGTGTCTGCTGTGATCCTGTTAGCATGTAAACAGTGTGCTCGCACTGACTGATTTCACACAGTGTCTGCTGTGATCCTGTTAGCATGTAAACAGTGTGCTCACCCTGACTGATTTCTGAGAGTATCTGCTGTGATCCTGTTAGCATGTAAACAGTGTGCTCACACTGATTTCACACAGTGTCTGCTGTCGTCCTGTTAGCATGTAAACAGTGTGCTCACACTGACTGATTTCAAACAGTGTCTGCTGTGATCCTGTTAGCATGTAAACGGTGTGCTCTCACTGACTTATTTCACACAGTGTCTGCTGTGATCCTGTTAGCATGTAAACAGTGTGCTCACACTGATTTCACACAGTGTCTGCTGTGATCCTGTTAGCATGTAAACGGTGTGCTCACACTGACTGATTTCACACAGTGTCTGCTGTCATCCTGTTAGCATGTAAACAGTGTGCTCGCACTGACTGATTTCACACAGTGTCTGCTGTGATCCTGTTAGCATGTAAACAGTGTGCTCGCACTGACTGATTTCACAGTGTCTGCTGTGATCCTGTTAGCATGTAAACAGTGTGCTCGCACTGACTGATTTCACACAGGGTCTGCTGTGATCCTGTTAGCATGTAAACAGTGTGCTCACACTGACTGATTTCACACAGTGTCTGCTGTGATCCTGTTTGCTTGTAAACAGTGTGCTCGCACTGACTGATTTCTCAGTGTCTGCTGTGATCCTGTTAGCATGTAAACAGTGTGCTCACACTGACTGAATTCACACAGTGTCTGCTGTGATCCTGTTAGCATGTAAACAGTGTGCTCACACTGACTGATTTCACACAGTGTCTGCTGTCGTCCTGTTAGCATGTAAACAGTGTGCTCGCACTGACTGATTTCACAGTGTCTGCTGTGATCCTGTTAGCATGTAAACAGTGTGCTCGCACTGACTGATTTCACACATTGTCTGCTGTCACCCTGTTAGCATGTAAACAGTGTGGTCACACTGACTGAATTCACACAGTGTCTGCTGTGATCCTGTTAGCATGTAAACAGTGTGCTCACACTGACTGATTTCACGCAGAGTCTGCTGTCGTCCTGTTAGCATGTAAACAGTGTGCTCACACTGACTGATTTCACAGTGTCTGCTGTGATCCTGTTAGCATGTAAACAGTGTGCTCACACTGACTGATTTCACACAGTGTCTGCTGTGATCCTGTTAGCTTGTAAACAGTGTGCTCACACTGACTGATTTCTCAGTGTCTGCTGTGATCCTGTTAGCATGTAAAGAGTGTGCTCACACTGATTTCACACAGTGTCTGCTGTCGTCCTGTTAGCATGTAAACAGTGTGCTCCCACTGACTGATTTCACTCAGTGTCTGCTGTCACCCTGTTAGCATGTAAACAGTGTGCTCGCACGGCCTGATTTCACACAGTGTCTGCTGTGATCCTGTTAGCATGTAAACGGTGTGCTCACACTGACTGATTTCACACAGTGTCTGCTGTGATCCTGTTAGCATGTAAACAGTGTGCTCACACTGACTGATTTCACAGAGTGTCTGCTGTCATCCTGTTAGCATGTAAACGGTGTGCTCACACTGACTGATTTCACACAGTGTCTGCTGTGATCCTGGTAGCATGTAAACAGTGTGCTCACACTGACTGATTTCACAGAGTGTCTGCTGCGATCCTGTTAGCATGTATACAGTGTGCTCACACTGATTTCACACAGTGTCTGCTGTGATCCTGTTAGCTTGTATACAGTGTGCTCACACTGACTGATTTCACACAGTGTCTGCTGTGATCCTGTTAGCATATAAACAGTGTGCTCACACTGACTGATTTCTGAGAGTATCTGCTGTGATCCTGTTAGCATGTAAACAGTGTGCTCACACTGATTTCACACAGTGTCTGCTGTCATCCTGTTAGCATATAAACAGTGTGCTCACACTGACTGATTTCTGAGAGTATCTGCTGTGATCCTGTTAGCTTGTAAACAGTGTGCTCACACTGATTTCACACAGTGTCTGCTGTCATCCAGTTAGCATATAAACAGTGTGCTCACACTGACTGATTTCACAGTGTCTGCTGTGATCCTGTTAGCATGTAAACAGTGTGCTCACACTGATTTCACACAGTGTCTGCTGTCGTCCTGTTAGCATGAAAACAGTGTGCTCGCACTGACTGATTTCACACAGTGTCTGCTGTGATCCTGTTAGCATGTATACAGTGTGCTCACACTGACTGATTTCACACAGTGTCTGCTGTGATCATATTAGCATGTAAACAGTGTGCTCGCACTGACTGATTTCACACAGTGTCTGCTGTGATCCTGTTAGCATGTAAACAGTGTGCTCACACTGATTTCACACAGTGTCTGCTGTCGTCCTGTTAGCTTGTAAACAGTGTGCTCGCACTGACTGATTTCACACAGTGTCTGCTGTGATCCTGTTAGCATCTATACAGTGTGCTCACACTGAGTGATGTCACACAGTGTCTGCTGTGATCCTGTTAGCATGTAAACAGTGTGCTCACACTGACTGATTTCACACAGTGTCTGCTGTCATCCTGTTAGCATGTAAACAGTGTGCTCGCACTGACTGATTTCACACAGTGTCTGCTGTGATCCTGTTAGCATGTAAACAGTGTGCTCACACTGACTGATTTCACACACTGTCTGCTGTCGTCCTGCTAGCATGTAAACAGTGTGCTCGCACTGACAGATTTCACACAGTGTCTGCTGTGATCTTGTTAGCATGTAAACAGTGTGCTCACACTGACTGATTTCACAAAGTGTCTGCTGTGATCCTGTTAGCATGTAAACAGTGTGCTCACACTGACTGATTTCACACAGTGTCTGCTGTGATCCTGTTAGCATGTAAACAGTGTGCTCACACTGACTGATTTCACACAGTGTCTGCTGTGATCCTGTTAGCATGTAAACAGTGTGCTCACACTGATTTCACACAGTGTCTGCTGTCATCCTGTTAGCATGTAAACAGTGTGCTCGCACTGACTGATTTCACACAGTGTTTGTTGTGATCCTGTTAGCATGTATACAGTGTGCTCACACTGACTGATTTCACACAGTGTCTGCTGTCGCCCTGTTAGCATGTAAACAGTGTGCTCGCACTGACTGATTTCACACAGTGTCTGCTGTCATCCTGTTAGCATGTAAACAGTGTGCTTGCACTGACTGAATTCACAGAGTGTCTGCTGTCGCCCTGTTAGCATGTATACAGTGTGCTTGCACTGACTGATTTCACTCAGTGTCTGCTGTGATCCTGTTAGCATGTAAACAGTGTGCTCACACTGACTGATTTCACACAGTGTCTGCTGTGATCCTGTTAGCATGTATACAGTGTGCTCACACTGAGTGATTTCACACAGTGTCTGCTGTCATCCTGTTAGCATGTAAACAGTGTGCTCACACTGACTGATTTCACACAGTGTCTGCTGTGATCCTGTTAGCATATAAACAGTGTGCTCACACTGACTGATTTCTGAGAGTATCTGCTGTGATCCTGTTAGCATGTAAACAGTGTGCTCACACTGATTTCACACAGTGTCTGCTGTGATCCTGTTAGCATGTAAACAGTGTGCTCACACTGACTGATTTCACACAGTGTCTGCAGTGATCCTGTTAGCATGTAAACAGTGTGCTCGCACTGACTGATTTCACACAGTGTCTGCTGTCATCCTGTTACCATGTAAACGGTGTGCTCACACTGACTGATTTCACACAGTGTCTGCTGTGATCCTGTTAGCATGTAAACAGTGTGCTCACACTGACTGATTTCACAGAGTGTCTGCTGTGATCCTGTTAGCATGTATACAGTGTGCTCACACTGACTGATTTCACACAGTGTCTGCTGTCATCCTGTTAGCATGTAAACAGTGTGCTCACACTGACTGATTTCACAGAGTGTCTGCTGTGATCCTGTTAGCATGTATACAGTGTGCTCACACTGACTGATTTCACACAGTGTCTGCTGTGATCCTGTTAGAATGTAAACAGTGTGCTCACACTGATTTCACACAGTGTCTGCTGTCGTCCTGTAAGCATGTAAACAGTGTGCTTGCACTGACTGATTTCACACAGTGTCTGCTGTGATCCTGTTAGCATGTATACAGTGTGCTCACACTGACTGATTTCACACAGTGTCTGCTGTCATCCTGTTAGCATGTAAACAGTGTGCTCGCACTGACTGATTTCTGAGAGTATCTGCTGTGATCCTGTTAGCATGTAAACAGTGTGCTCACACTGATTTCACACAGTGTCTGCTGTCATCCTGTTAGCATATAAACAGTGTGCTCACACTGACTGATTTCTGAGAGTATCTGCTGTGATCCTGTTAGCATGTAAACAGTGTGCTCACACTGATTTCACACAGTGTCTGCTGTCATCCTGTTAGCATATAAACAGTGTGCTCACACTGACTGATTTCTGAGAGTATCTGCTGTGATCCTGTTAGCATGTAAACAGTGTGCTCGCACTGACTGATTTCACACAGTGTCTGCGGTGATCCTGTTAGCATGTAAACAGTGTGCTCACACTGACTGATTTCTGAGAGTATCTGCTGTGATCCTGTTAGCATGTAAACAGTGTGCTCGCACTGACTGATTTCACACAGTGTCTGCTGTCGTCCTGTTAGCATGTAAACAGTGTGCTTGCACTGACTGATTTCACAGTGTCTGCTGTGATCCTGTTAGCATGTAAACAGTGTGCTCACACTGACTGATTTCACACAGTGTCTGCTGTGATCCTGTTAGCATAAAAACAGTGTGCTCACACTGACTGATTTGTGAGAGTATCTGCTGTGATCCTGTTAGCATGTAAACAGTGTGCTCACACTGATTTCACACAGTGTCTGCTGTGATCCTGTTAGCATGTAAACAGTGTGCTCGCACTGACTGATTTCACACAGTGTCTGCTGTGATCCTGTTAGCATGTAAACAGTGTGCTCGCACTGACTGATTTCACACAGTGTCTGCTGTGATCCTGTTAGCATGTAAACAGTGTGCTCACACTGACTGATTTCTGAGAGTATCTGCTGTGATCCTGTTAGCATGTAAACAGTGTGCTCACACTGATTTCACACAGTGTCTGCTGTCATCCTGTTAGCATATAAACAGTGTGCTCACACTGACTGATTTCTGAGAGTATCTGCTGTGATCCTGTTAGCATGTAAACAGTGTGCTCGCACTGACTGATTTCACACAGTGTCTGCGGTGATCCTGTTAGCATGTAAACAGTGTGCTCGCACTGACTGATTTCTGAGAGTATCTGCTGTGATCCTGTTAGCATGTAAACAGTGTGCTCGCACTGACTGATTTCACACAGTGTCTGCTGTCGTCCTGTTAGCATGTAAACAGTGTGCTTGCACTGACTGATTTCACAGTGTCTGCTGTGATCCTGTTAGCATGTAAACAGTGTGCTCACACTGACTGATTTCACACAGTGTCTGCTGTGATCCTGTTAGCATAAAAACAGTGTGCTCACACTGACTGATTTGTGAGAGTATCTGCTGTGATCCTGTTAGCATGTAAACAGTGTGCTCACACTGATTTCACACAGTGTCTGCTGTGATCCTGTTAGCATGTAAACAGTGTGCTCGCACTGACTGATTTCACACAGTGTCTGCTGTGATCCTGTTAGCATGTAAACAGTGTGCTCGCACTGACTGATTTCACACAGTGTCTGCTGTGATCCTGTTAGCATGTAAACAGTGTGCTCACACTAACTGATTTCTGAGAGTATCTGCTGTGATCCTGTTAGCATGTATACAGTGTGCTCGCACTGACTGATTTCACACAGTGTCTGCTGTCGTCCTGTTAGCATGTAAACAGTGTGCTCGCACTGACTGATTTCACACAGTGTCTGCTGTGATCCTGTTAGCATGTAAACAGTGTGCTCACACTGATTTCACACAGTGTCTGCTGTCGTCCTGTTAGCATGTAAACAGTGTGCTCACACTGACTGATTTCACAGTGTCTGCTGTGATCGTGATAGAATGTAAACAGTGTGCTCACACTGATTTCACACAGTGTCTGCTGTCGTCCTGTTAGCATGTAAACAGTGTGCTCACACTGACTGATTTCACACAGTGTCTGCTGTGATCCTGTTAGCATGTAAACAGTGTGCTTGCACTGACTGATTTCACACAGTGTCTGCTGTGATCCTGTTAGCATATAAACAGTGTGCTCACACTGACTGATTTCTGAGAGTATCTGCTGTGATCCTGTTAGCATGTAAACAGTGTGCTCACACTGATTTCACACAGTGTCTGCTGTCATCCTGTTAGCATATAAACAGTGTGCTCACACTGACTGATTTCTGAGAGTATCTGCTGTGATCCTGTTAGCATGTAAACAGTGTGCTCGCACTGACTGATTTCACACAGTGTCTGCGGTGATCCTGTTAGCATGTAAACAGTGTGCTCACACTGACTGATTTCTGAGAGTATCTGCTGTGATCCTGTTAGCATGTAAACAGTGTGCTCGCACTGACTGATTTCACACAGTGTCTGCTGTCGTCCTGTTAGCATGTAAAGAGTGTGCTCACACTGACTGATTTCACAGTGTCTGCTGTGATCCTGTTAGCATGTAAACAGTGTGCTCACACTGACTGATTTCACACAGTGTCTGCTGTGATCCTGTTAGCATGTAAACAGTGTGCTTGCACTGACTGATTTCACAGTGTCTGCTGTGATCCTGTTAGCATGTAAACAGTGTGCTCACACTGACTGATTTCACACAGTGTCTGCTGTGATCCTGTTAGCATAAAAACAGTGTGCTCACACTGACTGATTTGTGAGAGTATCTGCTGTGATCCTGTTAGCATGTAAACAGTGTGCTCACACTGATTTCACACAGTGTCTGCTGTGATCCTGTTAGCATGTAAACAGTGTGCTCGCACTGACTGATTTCACACAGTGTCTGCTGTGATCCTGTTAGCATGTAAACAGTGTGCTCGCACTGACTGATTTCACACAGTGTCTGCTGTGATCCTGTTAGCATGTAAACAGTGTGCTCACACTAACTGATTTCTGAGAGTATCTGCTGTGATCCTGTTAGCATGTATACAGTGTGCTCGCACTGACTGATTTCACACAGTGTCTGCTGTCGTCCTGTTAGCATGTAAACAGTGTGCTCGCACTGACTGATTTCACACAGTGTCTGCTGTGATCCTGTTAGCATGTAAACAGTGTGCTCACACTGATTTCACACAGTGTCTGCTGTCGTCCTGTTAGCATGTAAACAGTGTGCTCACACTGACTGATTTCACAGTGTCTGCTGTGATCCTGATAGAATGTAAACAGTGTGCTCACACTGATTTCACACAGTGTCTGCTGTCGTCCTGTTAGCATGTAAACAGTGTGCTCACACTGACTGATTTCACACAGTGTCTGCTGTGATCCTGTTAGCATGTAAACAGTGTGCTTGCACTGACTGATTTCACAGTGTCTGCTGTGATCCTGTTAGCATGTAAACAGTGTGCTCGCACTGACTGATTTCACACAGTGTCTGCTGTGATCCTGTTAGCATGTAAACAGTTTGCTCACACTGACTGATTTCTGAGAGTATCTGCTGTGATCCTGTTAGCTTGTAAACAGTGTGCTCGCACTGACTGATTTCACACAGTGTCTGCTGTGATCCTGTTAGCATATAAACAGTGTGCTCACACTGACTGATTTCACACAGTGTCTGCTGTCGTCCTGTTAGCATGTAAACAGTGTGCTCACACTGACTGATTTCTGAGAGTATCTGCTGTGATCCTGTTAGCATGTAAACAGTGTGCTCGCACTGACTGATTTCACAGTGTCTGCTGTGATCCTGTTAGCATGTAAACAGTGTGCTCGCACTGACTGATTTCTCACAGTGTCTGCTGTGATCCTGTTAGCATGTAAACAGTTTGCTCACACTGACTGATTTCTGAGAGTATCTGCTGTGATCCTGTTAGCTTGTAAACAGTGTGCTCGCACTGACTGATTTCACACAGTGTCTGCTGTGATCCTGTTAGCATATAAACAGTGTGCTCACACTGACTGCTTTCACACAGTGTCTGCTGTCGTCCTGTTAGCATGTAAACAGTGTGCTCACACTGACTGATTTCTGAGAGTATCTGCTGTGATCCTGTTAGCATGTAAACAGTGTGCTCGCACTGACTGATTTCACAGTGTCTGCTGTGATCCTGTTAGCATGTAAACAGTGTGCTCACACTGACTGATTTCACACAGTGTCTGCTGTGATCCTGTTGGAATGTAAACAGTTTGCTCACACTGACTGATTTCTGAGAGTATCTGCTGTGATCCTGTTAGCATGTAAACAGTGTGCTCGCACTGACTGATTTCACAGTGTCTGCTGTGATCCTGTTAGAATGTAAACAGTTTGCTCACACTGACTGATTTCTGAGAGTATCTGCTGTGATCCTGTTAGCTTGTAAACAGTGTGCTCGCACTGACTGATTTCACACAGTGTCTGCTGTGATCCTGTTAGCATATAAACAGTGTGCTCGCACTGACTGATTTCACAGTGTCTGCTGTGATCCTGTTAGCATGTAAACAGTGTGCTCACACTGACTGATTTCTGAGAGTATCTGCTGTGATCCTGTTAGCTTGTAAACAGTGTGCTCGCACTGACTGATTTCACACAGTGTCTGCTGTGATCCTGTTAGCATGTAAACAGTGTGCTCGCACTGACTGATTTCACAGTGTCTGCTGTGATCCTGTTAGCATGTAAACAGTGTGCTCACACTGACTGATTTCTGAGAGTATCTGCTGTGATCCTGTTAGCATGTAAACAGTGTGCTCGCACTGACTGATTTCACACAGTGTCTGCTGTGATCCTGTTAGCATGTAAACAGTTTGCTCACACTGAGTGATTTCTGAGAGTATCTGCTGTGATCCTGTTAGCTTGTAAACAGTGTGCTCGCACTGACTGATTTCACACAGTGTCTGCTGTGATCCTGTTAGCATATAAACAGTGTGCTCACACTGACTGATTTCACACAGTGTCTGCTGTCGTCCTGTTAGCATGTAAACAGTGTGCTCACACTGACTGATTTCTGAGAGTATCTGCTGTGATCCTGTTAGCATGTAAACAGTGTGCTCGCACTGACTGATTTCACAGTGTCTGCTGTGATCCTGTTAGCATGTAAACAGTGTGCTCACACTGACTGATTTCACAGTGTCTGCTGTGATCCTGTTAGAATGTAAACAGTGTGCTCACACTGATTTCACACAGTGTCTGCTGTCGTCCTGTTAGCACGTATACAGTGTGCTCACACTGACTGATTTCACAGTGTCTGCTGTGATCCTGTTAGCATGTAAACAGTGTGCTCACACTGACTGATTTCTGAGAGTATCTGCTGTGATCCTGTTAGCTTGTAAACAGTGTGCTCGCACTGACTGATTTCACACAGTGTCTGCTGTGATCCTGTTAGCATATAAACAGTGTGCTCGCACTGACTGATTTCACAGTGTCTGCTGTGATCCTGTTAGCATGTAAACAGTGTGCTCACACTGACTGATTTCTGAGAGTATCTGCTGTGATCCTGTTAGCATGTAAACAGTGTGCTCACACTGACTGATTTCTGAGAGTATCTGCTGTCGTCCTGTTAGCATGTAAACAGTGTGCTCGCACTGACTGATTTCACACAGTGTCTGCTGTGATCCTGTTAGCATGTAAACAGTTTGCTCACACTGACTGATTTCTGAGAGTATCTGCTGTGATCCTGTTAGCTTGTAAACAGTGTGCTCACACTGACTGATTTCTGAGAGTATCTGCTGTCGTCCTGTTAGCATGTAAACAGTGTGCTCGCACTGACTGATTTCACACAGGGTCTGCTGTGATCCTGTTAGCATGTAAACAGTGTGCTCGCACTGACTGATTTCACACAGTGTCTGCTGTGATCCTGTTAGCATATAAACAGTGTGCTCGCACTGACTGATTTCACAGTGTCTGCTGTGATCCTGTTAGCATGTAAACAGTGTGCTCACACTGACTGATTTCTGAGAGTATCTGCTGTGATCCTGTTAGCATGTAAACAGTGTGCTCGCACTGACTGATTTCACACAGTGTCTGCTGTCGTCCTGTTAGCATGTAAACAGTGTGCTCGCACTGACTGATTTCTGAGAGTATCTGCTGTGATCCTGTTAGCATGTAAACAGTGTGCTCGCACTGACTGATTTCACACAGTGTCTGCTGTGATCCTGTTAGCATATAAACAGTGTGCTCGCACTGACTGATTTCACAGTGTCTGCTGTGATCCTGTTAGCATGTAAACAGTGTGCTCGCACTGACTGATTTCACAGTGTCTGCTGTGATCCTGTTAGCATGTAAACAGTGTGCTCACACTGACTGATTTCTGAGAGTATCTGCTGTGATCCTGTTAGCATGTAAACAGTGTGCTCGCACTGACTGATTTCACAGTGTCTGCTGTGATCCTGTTAGCATGTAAACAGTGTGCTCGCACTGACTGATTTCACACAGTGTCTGCTGTGATCCTGTTAGCATGTAAACAGTTTGCTCACACTGAGTGATTTCTGAGAGTATCTGCTGTGATCCTGTTAGCTTGTAAACAGTGTGCTCGCACTGACTGATTTCACACAGTGTCTGCTGTGATCCTGTTAGCATATAAACAGTGTGCTCACACTGACTGATTTCACACAGTGTCTGCTGTCGTCCTGTTAGCATGTAAACAGTGTGCTCACACTGACTGATTTCTGAGAGTATCTGCTGTGATCCTGTTAGCATGTAAACAGTGTGCTCGCACTGACTGATTTCACAGTGTCTGCTGTGATCCTGTTAGCATGTAAACAGTGTGCTCACACTGACTGATTTCACAGTGTCTGCTGTGATCCTGTTAGAATGTAAACAGTGTGCTCACACTGATTTCACACAGTGTCTGCTGTCGTCCTGTTAGCACGTATACAGTGTGCTCACACTGACTGATTTCACAGTGTCTGCTGTGATCCTGTTAGCATGTAAACAGTGTGCTCACACTGACTGATTTCACACAGTGTCTGCTGTCGTCCTGTTAGCATGTAAACAGTGTGCTCACACTGACTGATTTCTGAGAGTATCTGCTGTCGTCCTGTTAGCATGTAAACAGTGTGCTCGCACTGACTGATTTCACACAGTGTCTGCTGTGATCCTGTTAGCATGTAAACAGTTTGCTCACACTGACTGATTTCTGAGAGTATCTGCTGTGATCCTGTTAGCTTGTAAACAGTGTGCTCACACTGACTGATTTCTGAGAGTATCTGCTGTCGTCCTGTTAGCATGTAAACAGTGTGCTCGCACTGACTGATTTCACACAGGGTCTGCTGTGATCCTGTTAGCATGTAAACAGTGTGCTCGCACTGACTGATTTCACACAGTGTCTGCTGTCGTCCTGTTAGCATGTAAACAGTGTGCTCGCACTGACTGATTTCTGAGAGTATCTGGTGTGATCCTGTTAGCATGTAAACAGTGTGCTCGCACTGACTGATTTCACACAGTGTCTGCTGTCGTCCTGTTAGCATGTAAACAGTGTGCTCGCACTGACTGATTTCTGAGAGTATCTGCTGTGATCCTGTTAGCATGTAAACAGTGTGCTCGCACTGACTGATTTCACACAGTGTCTGCTGTGATCCTGTTAGCATATAAACAGTGTGCTCGCACTGACTGATTTCACAGTGTCTGCTGTGATCCTGTTAGCATGTAAACAGTGTGCTCACACTGACTGATTTCTGAGAGTATCTGCTGTGATCCTGTTAGCATGTAAACAGTGTGCTCGCACTGACTGATTTCACAGTGTCTGCTGTGATCCTGTTAGCATGTAAACAGTGTGCTCACACTGACTGATTTCTGAGAGTATCTGCTGTGATCCTGTTAGCATGTAAACAGTGTGCTCGCACTGACTGATTTCACACAGTGTCTGCTGTCGTCCTGTTAGCATGTAAACAGTGTGCTCACACTGACTGATTTCTGAGAGTATCTGCTGTGATCCTGTTAGCTTGTAAACAGTGTGCTCGCACTGACTGATTTCACAGTGTCTGCTGTGATCCTGTTAGCATGTAAACAGTGTGCTCGCACTGACTGATTTCACACAGTGTCTGCTGTGATCCTGTTAGCATGTATACAGTGTGCTCACACTGACTGATTTCACACAGTGTCTGCTGTCGTCCTGTTAGCATGTAAACAGTGTGCTCGCACTGACTGATTTCACACAGGGTCTGCTGTGATCCTGTTAGCATGTAAACAGTGTGCTCGCACTGACTGATTTCACACAGTGTCTGCTGTGATCCTGTTAGCATATAAACAGTGTGCTCGCACTGACTGATTTCACAGTGTCTGCTGTGATCCTGTTAGCATGTAAACAGTGTGCTCACACTGACTGATTTCTGAGAGTATCTGCTGTGATCCTGTTAGCATGTAAACAGTGTGCTCGCACTGACTGATTTCACACAGTGTCTGCTGTCGTCCTGTTAGCATGTAAACAGTGTGCTCGCACTGACTGATTTCTGAGAGTATCTGCTGTGATCCTGTTAGCATGTAAACAGTGTGCTCGCACTGACTGATTTCACACAGTGTCTGCTGTGATCCTGTTAGCATATAAACAGTGTGCTCGCACTGACTGATTTCACAGTGTCTGCTGTGATCCTGTTAGCATGTAAACAGTGTGCTCACACTGACTGATTTCTGAGAGTATCTGCTGTGATCCTGTTAGCATGTAAACAGTGTGCTCGCACTGACTGATTTCACAGTGTCTGCTGTGATCCTGTTAGCATGTAAACAGTGTGCTCACACTGACTGATTTCTGAGAGTATCTGCTGTGATCCTGTTAGCATGTAAACAGTGTGCTCGCACGGACTGATTTCACACAGTGTCTGCTGTGATCCTGTTAGCATATAAACAGTGTGTTCGCACTGACTGATTTCACAGTGTCTGCTGTGATCCTGTTAGCATGTAAACAGTGTGCTCGCACTGACTGATTTCACACAGTGTCTGCTGTGATCCTGTTAGCATGTATACAGTGTGCTCACACTGACTGATTTCACACAGTGTCTGCTGTCGTCCTGTTAGCATGTAAACAGTGTGCTCGCACTGACTGATTTCACACAGGGTCTGCTGTGATCCTGTTAGCATGTAAACAGTGTGCTCGCACTGACTGATTTCACACAGTGTCTGCTGTGATCCTGTTAGCATATAAACAGTGTGCTCGCACTGACTGATTTCACAGTGTCTGCTGTGATCCTGTTAGCATGTAAACAGTGTGCTCACACTGATTTCACACAGTGTCTGCTGTCGTCCTGTTAGCATGTAAACAGTGTGCTCGCACTGACTGATTTCACAGTGTCTGCTGTGATCCTGTTAGCATGTAAACAGTGTGCTCACACTGACTGATTTCACACAGTGTCTGCTGTCGTCCTGTTAGCATGTAAACAGTGTGCTCGCACTGACTGATTTCACAGTGTCTGCTGTGATCCTGTTAGCATGTAAACAGTGTGCTCACACTGACTGATTTCTGAGAGTATCTGCTGTGATCCTGTTAGCTTGTAAACAGTGTGCTGGCACGGACTGATTTCACACAGTGTCTGCTGTGATCCTGTTAGCATATAAACAGTGTGCTCGCACTGACTGATTTCACAGTGTCTGCTGTGATCCTGTTAGCATGTATACAGTGTGCTCACACTGACTGATTTCACACAGTGTGTGCTGTCGTCCTGTTAGCATGTAAACAGTGTGCTCGCACTGACTGATTTCACACAGGGTCTGCTGTGATCCTGTTAGCATGTAAACAGTGTGCTCGCACTGACTGATTTCACACATTGTCTGCTGTCACCCTGTTAGCATGTAAACAGTGTGGTCACACTGACTGAATTCACACAGTGTCTGCTGTGATCCTGTTAGCATGTAAACAGTGTGCTCACACTGACTGATTTCACGCAGAGTCTGCTGTCGTCCTGTTAGCATGTAAACAGTGTGCTCACACTGACTGATTTCACAGTGTCTGCTGTGATCCTGTTAGCATGTAAACAGTGTGCTCACACTGACTGATTTCACACAGTGTCTGCTGTGATCCTGTTAGCTTGTAAACAGTGTGCTCGCACTGAGTGATTTCACACAGTGTCTGCTGTGATCCTGTTAGCATATAAACAGTGTGCTCGCACTGACTGATTTCACAGTGTCTGCTGTGATCCTGTTAGCATGTAAACAGTGTGCTCACACTGATTTCACACAGTGTCTGCTGTCGTCCTGTTAGCATGTAAACAGTGTGCTCGCACTGACTGATTTCACAGTGTCTGCTGTGATCCTGTTAGCATGTAAACAGTGTGCTCACACTGACTGATTTCACACAGTGTCTGCTGTCGTCCTGTTAGCATGTAAACAGTGTGCTCGCACTGACTGATTTCACAGTGTCTGCTGTGATCCTGTTAGCATGTAAACAGTGTGCTCACACTGACTGATTTCTGAGAGTATCTGCTGTGATCCTGTTAGCTTGTAAACAGTGTGCTGGCACGGACTGATTTCACACAGTGTCTGCTGTGATCCTGTTAGCATATAAACAGTGTGCTCGCACTGACTGATTTCACAGTGTCTGCTGTGATCCTGTTAGCATGTAAACAGTGTGCTCGCACTGACTGATTTCACACAGTGTCTGCTGTGATCCTGTTAGCATGTATACAGTGTGCTCACACTGACTGATTTCACACAGTGTCTGCTGTCGTCCTGTTAGCATGTAAACAGTGTGCTCGCACTGACTGATTTCACACAGGGTCTGCTGTGATCCTGTTAGCATGTAAACAGTGTGCTCGCACTGAGTGATTTCACACAGTGTCTGCTGTGATCCTGTTAGCATATAAACAGTGTGCTCGCACTGACTGATTTCACAGTGTCTGCTGTGATCCTGTTAGCATGTAAACAGTGTGCTCACACTGACTGATTTCTGAGAGTATCTGCTGTGATCCTGTTAGCATGTAAACAGTGTGCTCGCACTGACTGATTTCACACAGTGTCTGCTGTCGTCCTGTTAGCATGTAAACAGTGTGCTCGCACTGACTGATTTCTGAGAGTATCTGCTGTGATCCTGTTAGCATGTAAACAGTGTGCTCGCACTGACTGATTTCACACAGTGTCTGCTGTGATCCTGTTAGCATATAAACAGTGTGCTCGCACTGACTGATTTCACAGTGTCTGCTGTGATCCTGTTAGCATGTAAACAGTGTGCTCACACTGACTGATTTCTGAGAGTATCTGCTGTGATCCTGTTAGCATGTAAACAGTGTGCTCGCACTGACTGATTTCACAGTGTCTGCTGTGATCCTGTTAGCATGTAAACAGTGTGCTCACACTGACTGATTTCTGAGAGTATCTGCTGTGATCCTGTTAGCATGTAAACAGTGTGCTCGCACGGACTGATTTCACACAGTGTCTGCTGTGATCCTGTTAGCATATAAACAGTGTGCTCGCACTGACTGATTTCACAGTGTCTGCTGTGATCCTGTTAGCATGTAAACAGTGTGCTCGCACTGACTGATTTCACACAGTGTCTGCTGTGATCCTGTTAGCATGTATACAGTGTGCTCACACTGACTGATTTCACACAGTGTCTGCTGTCGTCCTGTTAGCATGTAAACAGTGTGCTCGCACTGACTGATTTCACACAGGGTCTGCTGTGATCCTGTTAGCATGTAAACAGTGTGCTCGCACTGACTGATTTCACACAGTGTCTGCTGTGATCCTGTTAGCATATAAACAGTGTGCTCGCACTGACTGATTTCACATTGTCTGCTGTGATCCTGTTAGCATGTAAACAGTGTGCTCACACTGACTGATTTCTGAGAGTATCTGCTGTGATCCTGTTAGCATGTAAACAGTGTGCTCACACTGACTGATTTCACACAGTGTCTGCTGTAGTCCTGTTAGCATGTAAACAGTGTGCTCGCACTGACTGATTTCACACAGTGTCTGCTGTGATCCTGTGAGCATGTAAACAGTGTGCTCACACTGACTGATTTCACACAGTGTCTGCTGTCGTCCTGTTAGCATGTAAACAGTGTGCTCGCACTGACTGATTTCACACAGTGTCTGCTGTGATCCTGTTAGCATGTAAACAGTGTGCTCACACTGACTGATTTCACACAGTGTCTGCTGGGATCCTGGTAGCATGTATACAGTGTGCTCACACTGACTGATTTCACACAGTGTCTGCTGTCGTCCTGTTAGCATGTAAACAGTGTGCTCGCACTGACTGATTTCACACAGTGTCTGCTGTGATCCTGTTAGCATGTAAACAGTGTGCTCACACTGACTGATTTCACACAGTGTCTGCTGGGATCCTGGTAGCATGTATACAGTGTGCTCACACTGACTGATTTCACACAGTGTCTGCTGTGATCCTGTTAGCATGTATACAGTGTGCTCACACTGACTGATTTCACACAGTGTCTGCTGTCGTCCTGTTAGCATGTAAACAGTGTGCTCGCACTGACTGATTTCACACAGTGTCTGCTGTGATCCTGTTAGCATGTAAACAGTGTGCTCACACTGACTGATTTCACACAGTGTCTGCTGGGATCCTGGTAGCATGTAAACAGTGTGCTCACACTGACTGATTTCTGAGAGTATCTGCTGTGATCCTGTTAGCATGTAAACAGTGTGCTCACACTGATTTCACACAGTGTCTGCTGTCGTCCTGTTAGCATGTAAACAGTGTGCTCGCACTGACTGATTTCACACAGTGTCTGCTGTGATCCTGTTAGCATGTAAACAGTTTGCTCACACTGACTGATTTCTGAGAGTATCTGCTGTGATCCTGTTAGCTTGTAAACAGTGTGCTCGCACGGACTGATTTCACACAGTGTCTGCTGTGATCCTGTTAGCATATAAACAGTGTGCTCGCACTGACTGATTTCACAGTGTCTGCTGTGATCCTGTTAGCATGTAAACAGTGTGCTCGCACTGACTGATTTCACACAGTGTCTGCTGTGATCCTGTTAGCATGTATACAGTGTGCTCACACTGACTGATTTCACACAGTGTCTGCTGTCGTCCTGTTAGCATGTAAACAGTGTGCTCGCACTGACTGATTTCACACAGTGTCTGCTGTGATCCTGTTAGCATATAAACAGTGTGCTCACACTGACTGATTTCACAGTGTCTGCTGTGATCCTGTTAGCATGTAAACAGTGTGCTCGCACTGACTGATTTCACACAGTGTCTGCTGTGATCCTGTTAGCATATAAACAGTGTGCTCGCACTGACTGATTTCACAGTGTCTGCTGTGATCCTGTTAGCATGTAAACAGTGTGCTCACTCTGACTGATTTCTGAGAGTATCTGCTGTGATCCTGTTAGCATGTAAACAGTGTGCTCGCACTGACTGATTTCACAGTGTCTGCTGTGATCCTGTTAGCATGTAAACAGTGTGCTCACTCTGACTGATTTCTGAGAGTATCTGCTGTGATCCTGTTAGCATGTAAACAGTGTGCTCGCACTGACTGATTTCACACAGTGTCTGCTGTGATCCTGTTAGCATATAAACAGTGTGCTCGCACTGACTGATTTCACAGTGTCTGCTGTGATCCTGTTAGCATGTAAACAGTGTGCTCACACTGACTGATTTCTGAGAGTATCTGCTGTGATCCTGTTAGCATGTAAACAGTGTGCTCGCACTGACTGATTTCACAGTGTCTGCTGTGATCCTGTTAGCATGTAAACAGTGTGCTCACACTGACTGATTTCTGAGAGTATCTGCTGTGATCCTGTTAGCATGTAAACAGTGTGCTCGCACGGACTGATTTCACACAGTGTCTGCTGTGATCCTGTTAGCATATAAACAGTGTGCTCGCACTGACTGATTTCACAGTGTCTGCTGTGATCCTGTTAGCATGTAAACAGTGTGCTCGCACTGACTGATTTCACACAGTGTCTGCTGTGATCCTGTTAGCATGTATACAGTGTGCTCACACTGACTGATTTCACACAGTGTCTGCTGTCGTCCTGTTAGCATGTAAACAGTGTGCTCGCACTGACTGATTTCACACAGGGTCTGCTGTGATCCTGTTAGCATGTAAACAGTGTGCTCGCACTGACTGATTTCACACAGTGTCTGCTGTGATCCTGTTAGCATATAAACAGTGTGCTCGCACTGACTGATTTCACATTGTCTGCTGTGATCCTGTTAGCATGTAAACAGTGTGCTCACACTGACTGATTTCTGAGAGTATCTGCTGTGATCCTGTTAGCATGTAAACAGTGTGCTCACACTGACTGATTTCACACAGTGTCTGCTGTAGTCCTGTTAGCATGTAAACAGTGTGCTCGCACTGACTGATTTCACACAGTGTCTGCTGTGATCCTGTGAGCATGTAAACAGTGTGCTCACACTGACTGATTTCACACAGTGTCTGCTGTCGTCCTGTTAGCATGTAAACAGTGTGCTCGCACTGACTGATTTCACACAGTGTCTGCTGTGATCCTGTTAGCATGTAAACAGTGTGCTCACACTGACTGATTTCACACAGTGTCTGCTGGGATCCTGGTAGCATGTATACAGTGTGCTCACACTGACTGATTTCACACAGTGTCTGCTGTCGTCCTGTTAGCATGTAAACAGTGTGCTCGCACTGACTGATTTCACACAGTGTCTGCTGTGATCCTGTTAGCATGTAAACAGTGTGCTCACACTGACTGATTTCACACAGTGTCTGCTGGGATCCTGGTAGCATGTATACAGTGTGCTCACACTGACTGATTTCACACGGTGTCTGCTGTGATCCTGTTAGCATGTATACAGTGTGCTCACACTGACTGATTTCACACAGTGTCTGCTGTCGTCCTGTTAGCATGTAAACAGTGTGCTCGCACTGACTGATTTCACACAGTGTCTGCTGTGATCCTGTTAGCATGTAAACAGTGTGCTCACACTGACTGATTTCACACAGTGTCTGCTGGGATCCTGGTAGCATGTAAACAGTGTGCTCACACTGACTGATTTCTGAGAGTATCTGCTGTGATCCTGTTAGCATGTAAACAGTGTGCTCACACTGATTTCACACAGTGTCTGCTGTCGTCCTGTTAGCATGTAAACAGTGTGCTCGCACTGACTGATTTCACACAGTGTCTGCTGTGATCCTGTTAGCATGTAAACAGTTTGCTCACACTGACTGATTTCTGAGAGTATCTGCTGTGATCCTGTTAGCTTGTAAACAGTGTGCTCGCACGGACTGATTTCACACAGTGTCTGCTGTGATCCTGTTAGCATATAAACAGTGTGCTCGCACTGACTGATTTCACAGTGTCTGCTGTGATCCTGTTAGCATGTAAACAGTGTGCTCGCACTGACTGATTTCACACAGTGTCTGCTGTGATCCTGTTAGCATGTATACAGTGTGCTCACACTGACTGATTTCACACAGTGTCTGCTGTCGTCCTGTTAGCATGTAAACAGTGTGCTCGCACTGACTGATTTCACACAGTGTCTGCTGTGATCCTGTTAGCATATAAACAGTGTGCTCACACTGACTGATTTCACAGTGTCTGCTGTGATCCTGTTAGCATGTAAACAGTGTGCTCGCACTGACTGATTTCACACAGTGTCTGCTGTGATCCTGTTAGCATATAAACAGTGTGCTCGCACTGACTGATTTCACAGTGTCTGCTGTGATCCTGTTAGCATGTAAACAGTGTGCTCACTCTGACTGATTTCTGAGAGTATCTGCTGTGATCCTGTTAGCATGTAAACAGTGTGCTCGCACTGACTGATTTCACAGTGTCTGCTGTGATCCTGTTAGCATGTAAACAGTGTGCTCACACTGACTGATTTCTGAGAGTATCTGCTGTGATCCTGTTAGCATGTAAACAGTGTGCTCGCACTGACTGATTTCACACAGTGTCTGCTGTCGTCCTGTTAGCATGTAAACAGTGTGCTCGCACGGACTGATTTCACACAGTGTCTGCTGTGATCCTGTTAGCATATAAACATTGTGCTCGCACTGACTGATTTCACAGTGTCTGCTGTGATCCTGTTAGCATGTAAACAGTGTGCTCGCACTGACTGATTTCACACAGTGTCTGCTGTGATCCTGTTAGCATGTATACAGTGTGCTCACACTGACTGATTTCACACAGTGTCTGCTGTCGTCCTGTTAGCATGTAAACAGTGTGCTCGCACTGACTGATTTCACACAGGGTCTGCTGTGATCCTGTTAGCATGTAAACAGTGTGCTCGCACTGACTGATTTCACACAGTGTCTGCTGTGATCCTGTTAGCATATAAACAGTGTGCTCGCACTGACTGATTTCACAGTGTCTGCTGTGATCCTGTTAGCATGTAAACAGTGTGCTCACACTGACTGATTTCTGAGAGTATCTGCTGTGATCCTGTTAGCATGTAAACAGTGTGCTCGCACTGACTGATTTCACACAGTGTCTGCTGTGATCCTGTTAGCATATAAACAGTGTGCTCGCACTGACTGATTTCACAGTGTCTGCTGTGATCCTGTTAGCATGTAAACAGTGTGCTCACACTGACTGATTTCTGAGAGTATGTGCTGTGATCCTGTTAGCATGTAAACAGTGTGCTCGCACTGACTGATTTCACAGTGTCTGCTGTGATCCTGTTAGCATGTAAACAGTGTGCTCACACTGACTGATTTCTGAGAGTATCTGCTGTGATCCTGTTAGCATGTAAACAGTGTGCTCGCACTGACTGATTTCACACAGTGTCTGCTGTCGTCCTGTTAGCATGTAAACAGTGTGCTCGCACTGACTGATTTCACACAGTGTCTGCTGTGATCCTGTTAGTATGTACACAGTGTGCTCACACTGATTTCACACAGTGTCTGCTGTGATCCTGTTAGCATGTATACAGTGTGCTCACACTGACTGATTTCACACAGTGTCTGCTGTCGTCCTGTTAGCATGTAAACAGTGTGCTCACACTGACTGATTTCACACAGTGTCTGCTGTGATCCTGTTAGCATGTAAACAGTGTGCTCACACTGACTGATTTCACACAGTGTCTGCTGGGATCCTGGTAGCATGTAAACAGTGTGCTCACACTGACTGATTTCTGAGAGTATCTGCTGTGATCCTGTTAGCATGTAAACAGTGTGCTCACACTGATTTCACACAGTGTCTGCTGTCGTCCTGTTAGCATGTAAACAGTGTGCTCGCACTGACTGATTTCACACAGTGTCTGCTGGGATCCTGGTAGCATGTAAACAGTGTGCTCACACTGACTGATTTCTGAGAGTATCTGCTGTGATCCTGTTAGCATGTAAACAGTGTGCTCGCACTGACTGATTTCACAGTGTCTGCTGTGATCCTGTTAGCATGTAAACAGTGTGCTCACACTGACTGATTTCACACAGTGTCTGCTGTCGTCCTGTTAGCATGTGAACAGTGTGCTCGCACTGACTGATTTCACAGTGTCTGCTGTGATCCTGTTAGCCTGTAAACAGTGTGCTCACACTGACTGATTTCACACAGTGTCTGCTGTCGTCCTGTTAGCATGTACACAGTGTGCTCGCACTGACTGATTTCACACAGTGTCTGCTGTCGTCCTGTTAGCATGTAAACAGTGTGCTCACACTGACTGATTTCACACAGTGTCTGCTGTCATCCTGTTAGCATGGAAACAGTGTGCTCGCACTGATTTCACACAGTGTCTGCTGTGATCCTGTTAGCATGTAAACAGTGTGCTCCCACTGACTCATTTCACAGTGTCTGCTGTCATCCTGTTAGCATGTAAACAGTGTGCTCGCACTGATTTCACACAGTGTCTGCTGTGATCCTGTTAGCATGTAAACAGTGTGCTCCCACTGACTCATTTCACAGTGTCTGCTGTCATCCTGTTAGCATGTAAACAGTGTGCTCACACTGATTTCACACAGTGTCTGCTGTGATCCTGCTAGCATGTAAACAGTGTGCTCACACTGATTTCACACAGTGTCTGCTGTCGTCCTGTTAGCATGTAAACAGTGTGCTCACACTGACTGATTTCACACAGTGTCTGCTGTGATCCTGTTAGCATGTAAACAGTGTGCTCATACTGACTGATTTCTGAGAGTATCTGCTGTGATCCTGTTAGCATGTAAACAGTGTGCTCGCACTGACTGATTTCACACAGTGTCTGCTGTGATCCTGTTAGCATGTAAACAGTGTGCTCACACTGACTGATTTCTGAGAGTATCTGCTGTGATCCTGTTAGCATGTAAACAGTGTGCTCACACTGACTGATTTCTGAGAGTATCTGCTGTGATCCTGTTAGCATGTAAACAGTGTGCTTGCACTGACTGATTTCACACAGTGTCTGCTGTGATCCTGTCAGCATGTAAACAGTGTGCTCACACTGACTGATTTCACACAGTGTCTGCTGTCGTCCTGTTAGCATGTAAACAGTGTGCTCACACTGACTGATTTCACACAGTGTCTGCTGTGATCCTGTTAGCATGTAAACAGTGTGCTCACACTGACTGATTTCACACAGTGTCTGCTGTCGTCCTGTTAGCATGTAAACAGTGTGCTCACACTGACTGATTTCACACAGTGTCTGCTGTGATCCTGTTAGCATGTAAACGATGTGCTCACACTGACTGATTTCACACAGTGTCTGCTGTCATCCTGTTAGCATGTAAACAGTGTGCTCGCACTGACTGATTTCACACAGTGTCTGCTGTCGTCCTGTTAGCATGTAAACAGTGTGCTCGCACTGACTGATTTCACACAGTGTCTGCTGTCATCCTGTTAGCATGTAAACAGTGTGCTCGCTCTGACTGATTTCACACAGTGTCTGCTGTGATCCTGTTAGCATGTATACAGTGTGCTCACACTGATTTCACACAGTGTCTGCTGTCGTCCTGTTAGCTTGTAAACAGTGTGCTCGCACTGACTGATTTCACACAGTGTCTGCTGTCATCCTGTTAGCATGTAAACAGTGTGCTCGCACTGACTGATTTCACACAGTGTCTGCTGTCATCCTGTTAGCATGTAAACAGTGTGCTCGCACTGACTGATTTCACACAGTGTCTGCTGTCATCCTGTTAGCATGTAAACAGTGTGCTCGCACTGACTGATTTCACACAGTGTCTGCTGTGATCCTGTTAGTATGTACACAGTGTGCTCACACTGATTTCACACAGTGTCTGCTGTCGTCCTGTTAGCATGTAAACAGTGTGCTCACACTGACTGGTTTCACACAGTGTCTGCTGTCATCCTGTTAGCATGTACACAGTGTGCTCGCACTGACTGATTTCACACAGTGTCTGCTGTCGTCCTGTTAGCATGTAAACAGTGTGCTCACACTGACTGATTTCACAGTGTCTGCTGTGATCCTGTTAGCCTGTAAACAGTGTGCTCACACTGACTGATTTCACACAGTGTCTGCTGTCGTCCTGTTAGCATGTATACAGTGTGCTGACACTGACTGGTTTCACACAGTGTCTGCTGTCATCCTGTTAGCATGTATACAGTGTGCTCACACTGACTGATTTCACACAGTGTCTGCTGTCGTCCTGTTAGCATGTAAACAGTGTGCTCACACTGACTGGTTTCACACAGTGTCTGCTGTCATCCTGTTAGCATGTACACAGTGTGCTCGCACTGACTGATTTCACACAGTGTCTGCTGTCGTCCTGTTAGCATGTAAACAGTGTGCTCACAGTGACTGGTTTCACACAGTGTCTGCTGTCATCCTGTTAGCATGTATACAGTGTGCTCACACTGACTGAGTTCACACAGTGTCTGCTGTGATCCTGTTAGCATGTAAACAGTGTGCTCACACTGACTGATTTCACAGTGTCTGCTGTGATCCTGTTAGCATGTAAACGGTGTGCTCACACTGACTCATTTCACAGTGTCTGCTGTCATCCTGTTAGCATGTAAACAGTGTGCTCACACTGATTTCACACAGTGTCTGCTGTGATCCTGTTAGCATGTAAACAGTGTGCTCACACTGATTTCACACAGTGTCTGCTGTTGTCCTGTTAGCATGTAAACAGTGTGCTCACACTGACTGATTTCACACAGTGTCTGCTGTGATCCTGTTAGCATGTAAACAGTGTGCTCATACTGACTGATTTCTGAGAGTATCTGCTGTGATCCTGTTAGCATGTAAACAGTGTGCTCGCACTGACTGATTTCACACAGTGTCTGCTGTGATCCTGTTAGCATGTAAACAGTGTGCTCACACTGACTGATTTCTGAGAGTATCTGCTGTGATCCTGTTAGCATGTAAACAGTGTGCTCACACTGACTGATTTCTGAGAGTATCTGCTGTGATCCTGTTAGCATGTAAACAGTGTGCTTGCACTGACTGATTTCACACAGTGTCTGCTGTGATCCTGTTAGCATGTAAACAGTGTGCTCACACTGACTGATTTCACACAGTGTCTGCTGTCGTCCTGTTAGCATGTAAACAGTGTGCTCACACTGACTGATTTCACACAGTGTCTGCTGTGATCCTGTTAGCATGTAAACTGTGTGCTCACACTGACTGATTTCACAGAGTGTCTGCTGTGATCCTGTTAGCATGTAAACGATGTGCTCACACTGACTGATTTCACACAGTGTCCGCTGTCGTCCTGTTAGCATGTAAACAGTGTGCTCGCACTGACTGATTTCACACAGTGTCTGCTGTCGTCCTGTTAGCATGTAAACAGTGTGCTCGCACTGACTGATTTCACACAGTGTCTGCTGTCATCCTGTTAGCATGTAAACAGTGTGCTCGCTCTGACTGATTTCACACAGTGTCTGCTGTGATCCTGTTAGCATGTATACAGTGTGCTCGCACTGACTGATTTCACACAGTGTCTGCTGTCATCCTGTTAGCATGTAAACAGTGTGCTCGCACTGACTGATTTCACACAGTATCTGCTGTCATCCTGTTAGCATGTAAACAGTGTGCTCGCACTGACTGATTTCACACAGTGTCTGCTGTGATCCTGTTAGTATGTACACAGTGTGCTCACACTGATTTCACACAGTGTCTGCTGTCGTCCTGTTAGCTTGTAAACAGTGTGCTCGCACTGACTGATTTCACACAGTGTCTGCTGTCATCCTGTTAGCATGTAAACAGTGTGCTCGCACTGACTGATTTCACAGTGTCTGCTGTGATCCTGTTAGCATGTAAACAGTGTGCTCGCACTGACTGATTTCACACAGTGTCTGCTGTCGTCCTGTTAGCATGTAAACAGTGTGCTCACACTGAGTGATTTCACACAGTGTCTGCTGTGATCCTATTAGTATGTACACAGTGTGCTCACACTGATTTCACACAGTGTCTGCTGTCGTCCTGTTAACATGTAAACAGTGTGCTCACACTGACTGATTTCACACAGTGTCTGCTGTGATCCTGTTAGTATGTACACAGTGTGCTCACACTGATTTCACACAGTGTCTGCTGTCGTCCTGTTAGCATGTAAACAGTGTGCTCGCACTGACTGATTTCACAGTGTCTGCTGTGATCCTGTTAGCATGTAAACAGTGTGCTCGCACTGACTGATTTCACACAGTGTCTGTTGTGATCCTGTTAGCATGTAAAGAGTGTGCTCACACTGACTGATTTCTGAGAGTATCTGCTGTGATCCTGTTAGCGTGTATACAGTGTGCTCACATTGATTTCACACAGTGTCTGCTGTCGTGCTGTTAGCATGTAAACAGTGTGCTCGCACTGACTGATTTCACACAGTGTCTGCTGTGATCCTGTTAGCATGTAAACAGTGTGCTCGCACTGACTGATTTCACACAGTGTCTGCTGTCGTCCTGTTAGCATGTAAACAGTGTGCTCACACTGACTGATTTCACACAGTGTCTGCTGTGATCCTGTTAGTATGTACACAGTGTGCTCACACTGATTTCACACAGTGTCTGCTCTCGTCCTGTTAGCATGTAAACAGTGTGCTCACACTGATTTCACACAGTGTCTGCTGTGATCCTGTTAGTATGTACACAGTGTGCTCACACTGATTTCACACAGTGTCTGCTGTCGTCCTGTTACCATGTAAACAGTGTGCTCACACTGACTGATTTCACACAATGTCTGCTGTGATCCTGTCAGTGTGCTCACACTGACTGATTTCACACAATGTCTGCTGGGATCCTGTTAGCATGTAAACAGTGTGCTCACACTGACTGATTTCACACAGTGTCTGCTGTTGTCCTGTTAGCATGTAAACAGTGTGCTCGCACTGACTGATTTCACACAGTGTCTGCTGTGATCCTGTTAGTATGTACACAGTGTGCTCACACTGATTTCACACAGTGTCTGCTGTCGTCCTGTTAGCATGTAAACAGTGTGCTCACACTGACTGATTTCACACAATGTCTGCTGTGATCCTGTCAGTGTGCTCACACTGACTGATTTCACACAATGTCTGCTGGGATCCTGTTAACATGTAAACAGTGTGCTCACACTGACTGATTTCACACAGTGTCTGCTGTTGTCCTGTTAGCATGTAAGCAGTGTGCTCGCACTGACTGATTTCACACAGTGTCTGCTGTGATCCTGTTAGCATGTAAACAGACGTTGCAGGACCCCCCAGGAGTGCGTGATGACGGAGGCCAGCTGGAGTTGGCGCTAGGGCAGCTGCCAGGCCCTTTGCGTTGGTTCCAGTGTCGACGGCGTCGCTGTGCAGGTGATTCTAGGCCTCGTGTTCGCAGGTGTTTTTCACCGAGTCCCCGTCAGGCACGCAGGCCCGTGGCCCGGAGCGCTGGGGGCAGCACCTGCCCGGGAGGCTCCTCAACCCAGCCTCCCGAGTAGCTGGGATTACAGGCATCCGCCACCACGCCCGGCTAATTTTCGTATTTTTAGTAGAGATGGGGTTTCACCATCTTGGCCAGGCTGGTCTTGAACTCCTGACCTCAAATGATCCGTCCGCCTCGGCCTCCGAAAGTGCTGGGATGACAGGCGTGAGCCACCGCGCCGGCCTCCTTCCTCGTTTTCTATGTCAGAGGCCGCAGGCACCGGGGCACCCGCTGGCCAAGGCGCGGCTGCTGAGGGCGGTGCGGGGTGTTGGGGTGTTGGGGTGTCGGGGTCACCGGTGGGAACATGCTGGGGCGTTTGCGGGACCTGCTCAGAGCTGGAGCCGACACCCTCCGGCGGGGCTTCCTGAGGCCTCTGGGAAGCTGCTTGTCCGCGCGGGGTCGGGGGTTCCGGGGGAGCGCGTGAGTCCGGCGGACCGGGGAGGCGCAGGGGGACCTTGAGGCCGATTCCAGGCGCGGCCAAGCAACCCCCGCGGGACCCCCCAATCCCCCCCATGCTGCGGCCCCGGGCGACGGCAGACCGTGGGGTCAGGGGTCGCGGGGTGCTTGTGGGGAGCCTGGGCCTGGCCTGGGGGAGAACGTTCTGTGGGGGACAGACCGGGCCGGGACCCCGGGGGAATGGCGGAGCCTGGAGAGGCAGATGCAGCAGCGGGTCCCGGGGGGCGGGGTCCCGGGGGGCGGGGTCCCGGGGGGGCGGGGTCCCGGGGGGGGCGGGGTCCCGGGGGGGCGGGGTCCCGGGGGGGGCGGGGTCCCGGGGGGGGCGGCGTCCGGGGGGGCGGGGTCCCGGGGGGGCGGGGTCCCGGGGGGGCGGGGTCCCGGGGGGGGCGGTGTCCCGGGGGGGGCGGTGTCCGGGGGGGGCGGGGTCCCGGGACCAGTTGACGGGGGATTCCTCCTCTCCAGGGAGCTTGGGGAGCTCTGAGTGGGGGGCGCGTGTCCCGCGGGGAGGGTCTCCGGCTTCTCGGGGCCACGGGGGGAGGTTGCGGGGGCTGGGGGCGGCCGGGGCTGCCGGCCGCGGCCCCGAAAGGCCTCTCCGGGGGATCTTGGGGCCGCGGCTCCTCCCAGGGCCTCAGGTCCGTGAGTCACAGGCAGCCGGTGTTCAGGGAAAGTCAAACGTTCTTTTCTTTCCAATCCCATGAAACAGACGCTCAGAGCCTGTCCCGCCGCAGGGGCTCAGCGCCGTCATTCCTGGGGCGTCGTCTCCCTTTCCCGGGGGCCCCGGTCCCTGTGTTCCCAGCTACGGCCGGACGTGGGGAGAAGCGGCCAAATCGCGAAGGGCCTGGACAGGGCCGCGCGCGGATCGGATTGTGCTGGGGGAGCTGAGAGGGGCCGCGGGCGATCGAGGGGTCCGGCTCTCGAGAGGCGATGCCCAGAGGCCGGGACAGAATCTAGACGGGGCCGAGTCCCCAGCCCGGGCCCCGGCGGCCTCCACGTGGGAAGACACGCAGGGCCCGGGAGCTCGGAGTGGGCGCAGGGCGGCCTCGGCTGTGTCAACAGATGGGCAGAAACCCCAGCGTGTGCCAAGCTGTAGTCGCCGGTGGGTCTTAAGCATTTTAGTCTTGGGACATTTTTACACTTTGAAAATTATTGAAGACTCTCAGAGCTTTTGTTTTTGTGCATTATAACCTTCAAAATATACCGTATTAGCGGCTGGGCGCGGTGGCTCACGCCTGTAATCCCAGCACTTTGGGAGGCCGAGGCGGGCGGATCACGAGGTCAGGAGATCGAGACCATCCTGGCTAACACGGTGAAACCCCGTCTCTACTGAAAATACAAAAAAATAGCCGGGCGTGGTGGCGGGCGCCTGTAGTCCCAGCTACTCGGGAGGCTGAGGCAGAAGAATGGCGTGAACCCGGGAGGTGGAGCTTGCAGTGAGCTGAGATTGCACCACTGCACTCCAGCCTGGGCCACAGAGCGAGACTCCATCTCAAAAACCAAAACAAAACAAAAACAAAAAACATATATATATAAATATACACATACGTATGTATATATACACATGTATAAACACATGTATAAATATATACACATGTATATGTATATATAAATACATATGTATAAATATATATAAATACATATGTATAAATATATAAATACATATATGTATAAATATATACATATGTATGTATACATATGTATAAATATATACATATGTATGTATACATATGTATATAATATATACATATGTATGTATATACATATATGCATATATACACATATATACATATATATGTATACCGTATTAGCAATTAGAGCTGAGACATTTAAAAATACTTATGGCTTCATTTATGTTTACATTTCAAAATTTACTTATACATTTTAGATTTATGTAAATTTATGGGGCACAAGTGTAATTTTATTACAGGCATACATTGCACAGTGGTGAAACCACGGCTTTTAGGGAACCCCAATAAGGTGTGCTGTACCCGTTAAGTACTTTCTCCCCCACCCCCCACTCCCTCCCGGATTCTACGGCCTGTCATTCCACACTCCGTGTCCACACGTGATTCAGCTCCACTTATGAGTAAGAACATGCAGCGTTTGTCTTTCTGTTCCACTTAAGAGAATGGGCACCACTTCCATCCACATTGCTGCAAAGCAACCATTTCATCCTTTTCTGATCCATTTAAAAACAGCAATAATAAACCCATTAAGTGTTAACATATAGGATAAAATTTTAGTAATATTTTTAGTAAAAAGAATGGCATTATCTTACATTTTGCAAACCCCTTTCACTGGGTTCTCTGATTTGAACTGCTGTGATACTGTTGCTCTGGTTGAAATTGAGAAGAAAACCTGGCCACACACAGACATTGAGTTGGGACAAAGGATTATTTACCAGCCTTTTTGGATCATTGCGCGTCGTCTTTCTTGGGGTTAGGCAACACATGGTAAGTCATCGTCTTTCTTGGGGTTATGCAACACGTGGTAAGTGACGGTTTCCTCAAGGTGAGCTGCTGTGGAACCTGAGACCACGGTGCATGCGCTCTGCGCTCAGCCAGGCTGTGACGTGCGGCGATCACACGCTTTGGGTGGGTTCTCACCCGGCGTGGCTTCGTAGCATCCTGCAACAGTCATCTGGAAAAGGTCAGTTCACCGAGTCATGTGGAGCTTCCAAATGTTGACGTGTTTCTTTATTTAATATCAAAAGTCACATTTGCAAATATCACCACCAACTTCCTCGGAAAAGTCTTCAAGTGCTGACTGGGAAGCTCACAGTGATGGATACAAGTTTTCCAAAATTCTAATTTTTGCTTGAAAGCTCAAATTTTGTTATTGGCAACAAATACTGCAAGTTTACCTTAAAGCAACAGGCTCATTTTGCTCATTTTCAAGAAAATGCCTGCCCGATGCCCGATGACCGTGGCTTGTTGGTTGTTTTTTCAGGTACAGACGTAGCTGGGGGGTGGGGGCCGTGGCTCCAGACTCAGCCACACACTTTCTCCCAGTCCCGTCAGCTTCCATGTGTGGTCCACGCACTCTGCCTGCATTTCCCGTGTACTGCCCCACCTGTGGCCATGCACCCTGCTGTGCTGTGTGCAAGGCTGAGATAGAACAGAACGGATAGTTTTTCTGCCCCAGGGGGCCTTTTAAAAGTGGAGCTATTGTTTCTACTGCACAGTAAGTGCTGGTGGTGGGAAGGCAGGGTGTGGAGCTGCCGCCCTGTGCCCAATACGGAGCCGCCATTCGCAGATGTCGCCCGCTGGAGAAGGCATTGTCACAAAAGTAGTGACATATTGTCACACAGTGTCACTTAGCTTTGTCACAAACGTAGTTCTGATCTGCAGACCCACTGGCAGAGTCCCTGGGAACTTACCCCATGCCAGGACCCACAGGCCACGCGGTGAGAACCTCCTGCCATGGGTGAGACGAATCCTTCACGGACCGGGAGGGAGGCTGTGGATGGGGCTGGAGCCTCGGGTATGTCCTCAGCTGGCTGGGGAGCCTCCCCCAGGGGCGATGTGGGCGTGTCCACGTCTGCTGGGGTCCCTTCCCTGGTTCGTGAACCTGAGAGGCCACCCTGGGCCCCTGGCGCCCCTCCCTGCAGGTCAGCGCCCCTGGCTTGCTGTTTTTGAGACTCCCTCTACTTCCCATGCGCCACTCCCAGCACGTGGAGATGCCTGTTTCTCCTGGGCAGATGGAACCCGATTCTTTCCAACTTGGGAAACGTAATCAGTCTTTTCTGTTATGTTTCCATTTGTTTCTCAATGTTAAATTTCTGTGAACAAAACTTCCCATTGGTGACTGTTTTAAAGACCCTCAGAACCTGGTCCACTCTAGAGGCTCTATCACCGTAGGCCCTGGGCTGCCTGGAGGAGCGAGTGAGGGGTCCATGCTGCGTCAGGAGCTAGGGACTGCTGGGGATGAGATGCGTCTCTTTGGCCAGGGCGTTTGCTTTAGAGCTATGAGGCAGCCGGGAAGCTGGGCCACAGGCGGGAGGCCTGGGGTCCGGGCGCTACAGCCAGTGCCAGCTCCTGCTTTCCACGGCCGGCGGGTTCTACCATAGCCTCGGCAAGTCATCAGCAAACGTCCCTTACAGACACTCCATCCGGACACGTGTGCCTCATTGCCAGGTGTTCTCTCTGCCGACCCCACATCTGTGATGGCAGAACTCAGCTCAGAGCAGGTGCGGCAGGAGGTGAGGGAGGGAACACCGGCACCCTCACAGCAGCTGGACCCTTCCACACACCCTCCAAGCTTGTCACCCAGTAGGCCGGCCGGGCGCCATGGCCCAGAGGTCCCTGTGGCCGGCAGGAGAGTTGCCAGCATGGGAGCTGAGACCCTCTTGTCAGACTCAGGCGCCCTCTCTCTCCTCCCTATGAAAATAAAAGCTTAGAAAGCAGAAAGCCAGCAGACAGCCGGGACTTCTCCCCTCGCCCCTGACCCTCCGTGCTGCTGCTTTGTTTGCTGCTATCTCAGACGGTGGAGCTGTCTCCCCAGGCCGTATCGCAGGTCCTTTCTGCTCCGGGCAAAAGAATTGCAGAGCCTGATTCCACAGGAGAGCATGAGTGTGAGACTGGGAGGCAAGCTCTGGCTGAAGCCGCAACCCTGATGGCAGTAATTTCCCTTGGTTTTGAATTTTCACCTAAAAAAAAAATCCATGTTTAGCCTTAGGATAATAATAGCTACTGTTCCTAGCTACATTGCTTGTACAATATGCACACACACATTGCCACGGCATGCCTTCGAATTGAACCTGGCATACCTGCAAGGTCAAAGCTGAGTTCATGGCTTGTGACAGGCAGTGAGCAGCTGCCAGTGCTGCCCTGCCCATGTGTGCCCACATGTACCCAAGTATGCCCGCATGTACCCAGGTGTGCCTGCATGTGCCCAGGTGTGCCTGCATGTACCCGCGTGTGCCTGCAGATACCCACGTGTGCCCACATGTACCCGGGTGTGCCCGCAGATACCCAGGTTGCCCACATGTACCCAAGTGTGCCCACATGTACCTAGGTGTGCCCACATGTACCCACGTGTGCCTGCAGATACCCACATGTGCCCGCATGTACCTGGGTGTGCCTGCAGATACCCAGGTTGCCCACATGTACCCAAGTGTGCCCACATGTACCTAGGTGTGCCCACATGTACCCACGTGTGCCTGCAGATACCCACGTGTGCCCGCATGTACCTGGGTGTGCCTGCAGATACCCAGGTTGCCCACATGTACCCAAGTGTGCCCGCATGTAGCCGGGTGTGCCTGCATGTACCCAGGTGTGCCCATGTGTGCCCACGTGGGCAGGGTGGGCAGAGCCAGCACAGTTGCCCACTGGCTCTGACACAGAGGCTTGAAGAAAACCCTGGGACCCTCAGTGAGGGGCATACCCAGCCTGCGGGGAAGATGAAGCCACCTTCTGGCGTCCCACCCAGTGGCCAGCTCCTGCGGAGCCTCCCGATGGAGCACGAAGGAGCGTGGACAGGGCTCCAGCTTAGTTCTGACATGTGTTGGAAGCACCTGCGGACATCCACTTTGCAAAGCAGCTGCTGTACTGGTGGGGCTGGGGTGTGGCCTGGGCCGTTCCTCTATTCTAGGAGGAGTGGGGCTCCAGGTGAGGTTCTGACTCCAACTCTCTCGGACAGGACAGACACGGCCTCCTGCACAGCGGCTGCTGCACCCAGCACCGGGGCTGGTCCAGCTCCGCGTCTTCACCACTGAGCAGCTTTTACTTGATCCTATTTTGTGAGGATATGGTCTTTAAAGTCACGTGCCTCTGGAGGTTGGGAACCTGCATGACAAATACAGTTTTGGGGCAGTTACTTTCTTTTTTCTTTTCTTTTTCTCTGTCGCCCAAGCTGGAGTGCAGTGGCGCAGTCTCGGCTCACTGCAAGCTCCGCCTCCCGGGCTGATGCCCTTCTCCTGCCTCAGCCTCCCGAGTAGCTGGGACTACAGGCGCCCGCCACCACGCCTGGCTAATTTTTTGTCTTTTTAGTAGAGACGGGGTTTCACTGTGTTAGCCAGGATGGTCTCGATCTCCTGACCTCGTGACCCACCCGCCTCGGCCTCCCAAAGTGCTGGGGTTACAGGCGTGAGCCCCCGCACCCAGCCTGGGCCCATTACTTTCTGCGTGACAGCTGGAGTGTGTCCGTCCTGAAGACTATTTAAGGAGAGGAAGGCCAGCCTGACGCTCTAGCTCAGGGAACTTGGTCATCCAGCAGATACCAGACAGGGCGACCCCTTCGGCCCATCCAGGGAGGGAACAAAGGAAGAAGGCTGTCAGGGCAGCCAGGCCACTCCCATTGTCCTGCAGATGCTGCCGTGCTCCTGGTCACCCATGGGAGCTGCCAAAGGGGACCCCAACTTTTCTTGGGAAAGTGCCCATCCCTGGGCCTGTGGGACCCTCCGGCGATGGGTCAGCGCCACCCTCTGAAGGGCACAGGGGCGTGGGGGCAGCGGTGTCAGTTTGCTTCCTCGGCGTCGTAGCCACAGCTGTGACATGCCAGCCCGCTTCCCACATGGAAGAGGTATTTTTCTCCTCCCCTGACCCTGGGAGGTCCTGGGCCCCTTCACACCTTTGCATAACAAACAGAAAAGGCCGGCTGGGCAGTTTCCATGCAGGCCAACCCACTGTGCTTATTAGCACACAATGAAAATTATTAGGTGGAGACAAACACCCCCACAATAGCAAAGAAAACAAACCAAACCCGTCTACACAGATTCCCACAGTCCGCGTGACTCACTCTGCCTGTTATCATGCGGTGGGCGGGAGCTTTATTCCCAACGTGTCTCATTGCTCAGATGTTTTCTGCTCTTCCTGATCCTGACTTCTCCTTTGGGCCTAATCAGGGCACGGCTCTGGGCTGGATCGGGGCCTTTGGCTGCGCTGCCTCAGGCCTGGGTTCTCACGGCCTGGGGTGAACCTGGCGTCCGGTGAGGAAGGGGCTGGAAACAGAGCTGCCTCAGCCTTGGGCGTCCATAGGGAGGTGTGTGGGGCCCTCTCGGCTGTCCCCACTTTACTTTCTCGGGGGATTTTATAAATTTATTTCCAAGAGCACATGCCCAGTTTATATGCACAGCCAACCGAGCCCTTTGCCCGACTCACGCCCATTCCGGAGTGGAGGTGACCATCCCGCGTGGATGAGTGCAGGGAAGCTCCGATGCGCCAGGCTCCCGAGGCAAAAAGATGCAACTCCTCCGAGCCACGGTGCGGTGAGGAGGAGGAGGCTCTTGCTGCTTGGGCCAGCCCCTGCCTGGCCAAGCTCCCAGATAAAAGGTGGGGCGGTGCTGTCCTTCGCCCTCCTGCTAGCCTGAGATCTGAAGGGAGGCACATTCTGGAGGGTGCCGGCTCAGGGAGCCTGACCCAGAGAGCGGGACGCCTGGGGTGTGGCTCAGGGCTAGGGTTAGATTTGGGAGGAAGGACGGCCAGGCCCGGGGTCTGAGTATGGCCCCACCCTCTGCTCTCAGATGCCGGGGTCCAGAGGGCAGCAGAGGCCGGGGCTTAGCCTGTCCTGGGGTGGCTCAGAGGCGGGGGCTCAGCCTGCCTGGGGTGGCTCAGAGGCGGGGGCTCAGCCTGCCTGGAGTGGCTCAGTGGCGGGGTCTCAGCCTGCCTGGAGTGGCTCAGAGGCGGGGGCTCAGCCTGCCTGGAGTGGCTCAGTGGCGGGGGCTCAGCCTGTCCTGGGGTGGCTCAGAGGTGGGGGCTCAGCCTGCCTGGAGTGGCTCAGTGGCGGGGGCTCAGCCTGTCCTGGGGTGGCTCAGAGGCGGGGGCTCAGCCTGCCTGGGGTGGCTCAGTGGCGGGGGCTCAGCCTGCCCTGGGGTGGCTCAGTGGCGGGGGCTCAGCCTGCCCTGGGGTGGCTCAGTGGCGGGGGCTCAGCCTGCCTGGGGTGGCTCAGTGGCGGGGGCTCAGCCTGCCCTGGGGTGGCTCAGTGGCGGGGGCTTTACCACGAAGAAAGGCACTTGCTGGAGCAGGCCCCGAGCTCAGCCCTATGCTCTGGGGTCCTGACCCACATCTAGCAGCAGATGCAGCAGGGACACCAATTGGGAGGCACGTTGACCAGCCAAGGCCACCAGCCTGGCCACTGTGCTGAGACAGGCCCCAGCCCAGCCCGGAGCAAGTCCTTCGCAGTCACTTTCCACTCACCCAGGCAAAGCCCTTACCCAGGAGGTGATGACGGCCTTGGGGGAGCTCAGTCAGTCAGGGAGGATGGCACGCCTGAGAGTGCACGGTGTCCTGTGGTCACGGTGGGGGGTCCTGTGATCCTGGGGCATGTGGGGTCCCATCTTCCTGGGGTATGTGGGGGTTCCATCATCCCGGGGCACAAGGGGTCCCATCTTCCTGGAGCACATGAGGTCCTGTCTTCCCGGGGCATGTGGGGTCCTGTCTTCCCGGAGCATGTGGGGTCCCGTCTTCCTGGGGCTTGCGGAGGGGCCGTTTACCCTGGGCTTGGGGGGAAGGGCCCAGTTGTTCATCACAGGGGCCCCTTCTATGAGTCCCCCCTTTTCTGGGGACACCAGTGGCAAGAGCCTAGGCATCTCTAGAACTGGCCATAAACCACAGCAAAGGCCTCGTGTTCTACAGAATGTGAGGATTTTCAATGACATGGCATCACTTGGAGCGCACTGGCCCCTGCTTTGCAGTCACCAATGCCGAGGTCACTGCTCTGGGGGCTGTGTAGGGCGTGTGTCTCTGCATCCGTATCTCTGTCGTGTGTCCGGGGTCGTGTGTCCGGGGTCGTGTGTCCGGGGCCGTGGCTCTGCATCTGACCTGGCCCAGCTTCACTCTGTGGGGAGTCTTGGAGCCTCCCTGAGCCCCAAAGCTGGGCCCACGTGGCCAGTCCCCTCACAGACACTGGCTGCTGCCATTTCCTTTGAGCTGTGTTCCCACCTCAGGTCCGCCTGCTGCTGGGCGCTGCTCTCCTCAGCCTCTCGGCCTGGGGAAGCTGCCTTGCCCCTCCCGTGCTGGAAAATCCCACCTGGGCCCAGCTGTTGGTGCAGGCGGCTGCAGGCTGGAGGGGAAGCACTGGGAAGCCACTGAACGTCCAGGTGAGCCTTGACGGCCTCTCAGCCCCTTCCCTCAGCCATGCAGCAACCAGCTCCGCCAACTTTGCCCACACACGCAGCCCCTCCTCCTCCCAGGCTCAGCCCCCTCCAAGTCCAGGAAACCCCTGGGTGCACTCGCTCCGTAACAGCGTTCTTCTGTTTTTCTGCCTGCTTGGGGCATGTGAGATTTACAGCCCTGGAATTTTAGAAAGCAGTTCTGGTGTCTGCGTTTGCTTGGTCAGTTGCAAAGGCATTGCCCATTTTGTCTTGGAGCAGAGGCATCTGCCATCACATGCTCCGTGCCATGGGTGAGGGACAAGGGGTCTCTCCCTGTGCTCTGTGTCCAGCATGGACTCTGCAGTTTGTTCCTTCTGAGCTTGTGATGCTCAGAGCTTGGCCGGGACGGAGCTGGTGGCCTCAGCTTCCAAGCTCCGGAGCTCAGTGTGGAGGAAGGGCACTGCCATCCTCCCGCAGCTCAGCCTGTGAAGCAGCTGTCAGAACATCTCAGATTGGGTGTCTCTGTCTCTCCTGGCTCCTCGGAGGTGAAGGTCCCTGCAGTCAGTCCTGGAGAGTGGCCCGTGGCCAGGTCCTGGAAACCGCGTGTCCCCGCGCCTCACCCTGCGAAGGCTGGGCAGGCAGCGTCCTTGGCCACAGTCGAGAATGTAACTGCAGCTCATGGAAATGAGCCCCGATAAATCACACGGACTGATTTTCACAGATTTCCATTCTTGGAACATTCCACTCTTTGAAAAAGATTTTCTCCTGGCTTTTTCAATCAAAAACACACTCTAGGCAGACTGACTATTACTGTAGCCAATGCCGTGAGCTGGCATGTGGGAGGGAAGGCTCTGGATCCTTCTGGAATATGGAATGGGCTCGGAAGGGAGACACACTTGATCCGAGTCCCAGCTCCGCACTGTCCCCGGGCTCCTGCCTCTGAGACCCTCGGGGCTCTGTGGAAACAAGGGGTGATGCCCAGGTGGGACCAGTGCCCTGGAATGTCCTCTGTACTGAATAAATGTCGGCTCCCCTTGAAGCCTACACGGCACTGGCAAATGAGTTCTGTAGCCGACTGTAAGTTAATTAGTACAACTCTTGCTCTCTTATTATTCTTAGATACAAAGTTAATTTGGAAAGATACATGTTTCTTTTAAAGTTGCATGGTTAAAAGCATGTGGGAGCTGAGCTTAATTAAGAGAAAGTGGCTCCTAGCGTGCAAGGGTTGCAGTTGGAGAAAAACATCATTAGATTAAGGGTTTCGCTGCCTTACCCAGCACAGCTGCCCCAGGCCGCTGGCCCCTCCATGCAGTGGATGGTGGATTGACCCGGCGTGAACTCTGTGCAGCTCCCGGAGGGGCCTGAGGTGCACGCACACCAGCAGTGGGGAGGGCAGTGGGGCTCAGGCACTGCGGGAGCGAGGGTGGGGGCAGCGCCCATGGAGTTGACCCCGGAGCCACCCGTGCGCCAAGCCCGCCGGCATCCTCACAGGTACAGGCCACGCGGAAGCCCCCAAGAGGGCGTGAGCCCCGGCTGCGTTTTAAGACCTGGAGGAGGGGATGTTGTGAGTGGCTTCAGACTCCTGTGCCCTGGTCCGTGGGCCAAGGACTGGGGCTGGCATCTGCACTCCGTGCTGAAAGCTTCCAGCAAGAAGACTTGGAGCTTCCTTTCTAAGGCATCTCCCTGGCTCTCAGGTGTCTCTGCGGAGCTGAGGGTGCCCGTGGCCTGCCCTAAAAGGCCCAGCAGCCCCAGCGCCCTCCTCTCTGGGCCTGGACCCACAGTGAGGAGGGGGCCACGCTCCTCAGGGGTACTGAGGGCAGGGACAGGAAGATTGTGGGAAGTGCCTGGCTCGAGTGGTCAGTCTCCGTCCCTCTGGCCCCATGGAGACGGGGCCTTTGGGCCCTGATGGAGCTGCTCACCGGGGCTCCGGCCTTGGATCCCCCCACAGGGCTGCTGTCCCAGGAGCAGAGGTCCCTCCCTGTGCCCTGGCCCTTGAGGCCCCTGGCGTGTTGCTGGTGTGCAGTAGTGTGTGCACAAGAGTTAGCTGGAGGCCCTGCCTGCCGCGTGGCTGCTGTTGTGTCTCCACAGGCTGTGGGGCAAGAGGCAGAGCATGTGTGGTCTGTGCTCGGCCGCCTCAGGCCTGGCGGAAGGGCCGGGCAGGCTCCTGTGAGCGCTGTGAACGCCGGGCACCCCCCGCGGCGCCGTCTTCCTTCCTCACCTCATGGAACCCTCTTGGCGTTTCACACGCGGGGACTCTGAGGGCGGGTTGTCGGGGACAGCACTCCACGGCCTCTTGTGGCATGTCCAGATGATCTTTTCAAAGACATCTGCAGGAGGCAGAGACGGTGCCTCGCCTGGACCGGGGCAGTGGCTACCTCCGCCCGGGATCTGGGGTCTCCCTGCCAGGGCTCCCTGTGTGTGTGCAGGTCCCGGGCCTGGCTCCAATCCTCAAAACCACCATTGCTGTGAAAACCACCCTGGAGGGTCGTGTCTCTGGCCAGCAGCCATGAATCCCGCAGGCCACTGAGGCTCCTCCGTGTGCAATCTCAGTGCCTTGTGCAGCTGGATGTGTGAGGAGCTGCCAGGGCCGTGGGGAGCCGGGCTGGCCCTGGCCAGAGTTGTTTCCCTGCCCCACACCCTTTCACCGTTTTGCAGTCTCCACGAGTGTCCTGGGTCTGTGCATTTTCGCACATGGACTGCAGTCCTGGAGAACTGGGATGTGGAGGAGGCTGGGAGCAGTGGTGACAGCAGGGCCAGAGGCGACACAGAGCAGAGGAGCAGAGACCAGGTGAGGAACAGAGACCAGGTGAGGAGCACAGACCAGGTGAGGAGCAGAGACCAGGTGAGGAGCAGAGACCAGGTGAGGAGCACAGACCAGGTGAGGAGCAGAGACCAGGTGAGGAGCAGAGACCAAGCGAGGAACGCAGACCAGGCGAGGAGCAGAGACCAGGCGAGGAGCGCAGACCAGGCGAGGAGTGCAGACCAGGCGAGGAGCAGAGACCAGGCGAGGAGCGCAGACCAGGCGAGGAGCGCAGACCAGGCGAGGAGCGCAGACCAGGCGAGGAGCGCAGACCAGGCGAGGAGCAGAGACCAGGCGAGGAGCGCAGACCAGGCGAGGAGCAGAGACCAGGCGAGGAGCGCAGACCAGGCGAGGAGCGCAGACCAGGCGAGGAGCAGAGACCAGGCGAGGAGCGCAGACCAGGCGAGGAGCGCAGACCAGGCGAGGAGCAGAGACCAGGCGAGGAGCGCAGACCAGGCGAGGAGCGCAGACCAGGCGAGGAGCAGAGACCAGGCGAGGAGCGCAGACCAGGCGAGGGGCAGAGACCAGGCGAGGAGCGCAGACCAGGCGAGGGGCAGAGACCAGGCGAGGAGCGCAGACCAGGCGAGGGGCAGAGACCAGGCGAGGGGCGCAGACCAGGCGAGGGGCAGAGACCAGGTGAGAGGCGCAGACCAGGCGAGGGGCAGAGACCAGGCGAGGAGCGCGGACCAGGCGAGGAGCAGAGACCAGGCGAGGAGCAGAGACCAGGCGAGCAGCAGAGACCAGGCGAGCAGCAGAGACCAGGCGAGGAGCAGAGACCAGGCGAGGAGCAGAGACCAGGCGAGGAACGCAGACCAGGCGGGGAGCGCAGACCTGGCGGGGAGCGCAGACCTGGCGGGGAACGCAGACCTGGCGGGGAACGCAGACCTGGCGGGGAACGCAGACCTGGCGGGGAACGTAGACCTGGCGGGGAACGCAGACCTGGCGGGGAACGCAGACTGGGTGTGGGAGCCCCAGCACACAGAGGAGCGCAGACCCAGTGGGGAAGCCAAGGCAGGAGCTCGGGAGCCGGCGAGGGGTCCAGGTGCTGGATGAGCAGAGCAGGGTGGGCTCCGGGCCAGGGGCAAATGCAGAGAAGGAGCCCTGGGGGAGGCAGAGGGAAGCTTTGCTGGGCAGGAGGGCGAGGAGGGGCATCCCTGGCTCTGGGCACACAGGTGGAGACAGAGGACAGCTGTGCTGTACTGCATTTTCTGATGGAAAAGATGATAAACTATGTTCACGCTGCCAACAAATACTAAACAATGGTTTTCTCTAAAGCTTAAGAATCATTATGCTAAATAGTAAGTTTAGGGGAGAAGAGACAGAGTCCCCTTACAGAAGAACTCCGGAGAATTTGGTTGGATGCTACACCCTCAAGAAATAAAGTAGTGTTGGGTTACAAAGACATAAAGTAAGCGTCCAAGAATCCATACTCTTGTAACTGACTGAAGAAGTACAGAAATGTGAGGAGGCTGGGCGAGCGTGACGCTCCTCCAGGGCTGAGCTCTGAAGCAGGGTTTGTGTGTGCACACGTGTGTATGTGTGTGCATGTGTGTGTGCACACGTGTGTATGTGTGTGCATGTGTGTGCATGTGTGTGCGCACACGTGTGTGTGTGCATGTGTGCATGCACACGTGTATGTGTGTGCATGTGTGCGTGCACACGTGTATATGTGTGCCTGTGTGCGCGCACGTGTGTGTATGTGTGCATGTGTGTGCACACGTGTGTGTGCGCATCTATCAGCAGTGTGCCCTGAGGCCTGTGGTCCCCCTGGGAAGCGCTGTTCAGCACAGGTGGGGGTGTCCCAGGGACATTTGGCTGCTGAGAGTTTGGGGGTCAGAGTTGCCCTCGGCAGACGGTGTCCATAAAGAACACCCACAGCTGAAAGACCCACGGCCCAGGTTCCCCTGGGGGTCCCAGGACCTCAGAGTCCAGCTGGTGAGGGGCACTGTCCTGGCCACAGAGACACGGTGGGGGCTCTGCTGTCTGTTGCAGAAACTGGAGTACTGGGCTGAGCAGTACCCCAAATGCGTGTCCTTCAGGAAGCTCAAATGGGACCTTTTTTGGAAATAGGGTCGATGCAGACATCTGTAGTTAGGATGAGGCCACGCTGGGTTAGGGAAGGCCCAGAGTCAGGGACTGGTGCTGGTGTCTTTACCGAAGGACGGTCATGTGAATTCGGAGAGATGGGCCCATACAGGGGAGTCAGCTGCGTGCCCAGGGGGCAGAGGGCAGAATGACGCAGCCACAAGCCCAGAACGCCTGGGGACGCTGGAAGAGGCAGGAAGGATCCTCCCCTGGAGCCTTCGGAGGCACCTTAGTTTCAGGCTTGGGGCCTCCAGAGCTGGGAGAGGGTGACGTGCCATTGCTTTAAGTCCCCAGTGTGTGGTTCTTTGCCAGGACAGTCTCAGGACAGGCTACAGGGATGCAGCTCACAGAGGAGCCTGGGACCTCACCTGGGTGGGTGTGGTGGCCTCACGCTGCCCTCTGGGGACTCATCCTGCCAGGCCTTCGGCTCCTCGAAGGGACCCTAGGCGACTTCTCCAAAGCTGCGAGGCAGAGGCCGGCTGAGGATCTCAGGAAGGCTGGGCCTTAGGGCGGCCAATTTGCCCAGGACTGAGGGGTTTCCAGGGTGTGGGGCTTTCAGAGCAAAACCCAGGAAAGCCTCAGGGAGCCGGGCGGTCGCCATCCTGGAGGTGCCAGGCGGGGACGGCCTGCGGGGTGAACAGCCCACGTTCTGGTCTGAAGGGAGTCTCTGCCGCTGCCTGTGATAACTTCTGCTTGAGCCAGTGAGCTGGGACTGCGGCCGCGTGTGGAGCTCCAGACACAGGCCCTCACAGGCACCCACCCAGCCCTGCAGGCCCTGGAAAAGCCCACCGCCTGGGAGGGGCGTCCACGCCGGTGACCCAAGACCCCGCCAGCAAGAACGCAGGCCCTCTCAGGGCGGGAGCGGAGGGCGGCACTGCAGGAAGGTGGCCAGGCCTCCAGGTCTCCTGCCTGGGGAAGGGGCTTTGGAATTGCAGGACCAAAAGCAACTGCTTGTATTTCGCTCTGTGGCTACGGGCAGGGGTGGAGATGGGGCTACACAGGCTCCTGCGGATACTCCCGCCTGGCAGGATCTCAGCGGGGAGGGGCTGTGGCCCTGGGGGTCCTGAGTAGAAGAAACAGACTTTTCTCTGCTCTTACCCACAACAATCAACAGAGACTCCATGACCAGACGTGTGGGGTTTTTCCCACACGCCAAGCAAACAGTCGGTTCTGCACAGACACCAGCAGGAACCCTCCAACTGCGTTCAATTCATTCTCTTTCCCCAGGAGACAGTGTCTGATCCCACAGGCTGTGGGCTCAGTCCCCAAGACTCTTCCCCATACCCACACCCACTTCAGACACCAGCGGTATAAGTCTGAGCCTTCGGAACTTCTGGCCCACAGGCTGGGTTCCTATGACACGCCCCCACCCCCCCCACCCCTTCCCCAGTTGGGTTCGATTAATTCTCTAGAGCAGCTGCGGAACTCAGGGACACGCACTTACGTGTACCAGGTTTATTATAGACGGTATTGCAAAGGATACAGATGGAGAGGCGCATGGGGCAAGGTGTGGGGAAGGGGCCGGAGTTCCCAGGCCCTCCCTGGGCACTCGCCCTCCAGGAACCTCCAGAGTCCATTATCCGGAAGCCCCCTGACAGTCCTGCTGGGGATCAGCTTGAGTAGCCAACCACTGTCATCTCCTTAGCAGACAAACAGACATCACTTATGAGACCCCCAAGGACTTTAGGAGTTGTATGCCAGGAAATAGGGAGGAAGGCCAAATGTGTATTTCAGAATAGTCGAGGGTAGCTGGAAGGTACCTGGCTCGGCCTGCAGCCTGAATGAGCGGCAAGGCTCCTGGGTCAGGGATCAGGGCCAGGGCAGGGGCAGGGTCTCTCCCAGACCCATCTGGGAGCTGGGACCCACTGAAGGGCCCAGGCGGGATTGGGGTCAAAGCAGGAGAACATGGAGACAGGAAAGAAGCTGACATTTCTTCATGCTGCGAGCTAAATCCCCTGCCCTAGAAGTTGTGGTTTCTTGTACACTGCAGCTGTTGCAAATCACTAACAACACTGTCTGCCCGTCCCTACGTGGAATGATGGAGTTCACTGGAACCACCGAGGGACGCTGCTCTTACTGCTCGGGCATGAAAGGATGTATCACTGCATTTTGATTTTGTTTCTTAAGAAATACTTTTGGCCGGGTGCAGTGGCTCACACCTGTAATCCCAGCACTTTGGGAGGCTGAGGTGGGCAGATCACTTGAGGCCAGAAGTTTGAGACCAGCTTGCCCAACATACTGAAACCCTGTCTCTACTAAAAATACAAAAATTAGCTGGGTGTGGTGGCGCATGCCTATAACCCCAGCTACTGGGGAGGCTGAAGCAGGAGAATCACTTGAACCCAGGAGTGGGAGGTTGCAGTGAGCCAAGATCGCGCCACTGCACTCCAGTCTGGGCAAAGAAGCGAGACTCTGTCTCAGGAGAAAAAAAAAAAAAAGAGAAGTAAAGAAAAAAGGCCGGGTGCGGTGGCTCACGCCTGTAATCCCAGCGCTTGGGGAGGCCGAGGCGGGCGGATCATGAGGTCAAGAGATCGAGACCATCCTGGCTAACACGGTGAAACCCCGTCTCTACTGAAAATACAAAAAATTAGCCGGGCGTGGTGGCGGATGCCTATAGTCCCAGCTACTTGGGAGGCTGAGGCAGGAGAATGGCGTGAACCCGGGAGGCGGAGCTTGCAGTGAGCCGAGGTCATGCCACTGCACTCCAGCCTGGGCGACAGAGCGAGACTCCGTCTCAAAAAAAAAAAAAAAAAACTTTCATAACTGTTTTGATACTGTGTTTCAACTGCTTTGTACATTTGTTGACGAAAAGAGTCAGACTCCTTGAAATATTTTTAGAGATTTATTCTGAGCTGAATATGAGTGACCTTGGCCTGTGACACAGCCCTCAGGAGGTCCTGAGAACATGTGCCTAAGGTGGTTGGGGTACAGCTTGGTTTTATATATTTTAGGGAGTCACGAGACATCAGTCAAATACATTGAAGAAATACATTGGTTTGGTTCAGAAAGGCGGGACAACTCAGAGCGGGGCCTTCCAGACTATCAGTGAATTCAAACATTTTCTGGTTGACAATTGGTTGAGTTTAAGAAGACCTGGGATCAACAGAAAGGAAATGCAAGGTTGAGATAAAGGACTGCGGAGACCAAGTCTTACTGTGCAGAGGAAGCTCTCAGATAGCAGACTTCAGAGGGAGCAGATTGTGAAATGTTTCTTACCAGACCTAAAAGGTGCCTGGCTCTTAGCTAATTATCTCCTGGATCTGCAAAGGAAGGAAGGAAAACAAAGGGGAAGGGGATTCGCTATAGAATGTGGATTTTTCCCACAAGAGACTTTGCAGGGCAATTTCAAGGTCTGGCAAGGAAATATATTTTGGGATGAAATATTTTGATTTTTTTATTGTCTTATAATGTTATGCCAGAGTCAGACTGGAAAGTAAGTCACGATATATATAGGGTCAAATAAGACCCATCTGATGAGAATTTATGGTTGAAGGGTATGACTCCCGAGACCCCTTAGATAGGAATTGGGGCAAGATAAAAAATTAGAGCTTAGTCCTGATATTCAAAGACATTTCTCGGAGAAGGGTCTGAGAAGGGAGGTGGGGATCTGGGAGCTGTATGGAGGGACCCCCTGTGGGCGGGGAAAGGGTCTGAGAAGGGAGATGGGGGGTCTGGGAGCTGTATGGAGGGACCCCCTGTGTGCAGAGGAAGGGTCTGAGAAGGGAGATGGGGGTCTGGGGGCTGTGTGGAGGGACCCCCTGTGGGCGGGGGAGGGGTCTGAGAAGGGAGGTGGGGGATCTGGGAGCTGTATGGAGGGACACCCTGTGTGCAGAGGAAGGGTCTGAGAAGGGAGATGGGGGTCTGGGAGCTGTGTGGAGGGACCCCCTGTGGGCGGGGGAAGGGTCTGAGAAGGGAGGTGGGTGGTCTGGGAGCTGTATGGAGGGACCCCCTGTGGGCGGGGGAGGGGTCTGAGAAGGGAGGTGGGGGGTCTGGGAGCTGTGTGGAGGGACCCCCTGTGGGTGGGGGAGGGGTCTGAGAAGGGAGGTGGGGGTCTGGGAGCTGTGTGGAGGGGCCCTCTGTGGGTGGGGGAAGGGTCTCCTAGCCAGCTGGGGGCCTGAGCTCCCACCACACGTTCATTTATTGCCCATTTGTTTCCAAAAGGGATTTGAGGTTGTTCTCAATCAAGAACAGACAACTCCGCAGGGATAAGATGATGGCGGAGGGCAGGTGTCGTGGGATTCAGAGAGTGGTAACCTTTGAACACTCAGCTTCCTAGCAGTCAAGACAAAAAGGGCCATCTATGTCTGAAGGGAGGTGGCTTCCAGGGACCAGTGGCTTCTCAGCACAGGTGCCTTGGCAGAGGCTGCCTGACCTCAGACACAGACACCCCTCTGCCCTCTGCCAGTGGCCCAGGGCCAAGTCTCCCAGGGATCTCCCACCTCAGCCGTCTTGATAGTGGCTCCAACACCCATGGGCCATGTCCCTGTCACCCACCGCACTCCGCCCACTGCTGCGTCCTGAGAGTCAGGGTCTCCCCCACAGAACAGGAGACTCCAGAGGGGGTCCCAGGGTTGCTCCCAGCAGCTCTATTTGGACCTCCCCTCCCCAGAGCCCAGCCCCAGCCTCGTTAATTCTGTAATATTTGGTTTTGAAGAAATTTACCATAAATGTATAGATCTTAAAAAATCATGCCAGGGCTGTGATATTCTTGGCAAAAGCCAGTCTGGTGTCCGTTTCTGTTGGAGAAGATGAAAGATGAGATTCCAGATGTTCCTTCGGATTTGGGCCATCCCATTCCGTCTGCCACTCAGGAGAGTTCAATAGACCTAACATTTTTGTCTGAAAGGCTTGGGGAGTTTCTCCTCTGCCACACGCTCCTCCTGAGGGAGCCCCTCATTCTGGGACGTGGCTTATGGCGGCCGTGGCAGCAGCTGGTTCCCGAGGGACAGGACCCACTGGGGCTCCCTGAGGCTCCTCCGACGGCAGTGGCAGGGGGCAGGCGGGACCCGGGCAGACGGACCTTTCCAGAAAGACCCACCAGGCTGGACAGGCAGAGCTGCACGGTGGTGAGGCCGGCTCCCGGTGCTGCCACACTTGGCTCCTGAGGGCTAACGATGTCTTCAATCGTACAAAGGCCTCTGATTCACTCCGTAAATCCTATGCTGACATGCTGCCTCTTGGCATCTTATTTTGTTTACTTAGAACCGACTTTGAGGTGAGGAATGCTTGCATGTTGCTGGGTGTTTAGAGGAAGAGTAATAGATTATTTGTAACTCCTGTAATGAAAACATTATGCAGGCACAACGATGGGCTCAGTCCTGCTCATTTTCCGCTGCTAATTGCCAGGGCATACAGGCTCTGTTATGAACTGAAGTGCCATCTGTAACCTCCCACATTTATTAAAATATAATTGCTTTAATGAAATTCTTTTGGAATAAGACATAGTTCAAACAACACACTGCCTTCATGGGTGATTTTCTGGCCAATTACAGACGTGACCACGGAGTCTCTCGCTTTCAATCAGATGGTTTTTCCTTGTAAATGTGTTGGAGAGGACGTTCCAGGGGCTGCTCTGGGCTCTGGCTGGGCTATTTGAACCTTCCACTTTGACCTTAGAAATGCTTCAGTCGTTTTAAAAAGTGCAGAAAATACACCCCCAGCTCTGTGGTCATCCCGGGAGGTGGGTCATGGTGCCCATCCCGACACCTTCCCAGGCCCGTCTGCTGCAAGCCCCACCACCTTCCCAGGCCTGCCTGCCTCGAGCCCCCGCCTCCAGGTGCGCTGGTTTATGATGGGGGCGGGGGCGGGGGCAGGTGGCGAGCATTTGCCTGTCTCACAAGTGGAGCTTTTAAGGAAAATTAATGAAGAAACAGACCGGCTAGCTGGGGAGTCTTTAAAAATAGTCCTTTCACCTGGAATCGCTCTCTTCCTCTCAGCCTCAAGTGCCACTTTCCTTACTGGTCGAGAGGGCTCCCCAGACACTGTGCCGCAGTCTGATCTGCATCGGTGCGCTGCCCGGACAGCGTGGAAGGCGCTGCTCGTGTTCCCGTGGTCTGCCTCGGTGCCCTGCTCTCCCTTTTCTCTCTGGAACAAAGTCATTTGTGCTTTGCGGTGGCATTCTCAGCTGTGAAAAGTCTGATTTAAATGATTTGGCAAATGAGTGGTTCTCCATTCACGCCGCCGTTCTGCCCCCTTGGTGGTGGGCGTGGGCTGCGGCTCACACCGGCAGCAGCAGGAACAATGGACTTCACCTGTCCACGCGCCCAGCGTCATTCCCAGTCCTGAGACCTGTGAAACCCACTGGACAAGATGCAGCTCTGGTTCTCAGAGACAAAGGGCCGTGGAGCCTGCAGGAGGTGGGGGGGGTGGCTGGGAGGCAGCTGTGAGTTGCCAGCGTCCCGCACGCTGTGCCCTCCTGCAGCCCTTGCCCGGCACGGTGGGAAGTGACTCCAGCAACCACTCCAGAGTCCAAGCCTGGAGCTCAGAGGTGGCAGGAGAGGCTTCTCGGCCGAGTCGGACGGGGAAGCCTGTGGCTGCCGAGATCACAGCCGCGGTGTCATCCCAAACCCGGGCCGGTGCTGTGGCTTTCACCCTGGATGCGACTTGCCATCTTGGCTAATCTGAGCCGAGGGAGGGACGACGGTTTCTCATCCCTTGTGAGTGAGATTTCCTTACATGCTGCACACCTTCCTGGCTCTGGGGATCCCCGCTGTCCTTCAAGGCCTCCTACCTGGTGCCCACCCTGCTGTGAGCTCCCGGCCCTCTCCTGGGGGGGTCCTCCTCGTCCTCCTCTGGGGCTTTGGCGGCTTGTACCCTGGGACACAAGCACGTCTTCACTTGCGGCAGAGTCCCGATGATGACAGGCCATGGAGGCGATGCTGGGTTCACTGCGAGCCACCCGCTCTCAGTGCCCGGGCGTGGGTGGTGCCCCCAGCTCATGACCTCGCGTCTCACCCTCATCCCCACCCCTGTGAGGTCCACGGCTGGACAAGAGTGCCCAGCTCCACACCAGCATTTCCTCAGGAGGAGGCCGGGTGGCCCCCAGCGGGAAGTGGGCGCGCTCTCAGCTCCCTGGCATCTGCCTCGTCACAGATTTTTGGACGAGGGAGTCCGGAACCTGTGGGACCCCCGGGAGCTCAGGCAGAGGCAGCTGTTCCGGGTCACACAGCCCTTGGCTGTTCTGACAGGCTCTGCTCCCACAAGGACAGAGCACGGGGTCCCCCACGCTGCCTGGGCTCAGCCTTGGTTTTCCATCACAGACCAGTCTTAATCTTGTGCAATGTCATCATGAGCTTCTCCCTGCACTTTATATATAAATATGTAGCTCAGTAACAGTGCACCTTGTTCCACAGACACTTCCAAAGGACCTTCTATCCCACACAGCGACCCTCGCTGCAGAAACTGTCGGATGCCAGCGTGTGATGTGTGCTTTCCCGGAGGAGAGGAGACATGGGGTCTGCGTCTCCCTGGGTGCGAATTTGGACACGATGCAGGCAGGGAGGGCCCCCCATCCCTCAAACCCGCCATTAATTCCCCTGCTTTTCCTGAGTCATGGATTTGAAATGCCTTTGTCTAGATCACGTCAGATCTTAGAGGTGGTGAACTGCGGGCATTTGTCTTGGGGATAGTGGGTGCTACTCCTCCAGGGACCACGAGCAGCTCCCCATCCTGCCTTCTGGGGACTGATGAAAATGCTCCCACTCCACACCTCCTGTGGTCCGGGCAGCCCAGGGAGTGAGATGCTGGAGCCGGGTCAGGAGCTGGGCGAGGTGCTGGAGCCGGGTCAGGCGCTGGAGCAGAGCCAGGTGACCTCCCATCAATGTCACCCTCAGACCAAACCCATGACGCAGGTTTCAATCCCAGCTGACACTTAGGTTCTGGGTGATCGTAGACATTGTTTATGCCTCTTTTTTTTTTAATGTTTGATTTTTCTTAAAAGACTACTTTTTCAGAGCAGTTTTACAGTCACAGAAACATGGAGAAGAAGGTCCAGAGAGTTTCCATATGCCTCCTGCCCCCACACAGGCACAGCCTCCCCCACCACCAACCTCCCTGGCTGGAAACGTGCATTTGTGCCAGGCGATGAACCCGCACGGACGCGTCACGATGGTCCGGATCCCGGAGCTCACTACAGGGCTCCCTCCTGGGGCCACTCACTCCGTGGGTTTGGACAAACGTGTGATCGCAGGCATCTGCCCTGTGGTGTCCCCCGGAGCAGTTTCACTGCTAAACATCCTCTGTGCTCTGCCTGTTTGTCCTTCTCTCCCGAAGCCCCTGGCTACCTGTCATCGTTCTACTGTCTCCGTAGTTTTGCCTAGAATGTCGTCTAGTTGGACTCACGCGGTGAGTAGCCTTTTCAGACTGGCTTTGCTCCCTTAGTGCTGTGGATTCAAGCTGCTTCCCTGTCTTTTCATGTCTTGATGCTTCCTTTTCTGTTTTAGCGCTGAGGGACACTCCACTGCCTGGAAGTGCCCAGTTTATCCATTCACCGACTGAAGGGCATCTTGATCGCATCCCCGTTGGGCCAGTGAGAGGAAAGCTGTGTGAACCTCTGAGTGCAGGTTTCCGTGTGGACGAAGGAGTTCAGCTCTTTTGGGCGGGTACCAAGGTGCGTGCACACTGGGTCACAGGGTCAGAGCCCATGTTTACATTTGTAAGCAGCTCCCAAACTGTCTCCCGAAGTGGCCGTGCTATCTGCATCCCCTCCAGCAGCGAATGAGCGTTCCTGCAGCCCCACGTCGTCACCGGTCCTTGATGCTGCCGGTGTTCTGGAGGCCGGCTGTTCTAACAGGTGCGTGAAGGTGTCTCCTCATTTTAACTTGTATTTCCCTGATGACTGTGACGGGGCATCTTCTCATATGTGTATCTGCCATCTTCTGAGGGGTCCACGAAGGTCTTTGACCCACTTTTAAACTGGGCTTTTCTTATTGTTGACTTTTAAGCGTTCTTCGTATTTTTCCCTTTATCAAATGTGTTTTTTGTAAATATTTCCTCCCAGTCTGTGTCTTCTCTTCTCATCACTCTTGACAGTGTTCTTTTGCAGAGCAAAAAAAATTTAATTTTAAGAAAGTCTAGCTTACTAATTCTTTCACAATGTATACCTTTGGTGTGGCTCATCTAGATTTCTTCCTACGTTGTTTTCTAGGAATTTTGTAGTTTTGTGTTTTATGTCTAAGTCTGAGACTCATTTTGAGTTAATTTTTTGTGAAAGGTGAAAGGTCTGAGTCTAGACTCATTTGTTTGCATGTGGGTGCGCAGTTGTTCACCATTTTTTGAAAGGCCATCTTTCTCTATTGTATCGCCTCTGCTCCTGCTCCTCTGTCAAATATCAGTTGACTGTATCTATGTGGCTCTAGGTCTGAGGTCTCTGTTTTGCTCCGTTGATTTGTCTCTTCCTTTGCCAATATCACCCTTTCTTTGTAGTGAGCTGTGCTAACTATTCTGGGTCTTTTGCCTCTCCACATCAACTTTAAAATCAGTTTGTCAATATCCACAAAATAACTTGCTGAAATTTTGACTAGGATAAAATTGAATCTATAGATCAAATTGGGAAGAACGAACATCTTGACAATATTGAATCTTCTGTCCATGAACATGAGAGAAGAGCTGAGAGTTCAAGCAACCTCGCCTCTTGAGTTGCTTGAACCTGGGAGGCAGAGGCTGCAGTGAGCCTTGCAGTGTCCTCAAGGAGAGAGGTCTCTCTCCTTGCCTTGTTCCTGATCTCTATTTCTTTATTCTTGTTTGATTTTGTTGATCAGAGATTTGTAGTTTTCCTTATATGGAACTTGTACATATTTTATTAGATTTATACCTACGTATTTCATTTGAGGGAACTAATGTAATTGTATTATGTTTTTAATTTCAAATTCCTTGTTCATTGCTAGTATACACAAAAGCAAATGACTTTTGTATGTTAATCTTATAATCTGCAAACTTGCTATAATTGCTTATTAGTTCCAGGAGGGTTTTCTTTGTTGTTTTCTTGGTCAATTCTTTTGGATTTTCTACATAGATAATCATGTTATCTGTGGACAGTTTTATTTCTTCCTTTCCAATCAGTATACTTTTTATTTCCCTTTTTTGTCTTATTGCATTAGTTAGGATTTCTCGTGTGATATTGAAAAGAGGTGAGAGAGGACATCCTTGCCTTGTTCCTGATCTTGGTAGGAAAGCTTTGAGTTTCTCACCATTATTATTGTAGATATTCTATGGCAAGTTGAAGAAGTTCTATATTCCTAGTTCACTGAGTTTTTATCATGGATGGGTGCTGGTTTTTTGTCAAGTGATTTTTCTGCATCTCTCGATGCGATAATGCAATTTTTCTTCCCAAGAATGTTGACGTGATGGATTACATTATTCATTTCCAAATGTTGAACCAGATTTGCACACCTGGGGTAAGTCCCATGTGGTCTTGGTGTGTAATTCTCTTTCTACATTATGGAATTGAATTTGATGATATTTGGCTGAGGATTTTTGCATCTATGTTCATGAGATATATTCGTCTGTGGTTTTTTCTTCATCTTGTTGTGGTAGTAGGGTGATGCTGGCCTCATAGAATGAGTTTGGAAATATTTTCTCTGCTTCTATCTTCTGAAAGAGGTTGTAGAGAATTGGCACAATTTATTCCTCACATGTTAAGCAAAATTCACTAGTAAACCCATCTAGATTTGATGTTTTCTGATTTGGAAACTTGTTAATAAATAATTAATTTTGAGACAGTCTCACTCTGTTGCCCAGGCTGAAGTGCAGTAGTGTGATCTCAGTTCACTGCAGCCTCTGCCTCCCAGGTTCAGGCAATTCTCCTGCCTCAGCCTCCCAAGTAGCTGGGATTACAGGTGTGTGCCAACACATCTGGCTAATTTTTTGGGGATTTTTAGTAGAGACGTGGTTTCGCCATGCTGGCTAGGCTGGTCTTGAACTTCTGGCCTCAAGTGATCCTCCCGACTTGGCTTCCCAAAGTGCTGGAATTACAGGCATGAGCCATGGTGCCTGGCCTGGAAAGTTGTTAGTTATTTATTCAATTTCTTCAATAGATACGGGTCTATTTAGGTTGGCTAGTTCTTCTTGTGTGAGTTTTGACAGACTGTGTCTTTCAAGGAGTTGGTCCATTTCATCTAGGTTACAAATGGGCATAGAGTTGTTCATAGTACTCCCTTATAATCCTTTTACATAGTGATGTCCCCTCTTTCATTTCTGATATTCATTTGTGTCCTCTCTCTTACTTTCTTAGCCTAGCTAGAGGCATATCAATTTTCTTTGTCTTTTCAAATAACTAGCTTTTGGTATCATTGCTTTTCTCTATTGATTTTCTGTCTTCAATTTTATTGATTTCTGCTGTAATTTGTGTTATGTCTTTTCTTCTGCTTACTTTGGATTCAATTTGCTCTTCTTTTTCTAGTCTCCTAAGATGACTAGGTTAGGTAATTGGTTTTAGATCTTCCTTCTTTTCTAATATATATACATGCTATAAATTTCCCTCTAAGTACTGCTTTTGTTGCATCCCACAGATTTTGATAAGTTGTGTTTTCATTTTCATTTAGCTCAAAACATTTTGAAATTTCCCTTGGTATTTCTTGTCTCATGTGTTATGTAGAAATGTGTTGTTTAGTCTCTGTGTATTTCGTGATTTTTTAGTTACCTTTCTGTTACTGGTTTTTAGTTTAGCTCCATTGTGGTCTGAGAGCAGACATTGCCTGATTTCTATTTGCTATGGTTTGCCTCTGTCTCCCCACCCAAATCTCATCTGAAATTTGTAATCCCCACAATTTGAGATGAGATTTGGGTGGGGACACAGAGCCAAACCATATCAAACAGAAATCAGGCAATGTCTGCTCTCACTGGATGATGGGAGTGGTTTCCCCCATGCTGTTCTCATGATAGTGAGTGAGTTCTCACGAGATCTGATGGTTTAAAGGGTATGACTTCCTCCTTCGCTCTCTCTCTCCTGCCACCACGTAAGACATGCCTTGCTTCCCCTTTGCCTTCCACCATGGTTGTAAGTTTCCTGAGGCCTTTCCCAGCCATGTAGAACTGTGAGTCAATTAAACCTCTTTTCTTTATAAATTACCCAGTCTCAGATAGTTCTTTTATAGCAGTGTGAAAGTGGACTAATACACAATTCTTTTACATTTGTTAAGGTATGATTTATAACCCAAATGTGGTCTGTCTTGGTGAATGTTCCAGGTGAGCTCAAGAAGGATGTTATTCTGCTGTTGGATGAAGTAGTCTAGTCTATAGATGTCAATTATATTCATTTGATTGATGGTGTTGAGTTTGACTTTAGTGATTTTTTTCTTTTGCCTACTGGATCTATCCATTTCTGATAGAGAAACATTGACGTTTCCAACTCTAATAGTAGACTCATCTATTTCTCCTTGCATTTCTATCCGTTTTGCCTTATGTAGTTTGATGCTCTGTTGGCAGTCACACCCACTTTCAGGATTGTTATCTTTTTGGAGAAATGACCCTTTTATCATTATGGAATGCTCTGCTTCATCCCCGACCCTCTCCTCACTCCCAAGTGTACTGTCTGAAATTAATATAGCTACTCCCACTTTCTTAGTGTTAGCAGGGTAGAAATCTCTCTATCCAGTTACTTTTAATCTACATGTACCTATATTTAAAGTGGGTTTCTTATAGACAATATCTAGTTGGGTCTTGCTTCCTGGACAGTCTATCTTTTAACTGGTGCATCTTCATTATTCACATTCAAGGTAATTATGGATACAGTTGGGTTAATATCTACCATGTCTGTTACTGTTTTCTATTTGTTGCCCATGTTCTCTGTTCTTATTTTTGTCTTCTACTCTTTTTCTTTCCTTTGTGGTTTTAATTATATGATTCCATTTTCTCTCCTTTCTTAGCATATCAGTTATACTTTTTAATTTTTTTTAATGGTTGCCCTAAAGTTTATAACATACAGTTGGGTTAATATCTACCATGTCTGTTACTGTTTCCTATTTGTTGCCCATGTTCTCTGTTCTTATTTTTGTCTTCTACTCTTTTTCTGTCCTTTGTGGTTTTAATTATATGATTCCATTTTCTCTCCTTTCTTAGCATATCAGTTATACTTTTTAATTTTTTTTAATGGTTGCCCTAAAGTTTATAACATACATGAACAACTAATCCAGGCCCATTTTCAAATAATACAATACCACTTCATGGATAGTGTGACACCTTCTAATAACAAAATCACTTTAATTTTTTCCTCCCATCCTTTCATCCTTTGTGTCATTGCTGCAATTGATTTCACTCACACATTAGCATACCTAGGCAAGCATGTGTATATACATATGTCAGCATACATATTTAATGTATATAAGCACACATGACCAAATGCATTGTTGCTATTACTTTGGACAAACTTCTCTCTTAGATCAGTGGAGAATCGGAACAGTGTTTTTATCTTACTTTGCTTTTTCCTCCTCCAACATTCTTCCTGTCTTTGGATCTGAGTAGTATTCTCACTCTAAAGAGCTTCCTTTCTCATTTCTCACAGGGCAGGTTTATTGACAACTGATTCCCTCAAGTTTTGTGTTTCTGGGAAAGTCTTTTTTTTCTCCTTCACTTTAAAGGATAACTTCACAGGGTACAGAATTGTAGGTTGGGGTCTATTTTTTCCTTTCTCAACACTTTAAATATTTCATTTCATTCTTTTCCTGCTTGTGTGGTTTCCGAGCAGTCAAATGAAATGTCTGTCTTTGCTCCTCTGCAGCCGAGGCATCTGCATCCTCAGTTTGTCACTCATTCATTCACTTCTACCCCAAGTGGGCCCACAGCTGCTGCTGGAGAACGGAGGGGACGTCACCTGGTTCTTGCCTGCAGAAGCTGCAAGTCCAACAGCAAAGGGGACCTACTGCACAAGAATGAGGGGAGCTTCAGGGTGGGGGGCTCAGGCGCCAACCCCCCCACCCCCACCAAGGGCCTTCTAGGCAAGGCTCTCATGTGTGGAACGGAGGCCAGCTGGAGGGCAGGGCCAGGCATGTGTCCCAGCTGCTCCTCAGCGTGGCTTCCCCTCCCGAACAGAGCAGCTCACAGTAACAGTGACAATAATCACAGTGGCTAGCGTGAGGTCGACACTCCTCGGGCGGGCACCATGCTCCTGTCGGACTCACATGAGTCAGCATTTGGATAACCCCTGCCTGTACCTCCACAGGGTTCTTAGGACAATGGGAAGAGCCTGTGTGAGTGTGGGAAAGGCAGCTGCAGGTCCCGTGCTGAGAAGGTCCCTCGCCTAGAAGCCAGTGCCTCTGGTCTGGTTCAGGCCCTGTCTGCACAGTGAGTCCAGCTGGCATCCATAGGAAGAAAGGGTGTTCCCCAGGTGTGCTCCAGAAGCAGCTACACATCTGCCGGGCTGCAGCAGAGGCTGCATCTCAGCGTGCTCCCTGGATGCCCCTGACCCTGTGATGGCTCAGAAACAGCAGCTGTGGGCAAACCACGGTGACGGCCATGTGGGCCCAGCTCCCTCCTGCTGCTCTGGCCAGAGCCCATCGCCGTGGTGGCAGAGGCATCTCTGGATTTCCTGCTGTAGCAGGACAGAGTCCACATCAGGACTTGAATGTTCCCTGCAGCACAAGGAGGCGAGAGAGGTGGGTTCGAGTCCCGCTCCTGCACGGGTGAGGGTGGTGTCTGGATGTGGAGGCCAGGGCCTGGGAGCCTTCACCCCTCACCAGCAAGGTGGGAAGGTGCTGCGGCCGGGCCTGCAGTTCTGCTCCCCCGCTGCCCGGGTCCCCCCAGGCATGCACGGAGTCCTGGACTTTCACTCCCCTGGGCGGTCAGTGGGGGAGAGAGGCCTGGGGTCTCTGCTGAGGAATCATCGTGTCACTCTCCCTCCCTTCAGAGTTCGGGAAACTGAGGCAGGAGAGGCTGAAGTTGCCAGAGGTCACGTGCTAAGGAGCTGCAGAGCCACCTTTGCGTCCCTCCCCTGTGGGGCCCCAGGAGGGCTGTGAGGCTGGGGAACCCACTGCGGGGTCCGGAGCTCCAGGATCTGGTGCTGAGGCCCTGGGAGGAAGAGGGAACCTACGGACTGCTCGTGGCTCCCCTACTCCCGGGGAAATGCAGGGAAACTGAAGCCCGGGCCGTCCCCTCTCCCAGCTGGCAGAGGGCCCTCAGGTACGATGGAGAGTGAGACATGCAGGGTGGGGAGGGCAGCAGGGACAGGCAAAAGGAAGCAGCCCCACCCCTCTATGCCAGGAGCACCCCATACCATGACTGTGACAGCCACAGATGCCTCCAGACATGACCACGTGTTCCCTGGGGACAGAACCACCGGGCAGAGCACGTCCAGGCTTCCGGGGATCCCCGGAGGTGGCTACCTCCTCATGGCATCTCCCCATCCTTCCCCATCTCCCTTCTCTCTCCCCTCTCCCTGGAAAGGTCTGCTTCAAACCTGTGAGAAATGACTAGGGGCGGCTGTAAAATCAAAACCCTCCCCTCAGGCCCAGAGGAAAAATGAGCCACTTCCATTTCTTGGCACTTTTCCCTGTGAGCCTTGGACAAGCTTCCCGAGGCCTGGCCTCCGCCCAAGCAGCCGGTCCCTCCCAGGGGCCTCCCCGTCGGGCTTCCTCGTCCTAAATGGAGTTGGAGGCGCCGCAGCAAACCCAGCGACGGGGCGAGGATTTTCAGAGCGGGCCCTACCTGATGATAGGAGGGATCATGTTTTCTCCAATATTGCCAGAATAGCAGTGTTGAAAAGGTTGCTACAGAAACACCTCGGGTCAGCGCCGAGTCCAAAATAGAGCGTCTAGACAAACTCCTACTGTCTGACCTTCGACGTGTTTCCTAATCCATCCAATCTTGCCAAGCAAATTGGTGACTAAGCAGCAATTCCCTTTACACTCTGTCATAAAGGCCTGACGAGGCCCAGGCGCTGTGCTACATTTCAGTCTGGCTGCGGCGGCCGCTCCACCCGCACGGCTCCCACGTGGCTTCCCAGCGCGATGTGTGCCTGGGTCGCCATGAACTAATTTCAAGGCCGAGTCCAAAAGCCACAGGGCTGCCGGAAAACAGAACTCACTTTCAGCCAGCAGGGCCCCAGAGTTGACATAAAATGTGAAGAGGGAGTCTGGAGGCGGCTCTGGCGAAAACAAAATAGAAGTCGGGGACGGGCCGGCCCCAGTGGCCTCCCTCCGTGCAGGGGCTGGGAGGGGGTGGGGCAGCGGTTCCGCTAAATGAATAGAGCCAGCTGCTTGGCGAGGCCGAGCCCCTCCTCTGTCTCCCCTGCAATGCTCTGTCCTGAGCCTCTCAGTCACCTGTGTGAAGGGACTCAGACGCAAGGAGAGTTGCGCTCTGCTCTCAATAAGCACAGTGGAGACCCTGATGTGGTGGAATGGGGCGGCTTCCTTTTGCCCTGAGTCCGAGGCTCTGGGTTTCGGGCACTTGGGCTGGGCATGCTGCAGGTGGGACGGGGCTGAGGCTCCACTGGGCAGGGGCATGGAGCTGCGGAGCGGGCACTTTGCGGTGAGGGAGGTGGTGTAGGCTGGGCAGAGTGGGACGTGGGCGGCCTGGGGGACACTGAGATTCATGGGTCGGGGGCAGGGGTTGCCCCGGGTGCTGCCGCCGGCATGGCCACGCATCTGGCTTCTGTGCCTCTGGTGACCAGGCTATTTCCACAGATGGCAAAGCTGGCTGTAATTGGGGTTGCTTCCCCGGGGACAAACCACTGGTCCTAAAATGGAAGGCGAGGGAGGGGAGAAGACTGTTTTACTGGAAAAGAGGCCACTTTGCCAGAACCACGTTGGTGCCACAAAGTGAGGAATACCTGTCTCTCCACACTGGTGCCAGTTGGCCCATCGCTGTAGCTTAACTGTCCAAAAAAGGAAAAAGAAACACTTTCACCAGATAGTATAACTCTTGGACGGGAGAGTGAAGTGGAAGCCTCACTCTAAACCTTTCCGCAGCTGCGCGCTGGGCCTGGCCGGAGTCCCGCCGAGCAGAGCGGAAAGTGAGCCGGTACCAGTGCTCGTGGCAGGGTGAGCCTTGCGTGTGCTGCGTCTTGAAGGGGGCGGCTTTGCGGCTTAGCATGTCGCTTTTCTATACATACCAGAAACCCAAGTTTTCCAGAGTCCTCTGGCCAGAGGTGGGTGAGGCATTGGCAGTTCTTCAGAAGACACAGAGAAGCCTACATGTTTCTCTGAATTTCTCATAAACTGCCCCTGGCTGGCACTGAAGCTCCTTCAGAGGCAAAGAGCTTCAGACAGGCGATGCCTGCCCGTTGGCCCCCGGCAGACCTGCCAGCCTCCAGGCTGAGAGCAGGGTTCCAGCAGCATCTGAGCAGCCAGGCCCAGGTCCAGCCACCGCAGCCCGCACAGGCCTCTGCAGCCCCTGACTCAGCGGCATGGGTAAGCTTGGCTCCGCGGGGCCTGGAGACACAGAGGCTGTCCCTGCAGTGGCACCTGGGAGATGCCACTAAGCTGTCGCCTGCAGCCATGACTCAGCCCAGCAGTCCACGTGCTAGGCGGAGAGCTGCTCCCATCTACGGGGTGCCCACTGGGTGGGCAGGAGTGGGGCAGGCGAGGGGAAAGCTCCTGCCCACATCTCCTGGGCTCTGCGGCCTGTGCTGCTGGGTACAGGGGGGCAGTCCAGGGACTGAGCAGGACTGTGCCACGGTGAACAAAATCCACCTCCACCAGGGCCTCCACCACCTCCATCAGGACCAGAGACTGAGCAGGACTGTGCCACAGTGAAGAAAATCCACCTCCACCAGGGCCTGACCCCTGCTCGGTGCTGAGTCTGCCTTGGTTCCCTCACCGGAAGGTGGGGAAAACGAGAGCCCCTCCCATGGATGTGTGTCCACACTGATAGAGGGGCTGGCGCTGCACAGCCCTGCCTGGGGCCCTGACACGCACGGCAGAACCTCCATAGGGGGCCGCTGACCACCCCCAGGTCTCCACTGCCACAACCTGGTGTTCGGGACTGGCCAAGGCCCGCAGGTGCCGGGGCAGCAGGGAGCCCCCGTCACAGCAGTGAAAGACACCAAGGGCCCCGTAGCCCCGTGCCAGGACTCTGGCCTCAGCTCCTGCAGCCTGCCCAACCAGCGCTTCCCGGGGGGCACTGTGAGGTCCCCCCAGTGCTGTCTCTGTAGAAGGACTTAACCTCACCTGAGGACTGGACGTCCCTTACCACCTCAATCCCGAGCCTGTGGTGTTTCCGCTTGCTTTAAACCAGGACCCATGGAGAAGCGCACCTGCTCCCCTGGCTTCGCTGTGGCCGCACTCACGGTGTCGGGAGGACGTGGACGTGCTGTACTGCACCTTTAAAGGAAAGTGCCACGGCTCTGCACGCCTTTCCCCCACCTCCCGTGCCACGGCTCTGTATGCCTTTCCCCCACCTCCCGTGCCACGGCTCTGCATGCCTTTCCCCCACCTCCCGTGCCACGGCTCTGCATGCCTTTCCCCCACCTCCCGTGCCACGGCTCTGCATGCCTTTCCCCCACCTCCCGTGCCACGGCTCTGCATGCCTTTCCCCCACCTCCCGTGCCACGGCTCTGCATGCCTTTCCCCCACCTCCCGTGCCACGGCTCTGCATGCCTTTCCCCCACCTCCCGTGCCACGGCTCTGCATGCCTTTCCCCCACCTCCCGTGCCACGGCTCTGCATGCCTTTCCCCCACCTCCCGTGCCACGGCTCTGCATGCCTTTCCCCCACCTCCCGTGCCACGGCTCTGCATGCCTTCCCCCACCTCCCGTGCCACGGCTCTGCATGCCTTTCCCCCACCTCCCGTGCCACGGCTCTGCATGCCTTTCCCCCACCTCCCGTGCTACGGCTCTGCATGCCTTCCCCCACCTCCCGTGCCAGGGCTCTGCATGCCTTCCCCCCACCACCCAGTGCCATGGCTCCACATGCCTTCCCCCCTCCAGTGCCACGGCTCCACACGCCTTCCCCCCCCAGTGCCACGGCTCCACAAGCCTTTTCCCATCCTACAATTGTCATGTATTTTTCATGAAATGAGTTATTTGAAAGAAACTGATATTGTCCAAAATATAGAACTTCTTTTGGAAGTTTTGAAGAATCTTGGACTCCAAGGGGCTCCTCTTTTGAAAGCTGTTCTCTTCTCTGGCCACGGGGGCTGGGAGGGGCGTGCTAGGCCTGCACGGAGCCTGGGCAGGGTGTAGGAGGACCTGGGGGAGTGCTGGAGCCAGGCAAGCTGGGCTGCTACCAGGAACCCGAACCCCGCCAGACACCCCGGGAGAGGTGGGCTGTGAGGCCAGGCTCAGAGCAGAGGACACAGGCAGGGAGGCACCCCCGGGGCTTGGCACAGCAACCAGAGTGCAGGGTGTCCACCGTGCGGGAGTGCAGGGTGCAGTGGTGTGGAGTGGGGATGAGGATATGGGGTGCATGGTGTGGGAGTGTGTAGGGGCACAGCAGGTGTAGGGGGTATGGAGTGTGGGCTGGGGGGGTGGGGGGTATGGAGTGTGGGCTGGGGGGGTGGGGGGTATGGAGTGTGGGCTGGGGGGGTGGGGGATGCTGGGTGTGTGGGAGTGTACGGGAGCACAGGGGGTGCAGGGGGTATGGAGTGTGGGGTGCAGGGGGTATGGAGTGTGGGGTGGGGGCTGCTAGGTGTGCGGGGGTGTGGGGACAGGGTTTGCGGGACAGGGTGTGCGGGACGGGGTTGCAGAAGCGTGTAGGATGCGAGGGTGCTGGGTGCATGGTGCAGGGTGGGGGGCTGTGGGGAAGGTATGGGGGGTTTCGGGTGCAGTGGGGAGGTGCGGGGAGTGGGGAGGTGCGGGGGGTGGGGAGGTGCGGGGGGTGTGGGGTGCAGGGGTGCCTCCAGCCCCAGACCTGCTGGGGTTGCACTGGTTCTGCTGCTGACGGGTGACCCACCTGCCCCTGTGCGCAAGTCACTGAAAGTTTTGGAGCCTGGTTTTCTTACCTGAGAAATGGGGCTGATGATCGTCCTGACTGATTGATCGGACCACCCGGTACACCACTGGCCTCTCCGATCCACAAGCTTCGAAAGCATTTTCATATCAGGTGGGCTTCCCTCCAGGTGCAAAGCCCCCGAGTTTCCTGACTGCTGACTCCCACTTGCTGTCCGAGCTTCTGCAGGTCTGCAGGGGGGCTGGTTACCCCGAGACTCATGTGTCCAGGTGATCTGGGAGGTGCTATATGGGAGCACATAGGGATGGGAGCACATAGGGATGGGGCACGCAGGGGCCAGGGGGACATGGGGAGCATGTGGAGGCATGTGACATCATGTGGGGCACGCAGGGGCACTTTAGTGGAAAGGAGGAACAAGTGCTTTTTGGAGCAGCGGATGCACCTGCCCGGCCCCCAGCACACCCAGTGCCAGCAGGAGCAGCAGCAGGAGAGCGAGCAGCATGGGTCCTGCTCATGTGGGCCCAAGCCTCCCCAAGCCCTGCAGCTTGGCTCCCGGCCCCTTCTGCCCAGGCTGCCTGCTCCCAGCCGGGGTTTCCCGTCTACACAAGCTCTGCCTCTCTAGCCCTCAGGCCACCTGGACCCACCACAAGGGCATCGGTCCCTTCAGGGCTCCCAGGGTTCAAGGTGCAGCTGGGTTGAACACCACCAGGGAGTGCTGTGTAGACGAGGACTTCGGGGGCAAGGAGTGCTGTGTAGACGAGGCTTTTGGGGGCAGGGCCTGAGGGCCATCTCTGCACCAGAAAAGTGTTGTGAACTCCAGAGTAGGGAAAGATGGGAACACAGAGGGGGAGCTGTAGGTTCAACTGTTTCCCCAGAAGCATATGGAAGTCCCAGCCCCTGAGACCTGAGAGTGGGACCTCATTTGGAAACAGGATCCTGCAGATGTGGTCAAGACAAGCACTGGGCTGGGCTGGGCTGGGCGGGGCCCAAGTCCAGGAACGGGCATCCTCCTAAGAGGAAAGAGACCAACACGGTGCCATGGGAGGCAGAAGGTGAGGTTGGAGCAACGGCACAAGCCAGGGAAGCTGAGAGCAGCAGATGCTGGGACAGGTGGCTGAGAGCAGCAGATGCTGGGACAGGTGGCTAGGAGCCACCGGTGCACCCGGGGAGCACGTATGCCCTGCCCACACCCAGGAGCACCCGGGGGGGGGGCACACCCAGGAGCACCCGGGGGGGGGGCACACCCAGGAGCACCCGGGGGGGGGCACACCCAGGAGCACCGGGGGGGGCACGCCCAGGAGCACCCGGGGGGGGCACGCCCTGCCCACGCCCAGGAGCACCCGGGGGGGCACGCCCTGCCCATGCCCAGGAGCACCCGGGGGGGGCACGCCCAGGAGCACGGGGGGGGGCACGTCCAGAAGCACCCGGGGGGGGCACGCCCAGGAGCACGGGGGGGGGCACGCCCAGGAGCACGGGGGGGGGCATGCCCAGGAGCACAGGGGGGGCATGCCCAGGAGCACAGGGGGGGCACGCCCTGCCCACGCCCAGGAGCACCCGGGGGGGCATGCCCTGCCCACGCCCACGCCCAGGAGCACGGGGGGGGGCACGTCCAGAAGCACCCGGGGGGGGCACGCCCAGGAGCACAGGGGGGGCACGCCCAGGAGCACGGGGGGGGGGCACGCCCAGGAGCACGGGGGGGGGGCACGCCCAGGAGCACCGGGGGGAGGCACGCCCTGCCCACGCCCAGGAGCACCCGGGGGGGCATGCCCTGCCCACGCCCACGCCCAGGAGCACCCGGGGGGGCATGCCCTGCCCACGCCCACGCCCAGGAGCACCGGGGGGCACGTCCTTCCTACGCCCAGGAGCACCCGGGGAGCACGCCCTGCTGCGCCAGGGTTTCAGACTTTGGCCTCCAGGGTTCTGAGAGGATAAATTGTTAAGTCCCCCAGTTTGTGGAACATTGACCTGGCAGCCCCAGGACCCTAAAACAATGGGTTAAGCAGAAAAACGTGGTTCCTGCGGGTTGCAAGGGGACTCCACGGTGCATCTGTGGGTATCCGCTCTAGAAGGTAGCGTCCTCGCTGAGCTCTGTGCAGGGGCACAGGTCAGGGCTGTGGAGAGCCACAGGGCCACTCCGTCTGGCTGCACATAAAGCCTCCATGTCCTCAGGCTGCACACAGGCAGCCCCTCTGCAGCGCATGCGGCCGTGGCTCCTGCAGCTCCGAGAGAGAATGGCTCGGGGCTCAGGGGTGGCGGCTGTCATCAGAGGTGCCTTTTCATTTTGCTCTTTCTCTCCCAACTCCAGGCCCTTGCGAGGTGATGAAAAACCTGCTGAAATAGCACAGAGCAGCCCCTCCCGTGGTGGTTCATAGCATTCATCCCCTGAGAGCCCACACAGGCCACACCACCGGCCCACAGAGGGGAAGCTGAGGCAGGAGCCTAATGACTCGCCCCAGGCCTCAAAACGACGTGCACTGGGGCTGTTTCCACTATTAAGTCAACAATCTCTGCAGTTTCTGCTTAATGGTCTCAATTAAGGTTCTCTTAATAAAGAACATTTGTGGAAAAGATGGGTGGGGCTGACACAGTTCTGCGGTCCACAATGCCTCTGAATCCCAGTGAAAACAGGCCAGAGCCTTCTCAGCTCCCAAGGCACAACCAAAATACAGACAGACAGGAGTACCCCAGGGAAGGAGGACTGGTGTGGTGTCCACACAGGCATCAGGAAGTGTGTGAGCCTGCGAATGTGCACCTGTGTGCATGTTGTGGCATGTAGGTGGCACGTGTGCATGAATCAAGTGCATATACATGTGAATGGTATGTGTGCACATGTAAGCATATGTATGCCATATGCGTGTACACGTTGCATGTGAGTATATGTATACCATGAGTGTACACTGTGCATGTGAGCGTATGCATGCTGTGTGCACTGTGCATGTGAGCATAGGTGTACCAGGTGCGTGTGCACTGTGCATGTGAGCATATGCATGCCGCGTGCGTGTATGCACTGTGCATGTGTGCATATGTACGGTGTGTGCATGTGTGCACTGCGCATGTGAGCTTACATATGCTGTGTGCACTGTGCATGTGAGCATATGTATGCTGTGTGCACTGTGCATGTGAGCATATATATGCCGTGCCTGTGCACGTGAGCATATGTATCCTGTGTGCATGTGTGCACTGTGCATGTGAACATATGTATGCCATGTATGTGCACTGTACATGTGAGTATATGTAGGCCGTGCCTGTGCACTGTGCATTGAGCATATGTATCCTGTGTGTGCGTGTGTGCAGTGTGCATGTGAGCATATATATGCCATGTGCGTGCGCACCGTGCATGTGAGCATATATATGCTGTGTACTGTGCATGTTAGCATGTGTATGCCATGTATGCGTGTGTGCACTATGCATGTGAGCATATGTATGCTGTGTGTGTGCAGCATGCATGTGAACATATATATACCATGTACGTGAGCACTATGCAAGTTAGCATATGTATGCCATGTGTGGGCACTGTGCATGTGAACATATGTATGCCATGTGCATGTGTGCACTGTACATGTGAGCATATGTACTCTGTGTGCGTGCGGGCACTGCCTGTGAGCATATGTATGCTATGTGTGCATGTGTGCAGTGTGCATGTGAGCATGTCATGTGTGCACTGTATGTGAGCATGTTTGCCATGTATGCATGTGTACGGCACGTGAGGATGTGTATGCCATGTGTGCATGAGTATATGTATGCCATGTGTGTGTGGGCACTGTGCATGTCAGCATATGTATGCTGTGTGCGTGTGCACTGTGCATGTGAGCATATGTATGCTATGTATGTGCATGCACTGTGCATGAGCATATGTATATGCCGTGTGCACTGTGCATGTGAGCGTATGTATGCCATGCATGTGCGTTGTGTAAGCATATGCCATGTGTGCACTGTGCATGTGTGCATATGTATGCCATGTGTGCATGTGCACAGTGCATATGTACGTGCCATGTGTGCACATACGTGCATTTGTCCGTGTGTCAACACCCATGTCTGTACCTGCTGCTCTCTTTGGAGAGAAATACCTACGTGCTCACCTTTGGCCTTCATGGAGTGACTCACTGGCCCCGGTGGGTGCTGTCTCATGGATGGGCTTGAGTTCTGAAGGGCGCCGTCCAGGCAGGAGCAGGTGGAGAAGCCATAGCTACTCACTTCCAAAACTTCCTTGACTGCTCAGGGTTCAGGCCTCCCCATGTAAAGAGGGCCCTCCGGCGGGGCTTCCTTGTGTCCACACCAGCCTGGGTCTCAGGAAGACCTTGAGGGGCAGGACCAAACAGGTGAGAGGGGCAGGACCAAACAGGTGAGGGGGACAGACCCTTAGTCCATCCCTCAGGGTTGCTGGAGCCCCAGAAGCTCCTGCCTAGACCCTCATCCAAAAGTCAGACCAGCAGAAGTAAAATCAAGCAGACCAAACTTATTCAGACGAATGCGCGGGTGACTGATGGCCTTTTAATCATCCAGACGCATCTGCATTTTCAGACCAGGATCTCATTTAACACAAACAGCTCTTTAATTGGTTGCATTCCAGGGGCTTAACAAAGTGGGAACTGCAGCATGTTGGGGGAGGGAGGAGTCAGCCCATGCTGCGGGGCGGCTGGCCCCCCATTGGCCCCCACGGGACACCCCGGATGCCCCTACCACGGCCTACTGTCCATGCCAAGCCCTCCACGGTGGTGGCCAACACACGGGGGCTCCTGAGGGCTGCCTGTGGCAGGGCACTCAGAAATGGGGGTGACCGAGGCTCCTGCGGGGGTGCGCAGGCCTCCCTGGGCACAGATGCTGCCTGGGCTGTGAGGGAGAAGCTGTCTGCTGGTGGCTCTGTCCTCTCCAGGAGGCCCTGGGGTGAAGGCAGCAGTTGAGGCTGCATAAGAGCACTTCACACGCAGGGCTCCGTTCAGCCAGGTCATAGGGCCCCCCCGCTCCTGGGTCCACTGGGACCGCCCAGCAGAGGGAACCGCAGCCGTGCATATGGAGCGGGAGAGGCCGCAGGGCTACAGCCCGAGCTCAGACCGAGGAAGGCTCCATCCCTCCTGTCCTCATCACAGGGTGACATGGTTCGGGTGGGCCCCGGTCCTGGGACTTTGGCTAACAAAACAAAGACAGGCTTTGCACGGCTGGGGGACCCTGGGCAGCACAAGAGCGGCATCCCCAAGATGGGGAGGAATGAAGCTGGGCGTGAGACGCTCGGCCCTTGAGGGCAGGTCTGGAAGCCGGGTTCCCCATGTGGCATCCACGCAGCTGCAGCTGCCTGGGATCACGGCACACGCGACTCTCATGTGTCGTTGCTGAGGAGCAATTCCCTATTACCTCTGTCTTCTCCTGAACTTCTGACTCTGCTGTTGCCTTCTTGCGGCATCCTCACAGTTCTACATCGTTTCCTCCAGCAGAACTCACTTGCCCCAGGCAGCGACTCCAGGCGCCTGTCTCAGGCTGCAGGCACGGGGACCCGTGGCTGCCACACACAGCTTGAGGGCAGGAGGCCCCTGCCCTGACCGTCCACAGTGGCACATCCAGCTGCAGCAGTGAGAAGCCAGTGAGGCCGCAGCTCACCCCTGTGCTGGTACCGCCACACGCACTCACGTACACACGTGCTCATGTACACACATGCATGTTACTCACAGGCCTGTGTGGGTGGACGCAGGTGTGTGGGCGTCCATCCTGAATCGGGACAGAAAAGTCATTTGTAGACCATGCACGACCTCAAAATCTTTCCAAATTAAATCTTCAAAAATCGGAAACAAAACAAAACCAACATCTAACCTGCTCCTCAGCAACGCTACGTGCCCCGGCGTGGACAGTTCCCAGGCCCACGTGCTTAGTCCTGCAGATCAGACGCGATTCCATTCCCAGGCCCACGTGCTTAGTCCTGCAGCTCAGACGCGATTCCAATAAAATCAGCAGGAGGCAGAACACTTTATAGCCATTTTCTAGACACACACTGTCTGATGGAAATCTAATGGGAACCACATATGCAATTTTAAGGTTTCTAATGTCCACATTAAAAAAAGAATAAAAAATAGGTGTCTTTTTTTTTTTTTAAGATAGAATCTCACTCTGTCGCCCAAGCTGGAGTGCAGTGGCATGATCCCGGTTCACTGCAAGCTCCGCCTCCCGGGTTCACGCCATTCTCCTGCCTCAGCCTCCCGAGTAGCTGGGACTACAGGCACCCGCCACCATGCCCGCCTAGTTTTTTGTATTTTTAGTAGAGACAGGGTTTCATCTTGTTAGCCAGGATGGTCTCAAACTCCTGACCTCATGATCCGCCCGTCTCAGCCTCCCAAAGTGCTGGGATTACAGGCGTGAGCCACCACGCCCAGCCAATAAGTGTCATTAGTTTTAATATTTTGTTGAACCCAATCTATAAAAAAATTGTCATTTAAATCTGTAATCAATGTAAAAAATTAGTACTTGTTTCAGGTTCTTTTTTTCACAGGAAGCCTCAGCACCCGGCGTGCAGTCTTCCCATGTGCTCCCAGCAGGCGCACACGTTCCCGTGCTCCATGGTCATGCGTGCCTGGGAGACCACCATCACAGACGTGCGACTCTCCTGGGAAATCAGGGGCAGAGGACACTGTGTTCCCGACAGGCCACACAGTGAGCGCACGGTGTGGGTGCACGTGGGCGGCCCTGGATGTGCGGATGGAAAGTGAGGATGGAGAGGTTCCTGCTTCTCCGAGTAACGCAGCTGGAGGCAGGAGACGCAGTTTCCAGCGCTGGCCACGGAGCTGCGTGCACGTGGCCACATCGTGGCGGAGGGGCTCTGAAGTGAGCATTGCTGATGCCCACTCGAACCCCTGGCCTGTGCACAGGACATGGAGCCGTGTGGCAACTGTGTTAGGACACTCGGCGCGGCTCCCTTGGGACAGGAATTACCTGGTAATCACCGGAGCTTGGGCTGGGGGTCCAGGGAACTGGAGAGCAGAGGGAGAGACTGAGGTGCGGCATCACTTGCTGCTTGGCAGGCAGGAGGGCCTGTGCGAGGCCAGGGAGGAGATGGGACCTCAGTCCTGCAGCTGGCAGCTGGGTTCCTTCCACACTCGGGCAGTCCTGGAAGCAGAGTCTCCCTGGGCCCCCAGCTAGGAGCACAGACCTGCAAGGCGCCCGCAGCCTGGTGAGAATGGATAAATCTGTATTGATTTCAGCCCTGGCGGTTTTGCTGCTGATGTGGTGGTGGTCAAGAGCCAGAGCAGTGCTGCTGGAACAGGCCAGTTGGTCTCTCTGTACCTGTCTCCTAACTTGTAAACGGAGGAGCTGCCAGCACCTCACGGGCCACTGGGCAATTACTCATGGCAGCGAGTGCAGGCACCTGGCCAGTTCTCAGCAGTAATGTCCACTAGAAGGTGGCTGCCAGCCTCAGCCCCCTGATGACATCACTGGCCT